>NC_079137.1:4747000-5361000 GCF_945859705.1 Episyrphus balteatus | reverse complement strand
TTAGCTGTCAAAATTTCTTGTATTTTTTTTAAATGTTCAACTTCACCTCATACAAATTCTGACATCTGTACACGGAGAAAAAAAAGGACACCGTAAAGCAAGATGATGTTCACCTTAAATCCAATTCTCTTGAAACAACACCATTTGTTTCTTCGATCTCCAGTGCCATTTTTTATATTATAATATTTCCTCTTAAATTAAGTGGATTTCCACTTAAATTAAGCGGATTGCCGCTTAAATTAAGTGGATTTCTTTTAAACTTGCGCATTCAAAAAATTAATAAGATTTGTTCACTTGATTTCAGACGGAAGTCATCTTGACAAAAAAACCATTCAGAAATCCGCTTAATTTAATGTGGAATCCACTTGTTTTTAGGTGGTATATTTTCTCCGTGTAAATGCTTTTGAAATTTGAGGTAGTATTCTGTCAAGATCGTTTCCACATAAAAATAAGATGATTTTCAGCTTAAATTAAGTGGATTTCTTTATTAAATTAAGACGGAAGTAATCTTGGCAAAAAACCATGCAGAAATCCCCTTATTTTAATGTGGAACCCGCTTATTTTAGGTAGTCTTTTTTCTGTCAAATAACGTCAAAATTCTTAAACTAAAAACCGTAAATTAGTTAGAAAATTCGTAGCTTTTGATTGAGCCATTTGGAATATTTTTCAAATTAAACTATTCCACTGTTTGACAATGGCCATACAACGACTATGCGGAGCGTCTAACAAAAACTTGGATTTACCACACATGTGGTGGCGGCGACGTCGTATGTCGGTAACTCTAACTCCGACGCCGCCGCCGACAACAGCTCAACGATTCTATACACACTTCGTCTGACCTTAAACTTTTTTTCTAATGCTGTCAAATATCTCATGTGGTTTGTCCCAGAAAATCCTTCTCCATGTTATCTATACTCATGGGATTTTATGTCCTTCGGTGCCGTTAGATTGCAAAAAAAAAACATGACATAGCGGAAACATGTCAGTTTTGCTTGTTGTTGTTGAAGCTGTGTGTTTTTTTTTTTTTGTTTGCTGTCTAATGGACACTAAGTCAATTTGACAGTTGGGTTTGAAGCTGAGTGAGTACGAGTACCTACGGAAAATAGTCTTGGTGAAAGCGCGGTCAATAAATTTTTAAGACCAATGAACCCTTCTTTAGAAATTACAAAAGTCGTAGGAAAAACATTGTTAGAATCCAGCTTTAGGACTAATTTTTTTCTATTTTCATCTCAAGTCTATTTTTAGTTTTTTTCCAATTAAAAACAAAGATTCTTCCGGACTACTAATTACCTTAATTTATTAATAAATAAACTTCATTAAATGATTTCTAATTAAAAATAAAAAAAAAAATATTTAAACCCTCCGCGGAACTACAATAAATTTTTGTCTTAACTCATTGACACCGGACAAAATGTCTGCACTTGCCAAGTTTATAATCACGCAATTCTCACCGACTTCCGTGTTTCGCCAGCAGGAGGCAGCAAGGCAGGTAGCTCTCGCTATCTTCTTCATATAAAATGCGTTAATAAAATTATGATCCAAGGTGGTAATAAAAAATATTCTCGATGAAGCTCGCTGGCATAAGCATGCACCATCATCGACTTGACTTTATACTTAAAGCCCCATCGTCATCATTTCACCGTGTGGAATGGTATAGTGAGGTGATTGCTACCGAAGACTTGGCGTCGTCGGACGGTCGTCAACAACAACGATGGCGACGACGAACGATCATGGCGGCGACGACGCGACGTTATGTTAACATATCGCACTTTACTATACGGATGCATGCCGTCCGTAACGTCGTCATGTTTCGTCATGGATCGATACAAAAGATATACAAAATGGAATGTTTAGGCTATTTAAGTGAAGATTTCTATGCGTAGAACATGAGCATTGATGATAGTTTTTTTTTGCCTCCGGTGTGCCAGTCAGTGCAGCGAATATTTGAGGTGTGTCTTATGATGCGCCCCGGCAAAAGGAGTATAAAAATGCCCACACGATATGCATAGGAAAGTTAGAACATCGTTAGAGGATGGTTGTAATGTTGTGCTTGCGATGTAGTAAAGGATAATTTTGTGGGATAAACCTAATTTGTTCTAATGTTAACTTTTATGAGAAGTTTTTATTACGGTCATTTGAGCGATTGTTTATGCTTAAACGGTTTCAAAGAAGGTTCTGATTATAACAAGTTGTGGAAGGAGTTTTTTTTTCCAACTGTTTTGTGAATAATCTAGGAATGGTTTCGTTTATACACAAATTTTGAATCCGTAAAAAAAAAAAAGTTTTTTTGAAAATCAAATTTTAAAACAAAATAATTGAAACAATAAGATTTTTGCTTAAAATAAGTGGAATCCGCTTAAAATCCGTTAATATTAAGGTGAACTTAATTTTTTTTAAATGAGTTTTCATCTTAAAAAAACCGAAAAAAAAATAAAAAAAATTAAAACAATTTGATTTCCGCTTAAAATAAGTGGAATCCGCTTAAAATCTGTTAATATTAAGGTGAACTTAATTTTTTTTTAATGAGTTTTCTTCTTAAAAAACCGAAAAAAAATAAAAAAAATTAAAACAATTTGATTTCCGCTTAAAATAAGTGGAATCCGCTTAAAATCTGTTAATATTAAGGTGAACTTAATTTTTTTTTAATGAGTTTTCTTCTTAAAAAAACCGAAAAAAAAATTAAAACAATTCGATTTCCGCTTAAAATAAGTGGAATCCGCATAAAATCTGTTCATATTAAGGTGAACTTAATTTTTTTAATGAGTTTTTTTCTTAAAAAAACGAAAAAAAAAGAAAAAAATTATCGTCTGACTTCAGTTTTAGTTGCAATTTATCATATTTATTTCTAATAGCAAGATAGCTTGATGATAAAGCACTCGCCTAGTGACTCAACAGTTGTAGGATCGATCCCCAGTGCTGCCAGCTTTTTTTTAATTAAAATGTTTCCAAATAAAAATAAAATGATTTAAGTTGACTTCTTTTTAATTTGCGCATTCAAGAAATTAAGAAGATTTGTTTGAATAGTTTAAGACGGAAGTCATCTTGGCAAAAAAAACCATGCAGATCTGCTTAGCTTAATGTCCTTTTTTCTCCGTGAATGCAATTTGATTTCATGTATAACAATAACAAAGAATTTTTAGAAAAAAAATTGCTTAAATTGTTGAAGTCGATTAAAAAAAAAAAGTTTTTAATAAATACAAATTTCCAAAAAAAAAAAGTGGTCAGAAAAAATATTAATCGACACAAATAAAAACAACATTTCAAAAAAACTTGGTCCGTTTAAGAAAAATTGATTTTTCAAAAAAAAAAAAGATTTTTAATTTTTTTAAAAATCTAATAACAACTTTTTAAATTATTCTCTAAATTTTAAATCGAGTTATCAAAGAAAAAAAAGTTTTTGGGACTTACCTTAGTTCTGTAGAGAGGGTTGTTGAAATCCCAGTCGGGTGCAACAAACAAATAACCGCATTTGGACACTTTCCGTGATGCCTAGAATTGAAATTAAAAAAATTAAAATTTTAATTAATTGTGTTTAAATAAAATTTAAAAAAAAGTTTAAAAATGATTTTATTTATTAGCGTGTTTGAAATGAGAAAGTATCTAACTTTTTTCTAAAAAAAACACACCTTTTTTTATAAATGATACAATAGCATTACTCAATAATTCTAGATGGCGCTAGATCAATATGAATAAATTAATGTCAGTGAATTCAAAAGTTGTTTTCATTCAAAAATCAAAAATAATAACTTAAAGGCTTGTCTATATAACGTCTCAGTAGGTATTAAGGCCGTGTGTGCTAATCGAATCATTCGTTGTGCTAAATAAATAAACAAATAATAAATCAATCAACAAAAATACAATACTGAATGATATTTATTTGTTCTCTAGCAGAAAAAACTGCATCAATTTTAAAACAAATTAGAGACTTCTATTGTCTCATTTGAAGTCATTGCAAATTGTGTGTTTAATGGCGCCCTAAAAGGTTACAATTACCAATAATCAAAATCCAATCAACTTGTCCCTTAAAAAAATAATCAAAAAAAAAAATAAAAAACTTAAAAATAGCCCCAGTTTTATAAAATTAGAATTCTCTAGACATGAAAAGATATAAAAGTAAAAACAAAAAAAAAAAAAATAAAAAAATAAAACACTAACAATCGGGCAAACCTATTGGGGCCATTTAAATTCCCATAAATCACCATTAAGTAGAGTTAGTGTGTTGGTAATTTTATTTTTTTTTTTTTTTTGTTGTTGTTGTTCGTTGTTTAGTTCTAATAGATTCGGATACGGATCGCGTTTCGTTTCGAGAGAGGCTCAAAAATTACAACATGCCTGCCACTTGGGGGCGATCAAATTTTGCTACTGTGTACAACGTTGCTAGTGTAGAGAATAACTGCTGTTAGACTAGACACGAATTGGAGTCTAGCCAAACTAAACCACCAACCATGTGTCCCATTTTAAATTGGCAGACAATTTTGTCTGTTTTTTTTTATTTTATTTTTTTTAAGAAGTTACTGCACTGACTTATACTATGCAAGTTAATGATGATGATGATGACTCATTTAGTCACGACTTCGTACTGAATTCGCACAATAAAAATACAAAAAATAAATGTTCGTGCAAAATCTATTTGGAATAACGATTGCCACCGCTGCTGTGCTGGTGGTTTTGGCCGAAGAAAAATATTGGGCAAATTTAATATTTAGGTGTGTTTTCTATTATAATTAAAGTAAGCTATAAAAATTTAAAAATTCAGCCAACTTAAAAAATAGTACAATATTACTCAAAAAATATAATTTATCCAAAATTTTTTGTTTAACCAAATGGCTTGAATTAAAAGATAAACTTAAAGAACCTTGACAATCAAAATATAAAGAAAAATATTACTTTTCTAGATGAAATGAGTGAAACTAAAATATTCCAAGCATTGTAATGTTTTGTTTGATGCATCTATTTAATTTAACCAGTTCCTATTGTAAAATTAAAATTTTTCAAAAGTTGTTTTTACTACATTTTTATTTATGTACTTACAGGAGTTATAGGCGGAGTTACCGGCTAGACATGTAAAAATAGATAAATTTGTTATTACTCGCTTAAAAAATCATTTGAAATTTGTCAGAAAAAAAAAAACAAAAGACAAAATTCTACAATGTTAAACGGTATCTCAAATTTTCGTTATATCGTTTTTTTTTTCCAGAATGCCTTACAAACCAATCAATTTTAACTTTTATACCTTTATAACTTAAAGGGGTTTACATCTAATTTGTATAATTTTTACCGACTTCCAAAAAGGAGGAGGTATTCAATTCGCCTGTATTTTTTTTTTTTTTTTTTTTTATGTTTGTTACCTCATAACTTTGGACTGAGTGAACCAATTTTGATAATTCTTTTT
Source organism: Episyrphus balteatus (assembly GCF_945859705.1). Lineage (NCBI taxonomy): Eukaryota > Metazoa > Arthropoda > Insecta > Diptera > Syrphidae > Episyrphus > Episyrphus balteatus. The sequence continues at coordinate 5,355,608 of NC_079137.1, read as the reverse complement.
GTTTTGGAAAGCTGGTGGCTGCAATGTGGTCCCGTTTCAATTTCGTTCAATTATTGACATAGGAACTATTAGAAAAAACATAAAACCCAGTTTTGATCCATGGAAGTCGGTTTTGTTTTTTGATAAAAAAGATTATTCCTTAAAAAAATGTTGGCACTTGGCTCAATTTAAACTTTCATAAGTCATATTTTTTGTATCAGGAGAAGTAGATTTAATATTTAAGTACCAGAAATTTGTTTGGTTCCATAATCATAAAAAAACTGCACTGATATTGATATGAATTGAATACTTCTAGTACCAAAACGCTTTAAACTAACACTAAATTGTTTTTGTGTAGTAGAAAGAGATAATTTTATTTTTTTTTTTCAATAACTTATGATTTTAAACAAAGTTTTTTTTTCTTCCATTTGACAGTAGATCGGTTGAACATTATTATACTATATTTCCATTGATCACTAAGATATTTTCAAATTTTCCACAATCGTCACGGGTGGGACACATCTACAATTATTATTTTCTTGTTTTTAAATTCTACACCAACATTAAAATTTGTTGATTAAATAAACTGGTCAAAGAAAAATGTATCAATTTGATTTTTTTTTAAACAGCGAATTTTCAACTGCCACGGGTGGGATTCGAAAATAACGATTTTGAGGTGGGATAGTTGCTTTGACTGACAAGACATTCGTAGCTTCTACTAATAAAGAGCGTGTTAATATACAAAAGTTTGTGTTTTTAAAAAAATGCTTAATAAATTTTTTCGGTGTAGCATCTTATTGTCACGGGTGGGATAGTTCTTGATAAAAAACCAAAAGGTGACCTATTTTCACAAAACTTTATCAAAATTAAACATTTTTTTTAAATATTTTTTGAGGAAAAATTAAAAAAATTCGAAATAAAGTAAGTACTCTTTTTAATTAAATATATCTTTAACTATAATTTGTTACAAAAAACCTTTTTTTTTTTCAACCCAAACATTTTTTTAAAACCCCACTCTCGGCTATCTGCTGTGGATCTATCGTTTTTTCTCCTTATATATCTAAGCAATTAATCCTTATTTTGCTCTTAACTCATTTTATGATCTTTTTTTTTTCAAAATGCATTTGATAAAAAATTTCAATATAAATAAAAAAAAAAAAAGTACGTATACACCACAGTGAACATTTTTTCCATTTTTATATTGCTTTTGAAAAAAGTAATTTTTTTTAGTTTTCTGTCTTTTAGTTTTATACACAAAATTGTTAAATAACAACATTTAAAAAAGATTCTTCTCCATACAGTTAAATATCATTATTCTTCCATTAAATAGTTAAAATCAACCAAAAAAAAAATAGTAAGTGAATCCCACTCAAAACGGTGCATTTAATTTACCTTACCATCAAATGCAATAAAATGTTAAATGACTCAAATGTCTAAACAACATTCCATTTCGACATTATTCCTCTTTTACTTTCCGGTATTATCCGTCTTCAACTCAAATAAGCCCCTAAAGTCATATTGTTCGTTATGTTTGGTTGGTTTGTTTATGGTACAAATGCACTTTGGCGCATCAGAAAACCTACTTTGCTTCCGCGCCGCTGCTTCATTTGCTCATGTTTACTTTTTTTTTTTTTACTGTCTTGTCTTGAAGCAAAAAAACATAAAGCAGCGCACAACATTGAAATGTCAAAGAAGTCACGACATGAGGACAATTATTATTACCGTTGAACCGGTTTAATGTCATCCTGACGAGCTTCTTCCTTTTCCCTTTTCATTTAATTTTTTTTTTTTTTTCATTTTCCTTGATTTTCAGTAAATTTTTGTTACCATCTTCTTCTATGAGGCACAGCATAGAAAATTAAGTAAAAAAAAAAACAGGGTTTGGTTATGTGTGGGAATACGATCGTCAACATTTACCGCGAACACGAACACGACGATGATGATGATGATGAAGAAGAAGAAGGCAACTAGGTACTATCGACGACGACGACAAAGTTTATTGATCAGACAAAGTGATTTTTACCGTTTTCGCTTTTTACTGTTTCTATCTGTACACTTTGAAATGTCACTTCTTCTTTTTTTTATTAATAAATTAAAAAAATAGGAAAATTAAATAGGAAATTGGAATGGGTTGGGTTTGGAGGTTGTGAAAGATCTTCGATCTTCCAAGAGAGGAAAAAGCCATGACTTGTTTAAAATAATTATCAATTTCCGTTATAAGTTCAGCGATAATTGCACAAAAAGACTATTTTGATCAGCGATGTATTTGAACTTTTAAAAAATTATTGGAAAATTGATTGAATTTTTGTTCGTTTTGTTTTTCGGTCAACAACTATTTTTAAGAAAAAAAAATGCAAGAAGAAAAAAATAAAAGAAAAGAAAAAAAAATAGATAAATAACAAAAGATTAAAAAAAAAAAATATTAAAAAAAAATATAATATAAAAACAATTTGTTTTAATTAAAACATATTGAAAATTTACAAGAAAAAAATCACTTTCGACAATCTTTTGATTTAATATGCTACACTCTGCCTCAAACATTATTCTCAGGTAAGTTTTGTCTTTTCAAATACATTAAAATTAAATTCAAATAAAAATTTGAAAAAAAAATTACGTATACACCACAGTGAACAACTTTTCTTGTTGCATAAAAAAGTATACACCAGAGTGATTTTTTAAATTTTTTATTGCTTTTGAAAACAAAACAGGTTTAAATAATAAAAAATTATAAAAAAATAATAAAATAATAAAAAAAATTTTTAATAAAAAAAAGTTCTAATTTTAAATAAAAAGTTGTTCTAAGAGTTTTTTTTTTTTGTAGTGCTCTATTTTTGAGATACACAACTGTGGTATTTTAATTTTCAATACCTACATTTTTAACAATGAAAATTTCATGACAGCACGATCGATATCTCACGCAACAAAAAATATCTCAAAATGTTGATTTTAGCCCAAAGATTCATGCCAACAAAAGTCTCCAATCAAAATTCCTCAAGTCTCACGAAAAATTAAGCGCCACAAATTACATAGTTTATCCCGTCGATCGTATCTGATCGAAAACATAACAACCATGCAATCCCCAAAAAAATGCAATAAAATATAAAGATATTTCCCACAAGTTTTTTTTTTTTTTTTTTGTCTTAAATCTCATTTTGAGAAAAGAATCCAATTCAACCAGTTTTATAAAGAATTCAGATTCCACAAAATGCTTGATGAGAGATTCACTTGTCCACTTTCATTTTCTTGCATCTCTCCCACCAGATTTATCTGACAAAAAAAAAAAAAAAAAAAAATATTTCATCGTTTGCTTTGTCGCCGATAAAAGATAAAGAAAGTTGAACAAACATTTACGACGACGTTGCTGAAATTCAGAACACAACATTCGACCGCCAAAAATGTCAAAAAGTTCGTTCATGAGTGAAGATATTTTTTTTTTTTTTTTTTTTTCATTTTAATGTCGGTAAAGCAACAAAAAGCCAGTGTAGATCTCAAGAATCTTTAACTTGCTTTGTTTAATGAATGAATAAAACAAGAAAAAATATCAAACTGAAAGCCGTATCTTCCGCTAGAGCGGGCTGCGATCAGCGGCGGTATTTTTCTGTTTTTTTTTTTTTTTTTTTCATTGAAAACACAGTATGCGTGCAGAAATTCTGATGAATGTTGAACCGGAAAACGATCAGCCGCCATCACCATCACCGATAACCGTCATCATCTTTGGTTTGTGATTACATTTCGTTTTCCACATTGTTTGGCGAGAGAGATGATTTATCGCGATGAGTAGGTCAGGTGGACAGAATGATTTTTGCCAGGCATTCATGTGTCGTTGTTGGCGTTGTACGTACAGTGGGGTAATTTAATAGAAAAAATGGGAATTAAATTAAAGTGAAGCAAATCGTTTCATTCAAATACGTTCCACATTATGTTCCACACCATTAAAAAGGCTTAACAATTTCCAAGCAGATAGGAAAACTCATAAAAATCGTTGAGAAATGTTTGACATCTGTCAAATTTAGGTCATAAATGAATGCTTTCCACACTTAAAATTTCAAAATTATAAAATTTTGACATCAAAACGATCTACTTTTGTTGTAAAATATTCATATTCTCACATTGGATCCTTTGCCACAAATTTTATTTTGTCCATGCTTTATGTCAAAATAACCCACTGTACTCCAGAGATGATGAGATACCATAATTGCATTCGATTCGCAACTTGGTCAATTTTTAGAGCCGGCATCAGATTTAATGCGTACTAAAAATTGAGATATAATAGGTTCGTGCTGAAGCGGTTTTTTTTTTTTTTGAACTTTATTTTTATGATCTTTGTGCAAAAAATATTAATGCGTATACGCGTTTCGACAGTGCATACAAAAAAAAAATATATATACACAACCAAAAGGTAGTTATTAGCGAAGAAAAACGTGCTTATTAAGCAGCTTTTTTTTTTGACAGTAATATCAAGATCAATCTTTAACGCTGATTTAACTTTGAATAAAGGCATAAAATACTGTGAATGGCTTGAGAATATTTTCAGTCGACTGTTATAGCCGTTGTAATAATAATATTGGCTCACTTTCTTTTATATTGTACGGGATTTCAATCAAATTATTTGTCGTTAAGATAAGAGTTGGAAAGGATTGAGAAGAGGGTACTGTTTTTTTTTTTTATTTTAGGGGATATGGAAGATTCGAAACGGATCATAATAATTCTGTTTAAAATGTCAGGAAATGTTGTTTACATGGTGCACTTTCATTTTCAGTAGAAAATATTTTTCATGATTCATGCGATTTTTTTTGATGATTCACAAAAACTTTTGATATCATAAAAAATATTTAAAGGATTACTGTCGTAAGCCGATGAATTTTCGTCAGACTTGACTTTACTGAATAGTTTATATATTTTTGTATCAAATATTCTCCAAACATAAGAATTAGTAAGCAAAACTAATGCTTTCTTTTACATCTGAAGAAAAACAAAAGAGCTGATGTCCGAACTTTAATTTGTAAAATGTAAAAGGAACATGGTGTTGAGAAATGCAAAATTATTTGATTTAGTGTAAATAAAAAACCGCAAGAAAAGTATTGTAGAATCAGCATTTTTTATTCACTGTTCACTATGGCGTATACGTTCTTTTTTTTCATGTTTTTTTTTTTTATTAATAGAAAAACAATGGAATGATATTGCAAACGATAGGCCTTATTCAAAATTGTTTTTAACTACTTAAACAGACAGGTGGTTGTCTTAAAAGATGTTTTTATTTGCTTGTCAAACTCTGGGTTTTGAAAGAGCATGCAACTGTTCTGAAAAGCATCCTATAGGATCTTGAATCAATTGAACTTGACAAAAACTAATGAAAAAAGTCCATTTTTGTTTGCTTTGATTTCGTAGGATTGTTAATTTAAGCTCTGACAAATGATCAGAAAAATTTCTACAAGCAGTTTGTAGCCACAAATTTGGCAAATTTCAAAACAAGTTAAGTGAATATTTAAAGTTGCAAATGCAATGTCGATTTAAGTTGCGAAATCTTGGCCCAGAATTTATTGGACCGAATTTAAATGAAAAATAGTATTGAGTGAAATTTACGTGAAATATTTTCAAAAATTATTTTTGAGAAAATCAAGGAATTGAAGTTTTTGATCTAAAAAAAAATGTATGTAGTTGTTTTTTTTTTTCAAAAAATTTTTATCGTAGACAGTGAAATTAAAAATAGCTTTATTTTTACCTTTTTGACCCTGGTCAGTTATGTGCAAAATTATGAGAAAAAAAATTTACTCAAATTAAATGAAATTCCTTAACAAAATTCTACTCATAAATCCCTCTTCAAAAAATTGTTTTCAAAAATTCATAAAATTCCACTACATCACGTATAAAAATCTTGTTTTCTTCTTTTTTTTTTTTTTGTTTCAAAGAAAACCACAAAAGAATTCCAATAAAAGTTAATAGTCTTTCATAAAAATATATGCGCTACAAACAAACATTTTCAAACGTTGTCGACACTAAGAAAACGAAAAAAACAATAAAAAAATCAATTTTAATGATATTCATGTGTCAAAAACCTTTAAAAATATTCAATAAAAAAAAAAATACTAATAACCAACCATCTCACGTAAAAATACTTCAAAAAGAAACAAAAAAAAATAGATTTATCTTCAACAACAGCAAAAAAAAAACACCTGTAACCAAAGAAATGAGAAAGTTGACACCTACCTACCTTTTAATCTCTGCACTCTCCATCAGCCAAACAATTTCAATTCCTCGCGTCTAAACAATCGACATTAGCATTAACCATTGACCACGAGTCTTTTTGAGTCTTTTAAAGAGGAGAAAAAACTTCAGTTGTTGGATATGGAGAGTGTGAGTGTGTATATGTGTTTAAAAAAAAAATTAAATAGCCCCAACGATAGACTGACTGAAAGTGGAAAAAGTCTTTCTTTCTCGTCTTCCGCCAAAAGTAACAGCAGCAAGGTGGAGTTCGTTGCATGCATCGACAATCGACAACCAACACACCACAACTTCCTTCCTTCCTAACTATCGTCAAACTCGTATAACACAGCTCCAAAGTTAGTGCATCATCACAAAAAAAAAAAAAAAAAAAAAAAAAAAAACGGTTCGATGGTTTCATAAGCTACATATATTCACCATCATCATCATCAGCATCATTGTGGATTGCCTAGTTTGGGCCTACACACGTGCAATCATTAAAAAAAAAAAGACCCAAACCTTAACCACAATGTGTATCGCACATTTAATAGTTTGTTTGGTGAAATAGGAAAAGAAGTTACTGAAAAACACACAAAAAAAAAAAAAGTTGCCAAACAACTTTCCATCATCAACATCTCATCTTCTAGCTTCAATGTTTGTTGGATTCCTCTATACTTGAAGACTTTGTCTGGAGTTTCTTCTCGTCTTCACATCTTCATCGTCATAAAGTACCATCGTCGTCGTTGAGTCTTCTCGTTGTCATCTTTAGCCTCAAAGCCTTAAGTGCAACTTCTCGCATGCCCATGATAATGCTGATGATGATGATGATGATGATGGCGGTGGACAAGTGAAATCTTTGTTTGACATTGTTTGGCTTTAGGGGGGCTTCTTCTTCTTCTTCTTCTTCTAATAAAGCTTCTGAATTTATGGTATGTTTATGGAATTTCAAACTTTAAAGGTGACTTTTTTATTTTGTGGAATTTTATTATCCAATTAAAATGTTTAACACAGTTTTGGAGATAATCTTAAATCAATGACGAGATTAGAGTAAAAGTTTTAAGCTTCCTGTGGACAAAAAATATGCGGAAATAGTTTAATTTGAAGCTTGTCAATTTATCAAAAATTCACTTTTAAGTTTCGACAACTTTCCAACTCTTCAACGAAGACACAAACTAAAAGTGTCAAAAGTTCACTTTCAAGTCGTGTTTTATGGTAGAATCTCAAACTTTTTAGTCGTTCTTCTTTCTTGTTGATCATTATCACTTAAAAAAAAAAACTAGATACCAATTAAGTTTGATTTCCGCTAGTTTCTTTTGAAGATGTCTCTATTCGTTTCATTCTGATTGTTGACTTCTTGCAATTCTTCACATTTCCTTTCGATTTCGTCTGGTACTTTCGCTTCTTGAGAGTGTCTCCAAAAAGTTACATATCTCTGGGAAAATATAAAGATCGTGCAATCGAGAGGAGATGGTTGTTTTTTTTTTCCGGTCTACAGTCTATCAACAAAACTACTACTGGTAATGAGACTTCACCATTAATTCATTAGCCAAATAGTATAAATTTAAGACAAAAGTTCCCCTCTCCAAATTGATCGAGAGTTGCTGATATATCGTAAACGAACCGCGAACTGGGATCGATCTATTGATCGTGCCCTTGTGTGTCAAATTGATCATGAAATGTCATTGTCGTTTGAACTTTTGACTTTGTAACTTAACTGCATTGTTGCAATACAGTGATGAAACGAAGGAAGAGGAAAACCGAGATAAACTGAAAAGTTGTTTTCAATTATTTTGTGTTTTTATTTATTTTTTGTTTTTTTGTCTGGTTGTCTGACTTTTGAAATCTCTTTCTCTTTCGGTCGTCGATTGTGTGTTGATTGGGTTGTTTCTTTCTCTATTTGACATTGCACAGAATTGCAGTTGCAGACATCAGAGGAGATACCTTGTCGTCGTCGTTGTCAATGTTGTTATTGTTGTTGTTGATGAATTCTTGATGAATTTATTTTGTGACGTTTTGAAGACTTGTCACGGGATATAATAATGTTTGGTTGTCTATGTACATATTTAAGTGATTGTCCTTTCATTTTCATTATATTTGAACAAAAAGACCATATCGTCATCGCAGTGAAAGTAAAAAAAATTGGAAAATTATTTTTAATTAAACTTATTTCAAGTGATTGACAGGTGATGTAGAAATGTTTGGAATGATTTGTTGAATGAATTAAAATTAATGACAATTTATACGGAAAACAATATCAAATGGGAGTTGTTTTCATTTCGAAAAAAATATCTTTTTTTTGTGAGAAAAATATCTGTCATCATTTGAACAAGTAAATTCGTTTTCCTTAATGCTACCTCTGGTCCTGATCAAATAAATGTCTATTATACTAACACAAATATAAAAAAAAATACGCATACGCCACAGTGAATATTCATTTTTGTTTATCAGATGATATTAGTTTTGATTTCAGTTTCTTCAAATAAAAGTTTGTGCGTCAGCTCTTTTGTTTTATTTTATGAATTACACACTTTGTATTCAGAAAGAGTTTTTTTATGTTTTTAAGCTTTTTGATTAAGGAAACACAAAAGATATTAAATTTGAAAATTATTTCTTTATTAAAGACACCGATTGCAGCGAAAACTTTTGTAAGTAGAATTATAGTTATTTTAATATTAGATAACATAAATTTTTTTTCAAACTTTGTTTTTGTACATATGTCGACTAATATACATATGACGCACAGTGTGTCGAGCCCATACAAAAGTTTATCATAAATACTTGCAGCTAAGTTTTTGGAGTTTTAATATCTTTTTTTGTGTTTTTATGGCAGGAATAGAAAAAAAAATTACAAATTAACAAATTAAACAACCTATTACTTTTTTTTTTAGTATAATTTACGAAATTAACATTTATTGAAGAAGCCACTTGTGAGCAAAATTAATTTTTTTTTATATAGGTATATAAACAAAAATATACTTTTCGTAAGGTTTTTGGTGTGCTGAACTCGAATCCGAAGTCAGAAAAATTCTATCATATCACGTTTTTGAAATATTCCCGTTAGAAAATCTGAAATGTCGTTTTTTTAACAGTTTTTGAGGTTATGTTCTTGAACGTGGTGATTTATTTTAAATAAATTTGTGACAGTTTCTAAAAGAACTAAATGTTTTCTTTTAAAGCCCGTTTAAATCTTTTCAATATCTTTTTTCTACTTTGAGAAATCTTAAGTTGAAGTCAACTTGTTTTGTTTATCTTCTCTATACAAAAAAATCGTATGTTTATTTGCGTTTCATAGCAAATCTCGAATAGTTTTTTGTCAATCGCTTTCAAATTTTGAAATAACGATTTATTTGCATTTTCGTAAATTCTTATACCGGCGAGTTTGGTAAATACGCTATAATACACAGTAGAGCGTGGCCGGGTCAAGTAATTATATTAAAAATTTAGTATGCAGAAAAATATAATTTTTTTCTTGTTGAAAACAATATTTAAAATATTTTTAATTACATAAACAGCTTTTTGTTACTTGTGTATGGCTAAAAATTATTAAAAACATCGATTTTTTCATTTTTGTGATCCCCTTGAAGATGTTTCTCAAAAAATGAATTATTTTGAGTACTTGACTCGTAGCACATAAATGTGAATATCTCTGGTAATCGCAAACAGAAGCAGACCAAACTTTGCCAATATTAAGTATAGGCCTAAGGCAAAATAATATAAAAAAATTATCGATATGATTTTATATCTTTTTTTTTAAATTAAGTTTAAAAATTAATTTTTTTTTTTTTTGGCCATTTATCAAAGAAATTTTAATAACTCATATATAATTTTATAAATTTAATATTTTTTTGTTATACGTTTTACAACAACACTCAAATAAACAAAATAACATTAACAAAATTTTTCAAACAATTACCAAACGTGAAATATACACTCTCAAAGATTCCCATAGATTCCTCAAAATATTTTCGATTTCGAGGTACTCATGTTTCGGAGCTTATTTTGAATACATAACCTGGGTTATTTTCTAAGATAAAAATGTTTTCATATGAGTTGACACTTCTTAATTATATTTTAATAGCAAAAATATTAATTTTTAACAAAAAAAAAAGTGATTAATCATAAGGGGACGACACACTGTGTGACGTATTGAATCCGAATCTGAAGTCAGTTTTGCCGAAAAACACTCAAAATTTTGAAGAAATTGCAAAAAATCATGAAAATTGTTGTTTTTTGCAATAAATTGAAATTTCTTTCTCGAGTAAAAAAATTATAATTTCCACAATTTCGAACTGATTTTGATGAATAAAAACTTATTTGACCCAGAATAAATAGAACAATAAAACTGTTTATAAAAACCAGCTTAAAACGATCTGCGAATTCTAAAAAACGGGGAAAAAATTTGAAAAATATAAATTTGACTGAAATATGTCTGAGTAAAAAATCGTTGAAATGTGAAACCATTGAAAAACGGTTACTTGCCGAAATATGATGTACAAAGTAATAATTACAACCTTTGCTAGGTCATACTTAATTTTTTTCTTTTTTTTTTAATTTAGGAAATTTTTTTAAAAAAAAATTTTATTATATTTTTTAATCTTTTTTTTTACAAATTTCTTATAAAATCAAATTAAAAATATTTTGTTATATGTAAATTTATAGAAATATTTTGTATTTTAAACAACTTTTAACATGTTGGAGAAAAAAACGTGCGACCCAGTCGTGAAATTTATTTTTTAAATTAAAAAATTTATCGTAAAATAAGGGTAAACCTCGAAATGACGGCTTATAGACTAAAAGTTATAGATTAAATATTTTTATTTGTCATATTTTAAACACACATAATATGAATTAATACCGAACAAATAAAACACATTTTAGAGAAACAATTTATATACATAAATATTTATTTTGTTAACACATCAACAAATTAAGAAAACTATTAACTCTTTAAAAACACTTCATCAATTTTTCCCATTTGTAAATTTAAACCAACAAATTTCACCAAAAAATACCAAAATACCAACAAAATACGCCAGTCCCATAACTATCCAAATCCATTTAAAATCTTCAACTCTTAACGAACGAAATTTCAATTTATTATTAAAAATCAACTTTTGAATTCTTCCACAATCCATTAGTTCATAAAAAGCATTTTTCATCCAAAAATCAATCAATCCAGCTGATTGTATTTCAAAAATATGAAAATTCAATATATTTTTAAAATTTGAATTTACATTCAATGCAAAAGAAGCTGGTATATTTTTCAAAATACACAATTCATCAGACCAACGAAATTGCTGTTGACCATAGAAATTTTGCTGATTTTTATATACCTTCCATTTGGCACTATTTAGTGTGTAGGCATATTTTGTGTTGAGATTATTTCGAAATTTTAAAAATGTTTCAAAGTTTTCTTCGATGACAAATGAATTTGAATATTGCTTCAAATCAGGCCTAAGACTTAGCATCGATTTGAAGTCAGTTTTGTAAATGTAGACTTTTAAGCCAGATGATTGTAATTCATCGAAGGATTTAATTATATTTTCAGTTGGAGGATGAGTCATAAAAGACTGAAGAAATCCATCGTATAAAGTAACTATCATAATTCCAAGCAGAAATATTAATAAGTAGATGATTTTTGTACTGCAAGAAGCGTTTTTAACTTCATTTATTGATTGTCCAAGTATTCCACGAAAACAATCAATGTTGATGAAAAAACCGCGTGTGTTGAAAGTTCGATGAGAATTCGAGCAGATTCTTTCAGCTACTCCAAGTGAGACAGACATCAAAACGAATACCAGAATTATAAGAACAAAAGCCTTCCATTGGAAAATAAAGGCAAACATTTTGTAAATAGGGATTTTCGGCTCTATTGGAACCATTATACACCAATCATACAAAGTAAATGGATATGAGTAGAATTTAGCCGGAATCGTTACACGTAAAGGAAAACCACCTAGTATCTCAACTGAACCATTCACAACACTTGGATACATATCACGAACCGAAATTGAAGTATTGATATTTAAAGTATTCAATTTGGCATTGTGTTTTTTGGCAAGAGTATTGAAAATTTGTCCAACGAATCCACCAATAATCGTATCACCGTTGTCATTTTCTGAGATAATTAATCCTGGATTTGCTCCTACAAAATAAAATGGCAATGTTGCTTGATGAAGATCCTGCATTCGATTTGGAAAAACTTCAAATTCCTTTTTCCAGATGAATTTTTCAATTTTGAATCCTCCAAAATTGGATAAAAAGTTGTAGGTGAAATAAGTCGAAGTAGTTTCGAAATCTTGAAAAACTGCTATTACATTGATCATTTTGTTCAGCCAGCAGAAATTTAAGATATTTTTCAATTGCGAATCATTTTTTGAAGAATTTTCGAGCATAAAAATCGTTTTTGAAGATCGAAGGTGTTGAAAATATTTCAAGAGTCGATGTTTCAGCAATAAATCAGCAATTGAATCAAATTGTACAATGTTAAGAATTTTTTCATTGAATTTTCTTTTCAAGTTAAACGATGATTTTCCAGATGAGAGAATAACTGGAATACCAATTTGAGTTGAAACTAATCGAATGAATTGAACAGACATTATTTCTTGAGATGACAACAGAAAAACACTTTCAAATCGATTTATTTGGTTGAGATTTTCAATGAAACACAAAAATTTGGAATTGAATGTAGCTTCAATTTTAGTAGCCAGAAATGCAGCGAAAAATACATAAAGACTTGCATTTTTTAAATACATCAAATCTGAGTTTGAAATTTGAAAAATAAGTTGTTATTTGTTTTTCTATCGAATAAATCGAAACTAGCTAAATGAACCGGTAGAAGTAACTTTTCAAGACTGAAAATCAACGTTCTGATAGATTTAAATTATAATTTCTAAACTTCACGTGCTTTTATTGATTGACTTTTAATCTTTTTTTTTTCAAAATTAAAGTCAATTTGTCGAAAAATGAATTAATTTTAATTTTTAATTTTGTTTTGAATTGCACCTATTAAATGTAATTACATTTGATTTGAGGTAATTGTGATAATTTTGTGTGGAATAAAATTTCTAACAGAGAATAAGTAAAGTAATTAAACACTTAATAGTGTTGATAAATTAACAAATTGTATATTTAAAATGTGTCGTTTTTGTGTTCAAATCATGGTTTTGTTTTAAGTACAGGTAAAATAGTTAAAAAAAAGTAAGCAAATACAAAAAAAAAATTGTTGCCCTCATGAAACTTGGCAAAAAGATTGCTTTTGGAATAAGAACCAAGGATCAAAAAAGTCTATAAAAAAAATTCGGTGGAAGGGTGTTTGTTAAAAATCAACATGTGTTTAGGGTTATCTTAATGACTTATTATTATTGATTCATTTTATTTATGGTTTTGATGACAAATTAAACATTTATAAAGAAGTTCTTACACGTTTTACGCGAATCATTGGCTCTTTGGGACCAATTACAGATTTTACTGTCTCTTCGAAAAAAAACACCCTTTCAGCAAAATTTTTTTTATGAAAACTCTTTATTCTTGCTTTCTATCCCAAATTCAATGTTTTCACCAAATTTCATTAGGGTGACCCATCATTTTTGTTTTCACTCAAAATAAAACCCTGGCAACACTTTAGATTCTTTTTTCTTATCTTAAAAGTAACATAATTGCTAAATTTCAATAGGGTACTACCAATATTAATCTAGTATTACACACTTTTTCAAATATTTTCTTTACTTCTAAAAAAAACACCCTTTCACATAAAAAAAATTTATAGACTTACATTATTCGTAATTCCCATGGGAAAGAGAACATATTTAATGAATTTCGTAAGGGTACCATTTATACCATTGATTTTATAGACTTTTTGAGTTCTTGCTTTCTGTTATAAATGAAACATTTTTACCAATTTTCATTGGTGTAACAATTTTTTCCCAGTTTTTGTGGTGCTAATTCCGAATTTCATCATTTCTTGAAAAAAAAAACACCCTTTCACTCAAAATAATTTTTTACTTTTTATAGATTCTTAACCCCTTGTAACCCAACATCGTAAATTTTAAAATTAATAATGTCAATCGAAAGGGCTTCAGCTATAATAAAACACGTATTTTTTAAAAATTCAATAAATTCATTATTTGCTTAGTTATTTCGAAATTTACGCAGTAAAAAAAAAAGTTTAAATAAATTTATTTTTGTATATACATAAATGCAAAAATTCAAACAAAAAGCTATCTAATATTTATTTTTAGTCGCATTCCTAAAATCCAAAAATAAAACCCCGTTAGTTTATGCACGAAAAATATTTTTTCTGAATTTCGTAGTTTTTACATAAATTTGCTTGTTTTCCAAAAAAGCCAAACTTTCAACATTAACTGCCAATTAAAAACTATTGGTGCTATTTATTAGAAAAATGGCGCATTATTTCGATAAAGCAATTCTTAAAGATTAAGTAAGAAGCTTTAAAAGAATAAAAATATGTTTTTCACAGCTTTTGGGCGATCTTTTTCGGTTTGTTACAGAAATGTCAAATGGGGCTACAAGGGGTTAATTCTTATACCAACCAAAATTATTTCAACAAGTTTTAAAAATTAATAAAATATAAGTTAGCTGTTAGGTATGATACCTTTCTCACACACAACTTAACCTATCAAAAAAAAACACCCTTTCACGCAAAATATTTTTAAAAACTTTATGAATCCTTTGTCCCTGTTTTATCTTAAACCTTCATCCCAAATTTTGTCAGTGTAGCATGTTTTTCACATGGGTTTCGGTTATATTTTACCTGTTGAGGTCAAAAAACAAGCACCCTGGTTTTTAATCGGAAATAACTTTTCTTAGAGCAATCGTATTGACTTTATTTTTATGTCATTAGATTCAGCATCAAAAAATACCCTGAAAACATGTGTCATATGATGATATTCAACAAACAATTTTTTTCAGTATATTTTTTACCTTCACCCCCTCCCTCTTGTCCGCGAAAAAACACCCTTCCACCCAACTTTTTTTTATAGACTTTTTTTGTACTTGGTTCTTATCCCAAAAGCAAACTTTTTGCCAAGTTTCATGAGTGTAACAATTTTTTTTTTATAAATGCCTATTTTACCTGTACTAAAAAGTACCTACTCTACGAAATTTATTAAAATGTTGTCTTTGCCGTGGAAATTACGAACAAAATTAGTTTATACATTTTTTGTCATGCGAAAGGGTGTTTTTTTTTAGGTGTGTAGAGAAAATGTGGGTTTATTGGGAAAACTAAGTAATAGTTGTGGTATCCTATTGAAATTCAGCAATTATTTTACTTTTGAGATTGGAAACTACAATTTGAAGCGTCTATAAGAATATCATGGTTTAAAGGGTGTTTTTTTGAGTGAAAATAAAATTGTTGGGCAGGAATAATCATGTTTCATAAAAACAGGGTGTTTTTTTTTCGAAGTGACAGTAAAATTTGTAATTGGTCTTTAAAACTAAATGATTCGCGTAAAATGCCTAAAAACTTAAGTAATCGTAGCCAAGTTTCATGAGTGATGTAATAATTTTGTTTTTAATGCCTATTTTACCTGTTCTATAATACTAATACCTCAAAATTAAAATCGATAGTAACACAGAAATTCTAATCACGAAACACATAATGCAAATCTGTTAAACAAAAGCACCTTTGCACTCTTATTCGATCTATTGGTTGCTCTTTTATTTTTTGTGCAAAAAAAACTTTCACTATCATGTGAAGTGTATTTTTTTTTTCATTTTTGTATTGAAACTCTGGCAATTATCACCGACATACTAACGAAAAAAAAAAATTAAAAAAATCCCAACAGCGAAAAACAATCTAAAGATACAAATTGTTTTCATCTGACCGACCAGATATGTGTGCGCACACGCAAGACTTTTATCAATGTAACATATGTTCAGGGAAGGATTTGTCAAATGGATAAAGGAAACTATTGTTACAAGAAAAAAATAATTTTTTTAAATGTGTGATTTTAAGAAATATTGTATTAAACTTCGAAAACTAAAATTTTTTAAGGCCCAAATTGGAAATAGTGGGGCCCTCTTCAAAAAGTTACTAATAAATGAAATAATCGATTTGATATTTTAACATTTTTTTAAATAAAAAGTCATTGTAAAATTTGTATTCATTAAAAAATTAGAAATTTTGCTCTTTAAAAAAAAATTGTATTCGGGCCCTTTCAAATGAAGATAAATTTGTAGAGTACCTTAATAAATGTATATTTGTAAATCCACCCATGTTCAACCTATGCACTCACTAAAGTGTTTTCACTCTCTTATACTCGCACATAAAAATGTTTGTTTAGTTTTGTGTGTAGGTAAGTAAAAATTGTATATCTTACATTATGGCGAACACACAAAGAGCAAAAATAAAATCTAATTGAGTTCATAAATATAAACTTTTTTTTTGTTGTTGTTGTTTAAGATAGAAAAATATTCACATAGATACATTTATGGAGAAATATTTCGTTTAACTAAAAAAAAAAATTAAAAAAAAATTATTGCACGAATAAGAGTGAATCGTGTAATGATCGTGATTTTATCAAGATCCATTCAGTCAGTCAGTCAGTAAGACAGATGAAGATATTGCTTCAATGCGTCGATTTGCTCTTTTCTCAGTCAAAATGGTTAAGAATTTTTATAAATAGACACGATGCGTGAGAATTGCCAATTAAGCATTTAATTTACGTAGATTTCAATTTAAAAGTTCATTTCTCGATTTTTATTTGATTAGAGTTCGTTCGTCGTGTTTTTTTTTTTTTTATTATTTTTATATTTTATTTGTAATTAGAATGTTGACGGCGAAAGTGATGAATGATGATGATGCTTACCTAGAAAGAGAACAGAGAAAAAAAGTCAAGTATTAGTATAAAATATTGCTTGTGGGTTGTTTTTTTTTTTAGAGAAATGAATGGATATAAAAAAATTGGTTGACATTCTTATTGACCTTTTTTCCAGTCTTAAAGAGAAAATAATAAAAACTTTGCCAAGTTTATTTTGGCAAATAAAATGAGATCAAAATAAGGTCACAATAACAGGAGAATTTATTTAAACTCGTTCTAAAGTTTATATTATTCTAAAAATGCACTGAAAGAAAAGCTATAGACAAGATTCAGAGAGCTTTTGAAACTGTCATTTGCACATTTATCAATAAGTCTTATAATTTTATTAATATTCTTAATTTTATAAGATTAAATTTTAATTAATTGTATTTCGAAAAAAAAGCAAGTTCGATCTGAAATTTACAGGGGTAACTCTATGATTGCTGGATATGATTTATTACACTGGTTAAGTTTGATGAACTTTTCCAAAGGTTTTTGGGGTGCTGAAATAGAATTCAAAGTCAAAAATTTTCTATAAACTTGCGTTTTCGAGATATTCCCGTTATAAATTCTCAATAATCGATTTTTTTTCTATGTACTTTTTAATTATTTCCCTAGTTCACAGTGGTTTTGTTTCAGGAACAAAACAAATAAAACTATTCCCACTAATTGAAATCAAAATTTTTTTATCAGCTCGCGTTATCGAGATAGTCTAGTTATAAAATATCGATAATCGATTTTTTGCTATGTACTTCTTTAGCATTTTCTTAGCTTACAGTGGTTTTTTTTCAAAAAAACAGAATAATTTTCTGCGCTGAACTCGAATCCGAAATCAGAATTTTTCTATCAGCTCGCGTTTTCGAGATTATCCCGTTACAAAATATCGATAATCGATTTTTTGCTATGTACTTCTGTAGCATTTTCTTAGCATACAGCGGTTTTTTTTTCAAAAAAACAGAATAATTTTCTGCGCTGAACTCGAATCCGAAATCAGAATGTTTCTATCAGCTCGCGTTTTCGAGTTATTCTCGTTTCAAAATCCCAATAATCGAATTTTTGCTACATTTAAGCATTTCCCTATCCTAAGCCAAAACTAAAGATGCTAAAAAAACTGAGGGTGGATTTGAAATCAGTAATGCCAAATTACTAAAAGACAGTATCAAGAAACTTCATAAAATATAAAAAAAGGTGTAATTTTGTTTGCCAGTGTTATCGATAGACAGAACCGTTTTCATTTCCGAAATATCGATGTTTTCACCCAATCCATGGAACTTCCTTCAATATTTTGGTTTATATTGAGTTTTCATGTGTCAATGTAGTAATGGGATTGGATCAGTAAGGAAATATGGATAAAATACATCTCGATAGTTTGTTCGTCCAAAGTTAGTAGTTTTTACTAAAATTTTCCAAAACATAAAACCAAAATAGATATCGATATAGATAGTAAACATCGCTACTATGTATATGACAATAAATACCGTTGGTTTAATAAATCGATTTATCATAATAATTCAGTATTTATCGACGAATAAAATCGATTATCGATTATTGTTCGATATCGATACTTTAATTTATCGATATAGAATTTAACAAAAGTTTATCAGCTGATTGAAAGAAAAAGAGGTTACACATATTTTATCATCGTCTTTAATTCATCGATGCGATAGCTAAAATTTACATGACACCAGTTTGGAATACAATGAAGGGCAATTTCTGTCAATTTGTGCTTCTTTAGACTCAAATAATAATTTCATGGGGAAGTATTTTCTATTTGTATGCGTCAAAAGTATGCCCAAACCCAATATCTCGTTGCTGTCAGAATCATTTCTGTCAAGTGCAAAAATTAAAGTGTTACATTTCATGTTCTTGGCGATATATTGCTGGCTAGAGTTTGTATAGAGAACTGACTTCTTTAACCTTATTTGTCATTGCTAAACAAGACTAATACTGTATCGTGTTTCATTACAAAAAGCAAAAAAAAAAAAAAAAACCAAGTAAAACTTAACATCTGTTCATTAAACGCGTACTTCAACTTCTTTGGAGACTGCATCAAGAAACCAAATCGCCATTCATAAAACACACTTCACTATTAAAAAGCGGAGTTTGGCGTGGTTTATAGTACGGCACAACTCCATTCATTACAAAAAGCAACCAACTTCCAAATGGAATATTTTCCTGCTTTACCATAATCCATAATGCCTCACGCGGCAATTCCTCTTTGCTGTTTTTTTTTTATATATATTTTTTTTAAGTGTCATTTGTTCCACTTAAGACTTAAGTTGGAAACTGACTCTGACTTTGACTTTACTATGTAGACTCTTAAGCGGGACTCCTTTACAACTTCTGGAGATATATGAGAGTTGCTTAGCAAACTAACTTCTATTCACATTATAGAAAGTGTATAAATGCTGTACACATAAAGATCCATTTCCTGGACAAAAGCATCACAAGATGCACAAGATTGACCTCACTGTGTTGAATACACCTAGGCTAGGCCTCTATGTGTACAGACTCTTTCATTTATAATCTGTGGCGAGTGTTACGAATTTTAGAAAAACATGTCACGTGTAGACACGCATTCTGATGGGGCCTCTCACAATACACAGTTCAGTCCACACACAAGACTTGGTTGGCCGATGATAATAATATTAAATGAGAAATTGGATCAGAAGTTTGGTTTTGAGTCTTTGGCTTGATCGTTGTTGTTGTTGTTGTTGGTTTGCTGATGATCTTTTGCTTCTGATGTGGGATTGGGTTGGTTTGGTTATTTCATTCATGATGCGTCGTTTTTTTTTTTTTTTTCTTTGCCAACTATTCCTTGTTCCACCTAATCGCTGATGGTATATTGTGACTTATACCTGATTCATGCCACAATCATGCCATACTGTCGTCGTTGTCGGTTGTTGTAATTCCGTTTTGGAGAAGAAACTTACGTGCCAGCCATCAACAGCGCACTTAGTCGTATTATACTCTCATACACTCCTTAGAAAAAGAGCGGTGAACCAGTAAACAGTTATTATTGTCTTATACAGTTCGGCTTTGGCTATCTAAGATACGCAACCAAGACAATGGCCAATAAAAATTGTGTGTGTTAAGCTGTGTACCTTTTGCAAGGCATCAAAAAATTCTATCTGGAACGGAGTTAGTTATAGTAGAGCCTTGAAAGTTTTAGGGCCCCACTGTTTTTTATATTAAGTTTTGTTATTTAACATCCACAACATTATATTCCACATTTTTAGTATGAAAATTTTCATGTGGATCGTACGTGGAACAATAATTACGCATGTGGATGGTAATATTTTTCATTCGGAAATGGGTAATTGACTGTGGTAATGGCATTTCTGGCCATTATATTTATATTTTCAATTGTGGATCGTAGGTGTGTGGAACGTATTTTGTGGAACTTAATTGCTTTTTATATCATAGGATGAAAAATCAAACTTAACAAATTTTTGCATATTGTCATCACACACAAGTTTATTGCTTGTGGATCATTTGTGGAACGTATTTGAAATTATCGAGAAATGTAATCAAAAAATCCACTAAATTTCCTGTAAAGGAAAATTGTGGAAAACAATATATATATAGAAGAGTGAGCTTTTTTTGCAGTTTGTGGAACGTAGGTACGTCGAACGTGCTGGTATATGGATTTGACGTGAAGTAGGAAATTTACAAAATAAGGTATTTAATGCTATCTAGAAGGCTAGATCTAGATTTGTAAAGCATAACTTTGTGTATTTTAAACTGTGGAACATTTGTGGATCATATTTTTTAATTTTGTGGAACATATTTTTATATGAGAAAAGCGCATTATTCTGAATATCACGCAAGAACATTGCATGCAGATAACAAGAATTTATCATTTGTGGAATACAAGTGGATCGTATTATTTGTAAGTGTAGAACGTCTGTGGATTCTATCGATTTTTCTTTAAAAAAAAATAAGATTACTAGGTTTTCTGTGAGTTTATTTTAACTAAGACGTCTTATGGGCCCTAAAGAATGAATTTGATTTTCCGACAATACATCCCTGCAATCTATTGTATCTTTTTTGTGAGTTTATTAAAATACCAAAAAAGATACTTACGATCTATATGGAAACCTAGCCAACTAACATCGTTGTGCCGGTTGGTCGGTCTACACTATACACAGTCTATGGTCGTCGAGAGCTGGTTGAATGGTTAATCATTGTCGGGCAGTGGGTTTTTGGGATACACAAATGTCCCGTACTTCGTATGAGTAACGATCTTTTGTTTCGTTTCGTTTTGGGATTGTCGTGACCTACCTAAAAAAAATTTATATAAAATGAACTAAAAAAAAAAAACAAAACAAAAACGCAGACTAAGAAGTATAATAGTGGCCTATAGACCGAAACTGTGCAACTGGTGCGGCACCACCACCGCGTGCCATGACTGCAAATTAGATTTGACCACCAGAAGTACCTTTATACGTATAAAACATTCAAGCTTTACAAAAAAAAAAAAGAAAAGAAACACATGGTTTAAAGGTGCGGGGAATGAGATTAGGTTATGGAATGTGGGATATAAAAATAAAGTTTTTTTTTTTTGATAATGGTGTTTTGGTGGAATGTTGAAGAGATTCGGTAGTAGATTTTTGTTTTTTGTTTGGGGAAATATGGTTCACTGAATTTGGGTGGTTATAATAGGCTTTGTAGATTGCCACATATTTTTTGGAATAAAAGGCTAACAAAAAGAAAAAAACAGAAATTAGAACACAGAATCTTTGTGGCAGACAAAAATTATTATACAAAGTTGTGGAAATAGAATTTTTAATAGGAAATTTTTTTAAGGTAGACAAATTTTGTCAGAAAATGTTAAGCAACGAATCTCATGCATTGAAACATGCAATACATTAAAATCAGAATCTTTAGATTTTGGAAGGTACAAAACCAAAATTTAAATATAAAAATTGTTGAATAAAATGCATAAATAATATTAATCACATTTTGGACTTCTAATTTTTTAAATATGCAATGGCCAAAAACATGGTTATCAAATTTTTGAACATTCTGACCAAAAAGGTTAAAGAATTTTGACATAAATTGCAACAAACATTGATACAAGAATTTAAGACTCAAAATTTCATTTTGAAAAATGCTGACATAAAATGAAAAAATATAGAAATTTTTTGACGTAAAATTTCAAATTTTAGTACATCCCAAATAAGACTTTTTAAAATTTTTCAAAACGAATTCAAATGAAATAAACTTCAAAAATGTACAAAGCAAATTTAACAATAAATAAAAAGAGTCAAAATTTTATTGATAAAATCTGAAAACAAAACGAGACTAAAATTGCAAAAATTTGTATTAACAAATTTAGAACAGAAGCTGAATCCAACCACAAGAATGATGTAAAGCAAAGTTTCGACAGAAAATTTTAAATTTCTTAAGTCAAAATTTATGTAAAAGAATTTTGTTAACATTAAGAAAAATAAAGTATTCAATTAAAAATTTTGGACTCAAAATTTCGAAAACCAACAAAGTTTTGTATTTAAAAGGAAATATAAATGCTTCGATATTATTATGACAACTTTTTGAATTTTAAATGTAAAAAATTCAAAATTTCTATCATGGAATTTCAAAATTAAAATTTTTCAAATAAACAAATAGAAAAGAATATTTTTAAATCGAGACTAAAAATTTTAATAATTTTTAGTTTTATTTTTTCAACGATTATAATTTTTGGTTCTTCAGAATGAGGTTTTACACATTTTTGACAAACCTACAAGCATTTTAAACATTTAGCTAAACAAAACTGTATTGAAGCACAAAAATGTCGAGATTCAATTTTGAAAATTTCAGAGAAATTGTTAAAATCATTTTTTTGTACAAAGCTCAGAGTTTCAAAAATCAGATATGATGCCAAAAAAACTTTATAGTCCAGTCAAGTTATACTTTTGCTGAGAAATAATTCGCAACTGCAATTTGTACTCAAAATATGAAAGTACACTAGTACAGGAACTAAACCCCCCATTTTCCGAACAAATGTCTGGACGACTTTGGCCGCCATTTTGTTTTGAACAGTTTTGCGACTATCGCTTGTAGTTCGGCTAGTTTTGGTCTTAGAGAAAAATGTTATGAGACAAAGTTGTAGCAAATTTTATTTCCCACACAAAATGTTAAGTAAGTTTTTATTCTAAAACCTACCATTTAGGAGTTATAATGAATTTCGTAAAATGCTATGCTCACTTATTTTTTATATTCACCATAACTTTTTTTTTCAAACTTTTATTAAAAAATTGTTGTTTTAAAAGTTAAAGAGCTACTAATTATCTATGTTTGTCTCATACTAAGTTTTTTTGTCCGAGTTGCCGTTTCCTCACTAAAACAAAAATTCAATAAAAAAATTAGCAAAAACAGGGTGAGGGGAGAGTACGATAATTGTGGTGCCGAGATTTTATAACAGTTTTTTGAAGAAGGGTTCAATACAAGTATTTTTTACTATCGGAAGGGGGGTCTATCTCCCCCCGTTTATGCGGGAGGGGCAGTTTTCTAAAAAAAAAACAGCCTAAAATAAAAAAAAATTTGCTACAACTTTGTCTCATAACATTTTTCTCTAAGACCAAAACTAGCCGAACTACAAGCGATAGTCGCAAAACTGTTCAAAACAAAATGGCGGCCAAAGTCGTCCAGACATTTGTTCGGAAAATGGGGGGTTTAGTTCCTGTACTAGTGTACTTTCATATTTTTAGTCCGAATTGCAGTTGCGAATTATTTCTCAGACCTCCATACAACCAAATCTAAAATGACTGGACTATTAGAAATAATGTTAGAACTTACTTTCTCAAAAAATTAAAAACAAAAATTTGCAGAAAAAAATTTTTGACTTTAATTCTTACAATTTGGGCTTATTCATCAAAAAAGCTCTTTTAGTTCCAAAAATTAGAACAGATAATTTCAGTTCTGTATCAACTTAAGAAAATACAATATTTGAAAAATCAGATCTCTGAGTATTAAAAATTTAATGTTAGGAACACATTTTCTTGAACATAGTAAAAAATTATTGTAAAACGCATTTTTGAACAGTAAATTATTTGAATTTTCAAAGTTTGTACTTACTTAAAATTTCAAAACATGAAGATTTTAAGGAATCTGTGTTGGGACACCAAATTTGGAATACAACTAAGCAATCAAATTTTGGAACATCAAGTTCTATAGGATACAATTTAATTAAATCACATGATAGGGTAGGTATCCCTTTTGTATGAATTTTATGTACGTTCCTATAATTTTACGTTCGTTCCTATAATTCACACTCAATATCATAAAATATTGAAAATTATGTCTAATCACTATTGTCTTAAGTCTAAAACAATATTACTTTCCAGACATTTTTAAGATCATAAAAAAAGTTTTTGGACATCAATTATACTATATATAGGTACATCTTTGAAAAATAATTGCAAACTTGTCCTAAAAGGTTAAGTTGCATTTAAGTTCATCTCTGTTTCAACTTAAGCCACTATTTTACCTATAGCTTTCTGAAAGATGTAGTATTTCTGTGATTCCGATTTGAAATCAAATTCTCACCATCAATCAACTAGCCCTCCAAAGACCATTCAATCTAAGTATTTTGAACCCACCACGACTCTTTATTCCCTATCTCTATCACTTAACCCTCCCATAGAACATTCCTTGTCTCTCCGTTTACATTTATTTGAAGTGTACACTATTTCGATTTTTCTTATCCAAAGATCTCTCTAATTGAATCTCCACCAAATCTAAAGTGGATCACATAAGTTGCTTTTGTTGTCTCCTCTGGATGTTGTGCTGTGCGTCTTTTTCCATTTCGGTCTAACCAGAGATTCAAACCAAAAAAAAAAAACTATATTCATTTGCCAATTGAGGAGATGTGTTACCAGCACTCTAAAGGAAATCTTACTCTCCTCTCTCAAGACCCTCTTCATTCTTCATTTGAAGCTAACTTCACAATTTGTTGTAGGCTGTTTCGGTAGAGATTTCTTGAAATGATGTTGTGAAAACCTTTATAAGCTTCTATTTAAGTTTGTGTGTGTATGTTTTTGTCCGGCAATAGTACCCGGTTTAACAAAAAAAAAAAAAGTTCTTCTTCCACAAATGCCTACAAATACCTTAAAGAACTCGCGACGCGATGATACGACAAAGACGCGAAAACCAGGAAAGATAAAATAGATTTTAAATTATGCACACGGAAGCGTATCCATGGAAGATTAGTTCTTGCGTATATATACTACCTTCATCTGCCACAATGATCCGCGAGAGCTATGCGTCTGCCTCTCATATGTTCCTCTACCCTTGTTTTCTCTGCCGCACCATCACCCGCCTTGTCTACAAACTAATATATCTATCTAGGGATATTTAACATTGTTGCTTGGTCGATTGCAGCATATTGTTGCAAACGTCTATAGTTGTTGCGTTCCATTCCTGGATGGATGCGCGCCGCGATCGCTCTTCTAGAGGTTAACTTAACAACGAACGCAACAAATCGGTGGCGGTGGCGGGCGGTTATATAGCGATCGAGATTCACAATCCCTACTCCTGTTTGCCCATTTCTGAAAATGCCGTCTTGGCCATATTGGGGAAGAATTGGGTAGACTGTTTGTACATTATAGTAGATCTCTTATAAGACGATGATGACGACGAGGACGTCAACTGACGATGCAGCTTCTCTGTTTCTTGGAGTATGCAGCAGTGTAAGTACATTTATGCCGGTGCAAGTTATACGAAAGATGCGACGCATCCGTTAACCGGTCGATCGCAAGCAAATCCATAAAAATGGCAAACTTCCCATATGTGCCCAGGGCCACATACCGACTTGTCAATCAATCTCTTTACTCGGTGATTGTCGATCGATCGTGCGGCTTGCACTAGCTGTATAGCAGCATTACACACATGATGCTGCTGATGCTTGTTTTCATGATCTCATCGTTGAGATTTTGCGTTTCGCAATCAAAATCAGGGATGGATTTGTAATGTTTGTGGAGAGACCTTAAAAAAACTTAAAGATTAAAAGCTTAAAGATTTGAAACTTTAAATTTTTAAGAAGTAGTCAAGTGACGTTTTTTGTGCTAAGGGCAAATCCAATTTTCAGTCCTTGAGACCTCACGAATCATATTTTGTTTGTTTGTAAGGAACGACTTAAAACTCATCGAATTCAAGTACTTGGACACAGATTACAGAGATTTTGATTAATGCAGACTCTTTAAAAAAAGGAAAATCTTATGAGGTCTCAAAATTTGTGTGTGGAAAATACAAAGATTATATTTGATTCTCTGCGAAATCTTTAACAAGCACTGATTTATCTTAACTACAAGATAGCCAACAGAAAAGCAAGTCTGAAAGAGCTAAAAAACCTATGAGGTCTTAACTGGGTTTTTGTAAAGTCAATAATTCGCACCAATAATGGATTTACTTGTTTTCCAATCATAGATTTGATGATTACAACGAAAAACTAACTCACAACATATTCAATAGTAAAATTTCAAACTTCAAAAGTTAAGACCCCTGATTTCCGGAATGTCTGAAATCTACTAATAAGGGGTCAAAAATTGGTTGTTAAAGCACTAAAACTTATACAATACTAGACTTAAATCTTTGATGCTAAGTCATAAATCTAAGGTCTCAATACCTGACTTTCCATACATTTTTTTTCGATTCTATAAATAAATTTTAAGGATTGAAAGGAAATGAATGATTCTAAGAAAGGCTAAAGTATAAAAAAAATGGTATATCATAGAAATAATTGGGACCCTTTCGAGATTAAAAGTGCGATTAACATGATAAATGGTCTTGATCTGTTTTATTGGTAAGCCCTCTCAAGACCAAATTTTTAAAACATCTTCGTTCATGTTAAAAACGTTATGCTGGAAAAGACAAGAAACTTTTGAGGTCTTTGTGTATCAATTAAAAGTAAAATTTAAGACCTAAAAGTCATGAAATAGTAAAAAAAAAAAGTTAAAGCACGTCTATATTGAATGAAATACCACGATAAAGACATAATCGAGATATCAATCAAAAAAACAGTTAAGACCCCTGTAAACTCAGAAATAATCCAAACAGCATGGTCATATCCACAAATCATAAGACACTTAAGACTTTGATTCTAACTTGTTTAAGTTGTTATAATTTTGAGTTAAGAACTAGCCAACTATTTACTTATAAATGAAATTAAACTTTTTAAGGTCTTAGCGTACAAAAACTTCACTCATCTGATTAAAGATCTTCTGATCTAATGAAAAGTCATGACCACGATAGATAACAATTAATGAAAACTTCATAAAAAATATTTGAGGTCCTAAGACACATCAATCAAAACAAGTTATTATTAAAGACCTTAAGAGTCATTTAGAATTGTCATTGTACATC
The DNA here is from genome assembly GCF_945859705.1 of Episyrphus balteatus. Lineage (NCBI taxonomy): Eukaryota > Metazoa > Arthropoda > Insecta > Diptera > Syrphidae > Episyrphus > Episyrphus balteatus. The sequence goes on along the minus strand of NC_079137.1, from coordinate 5,328,243 downwards.
CTATTAATGTATTTTGACGCACTGCAGACATTTCACATTCTAAGATCATTTGCTGTACGGTTGTAGGGTTCAAACATAAATTTTAAGACCTTATAATTATGAAGAAAAGTAAAGATTATTATCAATAAAAAGTTTCAGAAGCTACATAATGATTGAACCAAAAATTTTACTTTTCTTTGTGCAGCAGCAAAGAATCTCTCTGCAAGGGTCTGAGCTATATTAAGGCCTTAAAATTGACAAATGCAACCCTGTTAAAAGATTTTTTTCTTCCTGTAACTTCTCTTTAACCGGAGAAGGACGACCAAGACTACAACTATGGTCAGAGTGAGTGGAATCTCTTATTGTCCATTTTTGGTTCGAAGGAGGAAAATGGAAATTCTTATTATATTGATTTTTTTTTATAAAACGGGAAAATAAAAAAAAATCTAGAAAATAAAACTTAAGATGAAACAAAAAAAAAATCAACTTAACCAAGAAGGATGCGTGAAGAAAATCTTGACAAAATTTTTCTTACCTAGAGGTAAGCTCTATCTCTCTCTGCTCAATAAATATGTCAAATTCAGTTAAATGCATTTGACTCGTCATTGTGTACTGTTTGGTGCTCATACGGTCGAACACACAAAAAACCAATATCACTTCGGAAACGGGACAGGAATAAATAGATATTCTGGTAGCCAGCTTCCTCATCAATCTCTACACTCCTCCCCTGGGAGAGGGATTCGTTTATCCTTTGTTCCCAACGGAACAGAGCGCCAACCGCGAACGAGCAAGGTACAAAAAACGTTCAATGTCGCGCTTTTATCCCAACTTCCAACTCGACCAAACGTACTTTATAGATATCTCGCCGCACGGCGCTGCGCATGGGGATAACGTTATGCGTTTATTTTATTGCAATTGCAATTTTGTTGGTCAGTGTTACTGTTATACCGTAAGTAAAGAGCTTGCGCAAAGGAGCGCAACAGAAAATTATCCAAAACAGTTAAATGGTGCAGTATTGAAATTTATTTCTCAGATTTGAACGAGACACACATCACCACACACGTTCATTCACATCATATAATCAGAGAGAGAGAATCACTTTTAAAAGTTGGGAGAGTTTCTTATGGATGCACTTTAGTTTGGACACGAAAAATAGTACCAAATGATGACGATATAGCCAATGGAAACGGTAAAATATGTGTGTTGTAAATTTTATAGCGCGCAAAGAAAAAATACTTTTTCACTGATGTAGAGTTTTATGGGAATTTTATACAATTTTCGAGATCGACTCTTTCAGAAATCTTTAAAAGTGATCTTTAAGGAATGTTTTATTGATTTGGATTTATGGGAAGTTAGTTATAGTGTGTGTATGTGCTTTTGTGTGATAGAAAATAGAATGGAAGTTAGAAAATATTTCTTGGACTGACAGTTTTAGGAGGAAAAACGGTTTTAAGCTTCAAAATTACCAAATGATTCTCTAACATGTTAAGAAATTGTAGATGTTATCAGTTATATAGGTTACTACTTTAGGATCTAAGGTATTTCAAGGTAACAATTAAGAAAAAAAAAATTGCAAACAAAATGTTCCACATTGGGCGCCAATTTTAATATGTAGTGTTCTTTGACTGTATTTAATTAGAAAAAAAGGCAGGAGACTTCCAAATCGGTCATGGAAAAGCCAAAAATCTTGGATTATATACAAAAAAATACAGAGTTTTTTGTGCGTACCACATATTTCTATACTCAGTTCACAGTTAAATTGATCAGTACAGTTTTTTATCCTCTCCAAAAATCTATAGTGTGTACTGAATTGAGTAACTACAATTGAGGAATTCGGTGCAGAAAATTATATAGTAGCTTCAGATTCTATGTAATCATTATAAATTTGAAGAGAATTTTTGAAGTACTCAATAAAGATCAGTTCAAGCGTTATGAACTGATTTTATAATTTGAAAGTATTTATTTATTATTATTATTACACAAAAGGTTTATGGACATGGCATATACCGCCGTCTGCCAGAATTTGAAAGTACTGAATATCAAATTTTATGTAAAGTACGGATTTGTATGCACTGAATAGCGGTTTGAAACCTTCCACAAACTGATCGTAATCACATCCATTAGGTCAATTATCCCAGTAGCAGAATCATGAGAAAGGAATTTGAGTTGAAACATCACTTTAAAAAAAATTATTTAGAAGTTATGCTACTCAGCAAATGTTATCTTTCACATTTAAAGTACACATAAAATTAAAGTCTTTGCATTGAATTGATAACAGAACATATAATAATAAGGTATGTGCTGAATTAAAAAGTTCTGTTATCAGTACATTATTTAGAAGTTATGCTACTCAGCAAATGTTTTCTTTCACATTTAAAGTACACAAAAAATTAAAGTCTTTGCATTGAATTCATAAAAGAACATATAATAATAAGGTATGTGCTGAATTAAAAAGTTCTGTTATCAGTACATATTTATGTAAGTACTCAGCACAAAACCTAAACATAAAATTGTACTGTATAGGTACTATATTCCTATTAAAAAAATGTACTAAGTATGTACTTCTTTGTTGTAAAAAGTATGTAATCAGTACATTATTTAGAAGATATGCTACTCAGCAAATGTTATCTTTCACATTTAAAGTACACAAAAAATTAAAGTCTTTGCATTGAATTCATAAAAAGAACATATAATAATAAGGTATGTGCTGAATTAAAAAGTTCTGTTATCAGTACATATTTATGTAGGTACCCAGCACAAAACCTAAACATAAAATTGTACTGTATAGGTACTATATTCCTATTAAAAAAATGTACTAAGTATGTACTTTTTTGTTGTAAAAAGTATGTAATCAGTACATTATTTAGAAGTTATGCTACTCAGCAAATGTTATCTTTCACATTTAAAGTACACAAAAAATTAAAGTCTTTGCATTGAATTCATAAAAGAACATATAATAATAAGGTATGTGCTGAATTAAAAAGTTCTATTATCAGTACATATTTATGTAGGTACTCAGCACAAAACCTAAACATAAAATTGTACTGTATAGGTACTATATTCCTATTAATAAAATGTACTAAGTATGTACTTTTTTGTTGTAAAAAGTATGTAATCAGTACATAGTTCTGTACAGTTTTAAAACGCCACTTTTTACTTAGTAAGGCAATTTTACACATTCCGTGTACTGAAAACAAAAAGTTTCTTAGTACAAAATTCGTCGTTGAGTTCATTATTACCTGTACTGAATTCAAAAAAGTATTTACTCAGTACATACTATTTTTTAGGTTGCGCACGAAAAGTGGCCGTGGACTTCAACCGAACCATCTACCGAGAAAAGTTTTTCACTCTACCCACAAGAAAGACTACACCGTAACGGAAAATCTTGACCGCACGAAATTGGTGTACATTTTCGGATTATGTTTTAATTACTCACGTATTAATATTAAAATCATAGCAAAATCGTCAAGCTTACCTGAAAGAAAAAAAACAAAACAAAAATGAGTTAATTAAGAAATTTAGAATTTTTGTGTTTTTGATGTGATCGTTTTAGGTAAGTAAGCAAATTAGGACTAAATAAATTTTCTAAAAAAAACTAATGACGGTTGGAATGAATACATTTTTATCTCTGCAAATTTAAAACTCTAAGAATGTTGCAAAAGTAAAGATAATTTTGAAATCGGCCATTAAATTTCAATAAAACGTTTATGTAAAAAATGTAATTCTATGCTTTTTTGATCATTTTCATGAAATATAATAGAAATTAGACCAACCTAAACAAAAAAAAAATTAAAATTAAGAAGAAAAAAAAACACTCATACGTCATAGTGACCTGAAATTAAATACCCAATTTTTTTTACTTTTTACAGTTTTGCACAAATCCTTTCAAATATTTAAGGACCTATAGTTTTGTATGAAAATAAAAATGCAAAAAAATTTTAAATACTCTACAAGAAACTTTGGTGCTATTTTATCTACAAAAAAAAAACTTTATTTTTTGAAAAGGCTTTAAAATTTGAACTCCAAAATCATTTGAATACTTTCATTCTCATTGCAATAGACTTTTCTATATTCATGCAACATGAATGTTAAATTTAATCAATTTCGCACACAGTCAATATCCTTCGAAACCTTTCAATTTTCCTCATTTGCAAATGCAGTTAAAAAAAAATCAATTTTAATAAAACACAGTATCATTGAATGAAAAATGTTCATTGTACCTAAGGAATTATTTACAATTTTTTCACAAAAAAAAAAAAAAATATTTTACTTTCTAACAAAAATTTGCATAATGAATTGCAAAATTGCTTAGAGAATTGCATCTTAAAATTTGCTGCCACAACAAGAAAAACTTTCAGCATCATTTGTGGAATCATTTCCATTAGCATCACATCATCATTGCAGGTATCAGGATTTTGTCTTCATGTAGATATGAGCGGAGATTCAAAATAGAGCCCATTGTTTGGCGGTGGCGCGGTGCAAATTTCACAACACACCATAATCAAAAAGCCAACATGAAAATAAGAAAGAAACCACACACTCTATTACAGATAGACCTCAACCTCTTGCAATTGCGAGTTTGCCCTTCAATATTTATATATGCAGAAAAGGCAGAGGCAAATTATAAAAAAAAAAAAAAAAAGATTCTTATGTGAAAATCACGAAAAATTTGCATAGAAAAGGAAATTTTTTCTCTGTTTTGTATCTTAAATCTTGTTCACCTACACCATCCCCTTCCTCTGGAAAATCAAATTATAACAGTAAAATAGAGGGAAATTGGCAAAGTTCCATATGTGTATTTTCAGATTAAAAGTGCATAGTACTCGTATCCGTATCTCGTGTAGTATCTATCCTCTCTGACTTTGGTTTAAGGAAAAACCACAAAAATTGTAGCCAATTTCCGTTCGATAGCGGCTGTGGTGGCGGTCGGTGGCGATGGTGCATCGAAATGATATGAAAGTAAAGATATATTTTTTTTTTTTTTTTCTCAAAAAAAGCAATAGATACACATTTGAAGATACAAAAATATAAGTACAACAACCCAGCGAACCAATTGGCAGCAAGACGCGACGCGACACACACATGCTAAGCACTTTTATCCTCATGCAAATCTTAGATTAGCCAGACAACTTCTATACTACGACCGACGAGGGTATTGCTGCTGCTGCTGATGCTGGTGAAGCTGCAACGGGCTTTAAACAAAGGAAAAGCGCACATGCCATAGAGTCAATTCAATATACTAGGTAACTTAGACCCGGCGGTTCGGGATCTCTCGTCAAGTTGGAGTTTTTTTTTCAGTTTTTTTTTTTTTTTTTTGTCTATTTAATGGCGGCATGAAGTGCGCCACGAAATTTGTGTGATCTCATTGATTGCACTGGAAGATTGCCAAAGAGATCTCAGGAGGAGGCTATAATATGGAGACTATACTCCAGAGGGATTGTGTGGTGGTGAGTTCAGCCAGTTACCCAGTCATCATCTCAGATCTCAGACTCAGAGTGTATGAGAATGAAAGAAAAAAAAAAAAAACCTGCTGGATATTTTCTTTTTATGGGGCTAGACCAATTTTTTAATATCTTTTAGATGAATCACGATTTCGTTAAGGTGTTTTATTTCGTGCTCTCTTTTTTTTTTGCGAGGGTTTTTTTTTTATTGATTGGATTTTCAAGGGCTGGTTTGAAGTTTAACTGCATGAATAAATATGTAGAGAAACACTAAGCTCTTTTCCTTCACATCACTCATAGAAATTTTTTGATAGAATTTCGAAATAAACGAAGGTTCCAATGGGATTTTTTTTTTTTTGAAAAACTATATAATTTAATTGAAATCTGTTAACAACAAAATGATTTTAATAAAAGTCTCAATTTTTTATTTCAAATCAAAACAAAAACTTCAAAAAAATCAAAAAGAAGTGAAAAATCTTAAAATTCAATTGGTTCAGAAAAGTTTTTTTTCTACTATATTTTTTACTTACTTCATTTTAAAACTCGAATTAAAAGCTCTTTGATGTTTTAAACTTCAGTAAAATAAATTAAATATCTACTACGAAGAAGATTGTTCTCTTGATTTAATTTTTCTTTCAATTACCGATTTTTAAAGTTATTTCAAAAATTGCCAAGTAAACAATCAAAATTTTATTGATACGAATTTGAACCCAAACTTTAGAACTTGGTACACTTTTACAACTCAGTACTTTTTGTGCCAGCATAATTTCAACATAGGAGAACTTGGCTCCTTTTTTAACAGTAATGTTTTTGTTGTGATTTCACTACTTTTTGCAAGGTATGGCTGTAGAATTGAAAATCTCTATATTTGATGAAAATTCAGTGAAAATGGGTGGTTGCCACGCCCCCTGGCTGAAATTCTCAAATTTTAAATTTTTTCCTTTGTATAAACTACCATCTCTACCATTCTACCAAATTTCAAGATTCTACGATAATCAGAAGTGCTCTATAATATTTGATGAAAATTCAGCGGAAATGGGCGGTTGCCACGCCCCCTGGCTGAAATTCTCAAATTTTAAATTTTTTCCTTTGTATAAACTATTAGCTCTACCATTCTACCAAATTTCAAGATTCTACGATAATCAGAAATGCTCTATAATATTTGATGAAAATTTAGCGGAAATGGGCGGATGCCACGCCCCCTGAATTGAAAATCTCAAATTTTCGATTTTTCCCTTTGTATACACCACAAGTCCTATCACCGTGTAAAATTTCAAGTTTCTACGTTAACGGGAAGTTCTCCATAATTTTGATGATCTGTCAGTGAGTCAGTCAGTCAGTCAGTCAGTTACGGTTTTTGCGATTTTTGAAGCCCTTTATCTCAGAAACTACTCATCGTAAAAGGCTGAAATTTTTTGAGGAGTTTGGTTTTGACAAGCTCAATAAATGTAGCGAGTTTGAAATTTCTGGCATCTTTGGTGTGGAAGTTAGAGGGGGGTCGAAAATGGCCTGAGTTGTTTCCTGTAAATAATCGTGTAGTGCCAAAGTTGCTAGAGAACTTGGCTGGGCACTACCGTGCCCCTTGATTATACGTTTTTTTTTATTTTAAATTTTTTTACAAAATTGGGGTCCTTAAAAACAAAATTCAAACAACGAATCAAAAAATTACCACCCACGTTTTCTAATATTCTTTTATCACAAACATTAAATAGATATAATAGGTAATCAAATAAATACGCATACACCACAGTGCACCTACTAAAAATTACAAAAAACCCCAACAACTTTGTTTACAAAAATAAGCTGATAAGCTTATTTCTCAATGAAAAATAATCGCATCATGATAAAACAAAAAGCATCTGAAAGCTTAATTTTTCTTGTTTTACGATTTTAGAAGTAAAGATTTCATTTCAAATGGTGAAATAGAACTATACCAACATCAAAATTTTCCAAATTTATTTTGTTTTTATTTTTCTTCTAAGGAAGTGGGAAATTCTTTTTGATAAAATGATTATTATTTTTTGGACGGTATTGATTTAACTTATTTGTGTTTTAAAACTGCATTTTCAGTCTTCAAACAAAAATTCATACTCTTGAATTAAACTATTCATACCTCAATAACGTATCACTCTATAAAAAATGCAAGGATACATTTAAAATACCTAATCATTTAATTTTCTAAAACAAAATTAAAGTCAGTAAAAAATATTTTTCTTACTGCAAAATTAAAAATTGTCAAATAAATTTGCGACTTTTCATTCCATTTTTGGATACTTTTTTTTGATATAATGAGTTAAAGTTAACCTAGTAATGAGAGAGTGCTTAGTTATTTGAATACGAATAAGCGCTTAATTTTTTTGGGGATTTTATGGGAATGAATTTTTTGTTTTTTTTTTTTTCAATATCTTTTAAACGTAGAATGGACAAATGACGATTTTTGGCATACGTGAAGAACTCAAGGTGGACAAACGACAAAAATTTGAAATTTTGAAAAAAGTCAGTTTTTGGAGATTTTTTGGGACTTTGAATTTTTCAGTAAAAAATTTGTTTTTTGAATATATCTTAAACTTATGGTGGACAAACGATGATTTTTTGTTTGTATACATTTCTCGAGGTGGACAAACGATTGCCGTTTGAATTTTTGAAAAAAATTAATTTTTGGAGATTTTTTGGGACTTTGAAATTTTCAGTACAAAATTTGTTTTTTGAATATCTCCTAAACGTAGGGTACAAAATTTGTTTTTTGAATATATCTTGAACGTAGGGTGAACAAACTATGATTTTTTGTTTGTATACATTTCTCAAGGTGGACAAACGATTGCCGTTTGAATTTTTGATAAATAATAATTTTTGAAGACTTTTTAATTTTCAGTAGAGGTACACTGTGGTGTATGCGTACTTTTTTGAGAGTTGCTATATTCTTTTTGGAATATCTCCTAAACAGAGGGTGGACAAACGATGATTTTTGGTATACGTAAAGAACTCGAGGTGGACAAACGATTGCAGTTGGTTTTATTCTTCTATCTCAAAATTTGAGCGTTTTAGACAATTTTTCATTTTTCAGACTTCCTATAAAAAAAAAAGAATTTGCTCTAAAATTTTTTTGAAGGGTGGACAAACGAAAATTTTGGGTGAACAAACATGGACAAACGGTGGACAAACGAATTAGACAAATTTGGTTCAAAAATTTTGAGGTCGCAGTTCTGGCTTCACGGAGCCTAATAAAAACTCATGAATAATAAAATGCACGACTCTTTTTGAAAAAATTTCCTGTATAATATAAATGTAAAAATTCATAAATGAATACCTATTTTTAAATATAGTAAAAATTTAAAAAAAAAACAACGAAAAGCTTATTTTTAACACCTTTGAACTTTGAACACAGTTTTGACACATAAGGACTTTGTATAGTTCAGGTTGCCTAGGAAATATATTTTTTTAATTATTTCCATGTTTACTATTATTCCTTTCCAATCTAGTTTCCATAATCCCGTAAACCGAATAAATTCTTTTCGCAAACCTCAGCTACATCTCGTTCAATTTAAATGTTTTCAAAACACATTCTCTTTACCCCGGTCTCTTTTCTCCCTCTGTCTTTGTAGAAAAAAAATCTAATCGTTATTAACTACCATCCAAGTGTCCTATCCTCCTGTTAGCCATCATCATGTTCCTTACATCATCGTCATTCATGTTATCTTATCTGTCAGATAAATCCCAGAGAAATACAAAAAAAAAAAACGACTATATACAAGGAAGTGATTCCAGGCTCACACATGCCTGCACTCGCCATTGAATATCACGACAACGTATATGCTCCATTCGCGCTCCGTATATGCGCGCATGCGCAACAACTGCGCCGCAGATAGAATTCCGAAATTCTTGTACCAACTTATGACCGCGGTAAGAAAATTATGATTACTATCGCACAACTTGGAACGTAGCTCTGTTGGCCAACTGGAGGAAAAAAAAATTGAGGAGGACAAGTTGCGACACCATGTCCAAGTCTAGGTACATCCAGGCCGGCCGTTTTTCTACACAGGAAAGGGACGAAACAGGATGAGAGATTACACCGATCCCAGTTCATTGAGCAAGCGCGGTGGCGATGGCGGCGGCGGCGCATCACCTGGAAACAGCAGCAGCAGCAGCCGGTGCGCATACTTTGTCCGCATCCATTCCATACGCAAATCTTTGCTTCCCAAGTTCCCAGAGAGAGATGAGTTTTCTATAACGCGCTGTGCTGCCTTGTACCAGTATATGACCTTCTGTGCGCGACAAAAAGCAAAAAAAAAAAAACTCAAAACCATCAAGAGAAACACGGAACAAGTGTTCGTTTCCTACTGCTGACCAGTTAACAGCCAGCGTCAGCCAGCTTTATGGAGTGTCCCGCTCTGCTGGGAATGATATTAATTTTCTAACGCTCCTCCAGAGGATGCGAGGAAATTTAATGATGATGATGATGACGATGATTCCAAAATGCTGATGTGTGCATTCATGAGAATCCAGCTCCAACTCTAGCGATTAATTTGAGCTTCCCGAGAGAACCCCAGAGAGTGAGAGAGAAGTGAAGAAGACTCTTGAACACCGGCTTGTATTTTCTGCTCTTTCCCTCTTTGGTTTCAATCTTGATTATGATTACGGTATAATGTTAGAATTTCGCCATTTCGGACGCGCGAGCTTACGGAACCTGCTTTTACGGGCATCACGTTAGTTGTTTATGTGCACCATGGAGCCATCTCTAACATCATGTTGTGTGCCTTTGCCTGTGCTGCACTCGCTGATGTTGCAATGATGTGCTGGTGCTGTTGTTTCTATTGCTGTTGCTGATGTTTGATGTTGATGCTGGTTTGGAGTATAGAGCAAAGCATTAAGCGCAGAGGTGGACTTGGACAAAAAGGAGTGCCTGATGGTGCTGGAATGCATGTAGATATGTGCGAAGCCTTGAAATTGAGGTCATATGCAAAGAATTTTTACTGCTTTTAGTGCGCTTCGCTCGTCGTCGCAGTTAGCAGTGGAAAGATGCTGGTAGGAGGAGGATATAGATCGTTTTGTGTGCGAGGTTTTATTTTTTTAGAATTTTTTTATTTTTGTGGTTCTTCTTGTTGTTGTGGGTAGATTGGAGGCGCCTTTTTTGGATACAATGTTGCTAGAGGAATTTTCAAGAAGTCTTATCGGAATTCTTGTAAAAAAAATATTGGAGCATGTTTCTTCACACAAATTCTATGTTTTGGCTTTGTGTTTAAATTAATCAAATGGCCTTTAGAATTACCAACATTTTTGTGCAAAGGCAGCAGCTTTTAAAGTAAACAGGTTAAGGGGATTGCATTGAAGAAAAGGAGTGCTTCACCACACTGACTAAGCAAGTTAATAATGCAAGCAAATCAAATGCGACATTTTATTTTCTTCTGGGGAAACAAGTCTTAATCGATTGGAGAATAGCCCCAATTGAAATTGATTTGTATCGTAATTGATCGGTTGTGGGGTGGTTTTATATTATAGGTAATTGAAGCCATTCAGGTGGTCGGTTGGGGATTAAATGGTGCTGATATTTGCTACAGTTTTGTAACCATATAAGCTTGTTTAAAAATTTGCTAAACCTTAAAAGGAACCCAAGAACGAATTTGAATAAATAAGCTTTCAACAACATAAAAAAAATTTGTAATGTTAGCTCAAAGATAAGTGCAAAAGTATTACAGTAGAATTAGCACAGTAAAATTTCCGACAGTTTGAGCCCAAACAAGGTATCTATACAATAAATAGTTTCTAAGTTATAGCTTTACAAAAATAGAATAATTTTTCAAAATCGATTTTTTTGCAAAATTATGTTAGTTTGTCTCTTTTTCGATAAATGCCTCCCCAATATTCTAAAGGTCAGTGAAAAAGTTTCAGAGAACCTTCACTTTCAAAATTTGTTCTGATAAAAATGGCAATGTTTGAAAAGCTAAAGTCCGGAAACTATTTAGTGCACAGATTCCTTTTTAGATTCAAATTGTATATAATCTTGCTGGCTTCAAAATTTATGTTAACCATTTTTATCAGATCTGATTTGTAATTCTTAAATCACCAGAAAAATTTTCATTTAATTTGACACATTTTTCAATTATAGCAACATGTTGCGAAACACAAACAAATTATTTGAGAAACATTGTACAAAATTTCCGACAAAATATCGCAAACAGTTAAAATTTTTAAAAATTGCAATTGAATTGAAATACCTTTCATCAGAGATTTAAATTTGCGATACCCTTACGCCATTAAACACATGAATGCACTCATAACGTACTTAACGAAGAATTTTAATTAAGCTTAATCAACAAAATCCCATCACTTAATCGAGCAATAAAATATTTTTTAATTGTTTTTTTTTATTTTCTTATTTTTGTATATTCTCAATTTATTGTACTATTAGCATTACGATTTCAATATACAAATCACAGTAAATAGGTGGTTATTTTTGTAAAATAGCGTTGTTAAACTCATTAGGGAATTTATTACAACTTTTTTAATTACAAACCACAGCAAACGACGACGACCACCACTCTCCATTAAGTTAGCCCATAACTCATTCAAATTGACCTGGAGACAGCCAAGTCGAATATACATTTAGTGCGTATTGTTGTGTCGTCGGACAGGCAGGCAAGCAGGCGTGTCTGACGATGCAAGTCATCTTCTACCCCCTTCGTTTTCCGCATTATTTGTCAATATTAACATTTTAACCATAAATAAGCAAATAACTCTTCGGGTAATAAAGATTCCTCATTAAAGTCTACCGGCATTAAGTGAATATAACCCAGGCGCTGTTATTTTTTCGTTTGCAATGAGTTACGCTCGTAATATAATGGTCATCACTATACTTTACACAAAAAAGCGGGTCACGTGCTTTTGGTGGTGGAGCAAAGAAACCTAAATGCCACCGGTGGTACAGTGGGGCATTTTATGTGGTTAAGAGGAAAAAAAAACATCATTGCATGATTTAAAATTTAACCCAAAAAACTGTCGAAACTTAACGAAACTTAAAAAAATTAACAAAAATAAGTTCGTCAATTTTCTTTGCTTTAGCTCTCGTTTATGATTTAAATATATAATTTTGTCTACGTCTAAAGTTTACGAAACTCAGGACAAAGAAGAGAAGTTGAATTTTTGGATTTTAGATCTCTTATCTTTGGCAGTATTCGATCTAATATCCATTTTATAAATTAGCTGTTTGTCAAATAATAATCTTAGAAACTTGACGAAAACAAAATACTTTTTCAAGTTTTCCAGCTGACTTTCTGTCTTTAAAGCCCCTAATAATGGATTCAAGGACTTTCATCAGTAAATTGCTAGCCACTTAAATTGTCTTGAAAAGTTGAAAACTTAACGAAGCTTTTGGAAAATCAGAAAAATTAAAAGAAAGTACAAAACGGTCATAAATAATTACAAAGGTAAGTATCACATAAGTTTTTTTTTAGTTAAATTATCATAAAAAATAAAAAACAAAAACTTGACGAAACTTAAGAAAAACTGAAATAAATTTGTTTGAGTTCTATTTAATAGATTATTTATTTTCATTTTTAAAAACTTTGTTACATTTAAATAGACCTCCACTATATAAGATTTCTATTACTTAAAATGTCTCCAAAGCTTGACGAAAATCAGAAAAAATTGGAAATTTTTATGTACAAATTTCTGATGAAAAAATCTTCAAAATTCAAAACATGACGAAACTCATATAAAGTCAAAATAGTTCGACATTCTTGCAGGTTTAAGCATTCTATACCAAAAAAAAACTAAGTTATGTATGCCTTAAAAGACTTCCATGACATTAGTTTTCACTCCGTTGAATGATCTCAAAGAATCAAAAACTTGACGAAACTTGAAAAAAAAAGCAACTGATCCGTTTGTTTCCTGTCCCTTTATTACAAGAATTGCCAGAAAAAATTTCCATCAGTAAAAATTGTCCACTAGAAACAATGATTTTAAAAATCCAAAACTTGAAGAAATCAGAAAAAGTGTAAAAACTTGACGAAACTTACAAAAAAGTGAAATTGCTTTGTCTTTTTCCTGATTTTGAGCTTCCTTTATTGCAAACATCACCAGAAATGAGTTTGTGAACCGATTAAATAAATCTTTCAAATTCAAAACTTGACGAAACTAAAAATAAGTTGAAAGTGTTTTTAGCTCTTTCTGGTTATATTTTTTTTTCTCAAAAAGATTTATTAATGCACTAAAAGGCTTCTATGGCACCACTTTTTCTTCCCTTGAATAATATTAAAAAGGCAAAAATTTGACGGTTAGGTTTTTAAAATTCAAAACTTGACGAAACTTAGGAAGAAGTATTTTTTTCAATCGAAGAACTGGGCGCTGGGCGTGTCAAAATGTACCTATTTCTCAATGTGGTGTACAGTTTTGAACCTCTATTGGTCCAATTTCAACAATAATCTACCCCACTGTATGGTTGGAATGATGATGATTCCACGGTTATGTCGTCGCCACTATGCCCTCTTATAGTGACCGGGCGAACAAACTGCAACTGGGTGCAAATATATATATAAAAATATGTGCCACAAAAATAAAATAAAATGAAGAGGACCACAACATTGGTTAGTAGTTGGTTGCAACGAAACAACAAAGACCAAAAGAAGAGACTCTTAATTCGGAATTTAGTACGCAACGAGAAGAAAATTTATTTGAGTATTTTTATGAAGACGTTTTTATTTCCTTCCCAAAGTTAAGTGAATGAAGAAAGGTGGAGAATGGATTTCTGGGTAAAGAATGACACTGGCGAATGGCAACCGTTATTTTTGGACACCTTTATACACCTCGAGATTCAGGGCAATCATTGTTCCACACCAGATTTCACAGACGACCAACAAAAAAAAAAATCAAGGCACAAGAAAATAAAAAAAATATATAACCTGGACCCAAGACCAAGACCGAATATGCGGTCTTTTCGTTTAAATTAGTCTCTTTGCGCTCAAGTCCATTCATTATTACTTAACTGGGTTCAGCTTTTTTTATTTAGTGTACAGGGGGGGGCTGAATAAAAAAATACCCAAGTGAAATGATTGGCAGATTTATGGGATTTCGAAAGCTCGGGGCCAGCGATACCCTATTGACCGCAGAGTTTGCATATATACAAATATTTCTACAATAACAACGAGAGAGGTTGGCAACTTGGCCGTAACCTATAAGAGTTTGGAACGTGTGCCTTTTATTATAACTTAATTTTTTTTTTTTTATTCTTTTTGTCTCGTTTTTATTGTTATAAAGTGAATCGTTGGACAGTTTTGCAATTGTCCATGCGGTCAAGAGGTCAAATTGAAGAATTATTTTTACTTGTTGGTATGCCTTTAAGCAATGAGGGGGCTCTGATAAATCTGTTAAGAAGATGGAAATTGTTTATACAAAAAAAAAAAAATATATATATAAACGATGCTCAAACGATGGGATTTAGAGAGTAGGTACAAGGTATTGTTGAGAGAAAAGATGTAGTTATTATGGTTATTTAAAATCCAAGAAGATCATGCGCTAAAGATGAAGAGACGCGACCCTTGAGGACATTATTGAGTCATTGTTATTATAGGGATTATTGTCGTGAAATCGACATTTTTTGTGGGAAAATTTTTATTGCAAGGGCTTGAGAAAAAATAAATAATTACGAAATTGTATAAATTTAGCTATAACACGATTTTTAACATTTTTTATCACGAACAAATTTGGAAGCCTAGATTAAATTGGCACAAAGGAAAGTGAAAATGATTTCGATGATCACAACTTAACAGAAGAATTGAGTTTTTACAACATTCTCAGAAGATTCATTTTTGCCGACTAAACTTATCCGAAAATGAACACAAAAATTGTGTGAGTGGATAATAATTCGGAGAGGAAAATAACACGCCTGGTTTTTATTTTTGAAATAAGAACTTAACGAAACTCGAAAAACAAATACTATACGATATACCGTTATCTAGATGAGCCTTTCAGTTTTATTTTTTTTCGTTAGGTTTTTTTTAATAAAATAATTGATGATCAGAGAATTTAAAAATCATTTCGAAAACTTTGAACCTGACCGTTTCAGAGATTAACGTTATCTGAAAGCTATGAAAAAAACTTTCGTTAAGTTTTTTTTTTTAACAAAAGCCGAGAATTTTCCTATTGAGTCGTTTAATTTAAAAATTTCGATTGAAAACTATGAAAAAAAGTTTCGTTAAGTTTTTTTTTAAACAAAAGCCAAGAATATTTCCTTTAATTTAACAGGGGAAACATTTTATGCAGCCATGTTGGGTATAAGTGATAGAATATTAAATTAAAGCTCAAAAGAGAAGAATTTAATTTACTTCTTCATGTGTTTCGTTAAATTTATTTATCAAAAACGAAAATATTCAAATGTTATTGTGAAAAACTAATTTGTGTTGCAGAACTTAACAAATTTTACTTTAATGACCGTTGTTTGAAATATTATAAAAAAAATTAAAGTTTCGTCAAGTTTTTTAATTCATGTAAGTAAAAGTTTTTTTAAGTTTTCGAAAAAAAAAAAGTAGAAAAACTAATTGAAGTGTATCTTAATTGTTATTTAGTTATTTCTTAAACGTTGACAAACACCTTATATATTTTTTTTTTTTTTTTTTCTTAAAAAGAATGCAGATTTAACTTTCAAATGATCACGGCCATTTTCAAACTCTCGTTGTATTTCTTGCCAGTATCTATAAAGTTGATCATTTGCACTTGCAATAGCAATACCAAACACCATACAATTTTGTACCGAGGTCATCATATCCCTGGCTTGTCATAACAACCAAACCTCTAGTAGACACCATCGCGTCGCGTCGGTTGTCGTAACTGTCGTCAACCAACGTCGTCGTCGTTGTCTTTCGATTCGCTTGGTAATGTCAATTTTCATAGCCAACGTCAAGAGTGTTAGGAATAATTAATTAAAAAAAAAAAAAGAAAAAAGATGGAAAAATAAAATATGAATAATAAATTAACTAAGTTTTTTTTTCTGTATTTTGTTTCCTTTCTGAAAAAAAAAAATAAAAAATCTTTCATGTAAGTTATGCAGATACAATTGTATCTAATTATCGAATCATGTGTTATTAAGTTGTTGTTGATGAATTTTCACTTGAAAATTTATTTTTTCTTTGTAAACTTTATAACGACAACTTGTATTTTTTCTTTTTTTATAAAAGAATGTGGGAAGGTTTTTTTCAAGTGAATTTAATTACTTTATATAAACACAAAGGTGTACAAGTATCTAGATTGTTATAATTATAGACGTTAATTTGATGTTTGCAACATCAAGTAAGATATTTTAAGACTGATAAGGAAGTGCGCGCTCTATTACCTACAACAAGTGTCACGCTAAAATAAGTGCAACATTTTAAAATGTGTTTGCATTTTGTATAACAAAGAAATGTTGCAGAAGGTTTTAAGTACATATGTGTCAGCAACATTTTCATTTATATTCGTAAAATATCTCAGATTCTATAAGAACTTGAAAAATAGCAAAATGAAGAAAAAGATTTAATTAAATTAGTTCACAGTGTAAAAAAAAAATCAACAAAACGAAAAATTTTAGAATAATTTTAAAAGCAATTTGTTTATAAACATTTTACTTCTACATTTTTTGATTTTTTAAACACTTTTTTTTTTTAAATTCAACCAAACTTGATTTCAGTCTTGAAACGCCACAATATATTCGTAAAATATCTCAGATTCTATAAGAACTTGAAAAAATGGCAAAATGAAGAAAAAGATTTAATTAAATTAGTTCATAGGGTAAAAAAAATCAACAAAACGAAAAATTTTAGAATAATTTTAAAAGCAATTTGTTTATAAACATTTTACTTCTACATTTTTTGATTTTTTAAACACTTTTTTTTTAATTCAACAAAACTTGATTTCAGTCTTGAAGCGCCACAATATGTTTACTTCATAAATACAAGTTTTCTAACAATTCGGAAATACCCTCTCGTTAAATATAAACGACGACAATGAGTCTAGATTTTATATTTGAAATTCAAGTAAAAAAACCTTGTTTTGATTTTTATTATTATAATTTTTGTTTTTTTTTTTCTTAACAAAACAAAACGATTTTATACAGTTTCTAAAAAAAAAAAATCTATAAATAAAAAAAAAAAAACTATTTTCAACCTAAAACATTATAAATATTCATTTATTGATCTGTTTTTAAGTCACCGAACCTCATAAATACAAAATTTTAATCGTTTTGTTTTATTTTAATGACTCTTTACTTAAATCTTGTTATAATTTAATACCCTTTCTCATTTTATTTTCAAAAAAAAAAAAAGAAAAAAACCTTCCTCTCTTCTAATCTACCTAATTGAAATCAATGCAAGTGAATAAATTAATTGTATGTATGTTCGGCATGGCCTAAAAGAAAAATTTGTGTTGCCTTGCGGGCCAATAACCTGTGAGAGAGAGATACTACACACACACAAATTACCATAATTTGATTTTTAATCGGTTTGAAATTTAAATATAAATCGATGTAACAGTGGGACAAGAGTGCTTCAAAATTGAAAGAAATTTAAAAATAGGAAATTAATTTGAAAAAATTGGAGATGCCTTTTGACCATAACATTCATTCAAACAAATTGACAAACATTATTAAAATAAATAAAAAAATAAATTCTCTATAAAATACTTTTTTTCTCTATAGATGATAATTTTCTACTGAATCTTCGAATGAGATATAGAAATTTTACATTTGACTGATGTAAAGAAATTTTACTAAAATTTTTCTTATATTTGTCCAACTTTATCACAAATTTTGTCCCACTGTGTGATGCACAACCAAACAGATAAGATTTAAGTTTTTTGATATTTTGTTTTTATTAATACAAAATGCCTGAATTAAGTGGATGAAAAACACCATATATAGTAAAATTGTAAAGTGGGAACGCCTTTTTTAAATTTTTCTTGTTTCTTGATTTTTCTTACATCAAGATGTGAATCGAGATGCATTTATAATTTTATTTTTTTTCGTTTATTCTTCAACTTTTTATGTTTTTATTTTTTTTTTTTTATTTCAAGGCGTTTCAAAATGATCAAACTTTCTCCTTCTTTTGTGAGATTATCTCAGAAATAGTGCATCAAAAGTAGCTGTAACTCTATTGAAGAGTGCCATAACGAAATAAAGCTACATTGTAAAGGGGGTTGACTTAAAGTTAGTTAACAAAATGTTTTGGTTAAAAGTAGAATTTATAACTTTTTCGTTTCTCTAATGTTAAAGCTTTTTACTGAACAAAATTAGAGAACATTTAAAATTTGTTATTTTTAAGGAATTTCGTATAAGTGTAATTTAAAAAAAAAAAATAAAATCTGTTTTTTTATAATAAATTAAACACCGTATACCATTTTTAAGAAAATATTTATTTTAACAGAAACTTTTGCAATGCGATAAATGTTTAAGCAACATTTCAGTCATATTTTTAGAAACATTTTAAAAATTTACCAATCTTAGGTGAATTTCAATGTTCAATGTTGAAAATATTTTGTACCAAAAGGAGATGACCCATTTTTCTTTTTCACTAATGAAATTGGTACCATATGAAAGGTGAGAATTAGTACATTATGTGAGTAAAATATTTTCAAAATTACTGGTAGGGTTTTGGAGATATTTAAGTTTGAAGTTGCGGATCCAAAATTAACACACATAATATGACAAATTGTTTAAACAGCGACTAGTTAGTAGTTTTTCAGAAGCACGACTAAGAAACATTTAGAATTTATTGGAAACAAAAGAATAATTTTTTCACTTGAAAAAAACGAGAAATGTTTCTGCAACATTTAAATTGTGTTGGAATATTTTGAGGAAGATTCTAATAAATTTAGTATTATTATCAGTATTATTTCGAAAATATTACAGAAACTAAAGCAAAACTTTTAGGCAACATTTATTTTGGAAGTCTTTAAAATCTTTTAATTTTGCAGACACATTTGAAAGGCATATAATAAAAAAAAAACATTGGTATTTCAAAAATTCAACAACAAATGAGATCTTTTCTTTTTTTACATATGTAATTGAAAATGTTAGAATTTCCGTTTTACAAAAAGTGTCAGAATTATGATAAACAAAATTGAAAATGTTTTTTGAACATTTGGAAAAAACTTCTTTCAAACACCTGAATGACAAAATTACTTATATGTAAACATCAGGTAACATTTCAGAAACTTTTAAGAATCATCTGAAACATTAGTCACTTCATTAATTGGCAAATTTTCAATATTCGAATATTTCAGCAACATTTTTAAAATAATGTCAATACCCTTTTTTAACGTAAAAAAAAAAAAACATCTTCAAAAAACTAAGTTTGACAGTTGAAAATATGCATTTCAAATATTTGTATACGAAATTGAACAAAATGAGGCAAAATTTCTTTATCAACATTTTCAAAATACGATATTTCTTACGAAAAATTCTCCACTGCAACATTTCATCATAAAGTTCTCAAGCAACAAAACACTATCCGGTATCGATGATGATGATAATGATGATGACACAACTCATCACAATTACCACTTCTATACCAAAAGGGTAACCTCTTTTCTTCTACTCTGACTCTTGTAGCTCTTAAGATGAAAAGATTATCAATTTCAAATGAAAATGTTTCTTCTCAACAACAACAAAAACAACAAAATTGATCAACTAGCTAGTGCTACCTACTATTTCAAGCCAGCGCAGTAGTTACTACCAATAATAATAAATATCTAGATAGAAACACATCAATGAAGCTTGTGAGCTATAACAGCGGATATGTTCATATAGATACTTTAGATACTTTAAATCCTCTATCCCATAGAAGAGTGAATAATTTTTGCTAAGCAACATTTTTTTATGGTCAAACAACTGGAAGCAGTAATTTCAATTCAATTCTTTAATACAAAAGCCATAATATGCTGCGCTGCAGATACTTGTTTCTATTATTTTGAAAATGGTTTAGTGAAATCCGAAAAAAAAAATTTAAAGCTTGAAGCTTTATAAACCTATCAACAAATTGAAATCGCATACTCTATCTATACCAAAATGAATACCTTATAGGTATAAAAGAAGCTAAAGATGGACATGAAAAGATACAAAAAAAAAATACCCCCAAAAAAGCCGATTGAATAGCACTCAGCTGGTGCGATGGAAAAGGTTAACAATAAAACAACAAAACAGAAAAAACTTCGATTTCGGTAGAAAAATTGTGCAAGAAGATTGCACCAGCAACCAGCAACATCAGCAGCAAGCAGTCTTTTAGCAAAAGATTACGAAAAGATTAAAAACTGACTTCATCTCCCTGCTTATCACAGACTATTATCGTTCCCACAATTAGAAGCAAAAAAAAAAAAAAAAAAAAACAAAGTAAAGTAAAGTAAAGAAACAAAAAAGTTGGAATCCAAGTTTTGAATGAAAGATAGATACTATGAAATGCACTTTGGAGGAGTGCCCAGCTCTTGGGGTCATTTCTGCTGCATAACAACACTTGAAGCTCAGGCATGTATCCGTGTCATCAGTAATTACCTACCTTAAGTTTTTTTACACACACACCGACCGCACCAACTTGAGGTACAAAGAAGCAACACATCGTTTTATTGTACAACAAGGCAGTAAAATTCCAGTGGTACCTACTAACTTGCCTAACATCTCTGACATAGCATCTATCACGGATGCTGATGAAAAACATGCCAAGTAGAAAAGAGAGAGATATGGTGTCGAGGTGATTCCTCGACCGGACATGACCATCTTCTATCCATTTCCTCAGATCTCATTCATCCCAACAATTATACGATCAGAAAATTTTCATAGATACTTTTTGTATCTTTATGATGTGTATATATTTGCTATTTGGCGAAATTAAACGCCTCACCAAACTGTCAAATAAGAATCGCTCACTTTACAAATAGGTATAGGTAAGATAGGTCTATGAAGGCCAAAAATAGAGTTGTATGTTGTATGAAAAACATGATAAAAAGGAGTAAAAACCGCAAAAAAAAACTCAAAAAAACAACAAGATAAGTCCAAACGATCTTGGATTTGCTACTGCTAGACGATGTTGCTATTGCGCTGAAGCTACCAAAGATAAATGCAAATTACTGACATTCGTTGAATCTTTAAATCGCGCTTCTTCTTCGTTGTTTGTTTGGTTTAGATTTAGATACTCAACAGAATGAATAGTTTTACACTGACAGAAAAAAAAAAAACCTTAGCAAACAAGTGGAACAAATAAGAATAATGTTCAACTTTCATTTTTTCAGCTATTCAGCAAATAGTGTTAAGCTACCAAAGCACTTTTGACAACCAGTGATGACTTGTCCTTGAAACAGGGAAAGTCATTAGCGACCAAAATGTTTACAAAAAAAAAATAGGATTTAGGAAACAACTTCAAAGTTTTCAACAGATTTCTTTCTTGTTTCAGCAATTCAGCTGCAGTTCGAAGCTATCAAATACATAACTCTTGGCTATGCGGGATGACTTTTCCCAAAAATCTCACAAAAAAAAAAAAAAAACAGGATAAACAGCACAACTTGAAGGTCGCCGGCAGTTTCTAGAATGACAAGAATTTCACCCGTAAACTGTACTACGACCAGTAAGAAATAAGCTGCTGGAAGGGGAGGGGTTACATTGCGAAAAACGTCTCTAGGATACTCTAAGAGAGTTTATGCTTTCAAAAGCACAGAACAACGAACTTCCCCATAATTTTGGAAGGTTAATTTATAAAGCTAAGCCGCTATCGATCTCTCGACTATTCTAAGCTATTTCAATGACCAACCTGGGAGAACTTTCAGAGATCAACCATGGCGGCTGGTATCAAGCTCTTATGATAGCTAAGTGTGATTAGGGATAGTGAGATCTTCATAAATCATAAGCAAGCTAAAAGCGGGCCAAGGGAACTCTGCCCAAGTGCAAAGACTGAGGTTGTACATAGCTAAGTAAAAAGCAGGGACATACCTAATGTCTCAAAGATTCTACGTTAACTTGGCGTGCGTTACTGGAACTAGCTCAGGGCATGTTTCAGAGCTTACTACATCAGCTACATTTACTTCATCATTTACGTACTAAATCATAAACAATTCGATTAAAAATAAAATGGCAGAGTAATATTTACTCTGGCAATTTAGAGACCCTAAAGTGCAAGATTAAAACTGTCAAAATTATATACATACATATAAAAATTTAGGGGTCTTAAAAATATATGATATGATAATACTACGAGCCATTTAAAATCATGAGCATTTGTGATAATTTTTTATATAAATAATTATTCGTGAATTTTAGTAAATAAATTACTTTGACAGAAAACTGCCTCAATTAATTCCTTATCGAACAGTGAAAACTATATGTTTCTATGTCTTCTAGTTTTTGAGAAAATTGAAAAATAAAAACAAATAAAAACAAAAAATATTTTGAAAAAAGAAAAATCTGATAAAATAATTTTTTAATTTTCCCAAAAAACTAGAAGACATAGAAACATATAGTTTTCACGGTTCGATAAGGAATCAATTGAGGCAGTTTTCTGTGTGAGTAATTTTTTTACTAAAATTCACAGTCTGGACAAAAATAGTATAAAATGAGTTTAAAAAAAATTTTTTTTTCCCTATTTTTAACTTTGAAATCGATTATTTCAAAAACTATTGGTAATATTATATTGATTTAAGAATTAGAATCAAATGCACAATTTTGCCTTTTGGAAATGGTATCATTTATTACTGTAAGTGTTGCCGTTGTTTTTTAGTAATTTTTTTTATTTTGATAATTTTTTTTTAGAAAAATGCCCCTCCCACCTAAACGGGGGGAGATAGTCCCCCCTCCCAAAGAAAAAAAATGTTTGTATTGGGCTCCTCTACAAAAACCCTTCATCAAATCCTGGCGCCCAAGTTATCCTACTACGTGCCGAAACAACATTTTTGTTCTATACCTAAAAGTTCGAATTTCTGTATCTGGGTTGAAATCGAAATTTTTTTTTTCTAAGCCAATTTTGAAGTGATTTTCATAAAAAATACCTCGATCAATTGGGAAATAGATATAGTTTTAGAATATATTTTTTAAATAGCATGTTGTTTTGAAAACATATACTTTAAATTGATACCGAAGTTGGGCAAGTGACAAAAAAAATTGAATTTTTGAACTTTGACATCTTATAAATTCTAAGTGGTTTAACCGAGTTACATATTTTATACATTGTTAAAAAGGTATATTTATCTTCTATCAGAAACTGTAAAAAAATCGAAAATGGGTAAAAAATTGTCGAAGCTAGAATTTTTTAAATGGGTGAAGGTGCAAAAAACCGTTTTTTGCCCGTAACTCCAGATTTTGGGGGTGTTAGGGGATTTTCAAATACCGTTTCGTATTCAGTGCGACTAGCTCTACAAAACCTGATAGGTCTCCGCCCGCGTATATTTTAAAACCTCATTTTTGTAACACCGTGTAATTTTCAAAAAAAAAAAAAAAAACATTGGTATGCAATTTAAAACGCAATTTCAAAATTTTTCACCAAACTGTTTTCAAAAAATTGATTTTTCAAAACAAAAAAATTTTTGAAATATTTTTTGAAAATCCAATAATAAATTACGCTTTACCAAAACGCTTTTGTAAAAAAAAAAACATCTATAATGGCCAAATGATGATATTAGACAGTAAATCAAATTCCAATCATTCAAATACAATGAACAATTAAAAATGCATGAGAAAGAGAATGGCTGCTTTTTAGAAATGTCACCATTACAGAGTAGAATTTACTCTTAGTGTTTTGAGGTGAAGAAGTCTTTTAAGATCATCAGCATTTTTGCATTTTTGAACCTGTAAGATCTGATTTATAGTCTTCTCCAAAATTCTATATATATTTTCTTTCAGTGTACTTTCAAAAGATTGACTCACTCTTTTTTATATACATATACCTAC
The DNA here is from genome assembly GCF_945859705.1 of Episyrphus balteatus. Taxonomy (NCBI): domain Eukaryota; kingdom Metazoa; phylum Arthropoda; class Insecta; order Diptera; family Syrphidae; genus Episyrphus; species Episyrphus balteatus. Next base: position 5,303,940 of record NC_079137.1, on the reverse strand, counting down.
ATATTATAGAAGAAACTTTAGATGGAATGATTGCATTATGGATGATTGTGGTTTTACATCACAAAATGTGTGCTAGGTACCTATAGTACCTACCAGCCTATTCTCTCTATGAGCTGTGCAATCTAGCGCGCGGTCGTCGTAGTCGGTAGCTCCTCTAGCATTTTTTTTGCAATTATTTATTGATGCAGAAGATGTAAACCTACCAAGAGAAGTATTAAAAGAGTGAGAGAGAAATGAAGATTCCATATCGAAAAAGAGACGGACTACGAAAGACGATGGATGATGCACACAGGAGATGACTTCGCATCCATCAAACTCACTTTTAGAGCCACCCCAGTGGCATTGTGTGTGTTGTTGGGTCATATATAGCCAGGCCAACATATATGCAAATGCTGATGAATCTGCTTAATCATCGTTTCGGACAGCTTCTGTGGGAGATGCCATCAATGTGGTGGGTCAATTTTTTTTTGTTTCGTCTTTGCTTGGTTTTTTGTTAAAAAGAAGATAATTCAATTTGATGATTTGATAGAGCAAAAGTTTTTACTTAAAATTTGTTCTACAGAACCGAATTTTATAAAAAAAAATGATAGAAGATTCAAAACTTTGTAACTTCTAATGCTGCATTCGGATTTCAAAAAAATTATGAGTTATAATATTTTTAAAAAACTCAAGATTCCTTATTTTCAAGACTTCTTCAAGAATTTTGGAATCTTCAATTCTAAATCATGATTTTTGTACTATCCCAAGAATAAAATTATGCAATTTTCTTTAAATTCCATGATTTGATAGAGCAAAAGTTTTTTTCTCTATAGAACCGATTTTTATAAAAAAAAAAAAAAGTGATAAAAGATTCAAAACTTTGTAACTTCTAATGCTGCATTCAGATTTCAAAAAATAATGGCTTATAATATTTCTAGGAAACCCAAAATTCCTTATTTTCAATACTTTCATAAGAATTTTGAAATCTTCAGCTCAAAATCATGTTTTTTGTACTACCCACAAAATAAAAATATGACATTTTCTTTAAATTCCATGCATCGCCAATACCCAGAGGTCTTAAAAAACTACATTCCTCTCGTTAACATACCTGAATAAACAATTAACCAGTTTCCATTGATATTTAAAATGTTATAAAAATTCACATAAACAATCATTACCGTCCAACAAGATTAAGTCAATAGAATTTATTTCTTACCTGCAATGAAAAAAAGAAAAAAAAAACAGAAAACAATTAGAAACAAGTCAAATGCGTAGGCATACATTAAAATAACTTAACAAACATGTTAACATAATAATAATTTTTTTTTTTTAAATAGATATGAACAATTTATTGTTGTTTTTGCTTTGTGTCTTACATATTATTCGGACCATGCATTAAGCTGTCAAAGACTTAAATGGAATTTACTAATGAATCAAGAATTAGACAATGAATAATAAGTAGGTAGGTTGTTAGATTTTAGTGTGAATTGGAAATTTTTTTCAAACCAGAAGCAAAATAGTCTGCAAAATCACAAACTTGTTGACCTCATCAACTTTTTTTTACAGGACTGCAATAATTTTGGAACAATCAAATAAATTTCTAAATTGGAAAATTTTGCGATATCTTTTTTTTTACTTGTATTTAAGGCTCAGTGAAATAAGACCCCAAAAGAAATAATGAAATAAGACCCCAAATGGTTTTTAAAATAAAATGAAATTTAAGCCCCTAAATTAGTGTTGGAGTCATTATTTATTTAAGGTCTTATTTGATAATGAAATCATGCTCAAAAAAAAAATTAAATAAGGCCAAAAAAAATTAAATAAGACCCCAAAATTTAAGAAATTTGGATGTTGTTGAAATAAGACTTTAAAAAATACACATTTGTGTATTTTTCTTGCGGCCTTGTTTTCTGGGGCCTAATTTCTTGCAGCCCGTATAACTTTTTAATGACTCTATGAATTTTGTTCCATTTTACGAATTTTGGACCTCTTAAAAAAAAAACTCGAGAAAGCATTATCTATTCTTATTTCATACCTAATGAAATTAGGACCTAATGAATTAAGACCCCAAAATTTAAGAAATTTGGATGTTGTTGAAAAATACACAAAAATTTGTATTTTTTGGGGTCTTAACTATATCATATTTTTCTAGAGGTCTTTTTTAGTGGGGCCCAATTTCGTGAAGCCCGTATAACTTGTTAATGGCTGGATCAATTTTGTTCCCGTTTCGAATTTTGGACCTCCCAAAAAAAAAATTCTAGAAAACATTATCTAGAAAATAATAATTCTGAATGCTTACTCCCTGTATTCCAGAAAAAAATTATTCTTAAATTGAGACTCGTGTCTTTGACATTTTTTTTTTCGTTCAAATTACTATTTTTAGGGAAACTTTGAGTTTTTCTGGTCTTTGTTTAAAATATGAATATAGACCGCACCAAATCCAGAACCCTTATTTGGCAAGCTTATTTTCAATGTCAATTAGCACAAAATTATTATTGAGTAATAATCAGTTATCTAGAAGACTGAAAACAAAACAAAAATTTAATCGATAAAGTGGAAACGATTTATTGGATCACCACAGATATCAAAATACTTGTAAAAAAGTTCCAATTTGATAACGCAAAATATTTTATTAATGATTTCTTTTAGCTGATTAAATTCTTTCACAATTATTTATTAATTTCAAAAACAAACAAAAAAAATTATCAAAACTATACTTTCGTCAACATTTGAAAAAAAAAAAACCAAAAAGAAAGCCAACACCTGCTGATAAGTAAGTTTGGAATCTATACGAGTAATGTCAATAAACTTGAGGTCTATCTATTGTCATTGCTTATCTCTATTTCCAAAGTTGACAAACCCTATTCTACCCCAATTATTATTTTACTCAACAACAACAAAAAAAAAATCAAAACAAAACAAATCTCCCTTCTTATCATTTATAAATTCATTAAATTTCATGTCTTTTCTATTTTAAAAAAAACGTCTTGACACAAACGTTTCAAAGCAAATCAATCAATGCGAGGCAGCAGCAGACAATTAAAATTATAATTCCAAACAAAATAGAATTTTTTTTTTAATTATCAATTTCAAATGCAACCGATTTTTATAATAATGTGTGTATAATCATTTTATATTTTAATTTATTTTTGTTGTTGTTTGAAGTTGAGACGATTTCTATTTTAACAAAGATACGCATTATCATTGTCACACAATCTTGTTTCATTTGGGTCACAAAAAAAGGGGATTTATTTTTTTTTGTATTTTTATTTTCCAATAGGGGCCCATATTATTTTTTCCAAAGTTGAGATGATGTCTTTTAATGGTTTTTCTTTATTCCTTTTTTTTTTTTTTGGTTTGTGACTTTTTTTTCGTTTATATTTAGAATTAATTTTTTCATTGTGTAGAGCTGATCTGGTTTTGAGTTTAATAGAAAGAAAAATAGATGCATCTTAGCATCTATCATAAGGATTTTCTAAACTTAAGGGATGGATTAAGGTATGAATGGGCCTGAATGGAAATGTATACATTTGAAGGAAATGATTGTGTATGCGAACAAATTTTGGTTTTCGATTTGACTATTTTAATACAAAACATAGGTACTTTTTTATTATTTTTGAAAAAAAATTATACAAAATTTTGACCCATTTAAAATTTAAAATCCAACAAAATTACTCCTATCCCAAAACCTTGAATTCAAAAATTTTGAACAAAAATTGGGATCAAAAATTGAATTAAAAACACACAAATTATTTAAATTAAAATTTTGATGGACAAAATTTTGAAAATGTTACTTAAAACCAAAAATTTAAAATTAAATATTTAAACGATACATTTTTGATAAAAAACTAAATAAAACTTTTTAATAGCTTAAAAAATCTTATAAAATTAAATAGACTCAAAAATTTGGAACATAACATTAAATTTAGAACACAGTATTAAAAAAGAACAAAATTTCTAACTGCAGAATATCCTTACGTATTCGAAATACTTAATATGGATAGCAAAATAAAATCAACAAAAATGCTTTAAGTACTAAATTTTGCTATTGTTTATTTGAAACACAATATTTTTAAATTATAAATTAGAATTGCAAAATAAACAAAAATGAATTTTTTAATACAGAATTCATATAAAACTTTTTTGAGGGGCCTTTTTTTTCATAAATTGTAAAATCCAGCACTGAGATTTTTCCACAACATTGAATTGCAAATGAGCCCCGTCGAGTCTTAATCGAGTTATTGCTCTCTTTTTGGAATAAATAATTAATTTATTGTTGATTGTTAACACAGAGTCCAATAAACGACCAGTCGACAGACATAATATGAAACTGTCTCCAGATTAGAAGAAAAGAAAAATAAAGAAAGAAAATGAAAAAAAAAATAAAAATAAAATTAAAAATAGGGATAGAAGTAAAGAAGTTGTTTTTTTCATCAACAGGGTGTTTCTTTAGCATTTAGAAGGTTTCTAATATTAAAATTTTGTATTTCAATTTGTTTAGTAAAATAATTTAAGCTATCATAAAAATAAACAAAAATTTATAAATTAAAAAAAAAAAAACTGCAAACAAAATATTTAAAATTTTAGACCAGTACATTTTATATTTACGTTAAAAAAAACTGTTTGATTGTTAAAAGCGAAATAGTATTAAGAACATTAGCAATCAAAATTCGATTAATTAATACAGAAAACTTGCCAAAAAAAAAAGTGTTTTTCATTTTTCTGACTTTTCTGACTGGTATAAAAAAGAAAAAAATGTGCTCCTTTCACCAAAGGTGTTGGAAGTAAGCACCAATTGTTTTACTTTTTAAATGTTTTAAGTATGGTTTAGTTAAATAAAAAAAAAAGTCATGAGAAATCTTTTAGGTTAATTTATTAACTGATTGGTATAAACTGTCAAATTATTATACCAATGGTTTAGTTAAATCAAAAAAAAGTCATGAGAAATCTTTTAGGTTAATTTATTAACTGATTGGTATAAACTGTCAAATTATACCAATGGTTTAGTTAAATAAAAAAAAATTCATGAGAAATCTTTTAGTTTAATTTATTAACTGATTGGTATAAACTGTCAAATTATTATAATTCATATAATTTGGTATGATCTCCGAGAAAATTTGCTTGAATATATGTATAATACATTAATTTATTTCTTCTGGTCTAAATCAAGTTAGGTAACTGGTATAAAAGTGAAGTATAACATTTTATACAAGACAATTGATCTAAAAATAAACCAATTTTTAACAAAACTTATTAAAATTTTACAACAAATTGATTTTATATTTTTGAAGCACCCTGTTGCCATAAAACTTGTTTTTATAAAAAAAAATTATAAACAAACTTGTGAGAAACAAAGAAAAAAATATTGATGACTTGATTTAAGATCATAATCTAGAAAATCAATTCGCTTATAATCGTCACAATGGAATTTGTTCCACTTTTTTTTACCAGTTTTTTTTTTTTTATTCATTTCTTTTTCAAGACAAAAATAAAAATGCAAATTTAAAAAAAAAATTCATTCAAAATGATTAGAATTCTAAATGCAACATAAAAGAATTATGTTGTTAGCACATTAAATGAATTTATACCAACAAAAAAAATAATATACAAGACCAACAAAAATTTGAATATAATTAAACTGATGACACCAAAATGACAACCAAGCTAAAGAATTTCTCGTCCAAATAAAACCAAAAAAGCTTAAATATTTTATGGGCATATTTTTGTGTGTTGTGTTAAACTTCTCTCTTTCTAAAGTCTTGAATTGAATGTAAAATCAAATAATTTATGGGTCACAATTTTTTTATGGATTTATTTTGTAATCCTTTTTGTTTTTGAGAGGGTTATTAGTGACCAAAATATACATATATAAAAAAGTTTTATTGATTGACAAGACGAACATGGTTCTGTATAGGCCTTTTTTAAGCTAAGAATATATATTTTTGGATTGCTTTGCTAATTAATTTATTATTATATTGCCAAGAAAGTCATTAGCAATAAATGTTTCTTGATTAAATAATTTGGCGCCGCCATCGCCAAAGTAAAAAAAAAAAAAAACATGAAACAAAATAAAGTTCTGAAAATGAGTTCTAAAACTAAGTACTAAGACAGTACTAAAATTGAGCCATAAATTGTTTTTAGGTTTGGAAATATTATTAAAATTTGGATTTTATATTAATTATATTTTAACTAAAATTTTGAAACCAAATAAAATATAATAAAAAAGAAATATAAAATTCATAATGACCCGGAAATTCATCTTAAAACACTTAGTCAAAATTTTACTTTTCGAACCATGCAACTCTTGGAAAATTCGATTAAACACCAAATTACTTTTTAAGTAATTTTAAGATGATTACATTGTTTGCTTTTTCTTAATTTTAACAACCGGAAAGTATCATAATTAGTGTCTAAGTCTTGCTTATATGCGTCATACACTTATACCCAAAAATAAATCATTGGAACTAAGTGAGAAAATTTAATGTTACCTCACGTGTAAACATTCTATAAAAAAAAAAAAAACTACTCAATGTTGTACAATGCACTCACGATAAAATTACTGTTCATTCTTTCATTAAAAATAAATAAGATCTTAAGCAGTAAATCATAATGTGCGTGCCTTCAACTTTGTGCCTAACGAGCCTTGAATAACTTAATTTTGTTCAAACAAAGTAAATTTTTCGAAAATATGTCACTTAAGTCGATTGCATATTAAAGAATTAATTATAAAATTATCACGTTGGTGAAATTAATGATCAAGAAAATGTAAAACATTAAAAAAAATTCTTTTTCTTCGGTGTTTCCTTTGTTATTTGTAGCTTATAAGTGGATTTATTTACATGGATTTTTTTCAACCTTTCTTATGTGAAAATATTTCTTGAACAAATCCCGAAAAAAAGATGTTCAATCGGAATCACAGCAAATTTACCAATTTAATGTGGTGTACCTCAGGGAAGTACAATAGGTCCTTTACTATTTTGTTACAATCAATATCTTGTTTGGTTCTCTACTTGAAGGCCAGTACCCAACTCTCTTTCCCTGACTATGTAATTATCTCTGAGTAGGTTGCACCTTGTATCTATCGAATACATAGTCACACAATTTTAGATGGCTGGCGCGTTGAAAATAATTGACAAATTATTGATGAAAAAGATCCGTCAATGTTTCCAAAATGTTAAATTACGACATCCGTTATGGGGTTATTGTGTAGGTGGTCTATGACTATGCGAGGCACCTACATTCATTATTTTAAAAGCACATGAAACAGTTATATCATACCAAAAACGATCGCTCACTAAGTGTTGCAAAAAAAAATAGAAAAAACAAAAAGTTAAAAACTTTATGCATGCGTGAGTTTGGCGGTTGTTCTTGGTTGCCTCTCTTTTCGCTAGATACCTAGTTTTATTTTTTTTTTTTTTTACTATTTAACCTTCATCACTTTTTTAAGAGTTACATTCTCACTTCTATTTTATCAAGCTAATGACGACTTTTGTTTCTACAATTTATTTTTTTTGTTTTGCTGTGATTATTATTGTAGTTGTTGGATGGTGTTGCAGAGAAAAAAAACAACAATTGTCAGGTTTTTATTTTTTGTTGTTTGTATATTTTGTTCCCTTCGGATGGTTGGTCACGCATTTGTACCCCCTTCTCATCACACCGATAGAGGTTATAAGAAGAGAAAAAAAATATAAATAATTTTTGTTGCAATTGCGCGCAAAAATAAAATATAATGGATTGTATAGATAGACTTGAAGAGAGAACGTTCAGTTTAATTTTTTTTTTATTTTTTCAAACACTCAGGTGCAAAAAATAAATATCTATTATTTATAATATTTCGACATGTGAAACTAAATCTATACTAATCAAAATTCTGAATTATCCAAAAATACTTTGTATTTATTTACAAGAAATTTAACTGTCAATTTAAAACCCATAGGTATGTATTTTAAATTAATGCAACAAAAAATGTTTTGAAAAAGAATGATTTTGAAAAATAAACATAAAAATGTTAAACAAAATATTTATGTATGAAAACCAAAAATATCGAATTTTCGCAAGCACATATACATAATTCGTAAAACGTCAACATTTTTAATAATGATAAATACTAAGTCGAAAAAATTTAAAATGTTTAAAACAACTATGTCCAAACAAAAACCTTAAATTTAAAAAAAAAATAATAATAATGGAAAATAAGCAAAATCATATGAAGTTGAAAATATTAAAGTCAATCTTCTCAAAAAGATCCACTTTTTAGCAAGAAAAACTAAGAAATAACTGCATGATTTTTGTAATGTTTTAAAAAATTTAAATTTCGAAAAAAGTGTTAGTTTTAAGAAATAGGTATTAAGAAAAAAAAAAAAAATAAAAAAACCACTTAGTATCCAAAACAATAATCAAGAAAATATTAAAGTCAATTTTCTCATAAAGATCCACTGTTTAGCAAAGAAAGAACTTCGAAATTAATTTTGCGTTAATTTTGTAATGTTTTTAAAAATTTAAATTTCGAAAAAAAGTGTTAGTTTTAAAAAATATTAAGAAAAAATTTAAAAAAAACCACTTAATATCCAAAACAATAATCAAGAATTTTTAAATACATAATCGAAATTGAAAAAACTGTCATTATAAAAAATTCAAAAATGTCAAATAAATAAAACTAGAACAAAAAAAAAATTAAATTCCACAGAGGAAAAAAATTATTCTTATTTAAGACAGCTATTAATCAAAACCTTGCTGTTAATTTGTTGAAATTCTCAATAAATCTTTCAAAATTTTGAAAATTTTTCACAATATTCGAAAATGTCGTACATTTATAAGAAGAGTATACTAAATTAAAAAATGAAACCAGTCAAAAATAAAAAAAAAAGTCAAAATTTTGAAAAACTTGACTCAAAAAATTGAATATAAAAGAATAATAATGAGGAATCGAGAAAAAAACAAAAATTCCTTAAATACCAAAAATAGAAAACACCTCAAAAATCTTCGGTAAAACATAAAATTATTAAATTCATTTCGAAGTTGTTCAACCATATGTACGTTTTTTTTTGCTATGTTTACCTAAATTCAAATAATTGTTAAAAATTGTAAGTTAAATCACTTTGTTGCACCATATTTATTCCAATGTTTATAATTGTTTAATTTATATATTTTGTAAATAAAAGATATCCTGAAGAAGATGGCAATCACCATCGAAACATCGCATCGTCGGGAAACTAATTAGATTTTTGTTTCATTAAACAGCCGGTGAGTAAAAATTGGAATTAACTAGTTTAAAAAATACATCTGGATGTAAAATTGTCAAATGTCAAAAATAAATCCAAATCCAAAATAGTTATCCCGATTTTAACTATGAAAATAGTTAAAAAATAGTTAAAAATTACAATTTTTTTGTCTGGGTGCTAGGTAGTGAATATCATGTTGAAATATGTTAAAATATGTTTACTGTATTCGTTCACACTCTATTTTTAATTTATAATCTAATACTTTTTATGTTTCTTATCAGAAAATATTTTCAATAAATTTATTATTCATTAATATTGTTTCAACAAAATAAGTCGTCTATTTTATTTTCTTGCTTTTGTTTGCGCTGAAGATATTTTAAATTCTACAGATTATGAGACTTATTGTGGAACAAAAGCAGAAATAGAATATAGATTTGTTTAAACAATATTAATTGCTAAGGTCCAGATTAACAGAAAATCGAAGCAGAATTTTGCACAAGAGAAATGGCAGAAGTTACATCCAAGTTTGCAAAACTCAATAATAGAAACTATGCAAATTGGAAATTCAAAACTGAACTTTTGTTGCTAAAGCAAAATTTGTGGAAGAAGGTAATCATTGGAAAAAGACCTGAAGAAAGAAAAGGGGCAACTGGTATTGTCGAAAATCAAAAAGATATCGATGAATGGGATCAGTTGGACGATGAGGCAAGGGGAACGATTGGATTGTCGGTTGAAGACGATCAACTACCACATATTCGTTCGAAAAGAACAGCCAAAGAATCATGGGACGCATTAAAAGAATATCACGAGAAGAATACTCTGTCAAATAGAGTATTTTTAATGCGATCCATATGTTCTTTGAAACTCGAAGAAGGTGGTGATGTAAAAGCTCATATTAACAAAATGCAAGAGCTGTTTACAAAACTTCGTGACATTGGGGAAGAGACATTGTCTGATAAATGGAGTGCTGCAATGCTTTTAAGCAGTCTACCAAACAGCTATGATGCACTTATCACAACACTTGAAGCACGTAAAGAAGATGAGGTTACTTATGCGTTGGTTCAACAACGAGTAATAGCTGAATATGAACGACATTCCGAAGGGATAAATGATTCAGTCCTGAAACTTGTGGGAAAAGTAAGCATTTGCTTTTTCTGCAAAAAGAAAGATCATTTCAAGAAAAACTGTCCAAAGTATAAAGAATGGTTAGAGAAGAAGTTCAAGGGCAAAATGAAGGTTTCAGCTGATAAAGTCAATAGCATTGAAGAAAAATCTTCATCAGGTAATTCGTATAAGGTCAATGAGCAAGATTTTCTCTTCACAGTTGGTCATTTGTCGCATGAATGGATAATTGACTCAGGTGCGACCAGACACGTTGTGAACCATAAGAACTTATTTACAAACTTCGATGAATCCTACCAAAGTACAATAAAATTGGCGAATGGTGAAATAGCCCGAGTCGAAGGTATTGGTACTGGATTTCTAGAGTTTTGTAACGAACGTAATGAGATACATAAAGCGAAAATAACTGAAATTCTATTTGTTCCAAATTTGGTCGGCAATGTTTTGTCAGTTAAACGTCTTACAAACAATGGTATGCGCGTTGAATTTGACAATCGCATTGGTGAAATAAAGTACAAGGGTGAACAAATAGGGGTTGCAGACGCTGTTGGTGATTTGTATGTGTTACGCCAACCAAATGCAATTTGTGCTTTAAAACACAATGACAAATGCATACATACATGGCATCGAAAGATGGGTCACCGAAATCCAGAAGCCATTCGTTCTATGGAGTCAAAAGGCACGATTCAAGACTTGCAGATAATTGACTGTGGTTTAAATGAAACTTGTGACACATGCATGAAAGGGAAATTAACTAGAGTACCTTTTCAAAAGAAATCAAGAACAGAATCTTCAGCAACATTAGATTTGGTCCATACGGATGTTTGTGGACCCATGCAAACAATGACATCAAGTGGCAAACGATATATCGTCACATTTATTGACGATTTTTCAAGTTTTACCGTTATTTGTTTGTTGGCTCACAAATCAGAAGTTGAACAGAAGCTGAAAGAGTTTGTTGCATTATGTGAAACGAAGTTTTTGAAGAAACCTAAAGTCATCCGTTCAGACAGAGGTGGTGAATACACGTCGAAGAGTTTGATTGAATACATGAAGTCAAAAGGTATTCAGACTCAATTGACTGCAGCGTACTGCCCGCAACAAAATGGTAAAGCGGAAAGAAAAAATCGTACGTTGATTGAGATGGCACGTTGCATGCTTATAGATGCTAATCTTCCATTCAGTTTCTGGGGTGAAGCAGTAACAACCGCCAATTTCATTCAAAATCGTATAATTACAAGAACTACAGATATGACACCATATGAACGATGGAACGGAACAAAACCAAGTACAGATGTTTTTCAAATATTTGGTTCAAAATGCTTTGTCCATATACCAGCAGAGAAGAGACAGAAACTTGACAGTGTTGCAATCGAGATGATATTTTTAGGATACGATGAGCAGTCAAAAGCTTATAGATGCTATAATCCAATAACGAAAAAGATCACAATTAGTCGAGATGTCAAATTTAGTTCTTCGAAAATTACCAAAATTGATGACGAAAGTGAAGAATTTATCGAATTGAGCTCTATTCATAGATCAAGAAACTGTCAAGAGAAAACTTCAGATGATGGGCAAATACTACAGGAACCGGAACCAGATATTCAAAACACCAATCAAGACGTTCAACCAGATATTCAAAACAACAATCAAGACATTCAAGAACAGCCAATAGATAATGAGAGACCTGTTTTACAAGATTTACATCAACCAAGACGAGTTTCAGAGCGAATAAATAAGGGAATTCCACCAAAACGTTTTCAAAATGAAGCATGCGGAATATTTATGGCAAAAGAACTGATTGAACCAAAGACTTATACTGAAGCTATCGAGAGTGATGAAAAGGAGCATTGGCTCATTGCAATGCAGGAGGAGATTGAGTCTCACGAATCAAATGGGACATGGGAACTGGTCGATTTACCAAAAGGTAAAACAGCCATTGGAGGTAAATGGGTATTTAAAATAAAAACAAATTCAAGTGGTGAAATTGAAAGGTACAAAGCAAGGTATGTAGCGCAAGGTTATTCGCAAAAATATGGCGAAGATTATGATGAGGTCTTTGCACCTGTTGTGTTACACACCACATTCAGAACTTTACTTTCAGTAGCAGCAAAAAGAAAGATGATTGTTTACCACTTAGACGCTAAAACAGCTTTTCTGAATGGGAAGTTAAGTGAAACAATTTACATGCGACAACCAGAGGGATTCAAAAGTAACAATGAATCAAAAGTTTGCTTATTAAAGAAAAGCATTTACGGACTAAAGCAAGCCGCAAGATCATGGAACAATGCGTTACATGATGTGTTGATTGAAGGGAACTTTAATCAGAGCTACAATGATCCATGCATGTATTCAAAAATGATCGAAAACGACTACTGTTACATTATTGTCTATGTGGATGATATTATAGTGGTTTGTATGACAATTGATCAAATGAAGAAAATTGAAGGTATTCTCAAGTCAAAATTTAAAATGGAAAATCTGGGTGCAATTAAACATTATCTCGGTATGCAAGTTAGCAGAGACTCATATGGAAATTTCGAACTATGTCAATCAAATTATATCAAGAGAACTGCATCAGATTTTGGCCTGATAGATGCAAAGGAGGCTAAAACACCGTTAGAAGTTAACTATGGTAAAAGAGAACCGTCAACAGAACTCGAAAATAACACGAAATATAGAAAATTAATTGGGCGATTACTCTATTTGTCAGTTAACACGAGGCCTGACATTTCAGCAAGTGTCAGTATTTTGGCACAAAGGGTATCAAAACCAACTACAGATGATTGGAATCAACTTAAACGTGTGGTAAGGTATCTCAAAACCACACATCAATTGAAAATAAAACTCAGCAATATCCAGTCAAATGATTTATCACTGTTTGGTTACGCTGATGCTACATGGGCTGATGACCGAATAGATAGAAAGTCAAACAGTGGGAGAATCATATTCTTGAATGGAGGAACAGTTAGCTGGTCATGTCAAAAACAAAGTATGGTAGCAACGTCAACTTGTGAAGCAGAGTTTATATCAGTATCAGAGGCAGCAAAAGAAGTAAAATGGCTGAGGCAACTATTGATTGAGATGCATGAACAGATTGATTTGCCTACTATAATCTACGAAGACAATCAAGGATGTATTGAACTAGTACGTGATAGCAAGTTTTCATACAAAACGAAGCATATTGATACAAAATATAAGATGATTCGTGATCTTGCAAAGAAAAATATCATTCAATGTGAGTATTGTCAGACCGATGAAATGATTGCTGATTTACTAACTAAACCATTAAATGCAACAAAACATAAATATTTTCGTAATAAATGTAATATAGTATGAACGAGGAGGAGTGTTGAAATATGTTAAAATATGTTTACTGTATTCGTTCACACTCTATTTTTAATTTATAATCTAATACTTTTTATGTTTCTTATCAGAAAATATTTTCAATAAATTTATTATTCATTAATATTGTTTCAACAAAATAAGTCGTCTATTTTATTTTCTTGCTTTTGTTTGCGCTGAAGATATTTTAAATTCTACATATCATTGATTTGGATTTATTTTTGACATTTCAATTTCTTTAAATCCAGATGTATTTTTTAAGCTAGTGAATAATATGGCAGTAAGAATTAATCAAAAATCTACAAATAGAACAAAAATCAAAAATTGTTAGCAAAAAAAAGTCCACAAATAAAATTTTTACAAAACAACGTCAAGAACTAAAAATGGGTTGGGGTCAAAATTCTGCCGGGGTCAAAATTCTTTTATCAAAATTCTGCTTTCAAAATTCTGCTTTTCAAAATTCTGTTTTTCAAAATTCTGTTTTTCAAAATTCTGTTTTTCAAAATTCTGCTTTTCAAAATTCTGCAATAAATTAAAAAAGGGTTTGGAAAATGCTAAAAAGTGCGCGCTTTTTAACATTTTCCAAACCCTTTTTTAATTTATTGCAGAATTCTGTAAAATCATCTTTTTGAAAATTTGTCAGTTTTTAAATGCGTATTAATTTTTGTTTTATAAATGAATAAATTTGAAAATATTAAGAAAAGGTTTTTAATATAAAACATTTCCGAAAATAATTAAAAATTTATTAATTTATCAAATAAAGATTAATATTAAAAAATTTTAATAAGAAAAGGAATATTTTGTATCAAACAACTTCGGTTCAAATTAGTTTACATATTTTATTTGAAAGAAAGTCAGTATATGGAATTCAAAAAATATTTGCGACATTTAAATAAAAAAAAATTAGGAAAGTACCAATGTTGAATTACAGTAATGAGGTGTATTTTTCTTTAGCCAGTGCATATGCTATAAAAAAACAGAATTGGCAGAATTTTTTTGTTCAAATATAATGCTGGCAGGATTTTGAAAAGCAGAATTTTAAAAAGCAGAATTTTGGAAAACAGAATAGAAAAAAAGCAGAATTTTGAAAAACAGAATTTTCGCTAAAAAAGCAGAATTTTGAAGCCAGAATTTTGACCCGATCCCACTAAAAATCCCAACAAAAAATTAAGATTCCAGAAAAATTAAAAAAATGTTCACGAACTTGAAATTAATTTTGGATACGATGAGGGTCGGTTACTTAATTTCTTGAATTTAAAACTAAGAAAAATTAAAATTCCAAAAACCCAAATTTGAATAAAAAAAAAAGTCAAAAACTATATAAAATCGTAAAACTAAAATAAAAAAATTATATTAAAATTAAAATAATTATAAATAGTTATTAAATATTTGACCATTTTTTTTTTTTAATTCCAGATTCTGAAAAGGAAAAATTGCAAAAAAAAAAATCAAAACCAAAGCATTAAAAGGGCAAAAAGTTTAATACCATCAGACTTACAGAAGAATATAAGATTTATTATAAGCTTCTATAAAACTTCGGTTAGATATTCTTTAGAAGCTGAAGCTTTTAAACACGCAATAATTATAACTTTGTGTATGTAAATGTATTGACTGACTAATTTTTGTTTGTCAAAAATATGGTATCATTCAACGTAAATTTACTTTCGCAAGAAAATTTTATGACGATTCTATAAAAAAAATGGGTATAAAATTGCAGCTTCCTTTAATTGAAGCCTGAAGGTCATATTTCTTATCTAAATTTTAATAATTTTAATTTAATTTTCACAATCAAATGCAAGGCCCTAGAAAGGCTTAGATTTTTGGATCTTGATTTTAATTCATTTTCAGGATGAATAAATTATACCTATTAAAATCGGTCAGTTCTGTTCTGCACTCCAGTGTAAAATCTAAAATCCACTAAGATTGAAAAATGAATGAAACAGAATGAGACAAACATGATTATGATGACTGTTGGTTGGTTTGGTGAATAAGTGCACCACCACCACACCGCTCAACATTCAGCACCGGTCTGTCGGTCGGTTGGTTGGTCGGAAGCGCAATAACGGGTGGGCTTGAAGGGGGTGATGACGAGGTTGAATATGCGACGACGACGACGATTTGAGCGGTCTGTGTCGGTTGGTCTATGATGGAAAGCATTCAATGTGAGCGGTGTGGTAAGATACCTCTACAATTCTCGTATAATATAGTAAAAAACCAAGTGATACTTGCCACAGTCTTTGACTAGAAAAACTTGTTCGCCATTTAAGCCATGTTTACTTGGTGTAGTTTGTGTTAGGTTTTTATTATTATTTTTTTTTTTTTTTGTTTTTATTATTTTTCCAACGTTATTAAGGTTGATGGAGACTTTGAGATACCTACTCTCTCGCACATACAGCTGTGTGTTTATATCTATAAAAAATAATAATAATAAAGTTGAAAAAAAAACCTATTTCATGTACGAATGCGCGAATATGCTTTAATAATTTCGATACTTTACAATTCCAGCTATTTTCTGCTGGCTTTATACGATTGTTGCACCAGGCTGAATAGCCACAACAGAATAATGCCAGCTTGTCAAGCAAAAGGAGTTCAGTTTTATTTGTTTTTATTATTTTTAACTGCGCGCGGAGAGAGATATAAAACGGCATATGGTTTTTAGCTTTATTTGATTTTCTATATTAAATGAAGTTGGATTGCAAGTTACATAACAGATCGTAAAATATACTCGTAGAAATAGAAAAAAAAAAATAAGTCGTTTATTGGATTGGAATTTTTCAGCAGCAAGTTTTTATTCTGATGTTTATTGAGAGCAAATGAAAAGTAATGAAGAGGAAAAAAATCACTTAAAACACCTTTCATTCATTTGACAAACTTAATTGATTGGAATAGAAAAATTAGAAGTATAATAAGTTACAAGTTCTGTTTCAAGAAAAATGATAGAACAAATAAACCTCAAAAATCGAGATGTAACAATCAATCCGATCAGATTCAATAACATCCAGAATGTACCTAATGATATCGAAAACTAAAAAAAAAAACTTTGAATTCAAATTTCTCAAGTTTCCAAATGAAGAATATGAACAACTTTCGAATTCCCAAAAATCCTGAAATCTCAAAGTCCCCAAAAACTCTAAAATTTGAAAAACAAAAATTTAGCCAAAATATGATTAAAATACAGAATCCTGAAAAATTAAGATCCACAATGCTTTAAAATTCAAGGTACCGAAAATTTAAAATTCATAAGTCTAAGATTAAGAAAACCAAAAGTTAAAAAAAAAATTGAATGTTTTTTTAGAGAACTTAAAAAATTTTAGGTTACAAAAAATATTGGAAATGTTCAAAAATTCTTAGAACTCTAAAAAGCATGGAAACATTTTCTTCTTGATAAAAATCAAAATAATTGACAAGCAAATCGAAAAAATTCTGAAAATCTAAACAATTTTTGCTTACGCTTTTTGAAGTGTTGAAAAAGACTTGAAAACCTTTGAAAACAAGACGATTTAAAAAAAAAAATATTAGAAAACACTTCAAATACTTCAAAATATTCAAAAATGTTTAAAATCCTTGTAGAACTTCCTACAAAAATCTTCAAATCTTCTTGAAAAACTGCAAAATCTTAAAAATCTTCAAAAAACAATGATTTTCAAAATGAAAAATTTTAAAATTGATAAGTTAAAAAAAATACTTTCAACAAAAAAAAAATTCCGAATAACAAAAATTCGTCAAAATATAAAAATTATGATAAAGAATAAAAAATCCTGAAAAATTAAGATCCACAATGCCTCAAAATTCAAGATACCGAAAACTTAAAATCCAGAAATCTTAAAATTTAGAAAACCAAAAATTACGAACAGCCAACATTTTGAAATTTTTTTAGAGAACTTAAAAAAATTTTGAAATTACAAAAAATATTGGAAATTTTCAAAAATTCTAAGAACTCTAAAAAATTGGAAAAATATAAAAAAAAAACCTTCAAAACACACAAAAACAAAGTATTTTATTTTCTTCTTTATACAAATCAAAATTATTGACAAACAAATCGAAAATCTTCAAAAAATTCTGAAAATCTTTAAAAAACTTGAAAAGTATAAAAAAAGATTAAAAAATCTTAAAGAATATTTCATAATCTTCAAAAGACTTATGGCGTTTTCGATTGGCAGTCCGGAAGCGTCCGGAATCATTCTGAAAGCGTTTTATTCGTACAAAACTGACAGTTTTGTGTGAATAAAATTTTTTCAGAATGATTCCGGAAGCTTCCGGACTGCCAATCGAAAACGCCATTAGACTTTAAAAACTAAGTAAACAATTAAATAAAAATAATAAAAAAAAACTTGAAAACCTTCAAAAACAAGACGATTTTCAAAAATAATATTGAAAATTCTTCAAATACTTCAAAATATACGAAAATCTTCAAAAGCCTTAAATAACTTCCTACAAATCTTCAAATCGTCTTGAAAAACTACAAAATATTAAACGAATAATTGCTTCTATTTTATTAACCAAAAAAAATCTTACAAATCTTCAAAGAACAATGAAATGCAAAATTAAAAATTTTAAAATTGATAAGTTAAAAAAAATTCGGAATACATAACAAAAATTCGTCAAAATAAAAAATTATGATAAGAATACAAAATCCTGAAAAACTAAGGTCCACAATGCCTTAAAATTCATGAAACCGAAAATTTTAAATCCAAAATTAAGAAAACCAAAAACTACGGATAGTCAAAATTTTTAAAATTAGAATTTGAAAACGTAGGTACCTACTAAAAGAAATCGTGAAAATTCATTTATTCTAGTCTTGGAGAAACTGATCTTGGAGAAACTTGAAGATTTGGGGAATTTCTGGAGGACTTGCAAAAGTAAGGGATTCTCAAAAATGATACACAACAGCAATTGAAAATATTTTTTCCATTTCTGAGCGGTTTACTTTTACATCAAGTGAAATTCAATATTTATACGTATAAGATATTGGTTTTCGTTTACCAATTGGCCTATCCAGTACAAGCAATTGGTCATGGGTAACTTTTAATAACTGTGTGGTCTCTTACAGATCTAAACTCTGTGGGAATGTTCCACTGACCGATATTCTTCTTTTTTTGTTGTATGGTTGTAAAGTTCTGAAAACCCCACAAAATCATTTTTAAACTTCCATAACCCATATAAGTACATTACCGCATCTGAATCTCCCTCATTCTTAATTCCTAATGAGCACCTATTCAATTATAAATTTTGGACTCATCTTTCTATCTGAGACCAAAATTTAAATTCAATTTTTATGAAGTCTAACCTTAATTTCTGTTATCCATAGATTCATATATTTCCAATTGAATTTCAAACAAAAAATTATATATTATTCGCTCACCCACTTTGAATTTTTTTTCATATACCTAAATTCTGTGTTGTACTATCAATCAAAAACGTTCAGTGTACAAAAATTTGGGTCAACTTAAGTTGTGCCACTCATTCGTTTTTTAGCTTCTTTACTCCGTGCAACATACATTCGCACAGTCACAATAGATTTTTATATATGAACGACGAGTATGAAGACCTCTTCAATAAAATTGAAAAAAAAAAAAAATCAACAAGAAATAAAAGATTTTTATCAATCACAAGTGCGGTGGAAGGTAACCGGAGTGTCAGTATATGCCCACCTTCAAAAAAGAGGTAATATAAAATAATAAAAATGAAAAAAAAAAAAAGAAAACAACAAATCATCAAGCATTGTGCGAACACAATGTTCTTTATTCTTTTACGAGGGCAAAAAGAGAGAAGAAAGAAGGCGAATTGAACACATCTTCATCAATCTTTTATACAGGGAGGGATTTGGTTAAACGAATTTTTATTTTACTAAAACTTCAAAAAACTTGATAAATTTCGAAGTCTTTCATATATTTTTCTTTAAAAAAGTTGAAAAACTTCAAAAAATGTCAAGCATTTTTAAACACTCTAATAAATTGGTTTGAATAAATCTTCACAAGAAAATGTAATTCAAAATGACTTCAAATATCATAAAAAGACTTGAAAAGGTTCAAAAATCAGTAAAGCATTGAAAACTCGTTAAAAAAATGTTTGACATTTAAAAAAAATTCGAAAATTTTCAGAACTTTTCTCAAAAGTCTTGAAAAATTTCAAAATATTAAAAAAAAAAGAAGAAGTAATTGCCACAAAAATCTTGAAAATCATCAAAAGACATAGAATATCAAAAACTTAAAAACTAAAAAGTTTTAAGATAGAAAACTTAAAAACCATAAAAAACTTAAAAACAAAACTTTGCAAAAAGTTGCGAGGTACCTTTAAAAGACTTAAAAAATTTTCTACAAAAAATTTTGCAAATCTTCAAGAAATTTAAAAAATTCAAAAACTTTACAAATATTCAAATAACTCGAAAAACTTGATACAAAAAATCATCAAAATAAAAGAAGAGATAGAATTTTCAAAATATTGCAAAAAAACCTTGCTTATTACAAAAAATCTTTAAAATCTTAAAATGATAAGAACAGTTTCAAAAAAATTAAAAACAAAGAAAAACAAATTGAAAAATATTTGAAAACTTCTTCAAAACCTCAAAAAATTTAAAACATCTCGAAGAACTTAAACAAAGTTGAGAACTAAGAAAAATCTTATACTAGGTACATAATTTAAAAATCTACTGAGGACTGGAAGTACTTTCTTTGAAAATAGTTGAAAGGAATTGAACAACTTCAAATCAAAATTTGGAAAAACTTTGAAAAATATTTGAAAAACTTGGAAAATCTTCGAAGACATTGAGAAAAAAATTGAAATTGATAATTTGCAAAAACAATCAAAAAACTTACAAAAATTGAAAAGTTTGAAAAAAGTCGAAAATCTTAAAACACTTGATAAAAAAAAAACTACAAAAATCTTGAATTCTCAAAAAGCTTGAAAAACATCAAAATAATCAAAATCAAGAACATCTTCAAAAGGATTAAAGAAAATTAAAATGTTAAAAAAAATCGAAAAGAATTAGAACCTTCAACAGAATAGAAAAATCAAAATATATCGGAAAAACATCAAAAATAAAAACATTTTTTTTTCAAATAAATATAATAATCGAAGTCTTCAACAGAATTGTTTTCAAAATACTATTCGGAAAATATGAAAAATCCTTAGAAGATTTGAACATTTTAAAAATTTCCGAAAAACGTTAAAAACTTAGAATCTTCAACAGAATTTTAAAAAAATCCAAATATTCAAAAGACTTCAAAAATTTTAAAATCTTTAACAGAATTGAAAAGTTTAAAAATATAAAAAAAATTACAAAATATTATTGATGAATCTTCACAAGCCATGAAAAAGTTCATAATATTTAAATTACAAAAGAAATCTTCAAAAGCCTTGAAGAAATTATAACAAAAATATTAATTATATCTCCAAAAATTTAGAAAAATATTGAAAATTTTTTGACAAAATGCAAAAATCTTGAAATTTGTTTGAAAAATATTGTAAAAACTAGAAGAATTTAAAAAATCGTGAAAAAAAATTAAGTTAGCTGAACAAAATTCAGATCTTCTTAATTTCTAAAAAATGGTTCAAATCTGCCAAGTAGTATAACTTAAAGAGGAAAAATCTTATAGAAGCTTTGGTAATGAAAGTTAATGGGCCCCACAGTAACACATCAAACTGTGTGATAGAAAATCCGTCCCTGTGTATTACTATCGGACTGCGAAACAATACGCTCATCGGCACGATTTTTATTCTTTTTCTACTCTTCTTTTTTTTTTTTGGTTTCAAAGATTTATTTTTTTTTTTGCAAGAAGTGAGAATATTATTGGAGATCTTTACACATTGTTCTTGGTGATGGTGGTACACACAAAAGAAATAAAAGAAAAAGTAGAAATAAAAAGATTTGCTGAATTCTTCATCATCTTCGTCGTTTGGATGAAGAAAGAGAGATGTTATTGCACACAGAGAAGAGGTCGTCACACTTAAGGACAGGTCATTCCATCCAATTCCATGATCCATGATATGCCAAAGCTATGCCATGGCCTTTTCTTATATAAAATAATAATAAAACTTAAATTTTTGCTTTTACGAGAGGCAAATTGTTATTATTGGGTGAAGTGAGAATGAAGACGAACCAAACCAAGATGATGATGGTGATTATTTAATTTTTTTTTGTTTTTTTTTTTTTGTAAACGAGAGACATTGAGTTTACGATATGTGAGAACGTAACAATAGGAGTAAACCGTTAAATGAACAAATAAACAATTTTTGAATTATTTCTTTTTTTTTATTTGTTGGTTTTGATTTTTGTTTTTGGTTTTTTTTTTTTGAGCGGCAAGTTCACTCGAAGTTTAAAAAAGATTTGACTTTGTTCTGAATAGTCAATTATTATTATGTTTTTTTTTGTTTGTGAAGTTTTGTTTAACATCTAATTTCCGTGTGATTTTGAAGGATGTGCCTTCTAATATGCTAGTAGAGTAGTAATTTAATTTAATTTTATGTAATTTGTTGAAGGCACTTTTGAAGTTATTGTTCCGTTTTTTTTTTTTTTTTTCTTGTGTTCAGGTCCAGATATAATCGAATGTACTTAGATTAATGTTCAAGTTATGCAAATCAAGTTGTTCATAAATATTTTCAGCCCCAAAATTTACCATTGTATTTTGTCAAGATTCAAGGTTAAGTTGATTTTTTGGTGATAGCATTGAGAGTATTTTATTAGGGGGGACAGAAAAGTCTTTATTGGAGTTACAGTTTCAAGGGTTTAAAGTAAAAAGATTTTTTAGTACTTAAAGGAATGTGGAAACCCGATCAACAATACTAATTTGGTGATAATTGAAAAATGTCAAAAACCGTCAGAAGGCTTACTACAAAAAACTTTAAAATTTAGAAACAAATTAAAGAACACAATTTTGAAAAATTTTGAAAAATATTTGAAAAACTTTGAAAGTCTTCGAAGACTTTAAAAAAAATCTTCAATTTCAAAAGAAATCAAAAATCTTCAAAAAATATTTTTAAAAAAATCGAAAATCTGGAAAACACTTGATAAAGTTATTACAAAAATCTTGAAAATCTTCAAAAAGCTTGAAGCACTTCAAAATAGTTAAAAACTAGAACATCTTCAAATGGATTCAAGAAGTTTAAAAAGTTTTAAAAAAATCAAAAAGAATTGAAATATATTCGAAAAAGTATAAATAATCTTAAGAATCTTCAACAAATTTGAAAAAAAAATTTATAATAATCGAAATCTTCAACAAGAAAATAATAAAAAATTTTACATCAAATATTAAAACAGTTTTCAAACTAAAGGATACCTACCTAAATAAAATAATAAATTAAAGTCTTCAAAAGAATTGATAAATTTTCATAATATTCTTAAGAATCTTCAACAAACTTGAATAATTTTCGAAAAACTGAAAAAAATTAGAATCTTCACCAAGATTGAAAAATTCCAAAATTTTGAAAGACTTCAAGAATTTTTAACAGAACTAAAAAACTACTTTAAAAAAATATTTTTAAAAAATAATCTTTCACAAGCCTTGAACAATTTCAGAACATTTGAATACACTGGTCTGCAAGGAAATCCTCCTTTAAATAAAACTATACTTTTCTAAAGGATTTTTGTATGCTGATTCCGAATCCGAAGTCAGAATTGATATAGCACGTCACGTTTTTTAGATATTCCCGTTAGAAAATCTCAAAAACCCATTTTTTTGCTGTTTTCGAAGAAATATTTTGGCATAATGTAATATTTTTCAATTAAAATTGTTACGGTTTATAAAAGAACTTATTTTTTTCTTTCAAATTCAGTTTCAATCTTCTCAATATCTCTTTTCTTCTCCGAGATATCTTAATTTAAGTAAGTTTAGTAGGTTTCGCATATCTTATCATAAAAAAAACTTATTTCTAAAAATTAATATATCTTTCTCCATAGAACAAAAATATATTTTTCTAATGGACTTTAGTGTGCTGATTTTGAATCCGAACTCAAAAAATTTCGGTCAGCTCTGGTTTGTGAGATATAGTAGTTTTTATTGAGATTTTCTAAGAAAAAACTTGATTTTGAGATGATAGAATTTTATTGACTTCGGATTCTAACCCAGCACATCAAAAACTATAAGAAAAGTATACTTTTGTTTCTAGGAGAAACAAATCTGAAGCTTTATAAGGCAGTTTATCGAATGGTTTATTACAAATAAGATATTTCTAAATAGATAAATAGTATATAAAATTACAAAACACGTAAAATTTTTTTTTAATGTATTTTATTATGGTTTTCTTTACATATTTGACTTTTTAAATATAATGGGCGTTGATATTTTACATTTTCCTTAATTAAGGTGTTTTTGTTCGTGTTGGATTTACTAAAAAGTAAAGGATTTCGATATTTCTGCTTTTTTTATGAATCAGTATTTTAAAACATGAGTAAACATTAATGTAAAAGGACATATTTGGTGTAAATCGATAGGCCATATTACGAGGAATAAGTCCTCCAAATTTGAGCTCATTGCTACAAATAGTTTTAATTTTGCACGAGTACAAATAAATCTAAAAGGTTGACTTTTTAGAAACTACCCACATCTTTCAAAAATCATTTTTACAAAAATGGTACCTGATAGAATTTTTCTGAAACCAGATTTAGATTCAAGAAAGTCTAATCTTTCATAATATAAAAAAATTATTTGAAGGAGAAAAAAAAGTTAAATTTTGCAGACCAGTGATATTAAAGGAAATCTTCAGATGCCTTGAAGAAGTTATTAGAAAAATCTTAAAACATCTCCAAAAACTAAAAAACAAAAAGTGAATGAACTTCAGAAGAGAAATTAACAATATTACTTCACAAAAAAACTACAGAAATCTGATTGTGAGGCTTCTGGATGAATCAAAAAAATTAAGTACTTTGGATACGGCCCCAATGAGATTCTTTAATTCAACTCTTTTATTCTATTTTTCCCACGAGCTTGTAATTTTTATCATCACGTTTTTGTTGCTTTAATGCCTTTTGAGCTTCTTATTCAAAACCATTCTAACTCCAATAAAATCTTTAACTGTGTCAAATATTTACTTCCTGATTTTTTACAACTTCATAACATTTGTTTATAGGTCAAGTCTTCCCGTCCTACGACCATTCCCATAAAAGCTCTCTCCACATTTTCTATTCTAGCTTTGCATCGTTAAACAAACTTTGTATTGTAGAATGACAGCTGTTTATTTGATTTCTATCAAAACAGGCATTACTCAACTTTTTTTTTTTTTTTTTTTTTTGTAAGTATCAACTTTGCTTCCTTCTTTATGTGGGTTTTTTTACGCCTGTCCGTCTTTATATGTGCGTGCGTGCATTTCAATAAATAGATTTTCATGAAAAAGATAAGAATAAATTGTTCTTTGAACTTTAATTTTAAAACAATCAGAAAGAAAAAGAAGAATATAGAATTGAAATAAACAAATTTTATATTAACTAGGTCACACGTCAGACAGAATCAGTACTTTTTTTCAATAAATTCTATGAACTTTCAACTTTCTTTCAACTATAAGTAAACAGTTAAGCCTCTGGATAGAGTTAACAAGGTACAAGTGAATAAAAAACGTGGATTACTGCTCATTTAATAATTTCTTTAGACCAGTTTAAAGCGATCTGTGGTTTATTTATACCAGTTTATACCAATCAAATTTTTAAATTTCTTCTTCTTGGTAATTTACTTTAAAATCGCTTGTGATCATAACATGATACTTTAAATATATTCTTTAAATAAGTACAAACTACATTTTTGATGGTTATTTTTGCTTTGATTGGTCTAAAAATGTATCAGGTGATTAGTCTAACCTGCTTAGGTAATCAAATTAAAAAACAAAGAAGCTTGAGAACTGTTTGTTATATTTCCGCTTGATGAGCGTAAAAGTTACGTATATTTATGTTTTTTTGTGATTGGTCTAATCTGGTCTAAATTCACATAGCGCTATAAAACTCATCTTTAAAATACATACTGCAAGAAATAAAATAAAATTTGTTTATTTTTTCGATAATAAATTGGTCTAAAAATGGTCTAAATTTACACAATTTTTTTAGATATACTTCTATTCAAATTTGTAGGTATACTATAACCGGGTTTTACTGTTATTTTGGTTTTGCTTACGACACACATGATACCTATTTGGCGACCACTTAGTTTGTCTATCTTCTCTTAACAATGTCAATGAACTTTTCACAGAAAATATCTATTTATAAGTTTTTGTCTATAGAAACAAGTTGGAGACTTATAAAAGAAAAAGAGCAGTAAAAAAAAAAAACATTTCCAATAGAAACTTCCAAAAAATAAAGTTTCAGTTTATGGCTATAGCAAGCATCAAAAATGCAAATCTTCTACCTTTTCCAATGCCTAGAATATATAAAAAAAAAAGACTATAAAGGTGTCATAAATTCAAGGTTTTGTTCTTTTTTTTCTTTTATTAGAGTTAGTTTGTTAGACTGCCTTGAGCTTCCATTTGCTAGTTTAGAGAGAGAGATTCTTTTGTTATTAATTTCTTCCTCCACACAATATATTAGGTATTTATTTTTTTTATTAAATTGAAGTTGTTTTATTTGTCTTGTCTTTTTAGACCCTTTATGGCATATCATATCAAAACAGTTACGATTCTTTTCATAAGAAATAAATACCTACTAAATTAATTCAAAAATGAGATAAAAGCATTTTTTCTTGAACCCATCAAAGATGTACCTATTAGAAAAAAAAAATATGGAAATGCATTTTTCTGTTTGCTGTGAAAATTTAGTCAAAACAGATTTTAATAAATCAACAAGGTTTTTTTTACTTTTGATCAAAAAATACTATAGACAGCTTCTTTCTAACATTTTATCTTTACAAAAATTGTGTAGATTCATAGATATTTTTTGTTTTGCCAAATTTTTACAAATTTTGTAATCCGAAACTTCGTTCATCATCAAGAACTTAATATTACAAAATTTAGTTCATAATTTCATAATTTTGCTAAATTAAAATTACAAAAAAAAAAACACTTTACTTTTCAATCTTGGAGGTCGAAATTGTTCCAAAACTCAATTCTATAACCTTTGCAAATTCAAAAGCATTTCACCAAACTGGAATATTTTGGTTCCAATTTTTCAACGATAAAAACTGTTTTACAAAATTCTAGTCAAAATTTTGTAAATTTTGAATTTCTAAGATAAGGTGAATCTACTGCATAAAATTTTGTTCCCAAAAAAATATTGTTTAATCCAAAACTCCATTTAAATTCAAATTTGGGTCAACCAGTTGCAAATATTTTTTGTAAATTGTTCGAATTTTCTTTTGCCAAAAATTTCATTTAGAATGCAATTTTATTATAATTAACGTTCCAAATTGAGTAAATTTTTCAAACAAATTCCTTAATCAGAGAAAAAAAACCTGCCATTAGCATAATCATTTGCTTTGTGTCATAGATATTTTTTTTTTGCCAAATTTCTACAAATTTTGTAATCCGAAACTTCGTTCACCATCCAGAACTCAATATTACAAGATTTAGTTTATATATTAATTCATTCTCCGTTCCAGAAAGCCTTTGGTCATAATTTTGGTAAATTAAAATTACAAATTCGAAATTTGGGTTTCTTGAAAAAAACACTTTGATGTCGAAATTGTTCCAAAACTCAATTCTTTTATAAATTCAAAAGCAATTCACCAAGCAATTCCAATTTTTCAACGTTAAAAACTGTTTTACAAAATTCTAGTCAAAATTTTGTAAATTTATAATTTCTGAGATAAGGTGAATCTACTGGACACAATTTTGTACCCAAAAAAATATTGTTTAATCCAAAACTCCATTTAAATTCAGAATTTTGTATCTTCTCAAATTTGGGTCAACCAGTTGCAAATATTTTTTGTAAATTGTTCGAATTTTCTCTTGCCAAAAATTTCATTTAGAATGCAATTTTATTATAATTAACGTTCCAAAATGAGTAAATTTTTCAAACAAATTCCTTAATCAGAAAAAAAACAGCTCCCATTAGCATAATCATTTGCTTCGTGTCATGGAAGACAACAAAAAAAAAAATATCACACATTGAAGACCATCATTTTTATTATAAAGTGTGCCCTTTCCTGGTTACGGATTGTCTTGTCTTTGAAAATGTTTACTCTTTTTTTTTATCTCGAAAAAAAAAAAAACAAAAAAAACAAGGAATTCCTGACTTTGGCTCGAGGCTAACACTTTTTTTTCAGCTTCTTCTTGTTCGTTTTCATGCAACAATTTATGTTTAAAATTTCAAACTCTAAAAAAAAAAAAGTGACTCGTGTGTAAACGACCCATAAGAACCATGAAGGAAGAAAAAAAAAAAAATAGTTAACATTTTTGTACACGTGTACTAGTATCTTTTGAGATTTTCAACACACATACAAATCCATCCTGCATCCATCTTAATACCTGCAAGGCTGAATGCTGTGTGCAATTGTATCTTTCAATGTTTTTTTTTTTTTTTTTTTTTTTTTACAAACAACCAAACCGACCTTCCTTTTACCTGTCTGATGCAATGTCTGATGTGCAGATGTGATTTTTCATATCACAGAATGACAGGTATACAAGGTAACTCCTTTTTTCTTCCTCTTCTCCAGCACTTTTGCCAACTCCACCAGCAACTAACAAAAATCATACAAAAAACCCTTAAAGATGGATGTTTTTTTTTTTGTGTTTTTTTTTTTATACTCGTCGATTGCATGTTGGAGTGAAGTTTTGTATCAAATTTTTTTTTTTTTGGGTTCTTGGCTCTGTCTTGTGTTTTCTGGATGTTCTTTCTGTAAAATTGTTAATTATTTTTCGGTTAATCTCTCTCTGAAACAACACACAAAACAAGCAACGATACACCAAAAACAAGGAAGAAGTTAACAGGGGTTAACACTGCTGCAACTGCATGCTGGAGATGCACTGCAGCAGCATGCCACCACGGTCGTCGTTGATCGGTCGCGCTGTATACAGCGCCATAGCAGTGCCGCTGGACTTAAATACACATTCAAAAACTAATTGGTTGTATGATTTTATTTTATTTTTTTTTTTGTTTAAGATATCTTTTCACTGGTGGATGTTTTTGTGAGTTTTAAATTTTTGAATGTTGCATTTGGGAGGAGAGATGCCTATGGCCCTATGGGTTTGGGATAAATTACACTCCGCATCGAAATAATAAGGATAGAGTAAATTCACGTAACTGAGAATAAAATGCACGACTGGGTCGCACGAACTTACTCTTAGAGTTCAAGTTGCTTCAATTTTTGAGACTTTTTATATAGAAACTTGGGAAATGTTGGTATATATTATATACAAACAAAACAAAAAAAAAGTATTGAAAAAAAAATATAAAATTCGTTTTTTTTTTTATAAAAATAAATAAAAAAATAAATAAAAAAAAAAAATAAAATAAAATAAAATCTGAAATCAAATTGCCCTCCAAAACAAGTATGCAGTTTTATTTGATATATGTATTAATGTGCATTTTTAGAAAAAAAATTTTCAAAATCGTTAGAGCCGTTTTTTTAAAAAACTATTTTTTTATAAATAATTTTTTGGAAAAAAAGTTTTAAAATAAAATTGGTATGCCATTTTGTAGAAATCACTAATCAACACCTAAAAACAAAATTTAAAAAAAATTCAATATCCCGTTTTCGAAAATTTGATTTTTGAAAAAAAAAAAATTCAAATTTTTTTTAAAAATCCAAAAATTATTTTTTTTCGAAATTTTATTTTTGGCTTATATTAAAATTATATAAATGCTTCTTCACAAAAAGTTTCGTTGAAATCGAATAAACAGTTTCGGAGCAAATCGGATTTAAAAAAAAAAGGTTCTATGGCATGTATACCGTTAATAATGATTTTCGAACAAAATTTTTTTCATTAGAAGGTAGACCTTATTTTAAAACTTTCTATTTAATTTTTTAAACAAAATCGTTGGAACCGTTTTTGAGCAATTTCAACTTTACTAAAATCGGTATGACAAGTACGGTTATTTTGGTCAAAAAAAAATAATTCCAAAAACCCCTCTGGGGAGTTGCCAAATAACGCTACATACCAAGTTTGACATTAATCGGTCCATTCGTTTAGGCTGTAGCGCCGTATACAGACTGACAGACGGACAGACAGACGGACTTCCGGGACCCACTTTTTTGGCATTCTCTACCATCGTAATGTCATGGAAAAATTTTATCTCAACTTTTTTTTTTTTGTATTAATGCAAAACTTGATATATGTGTAGTACCTATATCGCAAGTAAAAAAAATTTTATTAGTTCCAGCTTATTCACTTCTTTTCGGAACTTGTATATAAAATTCATACGTCTCCTATGTATTTGTGAACTTATTTTCGAAACCCATTTCTAAGTTAGGTTGCGTTTTAAATTTGAACCAGAAAACCCGCACTAGACCTATTTTTTTGATCCTGAGTGTAATTTTCTTCATATTATTAGAAACCATGAAATTTTGTTTTTATTAAAAATGCACACAGTTTTGTTATCTTTTTTTGAGAAAGAAAGAAATGTGAAGTGTGACTATTGGATATTTTAACCTGATGGAAGAGGCTAAAGATGCAACAGGGTGAATGAACCTTAAAGGAGCCGAAACAACACATGTAACTATCAATTAGAAAATGCTTCTGATGAGATTAGAACGTAAAAAAGAAAAACCGAAACTATTTTTACCTGAATCGATTGAATCGGAATGAATATTTAGAATTTTGAATGTAAGCTAGAAAGTAGGATTCATACCTGCGCTCATGGGAAATTATAAAAAATGCTATCTTCAGTGATTTTGACTATTTAGTGTGAATTTACTTAAAAAATATCTTGTAATTAGGCTCAATTGTATAAAATTGTTTGTTTTTTCTGATAGTGCAAATTCAAAACTTCACTTGGTTTAAAACGTTTTTAAAAAGTTTTTCTATTAACGTCTTTATCTTTCTTTTAACTGCTATTCTTTGATCTTAAATAAATGACAATATTTTCCAAGGATTTGTAATTAATTGATGATATTATAAATTAAAAATAGATTTTTTTAAATTTTTGTATCCATTTTTTTAATATTGGAATTTAATTGTTGGTTACAGACGCCATAGGAATGACCAAAATCGATTATTTTCTTTCACGAAATGCAAAATTAAACTTTTTAGAACTTTTGTACAATTTATTATTTTTTTTTTTTCTTTCCTAGCAAAAAAAAAGAGGTTGTCTGTAAAGCCGGTTTACGGACGATGATTTTACGTGATAATGTCGTAAGAAAACAGGTTGTGTACTTTTAAAATGAGCCATTTGAAGGGTTTATTTATTTCAAATAATCATAATTTACAAGAAAAAAAATACCTTTTTTCTTTTCTCATTATATTAATTTTTTTTATTTTAAGAGCTCACAAAAAAAAATTATACAATTAAAAAGCCAAATATTTCTTCTAAATAATAAAACCATTTTTAAATTTTTACAATGAGCAAAAAGTATTAAAATAATTTATTTAGAACAA
This sequence comes from Episyrphus balteatus, assembly GCF_945859705.1. Classification (NCBI taxonomy): domain Eukaryota; kingdom Metazoa; phylum Arthropoda; class Insecta; order Diptera; family Syrphidae; genus Episyrphus; species Episyrphus balteatus. The sequence continues at coordinate 5,272,825 of NC_079137.1, read as the reverse complement.
TCATTTTCATCAAAAAAAAGCAAAGAAAACATGTAAATTTATCTTCTCACGCTATTAAATCCATTTTTTTAACAATCTATAAAAAATTTTATACCATGTGAAAGCTTATTGTTTCACCTTTCAAATGATGTATCAATCTTATTTCAAAGATGCCTACAAGAGAAGTTAGAATTTTTTAAAGTCAACCATGTGGAATTTCCAGACTGAGATTAGGGTACTTCCCACACTGGTGGCTGTTCATGGCGCAACAGATCACCACTTATGGTATGATGTTTTTCGCAAGTTTATTGATTTAACATTGTGTGGCTTGTAGTTAGTCTAGCGTTATGTGTGATATAACAAATGAAAGGTAATTGTATAAGGATGCTCATAAAAGTTTAATCAAATTTCTATCTGCTCTTGGAAAAAAGTTATAACCTGTTGAATTCTAAAATTTTATTTTACCGTTATCTCAAAATGGTGTTTACGAAAATGATTGAAATTTCGCACACAAATAGTCGTAGTCATGGTCTATAATTATTCTACATATAATATTCCTCTATCTCTTAAAGAAAAAAAGGTAAAAATAAAAAACGATGAAAATCGGTTAAAAACGGCCAAAAAACCTGTTATCTAAAAATTTATTTTTCTCCGTATTCAGTCAAAACTCTTTTAACGATTCCAATTTTTTGCACATGTATGCGCATTTATCAGCCCTACATGTCCCATATAACATATAACATGAACGCTCCAAAAAAAAGCTAATAATCAAAAACTACCCAAAAATACCCCTAAAAAAGTATATATTTTTCAAAAATTCATATTTCGAAACGCAGAGTGTTGGAAAAAAAATCCGTATGAGCCACCTAATTTTTTTTCCTTCATCTTTCACCTTTAGAATTGTCAAAAAAAATTTCCCCTACCCATAATCAACATTTTGTCATACCCACAACACCTGATCAACGTTCAAACAAAACGTTATGGCAGAGTTCCAGAATTTTTTAGAACTTTTTCTTAAATGCAGTTATCCTTAAATCAGTCTCCTCTATCTATAACAAAAAGAATCAACTCTCTACGACCACGCGTTTAGATTTTAGCCCAAATTTCATCATTTACCCTATTAAATGAGGGAATTTTTAAAAATCCTTCATTTGGATTAGGCTTTAGATTATTATCTTTCAAATAAGCTTTAGGAGATTTTTGTATCTCTAATAGTTTATTTTTAATTTTTAATTTAAATTTTTTGCCGCACTGCGGAAATGCGAGAGTGTAACGCTAGAAAATGGCGTCACTTTTTTGTGGTGGCTGCCATGGTTCATCGATTTATAAGACGTTATCACGTCAAAATTAATTTTCAAAGTTTATTTATTATTTTCTTATCAAATATTAATAAGAAGGCTTTTGTTTTTTGTATACGAAGCTATAGACTTTTTTAAATTTAAGACTTTTAAGGAGTTCCAAATTTCGTTAAAAGAAATTATTTTTTGATAAGACTTATTAACGTGTCCTTTATTCGAATGTAGTTCAAACTAAATAAATAAAATCAAAGTTTTGTACCAAAAAGTAGGTAGATACCAAATTTGTTTGATATAATGAAAAGAGAAATTTGGAACTTTTTGATCCAAATGAATCAAATAATTTATTTTTACGTTCAGGCTAGCTTTTGGTTCCGATCAGAATTAAAAAAAAAAAAACAAAAACAAGATTGATATTTTGTCCCAAAAATCCAAATTTTTAAAATTTTCAACTTATCCGTAAGAATAAGCATGAAGTTCATCAGTATAAATTAAGAGATAAATCTTTGGTACAAAAAAACAACTTGGACAAAATTGGTACAGCAAAAACTTTGATCAGAAAATTCAAATCTGTTCATAATTTGTCAAAAATTCGACTATATCATATTTTTGAAAATTTTTACCAAAAAGTTAAACAATTAAATCTATTTTACATTTTTTGATAATTTAAAACCAATTCTTACACTAATCAGAATTTTAAATAAGATCAAAAATATTATGGCGAGCGAAAATTCGAACTTTTTGTCGGGCAAGGTTTTCATTTCTTATGATTCGAAGAAATTATTAGATATTTTAGTAATAAAATTATTTTCATCAGTTTTGTTTATCCATTTAAAACCCATTTTTTTTTCTTCAAGCTTCCCACTTAATCTCAAGTTTCGTATATGACTCATTCTTCAAACAATACTTTCCACATCAAAGAAGTCTCAATCGAAAGCGCAAAATGCCCATAAAAATGGAAAAAAAAACTCAAGTACCCTAGCAAGCCAAGAAATATTCTCAAGGTTAAACATTCCATTCCATTGGCAGTCCACCAGCATCAACTAAACCTCTTTTCAATTGAGTGCAAAGTGTGATGGAAGTCCGTTTGGGTATCTTTCTAGCTGATGTGCGATTTAAGGCGGCACCAGAGAGAGAGATACCTACCTAAAGTCCATTCCATCGTCTTCATTCTCGTCCTCATCAATGTTTTTTTCTATTCGACCAGAAGTTATATCGGAGAGAAATCCCATGATCATTGTGGTAAAAGAATCCCAAGTTCCCAATCCCTAGGCCCTAGCCTGCAACACTTGCTGGTCAGAATATCTTCAAAAGAACAAAAAAAAAAAGTTATTTTCATACCAAAAAAAAACCCTAATAATGAATTTTACCCTATAAATATGTATGTATTCCTTGTTCTTGGCCTCTCTCGTTCATCATCTTTTGAAGAACAATCATCATAATCCTCTATTCTCATCCTCATCGTCGTCATCCTGTGCCCCAGTCTGACTGCCGACTCGACTAGAAACGTGCAACGTGGATCGTCTGGGGTCTGGGGTCCTTCGTTTGTCTATTTTTGTGGTATCGCGGCAAAGATCGATCGAATTTGTATGTGAACAAGATCTGTGTGAGAGATGATGTGAGGGTCTTGCCTTGCCTCTATACCTTCTCTTCTCTAAGTCTTAATCCTCTTTATAGGTTTTCCCTTAATGTCTCTTGATGGTATATAGAGGAATAGAGGTCTGTCTGGGTTTGGGCAGAGTGGGATAAGTAGCCAGATTGAGATGGGAATTCGCAGTGGGATTTCTTTTTTGTTGCTTCATTTAGTAAAGGGTTTTTGTGAGTAAAGCGATTTCTGCTGCAGCCAGCCAAATGACGACAGCGATGCCGATGCAGCGGATGGAGGCTGATGATGATGACTATAATGATGAGGATGGAGATTCCCTTTGTCTGGCTGAATTGGCATGAGTAAGTTCCACAAGACCCTTGAAAGGTGCGCAGGGTTTTTTAAGGGAAATTTAAACATCTGGTTCCCAAGCAACATTAACCAGAACTTATCAGCCAATAAAATTTTGATATGCGATCAAAATGGCAAATCAGAGAAAATTATAGGACAAACTGCCTTGATCATTGCTGACAATTTTTTATCGTACTCTAATACAGTTTTGGACACGGGTCGACTTGAGAATTTTTAGGAGTCATATGAAGGTCCGTTATTGAGTTTAAAAATACTATGGATCAAAATTTATTTGGAACACTAAAAGAAGTCGCCAGAGAGTTTTGAAAAGGGAGTTCGTAAATAAGTTTGGAATCGATTGGTCAACGTGGATTCGGAGGTTACAGGGAAACTTCAATTCGGGAAGTTTTTTAATTAGCTTACTAAACTAAATTGTTTGCATATACATTTATCAGCCGGCAATCATTTTGAAACCATTTCACAACTTATTAGAATCTTTAACAATCAATATTGCAAATGAACCTGCAATTTTATGTGCCGGAATTTCGTCAAAAATTTACAACTACTTAATGAAAAAAAAAGGACTACACAGCATGAAATATTTTTAACAGTTTGCAATCGATTTGAAACGAATTTGCAACCGATTTGAAATGATTTGACAACTTTTGTTTTAAGTGAAGTGTGTAATGTGTAATCTATTCAAAATTAATATATTGATGAGCTTAAAGCTTGAAACCTTTAACAAAAAACACTGAACTGTATGAAAAATTTAAACTTATTTGCAACTAATTCGAAACTTTTTTGTCAGTATTTTGGGTCGGAATGTTGCCATCAACTAACATTGCGATAAATCAAGGGGCACGGTAGTGCCCAGCCAAGTTCTCTAGCAACTTTGGCACTACACCCTTATTTACAGGAAACAACTCAGGCCATTTTCGACCCCCCTCTAACTTCCACACCAAAGATGCTAGAAATTTCAAACTCACTACATTTGTTGAGCTGGTCAAAACCAAACACCTCACAAAATTTCAGCCTCCTACGATGAGTAGTTTCTGAGATATAGGGCTTCAAAAATCGAAAAAACCGTAACTGACTCACTGACTCACTGATTCACTGACTCACTGACTCACTGATTCACTGACTCACTGACAGATCATCAAAATTATGGAGAACTTCCCGATATCGTAGAAACTTGAAATTTTACACGGTGATAGGACTTGTGGTGTATACAAAGGAAAAAATCGAAAATTTGAGATTTTCAATTCAGGGGGCGTGGCATCCGCCCATTTCCTCTGAATTTTCATCAAATATTATAGAGCACTTCTGATTATCTTAGAATCTTGAAATTTGGTAGAATATTAGAGATGGTAGTTTATACAAAGGAAAAAATTTAATATTTGAGAATTTCACCCAGGGGGCGTGGCAATCGCCCATTTCCGCTGAATTTTCATCAAATATTATAGAGCACTTCTGATTATCGTAGAATCTTGAAATTTGGTAGAATGGTAGAGATGGTAGTTTATACAAAGGAAAAAATTTAAAGTTTGAAAATTTCAGCCAGGGGGCGTGGCAACCGCCCATTTTCACTGAATTTTCATCAAATATAGAGATTTTCAATTCTACAGCCATACCTTGCAAAAAGTAGTGAAATCACAACAAAAACATTACTGTTAAAAAAGAGCCAAGTTCTCCTATGTTGAAATTATGCTGGCACAAAAAGTACTGAAATGTAAAAGTGTACCAAGTTCTAAAGTTTGGGTTCAAATTCGTATCAATAAAATTTTGTTTGTTTACTTGGCAATTTTTGAAATAACTTTAAAAATCGGTAATTAAAAGAAAAATTGTCAAGAGAACAATCAAAATTTTATTGATACGAATTTGAACCCAAACTTTAGAACTTGGTACACTTTTACATTTCAGTACTTTTTGTGCCAGCATAATTTCAACATAGGAGAACTTGGCTCTTTTTTTAACAGTAATGTTTTTGTTGTGATTAGACTTTCACAAAGGGACTAACAAACTAATAACTTAACTTAGTATTGACAAAATTCTTTAAAAAAAACTTATTTGCAATCAATTTGAGACTGTTTTGCAATTTTTTTTCACAGTTAAGTTGAATTAAACAGACTTAAAATTCTAAAATAATATTTTAGCTAAACTTAAGTTCACTTACCATAAAAAATTGTTTGAAATAATGTTGACAATTTATAATGACGTAAATAAAAATAATTTTATTCAGAACAGTTGTTCCAAAATATTAAGTTAATAACAGTACATACCTGAAAAGAAATAAACAAATATATTAAAATTAGTAAAGGTATAAAATTTGAAAAAAAAAAATAAATAAATTACTGTTGACAAAATAAGATAGAAAACGAAAACACACACACAATTTGTACAATTTAAATGACACATGTTTTTATTCCTTCACAAAAAGTAAATAAAGCAAAATAAAATGTCTGTTTTTTTGTTATTTTAGTGGTGATTGAATAAATATACAATTTTGGTAACATTGAAGAATTTATTCTTATTTTTCTTATAATTTTTCTGGTGCGATTTTAAACAATTGATTACATTTAAACGCAAAATATTGAAATATTAATGTAATCGAAAAATGTAGATATATTAAAAGTTTGTTTTCAAACCAGGGTTGTAAAAAATCTTTTTGACGTGATAACGTCTTATCAATCGATGAACCATGACGCCATTTTCTAACGTTACACTCTCGCACTTTCGCAGTGCGGCAAAAAATTTCAACTCAAAATTAAAAATAAACTATTAGAAATAAAAAAATCTTCTATAGCTTATTTTAAAGATAATAACGTAAAGCTTTGTCCAAATGAAGGATTTTTAAAAATTCTGTCATTTAATAGGGTAAACAGGGGTAAAACGGAAAGATGAAATTTGGGCTAAAATCTAAACGCGAAGTTGTAGAGAATTAATTTTTTTTGCTATAGATAGATGAGATTAATTTAAGAATAATTGCATTTAAGAAAAAATTCCAAAAAAAGCTATAACGTTTTGTTTGAATGTTGTACACGTGTTGGAGCTATGAAAAATTGATGATTTTGGGTAAAGGAAATTTTTTTTTGACAATTCTAAAGATGCCAGGTAAAAGATGAGGGAAAAAAATTAAGGGTTTTATACGGATTTTTTTTTCCAACACTCTACGTTTCGAAATATGAATTTTTGAAAAACACCTTGTTTTTTAAGGGTATTTTTGGGTAATTTTGATTTTAAGCTTTTTTTTTTGAGCGTTCAAAAAATCTCAAACTTATAGGACATGTGGGTTTTGGCCTTATGCATTCATGTGCAAAAACTTGGAAACGTTTAGTGAGTTTTGATTGAATAACGGAAGAAACAAGTTTTTAAAAAACACGTTTTTTGACCGTTTTTAACCGATTTTCATCGTTTTTTATTTTTATCTTTTTTTCTTTAATAGATACAGGAATAAAATATATAGAGTAATAAAAGACCATGACTACGACTATATGTGTTCTTTTTTTTCACTTTTTGCGCATTGTAAAAATTTTAAAATAGTTTTATTCTTAAGAAAAAATACTAGGCATAATTTTTTTTGTAAGCTTTTAAAATAAAAAAATTAATGTAACGAGAAAATAAAAAAGGTATTTTTTTTTTAGCTTTTTCTTGTAAATTATGATTGTTTGAAATAAGTAAACGCTTCAATTGACTCATTTTAAACAAAAGCACACTACCTGTTTTCTGACAACGTTATCACGTAAAATCATCGTCCGTAAACCGGCTTTACAGACAACCTCTTTTTTTTAATGCATTTGTTAAATTAAAAAAAAATTGCATTGAAAAAAATTATTTCAACTGAAAAAAATTGCATTGAAAATAAAATTTTTATTGCAAATACTACAAAAAATTCTGCATTGAAAAAAAAAAAGAAATTCAATGCAAAATGTTTGCATTAAATATTAATTTTTTAATATTCGTCAAATTTCTTACAATTTTAGATATTGAACCTTATGTAAGGCCTAATAGTCAAAATTTTAAGAAATTCGACAAATATTAAAAAAAAAAAAATTCAATGCACACATTTTGCATTGATTTTTTTTTTCAATGCAAAAATTTTTTTTTAATGAAAAATATTTGTATTTCCAATTAAAATTTTACTTTTAATGCAAATATTTTTGAGTTGCATTAAAAATTTATTTTTTTTATGCAAAATGTTTGTATTTGCAATAAATATTTTTTTTAATGAATGCAATTTTTTTCAATTGATATTTTTGAAACTCTGCTTCAAACATCTTTTTAATATTAAACATCTTTGTCATCCGTCAATAATACTTGCCAAAAGTAGGTAGCAATTTATTGGAATCTATCATTAAATAAAATTTGGTGGTTGGTATAACCTTGGACAAAAATCATCACCACATTTATATCCCAAATCACTCCTTCTTATGACTTGAATCACGCCCCATTATTATTACATTTTTTTATTAATTTTTTTTTTTATGAAAATAAAACAAAAAAGCATCCATGCACACAACTCGTCTGGATTGTGTATAATAAAAAGTATAATTAATTTTTTCACATCCCGGTAGAGATGGAATGGATGGCATGGTGTATGGACTATGGGGTGTTCCTTTGTTCTTAATCACGATGATTATGATGATGATGACGAGAATCATTTTGCGGATGAATCAATGTCATAATTTTTTTTTTTTTTTTTAAGAAAAAATAATAATAATTGCATGTGTCAGACATGATATTTATTTTTGCCAAAAAAATATACAATTTCGTTTTTGGAAAAAAATGTGTTTTACTTCCATGGCAAGAAATAATATAATAAATGTGTTTCTTTATTTTTTTTCGATTAGGTCATGAAATGAATTACAAAAAAAAAAAAAAATTGAAGGCCACTGTAGAAAAACGTCACGTTCTTAAGTGTGCAATTTATAATTTTGTCTGCCAATTTGACAGCAAACATTTTTTGAAAAATTTTAATTTAATGAGGTGTAAGGTTTATTGTTCATATCATTTGCGATGACTGACAGTCAGGTTTTTGAGTTCATAATTCATAGCGTCTTCGTGAGCGAAGCATATCCTTTTTGGTCTTCATAATTTTTTTTTAATTTCATAAGCAAACAAAATTTAAGGTCTTCTTGTTTTTTATACAAAAAGAAGAGGCTGCATTTAGAGTTAATGATTTTTAGAAACTTCTACAAAATCTGGAATTACTCATTTCAATCACAAGGCAACTTTTCAAAACATTCGAAAATATAAAAATGTGCAGTTCTTGACATAACTGGTTATATACTTTTTAAATGTTATCAATTGTTTAAAATCAAACAAGAAAAATAGAGAAAGAAACAAAAATGAAAATTTTTTTCAATTTAAAAAAATATTTTATTTATCCAATCACTACAAAAATAACAGAATTTTTTTTTATTTTCGATCTCCATTTTCCTTTTAGTGAACATGTGTCTTTTTTAACATCACAACTTGAACTTTTTGTAGATTTAAGGGACTTGGAATTTTTCAGTACAAAATTTGTTTTTTTAAATATCTTGAGGTGGACAAACAACACAAATTTGAATTTTTTTTTTAAATAATTTTAGGTTTGTACACCGAAAAAAAAAACAATATCAATTTAACATTTTTTAAATATCAAATTAACATTTTTTAAATATTAGCCAAAAATGCTCTATAAAATGTGTTTTATGATATTTAAAATGTTAAAACAATATTTTTAATATCAGGATGATATTTAAATGTCACATTTTGGAAATTTTTTTTGATATTTTATTATCATTTTTTCATATCAATTTCTCATTCCAAATTATTGAAAAATACTAAATAACAAATTCTTAATGTGTGCTAATTTAAAGGCGCTTTGTGTTTTTTCGAAGTAAAATGTATTATTTACTGAGAAAATTTGATCGGCAATATTATTTTACTTCACACAGTTTGGGAGAAAATAACCAAACAATTATATCACCTATAATAGAAATAAAATGCACGACTGGGGTCGCACGTACTTGCTCTTGCAGTTCAAAGCACTTTTATGTTAGTTTTCTTGTAGATTTTACGAGCTGCCTCTAAAATACATTTTAAAGAAATTTTGTTGAGGTTGGGGAAGAGCCGACATTTAGACTAAATTTTTTTCATATAAAAAAAAATTTTTTTTGTATTTGACTTTTTTGAGAAAAAATTAAAATGCAATTTTATTGCCATTGCTTATAATATTACGTATACAAAGTTTAATCAAAATCGTTAGAGCCGTTTTCGAGAAATTAGCAATATCGTATTTTTTTGTATGGGAGGTATACGTTCTAAACGAGATATAAAAAAACAAAAAAAAATCAACTTTCAGAATTCCATAAAAATCATCTGTACCAAATTTGAAGAAAATCCATCCACGCGTTAAGGCTGTGGAAATGTGTACAGATGGACGTACAGACGCACAGACGAATAGACGCACAGACGCACAGATGCACGGACGGATTTGCGAGACCCACTTTTTTGGAATTCTCCATCATCGTAATGTTGGTTTGGATTAAAACCTCAAATTTTTTTTTCGACACGAAACCAATACTTGCCCTATAGAGCAAGTAAAAATAATATCACCACTATTTTGTAAAGAATATTCACTTTCAGTAATGTTTTGAAAAAACAAAGAAAATACTTTAAATAATAAAAATAATAAAAAAGAAAAAGAAAGAAATAGGTTTCATTATAATAAACTAAAACGTAAAATCTAGTCAACATTGATATTTTTACTGTCAAAGTGAAATTTTCACTATCCACTTAAACTTAAAAAAATGTTAAAATGATATTTTAATTGTCAAAGTGAAATTTTCACTTTCCCATCTGAAATTAAAAAATGTCAAAATGATATGATAAAATATCAAAATTGATATTTTAATTGTTGGACGACTTTTGTCACTGAAAAATGTTAATTTGATAGCTGTTATTAGGGTTGGGGTCGAAATTCTGTATGTTGCAAAATTCTGTATTCAAAATACTGTATGCCAAAATACTGTATGTCAAAATTCTGTATGTGCAAAATGCTGTAGGAACAAAATTCTGAAAGTCAAAATTCTGTATAGCAAAATTCTGGTTGGTCAAAATACTGTATTTCAAAATTCTGTACATCAAAATTCTGTAAATCAAAATTCTGTAAAAATGCTGTAAAAAAATATCGTTTTGATAATGTAAAAATGTGCGCGCGCACTTTTTTACATTATCAAAACGATATTTTTTTACAGCATTTTTACAGAATTTTGATTTACAGTATTTTGCCGTACAGAATTTTACAAAACAGAATTTTGCATGTCAGTATTTTGTTCATACAGTATTTTGACGTACAGAATTTTGTATTTACAGTATAATGACGTACAGAATTATGGTATTACAGTATTTTGACCCCACAGAATTTTGTCGTACAGAATTTTGACAAGCAGAATTATGACCCGCTCCCCTGTTATTATCAAATTTTTTTTTCATTGTATCCTTTTTTTGAGATGAACAAACGATTGCCATTTGAATTTTTGAAAAAAAAAAAATATTGTTTTTGTGAATTTTAGGGACTTTCAAATTTTCAGTAGGTACACTGTGGTGTATGTGATACTTTTGTTCGGAATTTTGAAAATTTGTTTTTTTGAATATCTCCTTAACGTAAGGTGGACGATGATTTTTGGTATACGTAAAGAAGAAGAAAAGAAAATGATGGATAAATGACAGCAGTTTAAATTTTTGAAAAAAAAATGATTATTGGGTATTTTAAGGGAATTTCAATTTTTCATTGCAATATTTGCCTTTTGAATAACCCCTAAACGGAGGGTGTTAAAACATTAATATTTGAACTCGAGGTTGACAAACGAGTGTAATTTGAGCGTTTTAGACGATTTTTCAGACTTTCTATAAAAAAAAAAAACACATAAAAGGAATTTGGTCAAATTTTTTTTTGAAGGATGGACAAACGAAAATTTTGGGCGGACAAACCAATTAAACAAGGTTGGTTAAAAAATTTTAAGGTCACAGTTCTGGCTTCACGGAGATGGAAATGACGCGTTCTCGGAAAAAATTAAATGATTTGTACTTAAAACTCTATTTTACTAGTTGTAAGACTACTTCTCATTTTTCATTTTTTTTTTTTTGTTATAAAAGTCCCTCATAACTGTGAAGGCAAATAGCTATTATGGTCAATGTTTGCTTTATGTAATTTTTTTTTAAATCCATATCAGCCCTTGGGTATTAAAAATCAAAAAGCCAAAAAAATATGTTCATTTAACTTAAATTGTCGAAATAACTTTCCTTAACAAAAATTATCTTAACTTTTTTATCTTTATTTATTTTTATGTTGACCTCGCGTTTCTTTAATTCCGATAATTTTTTTGTTTTTATTATAATTTTTTATCACATTTTACGTATTTAGTTTCATTTTTATTTTATCGAGTGATACAAGATACAATTACAAATTGGCGCGCAAAAGTATTATATTGTAAAGCAACACCGATACGAAACAAAAAATTATAAATTATAAAAAACTGAACAAAAACAAAAAAAAACAAACATAAAAAGAATTTGCAACTATATTATCCTGTCCACCTACACACACCGCGTGAATATGCCACTCTTATTCTGATGTGTCGTGATTTTGATTGGGCTTTTGTGTGCTGCAAGTTAACAGTGGAATTGTTAACCAGTAAATATTGACATTAACCTCTTTCAACTTTTGTTCAAAGTTCTTCAGAATAGAACTTATTCAAAGTTAAATAGTCCTGGGAAAAAAATTTAACAAGATTAAGTTATTTAGTGGGAAATCTTCCTTGTATCAGTGTTAAACCCAGGTTAAATCATGAGACACAGATAATAAAGATATTGATATAATTCGGGCTAATTCAACAAACTGGTACACATTGAACACATTTAGTTTGTTGCAAGTTAATTTTAACTCAGATTTAATGTTATTGCTGATTTATCTCCAGTTTAACTAGGATTTAACACGATATTTTTTTTATCAATTTTTCAAGCTCAATTCCTACTGTAATTCGCGTTGGTGGTGGTAATACTAATGATAGTGTTGGGGATTGGTCGACACCATTTAGCTATCTTTTGTTCTCACTCAAGCCTCAGTGAAAAGTCATTTAAAAGAGCGAAGCAAAAAAAAATATAAATGCTGAGCTTAATAATTCATTTTTAAATATATATATTCAGCTCAATCCACATAAATTGTTTTGTTTTTAATTGAAAATTAGATGAAGTTAGTTTATTGACATGTTACACGTTGGACTGTCATTATAAATAATGATTCATGTGATGCCAGTCACACCTAAGAATTCCTTTTTTAAAAATGTAGGCAAGTTTTTGTTTTATTTTTTTTTTTTTTTATTATTTAATTTTATAAATTACGATGTCTTTTTATGGAAAAGATTGGTTAAATTGGTTTAAAAATAAGAAAAAAGTGGGTGCAAAGCTATTGCTTACTTCTGGAAAATTAAACGGTTCTAAACACTGAACCAAGGTTGGGCGAGTGTAAGTTCATTAACACTTTAAGGATTTTAATTTATTTTTGTGTTTCTAAGAAGTATGTATCCGTTTAAGAAAATGGAGAAAAAAGTTGAAAAATATCCAAAAAAGGAAGAACACCCGCTTTTCCAAAAGGAACCAAGGGATAGAGAAAAGGTAATAGTATTTTTATCCATAAAAAGTGTGTCAATTTATGTAGTTTTATGGACTGAATCTAAGTCATTTGTCCATTTTTCAATATCAATTACCGTATGTTTAAATTTCAATTTATTTTGGATTTCCGTTTATTTTAGAGGAATTCCTTTACTTCTTATTTAATTTTTTTTAATAAGATTTCCGTACTCAAACTTTACCTCAAACACAAAATCTATAAAAAAAGTATATAGCTAAATGGAACAGTAATTAAACTGACCACTTGTGTTCTTAATTTTCAACTTTTTTTGCGAAATTCGAAAAATCACGCAAGCCTCGCCTGTTGCCTGCCTGTGTAATTATTTCAATTATTTATCTGTCAGTCGTTAAAGAAAAAAAAAAAAAAAGAAAACATTTTTTGCTCTAAATTGTAACACAATAATAATTCTTTGATACAATAAACCATCGTTTCCTCTCCGATTTCTAAGAATCTTCAAGTTAAATCTTTCGAATTCGATACAATTTTGCCACTCAAATAAAAAAAATAAATGTGCAAAAAAAAAATTTGTGAGAATTTTTATAAGAAATTCGATCTGAAAAGTGCTTAAAGAATAAAATAAAAAAAAATAAATAAACAAAATCAAAAAAAAAAAAAAAAAACTAAAGCAGCTTATTTCCTGCCGCAACAACCCATCAGCCAGTAGCAGCTCCGGGCTAGGTGGCAACTTTTGCTTAAAATATCTGGGTTTTTAGGTGAACTTTTTTTTTTTTTTATTTTAATTTTTTTTTTTGTTTAATTGTACAAGTATTATGCAAAAAAAAAAAAACAATTCCGTTTATTTGATTACTCTGCGCTATGAAATGCAATTAAATTTCGCACAAATCGCATGTGTTCTAGAATGACACACAGGTGCTTGGTGGCTGACTTTTCTTGTTGTTATTGTCGTTTTGAAAGGCTTAATATTGTTTTGGCATCAAAATTGACTGCATTTTATTTTTTTTTTCTGTCTTTTTTCTGTATTCTAATTTGCGAACTGAAAATCCAATTCTCAGACAATTGGAATTGGCTTCAAATTTGTTTTGTTAGAAGAAGTTGATACACAATCAGAGACCCGATTTGCATGTGCAATAAAAGACAAACAAAAATAAAAAAATGCTCGTGATGTGACACAATGTGACTTGAGCTAATTTCTAAAATTAAGCTTCTAATGGGGTTTTCTTGGGTCATGTTTTTTTTTTTTTTTATTTCGTTCGGTTATGGTTGAATGGAAGAGTCATTAGTCAGGGAAGAGTTTATCAAGTTGAAACTGTGGGAAAAATAATACTAAGTGCAGTTTGTGGTTGAATTTATGTAGTTTACTTTCTGGTTGATAAAGTTTAGTGATTTTTTTATAAGTCAATGATTCAATGATCAATGGGTCAATGATTACTGGGCTGCTAGAGAACCAACTGTATTCTAGAAAATACATGTGAAGGTCTATGCACTCTTTTTTATATTTGTAAACATTACCAAAAATCATAGAAAATGTTTAGAAAAAACTGGCTTTTGAATCGATTAACCAAATAATCGCGTAGGTAAACTTTTAAATGCGTAAACAGAAAATATCACCATGATTAGTTTAGCTTAATGAGTTGACACATTTTTTGCTAAAATTGACCTAATTTTGTATACCCCCAGCTGCTGTAGGTTTTCCTGAATACAATAGTCACTTTTGAAGTAAATTTTTTTGAAGTGAAAACTTCTTTAGTATCGTAGTGATTTGAACCAAGATGAAACGAAAACGCGACACGAAAATTCAACTTATTATAACTTTTTTGTTTTAATAGATAGATGAATGAAATTTGTTAATTAAAAAAACTACAATTGTACAAAATTTTAAATTTCATATTCAAAATTCTAAAATAACGGTGAAGAGATGTTCTTTTTCTAGACACGTTATATCTTTTGATCTAGAGCACATACAAATTTTATTTTACTTTAATACGCATGCTGATAATATAACCTTTTATTTGATATATCACACATCAAGGTACACGTGCTCTACAAGTTACACAATCTTAAATTAAAAAACTTGAAAAATACCTCAAAACGCCTGTAGAGATCTGTTGCCGGCGACCATGCACCAGTGTAGGAAGTACCGTAATCTCAGTTTGAAATTACTTGAAACAATTCTTATATTTTTTGTAGGCATCCTAGAAATATGATTGAAGCGTCATATAAAAGGTGAATTAATAAGCTTTAAGATGATATAAAATTTAAGTTGTCATACAAAAATGTAAAGATTTTTTTTTTGTTTTTTCATCAAAAATGATTGTTTTGAATAAATTATTTTTATACTTTTAGCGCTAGTAAAAATTTAAGCATGGTTTTATTTTTTAAGAAAATTTGTAAGTTTTTTCAAGAAAAATGAATTTTTTAAGGTTTCACTTCTACCACGTGTGAATTATGTTTATTTTATTATACATTTTTCAACACCCTTAAAACATTAAAATATTTAAAAACAGAACTTAAAAGAGGAACTGCTTTGGAGTTATCTTGAAACATTAAAAGTATTTGAAAATTGTCAACTTTGTATGAAAGTAATGATTTTTTTCCTTGAGCTTTCACAACCTTTAAAATTTCCTTGACTATATTAATCCAGTCAGAAATTTATATTTATATTCTGACTGTAAAAATATTGGAAGCAGTTTGTTGTTTAAATGTATGTAAGTTCAAAATCTCGAAAACACAAAATTAATATTACCCAAGATTTCGAAAAATCAAACTGCAAAAAAAAAAAAACAGAATCTTCGAAAAGCGAAATCTCGGAATCGAAATACCGAAAAAAATTATGAAGCGAAAAAATTGTGCAAATCGAGTGTTCAATTATTGAATGCAAGTATTTATTTGATTTAGATTTGTTGGCAATTAGGCCAACACATAATTCACATAATTTTTACGTAATCCACATGCACTGGGGCGTATACTTGTTTTTTTTTTTTATTTTTTTTTCATATATGTAGGTACTCACGTTATGGGATTGAAATAAAAATTAATCCAGCCTAAAACAGTTATTTGCATGCAATCTGGGAAATGATAGAATTTCCAGCTAATTTCGAGACACCCTATTGAAAAAATGCAACACCTTTGAAATTCGGTGAAAGTGTTGAAGTTGATATGATAAGCAAGAACCAAAAGAGTTTATTCAAGTATCCAAAATGAAAGGGTGTTTTTTTTCGAGAGAAATGAAAAGTTATCTAGATTTTATAACTTAAATTTAATTTTTGAAGTAGGTAATGAATTATTGTGCATGATTTCATGGAAGGTACTTTCTAACGCTGAAATATATAAAAATAGCACTTTTTATTTTTGAAAAGTATCTAGTAGATTCAGTGGTGAACCCAAATAAAATGTAATTTAAAAAATTCTTAAAGAACAATTTGAATTTCATAAAATATTTATATTGAGACCTTAATAAATATTATGTACAATAGAAAAACGAGATATCTACATGGCTTATTTCAGAAAACAAATTTAATATATTTTGCTTGAATATATTTTTTGTATTGGAGTATAACCCTTGTAACGAGTGTGACACAAAATCCAATTTCTCGATTCCTTATGTCATTATTTAACATTTAAGAAAAAAATTAGAAGCTTCTAAACTTTATTTACAATCTTTTGTATATCTTTGGAAAAAAATAACTTAAACAACCAGTTTCTTAATCTAAAAATCAAGTAATATTTCTTAATAAAAAATATTCTCATTTATTAACTTTTATGTGAAAATTTCACCGAAATTATTGAAGCAAATTCTATTCAATAGAACAATTTTAAAATATAAAAAAGTACAAGGTTTACACTACAACTCTAGATAAATAAAGTCACAAACCCCATTTTTGCGGATTTTGTGTCTTCAACTTTAATTGTTTTTAATGAGTCCAGAACGTGCTCTATTTTACTTACATTTTTATAGTCACATAAATCGCTAGTAATGTGATTTAAATTATTTTATAAAACAACAATAAAATGTAACATTTTCCTTAAAATAAAAAACCAAACATTAAAATAAATTAGAACAAGTAATTCTGACTCTCTGCCTCCTGTTTTGTCGTTCAATAAATAAGTATTTTTTTATTTGTTTGATCCAATTGTGATGCGGTAGGTCGGTCATAAACAAATTGAGTACACAATTAAACACAAGGTTAATCTCGTATTCCAGATATAAATAAAGTGTATACTTAGCTCCAATTGTACTGAACTGATCAAAAGATACAACCTCTTGGACATAATCGTTAACTTAAAAGATTTTTTATTTCTGTTTTCTGTTTATTTTTGAACGTGGGTTCAATTAAAAAAATAAGTTTTGCCAATTTTTCATAAACACACCTTGAGTTCACTTAAAAATGGGCATACTTTTACCAGTTTACCCCCGCACTTACAATCTCTGATTGCACAATATATTTCGGAAATAATTAACCAAGAAAACTCTGTGTGTGTGTGTAGGTATCTTTTTATCTCTCATAAGAAAAAAAAAAAAGAAAAGTGTCACAGAAACAAATTATTACCAATATCGAGATAAATTTATCTACAAATTTTTCCTTTTATAGATTTTAATTGCAATTAAATGGAAAAACGTGATGCAGGCACAATATTTGTCGCAGATTTATGTTTTCCTTCTTGAATTTAAATTGGATTATAATTATTATCTCTATTAATTTCCGTTGAATTGTTTTATTTTATTTCTTTTATTTAAACGGACAAATAGATTTAAATGATTCATTTTGATAAAATCAAATGCAATTTTAATTAATTTGTGATCATTAACTTTATGGGACTTTTTTAGCTCATTAAATTTTTCTAAGGAAGTAGTGATGGGTAAGCTTAATATTACAAATCGAAAAGTAATTTTTTTTTAATTTTTACAAAGTTTTAAAAATATTATCTTTGTGTTTAGAAAATTTGATATATCAGTTTATCGATATTTTGCTTTATTAATATACTGATTTATCCATAGTTATATAGTGAGCTAATGGCTACTTTTTTGGACCAATGACACGTCCTTAGTAGCCAATATTGATTCAACTTATGTAAGTACCTACAATGGAAGTGGTCCAAAAAAAAAAATGATACCCAAATATGTGTGGAATCAATAAAAATATCGATTACAAATTTTAACAAATTGTTAATCAAAAAAGTATGAGACTTTCGATTTATCGATATTTGAAACATATCCATTAATATCGATTTATTGAAAATGAATATCGATAATTTGATATATCGGGTTTTTATTATTCTTTTCTTTCACAAAAATCGGCAAACAAATTTTAAATTCAAACATGTTATCCAGAATGTTTTTCTTTCAGTGTATTTCAACACAACAAATGACGTTAAAAACAAACTTAATATTAATATCTCTTTCTTATCTTATATTTCACTTTTTTAATCCTTTTTTGGAAAAAGATTAAAAAAAAAATAATTCCCGTGTAAGTATTCAAGATAATTAAAGATAAAATTGTTTTATTTTTCTGTGTTACTGTGTTTAGATTTTTCTTTGACTGCGACATGCCGCGCATCTTATCTAATCGAAATCTAAGAACAGTCTTACTTTGTTGCTTAAGAATAGCGCCTCTACTTGAAATAAATACATAAACAAACTATCTTCTACTTAAATAGATTTAAAATGTTTTAAGGTCGGTTGCATTTTTGGACATGAAACGCTTGAAATAACTTCCATTTTGGTAAATGTTTACATTTAAAAAAGATACATTTTCTATTTTTAAAGTACATAGCTTCAACTCCGGTAGGTAATTTAATATCTAATCTTTTTACTAAACAAATAAAAAAAAAACATACCTTTGACGTCATTAAAAGAACTCAGTTGATGGATGATGATGAATTCTCTTACCAAAAATTATTACAAAAAAAAAATATTATTTTCACTTAAAAGCTATACACAAATGACCCTTCAATCTTAGCTTAGCTCCCTCTCCATTTTGTATTTAATTTGTAATGAAAATTATGTCTTAATCTCTGGTCAAAAAGCAATATGATGGAATATTGGTATGGTTTATGTTTTGTATCTTGAATTTCACAATATTTTTTTTATTACAAGTTGTGTTTTGTGTGTTTTTTTAATGGATTATGATCAAAGTGACGGAATTTGTCAAATTATAGGCTTTTAATGCGATTGAGAAATACACAAACAAAAAAAATAAAAAAAAATATTAAAGATCATTAAGTAACTTTACAATTGCTAAAGAGGCTTTTACATTACAAACATTTCATTCTACCGAAAAAGGCTTGAAAATGTTTATTTAATTTTTTTTATTATCAGAATTATTTTTAGATTGACTTGGACTATTGACAAGTTTGATGATTAATTAAAATATATTTCCGTACAAATTATAAACAAAATTTTTCCTATTCTATGTTAATTTCTTGAATACGATCCACAATCTTAAAAACTCACACCCCATTTCCTTAGCATGAAACTAAGTTACGTTCCACAAAGTGTTTTGACTCATAATTAAAATTTCAGATTACAAATCGAAAAAGAAAATATCCAACTGAAGTTTGGGTTAAAAAACTAATACGGTCCACATTTTTTAAGAATCCATTTTTTTTTTTTTTCAAGTTTTATCAATGACAAAAAAGCTTCTCATATATAATATACAATGATTTCACACTTACAAGACGTAATCCTAGTACAAACAATTCGTTTTTAAATAAAACGAATGCATTCCACAATGTATAACCAGTAATATTACAAGAAAGAGAAGGTTAAAAATTTACAAAACCAACGGTTTTACTAAGAATATAAGTTTTGAAAGGTAGTTGGCTAAATAGAAGTGGATTAACCTTGAAATTGTCTAATTATTCATATTTGTTTACTAAACCGATTGTTGTGGAATGTAAAACTATAAATTGTGGAATGTAAAATTTTGATTTTTATGGAAAATTTTCATTTTCATTTCCAGGTTTGGACTTGCTTAAACTTCTATAGGATTATATTTAAATTCCTAAAATCATCATCAAAAACGAATACGTTCCACAACTTCTAAACAGACATGAAAAACCATAAATAATGTTTGTAAGTTGACAAATGCCTAGTTTTATTTCAAGACCTAAACTATATAATGTTCTTAAGCTTGTGGAATGTTATGATAACCCTTATTATAATGTTCTGTTTTTTTCTTATGAAATAATTTTCCGCAATTTGACTGGCTTTAAAGATAACGTCACCCACAACACAAAAATAACGTAATAATCCCTTGGTTGACCTTATGTGCGGCCAGTTAGTCACATTTATTTCGACAGAAAAAAATATGAACTGATGGTAAAAAAAAAAAAAACCGTTCCAAAGAACAGTCTTAAGGTCTGCACAGAGGGGTGCCATACAGCAACCTCAGCCAGCCAGACTCTTCGAAGTCTTATGAACTCAAACAATAAAATAAACAATTTCGCGCAGTCATGACTCTATCCTCGAATATTTTTCCCTCTCATACCCTTTGCTATTGGGCCCTACCCAAAAGTTAGACCCTCGAGCTGTTTGGTCTTTGGGAAGTTGATTTAAATAAAAAGAGTTCCATTGTTTAGTACTCAAAGAGTTTTTTGCCCATGAAGATGATGATGATGATGTCTGGATCATGGCGAAATGGTGCCTGGACGTCTGCTGGAACTTTGTTAAAAAAAAAAGAATTTGAAAAAAAAAGATTTCAAGTCCTCCATAAAGTTCCACAAAAGTTAAAAAAAAAAAAGTAAACTGTAAAAATGTATCTTATGACTGGATTGGACCTTTATCACATTGAGAAGGCGCTCGCTTGATGCTCTCTTCCATGGTAACCCGAGAAGAAGATGTGATGTTGTATTTTCAAATTTTATAGCATCACCAGCATAGAGAGTAAGAGCATCAGCGATATATTTATGGAGTTTTATTTTTTTTTTTTTTGTCCAGAGTAAAAGAAGTTATTTTAACTTAAACTTTACTGTGTTTGCCCTTTTGATTGGATATTTGATATCGCGCCAGCAATGGGGACACAGTTTTCCTGTCTCATTGACCACAAATTTACCTCTCCTGCCATAAGCCTGGGGTAGACACATTTTATATGTATTATATGAAATCTACATTTTTCTTGCGGCACACACAGGGTTAACCTAATGAACCGCACCTCATTCTCGATCGATAGACGACGACGATGATGGTGAAGACTAAGAGAATAACAACAACAAAAAGGAAGAACGACAACGTTGATGTTGATGATGATGGCTTTTTGTGGATGGCACTTTGGTGCGCTTGTAAATGTGGATAAGTGGTAATTGGAATCCTTTTATTAACTTTATAAATAAAATACAAAAAAAAAAGAAGTTAATTTATTGAGTGGTTAACAACTGGATGACCTCTTTATTTATTTTATTTTGTATTCTTTTTTTCACGAGGGAATATAATAAAATCCATAAAAAAGTGATTTGTAGGGAATTTTTTAAACTTACGTTCCACATTAAAAAAAAAACATTAACAGAAAATTAATTAACTGTCAAATTTCACAATGCATTTACTTTGATTTTAAGAATTTCTGGTAAACTTACGTTCCACAAACTATAAAATAACACGTGTTCGTCCCAAATTACGTTCCACAATCTTTCAAAATTTAACCATTTATTTACGCCTCACGTGAAATGATAATAATTTGTTTCCACAGTTCTTTTCGGACATATTTACTTGTGGAAGGTAAAGCTGAATTTTAAAGTTTTCTTGGCACGATAATGAAAGCGTTAAAAAAGTTTTCATGGAACATATTTTCAGTTTCTGAGCAAGTAAAACGAAGGTAAAATGCGAGAGAAAAATAGAAAATTGAAAAAAATGTTTAAAAATTGAAAACGTAATTTCATAAAATGTTGTGGAACGTAAGATTGTATGTTTCTTGCTATGGTATTTTATTTCTCATTATAATTTTCCTCTTGGGACTTGTATTTTCTATCTATCTTCATTCGTTTCCATAATAAAATTTATTCTACATGAAATAAAAAAATAATAGGTACGATCCACAATCTTTCGCACCCAATATTTTCCGTATGTCATCATGAAATAACAAGAAAAATGTTTTTAAAAGCATCCCTTAAGTAAAATTTTCCACCAAATGTTTTTGTTTCATTAAAAGGAGTTGTGGAACGTAAGTTGATATTTTAACTTCGCGTTTCTTAGAACAAATTTAATTTTCACTTGTTTTTTTTTTCTAAACATTAATTTCGGTCAGGGAAAATTATTTGTTAAGTTTTTCGGCACGAAAACTCATTTAACGAGAAATTAAAAGAGAATACATTCCACAGTATGTAATGAGCAATATTCTAGATGAAGGGGATGAATGAAAAGTTTTGGAATATAAATTCAAAATACAAAAACAGATTTGTATCAAAATTATATTTTTAGTTGGACTCTATTCGAAATGGAAGCTGTGGAACGTAAATTTCACTTTTCTTTGTAAATGGTCGATATTAGAAAAAATTCGTGTCATTACTGTCAAATTTTCAAAATTTATCTTTAGTAAGACTACAACGATGACCTTAAGTTAATTTGTCAAACTCCCTTGACAGAGGTTCCCTCATTTTTTCCGGATCCACTTATAGTATTTTTTTTTTCCTATCTTCCTTCCGTCTATAAATATCGATTCCTATTTTTTAAAATAATCATTTCTAATGATGAGGAACAAAAAAAAAACAGACAAAAAAAAGGGATCAGAGCTCATTGAAAATGTCTAATTTTAGATCCCCAGATAGACGATGTTATGCAGCAAATGGTGCTAAACTGATGGCGACATACGTTTTTAGAAACTCCAAAGCCCAGAGCAAACATAAATAAACTTTACTTTCAAAAACTAACACACATTTATGTGTGTGTCGTCTTCTATGCAGTAGCTAATGATGCACACACAAAAATCCCTTTAAAAAAAAAAAATCCCGGCAGCGGAAATGTTCATTGGACCGAAAATTAATGTGAATCTATAAACCGAACTATATTCGCTTTGCAGTGAAAAAAAAACAGAACGTGTGTCGAAACGAACAGCATGCTGCACTGCATCAAACCACATCACCAATATATACCGTGACATTCTTGAACCGAAAAAGAAATATAAACAAAAAAAAAATGTAAAAAGTGTTTCGATGCTCCACTGAAAAAGCAGAGATTTTGGGATCATTTTTGAATTTTTTTTTCCCGGGGAGGATTTTGGAATTTACGATCCAACTCGCATTTCAAACAAAATAACCAACTCTACACCATACAGTGGGGCTGTTCTGAAACAAATATTCCAAAACATCAATGTACAAAATGCTTTAAGGTCAAAATTATTAGCTACTTTGTTTGTACATAGTCAAAATACTCATAAAGATCCATAAAAATTACAATTTTACATTCCACAAACTCAATTTTCATAAAATTTATATTGGTTGTTTCATGTTTATTTTTCACGCTTCTTGTGTCATGTTTCTTGTAGTTTTATATAGGTAGTGGATATGCCATGAAAATGATTGTGGAACCTATTCTTCTTCTCATGTTACGTGACTTTACTGTAGAAAAATGTCAAAAAAAGCTAATTTTTCTAAACCAAAAATGAAGAATGAAAGGAAAACTTCAATTGAAACTTTACGTTCCACATCCTGCATTTTCAGAAAAAATTGAGTGATGGATAAATATTAACGTCTTCCACGCTTTTTAAATATTTTCCTTTTTTTAATATCACAAAAAAAATTGTGGAACCTACTTATTTGATTTAAAAAAGCGTTTTCATGAGGTTTTTCTGTGGAAAAAGACGGACTTTTTTCTAACCCTATAACGAGAAAAGTAAACAATTTTCGGTAAGATTTTTATAAATTGTGGAACGTAGAGTTCTTAATTTCAAGCCAATATTATTGATTTTTTATTTTATTCAAGTTAAACTAAAACTTACATCTCACTAGAAACCAGCCTTACGTTCCACACGTTATACAGGGTGTCCCAAAAGTAATGGATCAAACGAAATATGCTGATAGGCCAACTTAAGGGCTCTCAGAATTTGGTAACTTGTTCATCCCAAATCCTTACGGTTTTCGATTTAATGCAGTTTTTGTGAAATTTCGAAAAATGCCGACTTTGCATCAGTATTTTTCTTCCTCCGCTCATAATTGATTTTTGTTTTTTTACAATTCTTTCACTAAAACGTTGCCTAATAATAGGAAATAATTAATTAATCAAAATATTTTTTATTTCATACGCCATTTCGCTGCAAATTAATTAACAGTTCCATGTTTTATAAAAACTCAATTTCTTTCTTTTATTTCAGAGCAATACCCTGAAAAAAATTTGCATGGTGTGATACTGGTTTATTATTTTAAAAACTTGCCGTGTTATTGCAGTTTTCAAAAATGCATAAAAGTTTCCAAAGTTGTAATTAGAACAAAAGATATTACAATTTAAATGCAACAAAACAGGGTTTTTCAGAGAAAAATAACAAACAAAAGTCGAGACTTTTATTCAAAAAGAAATAAACAAACAACAGTCGAGAAAATGTGTTTATTTTTCTTTGTTATTTTTCTCTGAAAAGCCCTGTTTTGTTGCATTTAAATTGTAATATCTTTTGTTCTAATTACAACTTTGGAAACTTTTATGCATTTTTGAAAACTGCAATAACACGGCAAGTTTTTAAAATAATAAACCAGTAACACACCATGCAAATTTTTTTCAGGGTATTGCTCTGAAATAAAAGAAAGAAATTGAGTTTTTATAAAACATGGAACTGTTAATTAATTTGCAGCGAAATGGCGTATGAAATAAAAAATATTTTGATTAATTAATTATTTCCTATTATTAGGCAACGTTTTAGTGAAAGAATTGTAAAAAACAAAAATCAATTATGAGCGGAGGAAGAAAAATACTGATGCAAAGTCGGCATTTTTCGAAATTTCACAAAAACTGCATTAAATCGAAAACCGTAAGGATTTGGGATGAACAAGTTACCAAATTCTGAGAGCCCTTAAGTTGGCCTATCAGCATATTTCGTTTGATCCATTACTTTTGGGACACCCTGTATATTGAAAAAAAAATAAACCTAGATGATTAAAAATTTTATTCAATGTTTCTTTGAAAAGTTTTTAAATTTTTTGGAAATTGTGGAACTTATTCTTGTATGCCTTTAGTGCCATTTCAGGAAGTTTCGTAGAGAGATACAAAAATAAAAAATACATTCCACAATGCGTTCCACAACATGCCAGCAGTCAGGAAAAGCTTAGGAAGAGGTAAAAGTTTGAGATTTACCAAAATTGAATATGTGGAACGTAGTATTATAAACAAAAAATTCACGAGCTCCACAACTTTAAGACTGTTTGACCTATGCCACGTTTATAAGACTAGTCATCGATGAAACTGACCTAGTAAGTATATACTTTACGTTTGGAATCTGTGAAATGGACGCTGTGGAACCTAAGTTCAAAATTTTCGGACGATTTTTCATAAGAATGTCAATTTCACTCCAATTGAAATATTCCTGTTTTGCTATCCTCTGTCCCACTGTATATCTGACTCCGACGACAAGCTACAGCACATTTTCACTTTGTTCATCGAATTTCTCGCCGTGGTAAGTTGGTTAAAATTTTCCTTCATTTCATTTTATATAGAATCGGAATGTTTATGTTCTTTTGGGGCGGAATGAAATTTGTGCATCAACAAACTTAAAACAAAAATGTAGGTTCTGCTGTTTCATAGGTCCACATGCAACAACAGCACCACCATCATCACCACGACTAAAGAGACAAAATGAGGATTCTAATTTTAGACAAAAAACACACCCAACTCAATGTGTGGATCCTTACAAAATCATCCGCAAGAATCCAGGCCTCTTGGTCAATAATCACACACACATTAAATATATTATGCTGCTCTTTTGATGGTAATGGGGCGCTGACTGTGGTGCAAATGCAATAAAAATGATGATCCCCTTTCGTTTCAAATGATCATTCGGATTCATGTTGATGATCAGCCAAAAGACTTCTTCTTTGAACGGGCACACGGGCAGCAGTCTCATGTCAAGCCATCACAGGCGTTTGTTGTCGTTCGTCGTCATCGTCATGAAAAGAACGTTCGATGTTGGTCGGTAAGGAGAGAGAGATATATGAAATTTAAGTTTTTATATCCCTGTCCTCTGGCTATCTCTCTGGGTGCTGTATTTCCACAGTGCTGAACATTGGTCCATTATTTGTTATAAATTTTTCCCGCAGGGCGTTGTATTCTTAAGAGTTAAACATATTTGTGTTACTTTTATTAATTTCAATAAAAAAAAAATATAATAAAAGAAAAAAAAAACTTTTGCACAGAGTGAGTCATGCTCATTGGAAGCTGTTGATGGTTATACAGTGTGGGTACTTAAAATAGACACACTGAATAAAATTCGATACAAGGTGGAAGTTTGCTAAAGTGTGATTTTTAAAGAGCAGATAGCAGTGAGCAGTATATAAAAAGAGCAGATATTAATATCTGCTATTTTATCACTCTTTATTGGATTACGTTGGACTTTTGTAATCCTGGGGTCTGAGCAGTAAGCAGCGATATTGAAGAGCAATCGCAACTGTTCTCTGCTCAGTGAAAAAGCAGAGTAATTGAGAGAAGCTATTGCAATAGCAGTCTCAGCTCAAGTAAAAAGTAATTCTTTGCCTTTACTTGAATATATCGTTTTTCAAAGTCGAATCCTTGAAAAAAGAGGAAAGGCATGATAAACCAATATTTTTGATAATCTTATTCAAATATTTTTTTGCACAAGACAGCGGCAAGTCTTTTTAAAAAACTTAAAGGGTTTATTAAAAGTCTAAAAATGTTGTTGACCATTGAAGATAGTTTCTATAAAAAAAAAATTCAATCTCTTTCAAGTCTTAATCATGCTTTCGCCAAATCAAAACTCCAAATCAAACAACAAAATTAAGAACAAATTCCTAGAACTCATTTCATTCAATTCGGGGCTTGCGTGATTTTGTTTTTTGTTTTTTTTTTTTTCAATCTTTTTTTGTTTGAAACTTGTTTCTTGATCTAAATACCCAATACCTACCTCCTAAAATCTATTCTTATCTGATTTTAAAAAGAATTTGAAGTGTGTCTTTTTCAAATATTATGATAGCTTTACAATGCGAATGAATAGAACACGAATGGAAGAAAAATTTGTCGCCCTAAGGGGCTAATGGATTTACTTAGAAGAAAACATAAAATTAAAAAAAAAAAAATCTAAGTTAGAAATCTTGATTTTTTTTTATTTATAACTTTATTTAGAAGAACACACACATATATTTTTCTCTCTGGCTTAGTTACAAACCTTTAAGATTGTAATGTTGTTTCTATGTAAATATATTAAGGTCATATTCGTCATCTAGTTTTTTTTTTTTTTTTCAATATTTACACAACAAAACTGATTGCAATCTAATGTGTTTTTGTATCTTCTTCTATCTTTTGTTGTTTGTTTTAAAAATTAATCTCACCTATGCATTTTTTGTTTGTACTTCATAGATATAGTATAATAAATGCTAATCAAATAAGACTGAGACTTCTAATTATGGTTGAAATATGCAAGTATACCTACAAAACACAAGCATACACTTAGAAAAAAAATAATGTCATTTTCTTAATAAAAAAATCAGTTTGTATAAATATTTCTAAATATTTCGAATTTGGCATAAATCATGTTCAGTAAACCTTATCAATTTTAAAATTGGAAGGTTTAATACATTTTCTTGTTTAAATAAACTTTCATTTTGTAGAAAGTAAAATATTGTTATTTTCGAAAAAAAAAATTTTGTAAAAAAAAAACTTTTCAAAAAAACTACTTCAAGATGAAGAATGGTTAAAAAAAAATGTATTGTCAAAATGCAGTGATCAGTTTTTTCATCAAAAGTAGTGATAAGGGGTCAAAGGCGTATCTACTGATTTCAAACACTAACTCACACTCAAACATGAGTGAAAAATTAAAGAAACGATTCGTAGAAAAGTTTAAATTAAAAATTTTTGAAATTTCGTAAAACTTGATGAAAAAAGTATATTCGCAGTACATAATTCAAACATGTATTTTTTTTAATAAGGAAACACGTAGAAATTTAAAAAAGGTTACCGGAATGTGAACAAATTTCAAATTAGAAAATTAAATAAATTTGGAATTTTTTTTTTTTTAAGAAATTCGTACAAATTGGTGCACATTTTTTTTTAGTTCTCTTGAAGAATATTTATAAATACTTTTTATTGGAGAATTAAATTTGATCGATCACTTAGAAGAGGAGAGTGCTAATGGTTTTTTTTTTTATACATTTAATTTCTGAAATCCATGAAAAATTTAAAGAGATTATTTTTTTTTTAGATATCAATGTATATTGGAAACCTAGTTTGAAAAATTAATTGATTGGCGCCAGCACTTTATTTTACAACCATACGATAAGGAAAACATTTTTTTAAGTAAGTGAATATGTATTAAAAAAAAATAGAAGAGACAGTTTTTCTGGGTTTATCGCTACTAATTTCTCTTATCAATTCAAAATTAGTTTTTAAGTACGTACATATGTAGGTGTAGTTTCTTTATTTAAGTAAACCAAAGGGTCTTTAAAGCTGTGTCGCCTCGCCACACAGGTAAAATTTAAGTAGGAGTTCTTTAACAAACAAAGTGACAATATACCTAACCATTTTTGACAGAATGACTAGAAAAATTATGATCAAAATGTTTTTGATTGTGAAAGTTTAGTCTATAAAGACACTGTTAAACAGTGTTTTTCTTCATTTTTTTTTTTTTTCTTTTTTTCAAAATATCTTTAGCGCTATTAAGAAAAATAAGAGATCTTTTTCCATTTGTTTGCTAGTGCCGTTTGCTGATAAAAACAAATTATTTTAATATTTGAAATCCAGTGCATGGAAAACGAACTCCAACAAAGAATTTATAGAGTAGATGGGTGCAAATTTTTATTTTTATAAAGCTATACACATTTTTGCGAATAAACTTGGTGTTGTAGTTTGTATAGTATTGAATCACGAATTTACTCTAAAAATTGAATAAAGTGATTTTTTCTCTTCGTCAAAGAATTCTAATTAAGGTAAAACAAAAATATTTTGACTTTGTTTTCTTTTTTTTGAAAAATTATCAAGAGTAAAAACGTTTTTGCTTTTCGTTTGTCAATTTTTTTGCAAATAACCTTCAAGTCATTAATAAAATTAAAGTTGTTAATAAAAAACTTTCGAGAAACTTTGCGTACCTTAATTTTTGAGTTTTTTTTTTTTAATTTGAAATCATGTTTCATTTCATAAGAATTCTCAATAGAGGATAAAATAGAAAATAACAACACAATTTGTTTGCGTTTTCAAAAAACTGCTTTTACCTGAATATCGATTGCGGTTCATAAGTCTGTTTTCACCACAACATAGGTACCTACTTGTTTTAAGAATATTAAATTCAAACGGAAAACAACAAACAAAAGGTTTGAATAGTAAAAGTGCATTTTTGTATTAAAGTCTTTAATTCGCAATTAATAGAATTAAAAACAACTCACCCAAGTATTTTCACTTTTATACAATTCGTAATTCAATTATTCCGTGCATTACCTAAGTTCAAGTTAAGGTTTATAGCCAGAAATCCCTATGACAAACCGTTGAATTTTATATTTACCGACAATAAAACATACCTAGTCAAAAGCCAACAATTGAGATAAAATCTTAAATTTCTTAATTAGATAACTATTGCTGTTGTTCGCAATTCAACGAAATAAATTCGTCAGATTAAAAAAAAAAAAACAAGACAAACGTGCTTTTCAAGAAAATTCTTTAAGTTTAAAAGTTTTCAAGAAGAAAAGAAAAAAAATTGCAACAAGCTCCTAGAGACAAAATTCTTCAACTTTTCAAGTTCGAAAATCGAAAATACAAAACCTTTAAGTTTGAATGTTTTTCGACATACCTTCAAAAACTTTAATTTTACAATCTGTTCAGACAAGGTCATTGAACATTTAAAAGAGCAGTAAGTCACAGAAAAAGTCTCAACAAAAAGTTGTTCTCTGCTTTGGACAATTTTACTAAACAAATTCATACCATTATACTCATATTTGTCTTTTTGAATTTTAGAACAAGCTAATTTTTATTTTAAAATAAGAAAAAAAAATCTGTTGTTACTTTGGTTACAAATTACAGTAAGAAAAATGTAAATGTGGTAAATTGCAAAGACAAAGGGGAGTATTCTTAATAAAGTGATCGAATTTAAAACTTATCAATTTTTATGAATTTACTGTGAGTCAACTTAAAAACTAATTAGGCTTTTGAGGGGCTTTTTTTTGCAATAGATACTCAGTGCAGGGTTATTCTGATGGACTATCATGCCAGAGGTTCTGGTTTCAAGTTCAGGCTCTACCATTTAGGTAGATGTTTTTTATTCAAGGATTTTTAAGGCACCTAGGTTAGGTTAGGTAGAAATGGCTGTCAGGAAAACAACTGACACACTTAGACCATTTATTGGTCCGTTGTGATACCATGATTTTGTGAGGAAATTCCTCACTAATTAAACCAGTTGGAGCTTTTAATAAAGCGGTGAAGGTTGAAGATGTCAGTATTGATTAGCTCACTGGTATCTTCTAAGAAATATTTTTCCAGGTATTTTTTACGTCTACTGGAAAGGGCAGGACATGAGCAGAGAAGATGTTGGATTGTTTCTTCTTCTTCCTCATCAAGGCAACTTCTACAGAAGTCGTTAGAGATTACGCCAAGGCACCTAATTGAGAATAAAATCAAATCTAGGAATAACTTACTCAAAACTCGGCCTAAGAGTTGAAGTTTTTCTAACATCATTCGATTTAAAGAACATTTGTGAATGATGACATTTTTACTTTTAAATCTAACAAAATTGCATTTCATAAGAGTTTTATGATAGCTGAAAATGTCTCCAGGCTCATTCTTTCCTGAACTTTGTTCTTCAACTGTTTTTAATGGACCATATCCAACCTACAACTACGGAAGTTCTCAAAAAAATATCGTAAAACATTCTTCAAATTGAAGACAATGAACCTAAACTCAGTTGCTGTCATTATTGTTTAATATCCATACTTCAATAGGTTTTATATTTGGAAGAACAGAACAGAAAACATTTTTATTCATTGATTTGCTTGATTTAAAAAAAAAATCTTCAATACTCTCTTTTTTTAAATTCAGTCAAACAATAAAAAAAAAACAATGTGACAACTCAAAATTCCAATATACAAAAGATTTTCACACATTTCCGTTATACACACGAACAAAACAAAATAACAGTAAATATACCTGGCTACCAACAATCAGACAATATACAACCTTCATAAAAAAGTAAACAATAAAAATTGACTCCGTCCTGTTGCCTATTGTTTTCTTGAAAACAAAAAACAACAACAACAAAAATACTCCCTCAAACAAGATTTTTTTCCAAAATCTGTACATCCAAATAAAACATCAACCAAAAAGAAAAAAAAAACAACAACAAAAAAAACTTACCCTATTGCATTCCAAGGCTGCAGCACTATGCTCCTCTCGTTGTCTAAAACAGTGGCTGCACTTGCTCTTGTTAAATATGTTTGGTGAAAATTTTCGACAATCCGTTGTCCGGGTTCCCATTTTGATGAAAAAATTAAATTTTTCAAAACGAAACAAAAAAAAAAAAACTGTTTGATGGTTGATTTGAAAAATTTTTAATTTAAAAAAATGAGGGAAAACAAACTTTTTCAATTAATTTTTTTAAGGATTTTTTGTTTGTATTTTTTTGATGAAAAAAAAAAAAACAACTCAAAACACAAAGCCTATTCCGATAGATATTTTTTGAAAAACAATAAACAAGTTTATGTGGCACATTTTGTAGGCTTTTTTATTTTTGTTGTTGTTTCAAAACAAAAATTTGGGGCAGAGTGGAATTCCAGTTGTTTAGCTTTTTTTTTCTTTTTGTAGGTATTTTCTTTATTTATGTTGGAATTATGCAAATTAATTCGTAGCTGGCCATATTCCCCGATACCCGCTGTAGGCCAAACATTCACTCATTCGAACTCACTGAAAAAAACTCTCGAGCTCAAAAAAACAACGACACTTGTCGTTTTTTTTTTTTTTTTGTGTTTTCTTTTCTTCTTTTTTTTTTTCTTAAAATTTTATTTTAATTTATTTTTCTTCGCTTGGTATTTTTTTCGTATATTTCACTCCAGCTCAAGTGGAGCGGTGTGTGGTGAAGGGCACGTTTGTTACTTTGCTTGCTACCAGAGGCAGGCACTCTACACGTTACGTTCCACGACGACGAACGGAATTTTCAAAAAAAAAAAAAAACAAAAACAGCAACCGAAGCAAAGGGAGGTTAGGTGGCTGCTGAGACTGTTTACACAGAACAGACACAGCCAGCAACAAATCAAGAATCGCAAACTTTAAAACCAAATAAAAAAAAAATAACAACCGACAGACAGACTGTGAATTGCAAAAACAAAAAAACAACCCAGTTCGACACAGCAAAGCGGAGAATGGGGGTTCAATTCGGTTTTTTGGTTATTTTCGCGTTCCCGGGTAAAACAAAATCGAATTTTAGTTCACAAATCCACCACCAACCAAAAAATTCGATGTTCGAAATCCCTAAACTACTGTTTTCGAACTTTGTTTGTTGTTATTTTGTGTCAGTTTTTGACAGTTCGAAATGTCAAATCAGGATCGCATTCAACAAGTAACTCATCATAACTGTTGTTTAGGTGTATAAGCCAATAATACAAAATTTTGTTTCGAATCACGAGTGTTGTTGTATGAGTTATTAGTCATACAACAGATTATTATTTTGTACGAAAAATAATGTGAAATAAAGGTAAAAATTATAAAGAAACAAAAACAAAAAATTAATAATGATGATTGAATGAATATTATAATTTTTTTGTTTTCTTGTTTTTTTTATCTTATAGTTCGGCGCATACACGCGTCACGTGATAATATATTAAATTTCAAATAAAAAATCGCACAAGCACACTTTTCAACTCGAGTGTATCCACGGTACTGAATCGCGGCCGAACGGTAATTCAGCGATGATGTTGATTTGACTCAAATTTGTTGAACATTTTTACGTTTTGTTTTCTTGTTGGTGTTGTTTTGATTTTTTTTTTCGAGTGGAATTACAAGTGTGCGAGAGTATCGAACTTGTATGAAGAGGTTTGAGTTGGTTGAGTGGAAATGAAATTAACTCTCTCAAACTGTACTCGAACTTGAGGGATATTGAGATGTGAGTAGGTGAAGGATTGATAGCACATTTTAAAGGTGTCTTGGTGGCATTTTGTTCTTCTTAAGGCTAGACCACAACGGAGGGTATATGCGGTAGAGGTACGGGTAATTGTATGGAAAAATTTGCACAGCTGAATTTTGATTTATTTTTGAAGTAATACTTCTTTTGTGGCGTTAGGGTATTAAAATTTAATTTTTGATGATGGTTAGAGAAAACCAACCACTTGATACATATTTATCATTGAAATCAATGGGGAGTTCTAAGGATCAATTTTTAGAGAGCATAGAGCAGCATATAAAAAGAGCAGCTATGCTACTTAATTGCTCTTTAAATAGCAGCAGTGTTTTCCACTGTGATTTGAGTCGCTGAACGACAAGCAAAACCAATGCAATTTCAAATGTTTCAATAGACCGATGTTCTAATATCTAGGTCAAACCGTTCAGCTTCCAGAAGTGTTTTCGACCGCCCAACTTCAAACGGCTATATCTTGGAATTTTGAAAAAAAATGAAAACATTTTTTTGATGCCAAAAGGTAGCGGGGACTCTAACCTACATTTGGGTACAATTCCCATCCCTGTAGGTGCACGCGTTCTCAAATCGGGAGAACTTAAAGGTCAAAACAAAGTTAAGCCCGTTTCTGAAAAAATAGGCATGATGTGGCGGTTTAACATGGAAGAAGATTTTTTAAAAATCTGACAATGTGCAAAGCGTAGGCCTATGACACAAGCTATCGTTCCACATCACTCGCAAAAATTGCTCTCAAGCTGTTCAGCTTCCAGGAGCGTTCAAAGATTCGGGGATTTTTCGAAAAAAAATTTTACCCCAACTTTAAAACGCGATTTTCTCGGAATTTTGAAAAAAAAAAACCGGATTATATCTCTATGCGAACATAAGCTTTCATATGGCACCACTCCCATATCTCTAGGAATTGATACATTTGTAGATGAGATTTATATTTTTCTCTCAGCGATAAATCTCACTGGTTGACCGAAACATACAAAAATACAAAATAAAGGTTTCTCTCAGACCTTGACCGAAATTTTTCATTTTTAAAAATAAAGGTTATTTTATGACCTTTATTGAAAATGGCGATAAATAAGAGTTATTAAGGAACCTTTCAAAAGGTTGAGATTTATTTCTGATCTCTGCTTTTTACGATTGAATATTAGAATACCATTATGTTTATCAACTTAGTTAAAACTTCTTACATTTTTGAAACACCCTGTTAAATTTTTTTTCTGAAGTTCATAATAAAAAATAGAATATTTTAATTTTGCAAGCAAAGAAAGTAAAAAAAAAGCTAAACGGTGCTTAAGAAAAAAAAACTCTGAACTATTTGGCAGCACTGACATTTAAATGTCAATTCGATGAAGTCTTAGTCTTAGCTGTCATTTGTAAGCTCTGTCTTTTTTCTTCTCACAGAACTCCAACAAAAAAGGAAAAAATAGTCATTGAAAAAATCGTGGATTATAATCTTTGACCAACTCACGTTACTATTACGTAACAATAACAAATTTAAAGAACACAAGTTTTTTTTTATACCTATGTACAATAAAAAACAAAAAAAAAGGAAACAAAATCTTTTCAAAACTTACCTTGAAACAAGCAAAACCATCTCCTTTTTATAAAATATTTTTTTCGAATTTTGAATCAAACGAACCTTAAAATAACGAACGAATACAATGGATCGGAATAGGACGAAAAACGAAACAAACCGAATCGAACGAAAATAGGAACACACACTTTTATAAAAAAGCACTATTTTATAGAAAAAACTACACCTTTTACAACAAAAAAAGAAAGAAACTTTGAAGAAATATATTCACACACACTAAAAAAAATTAAGTACATAAACAGTTTAAGACAACAAACTAAAAAATTATACCGAAAATAAATATTTTTATGTGTCAAAACAATGTACAAAGCACGAACGAACACGAACTTGAATTTGAACTGTGAGAGGAATGAAAATAGATAATGGACGAATTCAGAGATGGTAGTTAAAATGGATGTTGATTTGTTGACCTTGTTGGTATATGTGAGTGGGTGGGTTCAGTGACCATTCATGATCATGACAGGTGGATTAGAATTTTTGTGGTGAAATGCTTCCATTTGACTATGGAAGATGGTGAATTTGGGGATGTTAGTCTGAGAGTATTGGGCTTTTAAGCAATCTGTCCTTGTCTTTTTCATTTCCATAATACACATCACTTTTCCTCAAAATTGAAATGTCAAAAGTTTTTTTTCTGTTTTTTTTTTTTTTCTTCGACACTGACGTTTGGCTTAAAAACCCAATAGTAAGTATAAATGATAATGGTAATATTGTTTTATGAGCAGAATTAAGGCTTGGCCACACCGGAGGGTACGCGGTAGCGGTACGGGTAGAAGTAACGGTACTTGTATGAAAAAAATTTCAAACTGACATATCAACGTTCATATGTTGAATTTTTTTCATACAAATATCGTTACCGCTACCCGTACCGCTACCGCATACCCTTCGGTGTGGCTAAGCCTTTAAGAAGAATTTGCGTAGCTTCAGGTGAGTGATGCCACTTTGAACAAATATGTACCTGCCTAGTACGGAGCTGAAGCGAAACGAAATTTTCAAAAGTCTTGAACGAAATTAAATTGGTTTTGTTTTTGCTTTTAAACTTATTTTCTGATTTTTTTCTTGAATTTTTTTATTTGTAGTTTTTATTATTTTTACTTTAGCTGCGTTCCTTTGGAAATATTTATCTACTGCTTAGTACTTAAAACTAATTTAAACTACTTTTGCTATACTGAAAAAGTAGTTCAAAGCAGCTTTAAGTACTAAGCAGTAGATAAATATTTCCAAAGGAACGCAGCTTTTGCTATAATACCCGATGGTATTTTGTTGTTAACATGTTCGCTGTTGACTTTGGGCACTTCAAAATTTTTCGTTTCGCTTCAGCTGCGTACTAGGCTTTATTGAAGTAGGTATATTTCTTTTCCGGCGAGCGTTGGGGTATGAAAACTTTGAAACAATATTGATATTGGAATCGATAGATATTGTGAATATACGAAAGTCACACATACAAACAAAAAATGTGAATAAACTGCAACTTGAGATATGGACATTTAAAAGTCAAAACCGTGAAATTCGATGTTTGAAAAATAATTCATCAAAAATCAGCATAAACGGTATTTGGAAAAACATGCGTTTTTTTACCCCATTTGACTCCATAACAATCATGCAAAAAGCTACGTCAATTTGCCGCTCGTGCCATGACGCAGCATCAATTTACTGCTGTTGTGGTACCGCTGCGTCAATTTACCAAGATAATTATTATTTATAGGGCGCTTGCGGGTCGAGTAAAATATTAAATTTCGTTAAATTGTATTAAGTTTTCGACAGTTGTTGTATTAACGTGAGTTCAAAGTATTTTTTCGGTACAAAAAGTGTTTTTATACATTTGAGTGCAATTTTCTGAAAAATAAGATCCGTTAGTGTATAGTTCTTGTAAAGTTTTGTTTTTTTTTTTTTGTGTGAACGTTCGAGTAAAGGAAATTCATATAAATGTAAGTACCTAACAATTTCAATTTATAAAAAATTTAAAAAAGTGACATATTAAAGTAATAGACACAAGGTTAATGTAATATGGAGAGGATTTTGTATTTGAGCTAAAACCTAGCGCGTTTTGCGTACTTTAGGAACAGTTGTTCATCAAAACCGTAATAGTCTTAATATGTCACAATTTCTTTTTGGAAACAAATTCCGTTCAGAAATGCTCATGACAATTGAAAATAAACCATTTGAATCTGACACTAAAAAGACATATTCGCTGTTGTCTAAATTATTTCGTTTAGAAAGTATTCTCTAAATCTGAACTCATATAGGAACAACTTCCTTTTAGTTCTACTTTCGCCTAAACAAATCAAAGCTTTTGTTCAAAATTTCCACTCCACTGCAATCAACTATATAAACTTCAATCCCACCCACCAACAATATAACATTGTAATTGCATTCGAACCAAACAAAAGTCACATTGATACACATTATTGCATTGCATTCACAGAAAATCAATTGATACAAATTTTAGTTCTGGTTGTTTGCACCGCGCGTCGTGTGACGCTCCCCTCAAAATGGTTTAAAAAATAAAAAAAAAAAAAATAAATAGACACACAATAACAATCTACTACTGAAAACCTATTGTGATCTTAAAAAAATATTATAAAAGTACCTTTCTCCCTCACTAAACACAAAGTCACAGATCGCTGTTTTCTCTATAAACCCAATCACCGTTGCATGAAGCTGAACACTGACAATAACACAGATATTATTGTAGGTATAGAATAGATGTGCCATTGGGCGAAAGTATCAATTTTTTGTTTAAGCTTTCCAAATATAGGGCTTCGCACCCTCGCAATCATAATTTGTTATTAGTTATTATTATTTTTTGTTCGACTTCACGTAGGTAGTCGAACCGCAAAATTGTTTATGGTTAGTTCAAAAATTGTTCTTCAATTTACTTTGCCTGCCCTTGGCCCTATATTGTCAATTATCTTTTTTGATCTCTTGAATTATGTATAATTAAATCAGGGTTCCATCAAAATAAGTACCTTCAAAAGTGTCGTAAATGGTTGTCATTGTTGCTTGGTTTATGACAAATGCTTTTGGCGCAGGCGGAAAATTGATTAACCAAGGTCAGTCATTTAATAATAATCAGTTGGCATATAGAAAGTCTTTCCATGAAATTCCCTTAAAATCCAAGAAACGGTACAGGAATTAAAAAAAAAGTAGTAGTTCTACAAAAACGGTCGGACATTTTGTAATAAAAAAATTCTATTACTTCCGAGTTCAATTTTTAAATCAATTTCTGAACAAATGAAGAGGATCCAAAAAAGTAGCATTTCTACAAAAACGGTCGAAAGTTTTGTAATAAAACATTTCTATTACTTTCTAGTTTAATTTTTAAATCAATTTTAAAAACAAATAAACAAATCAGGAGGACCCAAAAAAGTAGTAGTTCTACAAAAACTGCCAAACGTTTCCTAATAAACCACTTCTATTACTTTCGACTTTAGTTTTTAAATCAATTTTAAAAACAATTGAACAAATCAGGAGGATCAAAAAAAGTAGTAGTCGAGCATTTCGTAATAAAATATTTCTATTACCTACTTTCGAGTTTAGTTCTTAAATCAATTTTGAAAACAAATGAACAAATGAGGAGGATCCAAAAAAGTAGTAGTTCTACAAAAATTGCCAAACGTTTCACAATAAACCACTTCTATTACTTTCGAGTTTAATTTTCAAATTATTTTCGAAAACAAATGAACAAATATTAATAACCTTTAATTTTAAACTTTCAAGTTCAATAATTCTATCAACAATGACATTTTATTGTTCTGAATCGTTTAATTGTTAATGTAAACAATTTTTCATATAATAATTTTATTTCCTATACCAATCCAAAACAAACATAAACAATTATAACCACGCAGCTGAAAAGCTGTTAAGACTTTGTAATTTAATGACTTTTTCATTCAATTAACCTTTAAAACGCAAAGAATATGAAAACTTATCAAGAACACAAATTAACAAACAACATTTTTTTTCTACATTTCTTGATTGTTTAAAGCAAACAAACAAAACGCAATAAATCTTAAAAACATACATCATTTTCTACAAGTAGTATCAACTTGTAAACATAAATTCTCACGTCTCGCATCGACTCATTGTGTTATGTCTACTCCATAGTAAATAATATCGATTACATTTTTGTAGATTAGAGAAAAGTGCGGAACAAACCAAACAAGAGTTCTTTGAATGATAAGATTCTGAGAGCACTCCCACTAAGAATTTGTTGTTATACATTTATAATCAATTCGTTTATAGATAAGAAAGTGTTTGTTTATGTGGGACTATCCCAAGGTAAACACT
Organism: Episyrphus balteatus; assembly: GCF_945859705.1. Lineage (NCBI taxonomy): Eukaryota > Metazoa > Arthropoda > Insecta > Diptera > Syrphidae > Episyrphus > Episyrphus balteatus. The sequence goes on along the minus strand of NC_079137.1, from coordinate 5,233,863 downwards.
TGATATTTTTCAAAAAACATTATCGATTAATAAAATTGAGAAAAAGCAGGTAATAGTGATAAGCTTGTCGCTATCTACGTGATTAAATGATGTTTATCATTTCTGGGGATATCGTTGCTATCTACAATATTCTTCATGAAAAAGATTAATTTTGCGTCTTGACAAAAAACTTTTACAATTTTCGAGAAATGTGCACTCAAGTTTTTAACGAAAATTATAGGAAGTACAAAAGTTTAAGCGATTAGGTTCTGGTTACAAAAATTAGGAAGTACAAAAATTTAAGCGTTTTCGTTCAGGTTATCGGAAGCATCGGAATGCATTATGAATGTTTCTTAAAAATTTAATGAATTGTTTTTGAAAAATTCAAAATTTTGAAAATAGAAATTAGTTTAAAAGTTTTACCTGTCAAAATTTGTCTTTCAAAATTTACTGGAGATATTTTTATTGCTTGTTGAATTCAGAATGTTAAAAGATCGTACGAGTATGTGCTGCAGTTTTGAAAAATATAAAAAAAAAAATACTTCATTTTCATTTCAAAGGTCACTGTGGTGTATGAGTAACTATTTTTATTTTTAATTTGGTTGGTTTGGAAAATGTTTCTGTCTGGATGCAATGATTATTAAATTGAATATTTTACAAGGTATGACACACTTTGAAAAAAAGGATACCTTATTTCACTGCACTATGCTTATACAATAAAATTTTACTTCTAAGGCTCTCGTTTCTATGGGTTTAGCAGTATGACATTGATTCATTTTGAAAAAACAAAAAAGGTCAGTGAAAAAAGACCAGGATTTAACTCGATTACGATGTCGGCTTTAGTTATAAGAAAAATATCTCTTTCATCTGTTCCAAATTCCAACTAAACATTTCAGAAACAAACTTTCAAAAATATATTACTTTCCTCCCAACTCCCCTTTTTTCTATTTTTCTATTTCTTCTAATATCTCTTCTTGATATATTGATACATGATTTTTATTGGATTATAAACTGGAATTCCACACCCTACTTTGCCAAACAATTTTCTTCACATTTGTTTAATATTATCTAGATTGCCACTTTCAAATGGATGATTTTTATACTTTTTCTTGAAAAAAACCAAAAATGCATAAATAACAAAAAAATAGAAATTATGCCAAACGACTAAAACAAACGATCTCCCCTTAAATCACTAAGCTACGTTTGTGGCTGACCGGCGCAGTGTAGCTTATACCAACTCCGGTAGTAGTAAGCTCATGCCACTTTCTTCCTGGTCATCGTTGGAAATATTTTGTGCATTTCCCGACTTCGCGCAATCGTTGTTCCAATGAATTTGGTATTGGTTTTTTTTTTTTTTTCATCACATACAATTTCCTATTTCTGACTCACTGCAGTGCAACTGCAGGGACGTAGTCAGAATTTTTAATGGGGAGGTGGGGGCATATTAATTCACAGATATCCCATAACATTGACAATGAAAGTTGTAGCGGAAAGAGAAGTTGACAGTTCTGATAGTCTTGGTAGAAGACGAAAGTAGTAGAAGAAAACGAAAGTAAAAGAACATTACAATTTTAAATAAACACTGAAATTTGACAGCTGGAATTGATAATGCATGTCAATTGTATTCAAAATGCTTTAAAGTTGATGTCTTGACTAATTTTACTCGACTAATTTTTCGTATATTTAAGGTGGAAACAAAAGAAAAGCATTAGAGACCCTTCTTACAATTTTGCTTCTGTAAAGCCTTACAGAAGCAACGACAGCATCTGTATAACTTCGCTAAATGATGATGCAATTTAGAAAAACAATACAAATGGAGTTTCCAAAGCCCCTTTATGTCCCCTTCCTTGCCACAATCCTGACTAAAACACCACCAAACCAACCACCCAACAACAACAACAACCACAACATCAATATAACAAATAGCAAAGCTACTCTCTCAACTATGTTGTACATTATGACCGTTATGGTTGTCGAAATCCCCATATGCCATGCCAACCTACATATCAAGGAGTCTGATGCCCCATGTGTGCCCGCCGCCGCTCACAACTGCAACTGCTGCTGCTGTTAGCTACTGCTGCTGCTGAAGCTGCTGCAATAAGTAAAAGTTCCAATTACCATAAACAACCGCACTTGCCATTTAAGGGCAAAGCTGCATTTTACTCACCAACCACCACCACACAATCCACCAAACCATACAGAAGTTAGCAACAGCCTAGGCAAACCAAAACCAAACAACAGGTAAGGAGCTCCAACAGTGAATAAAAGGAATTTTGCAATTTTCCACAAATCTGAGAGAGCTGGCTAGGTAATACCTTATAACATAGCGCATACCAATACCCTAACCTAGCCCGGAAAGTGGTGCTGTGTACTGTGCCTGGCGCTGCCTGGCCTGAGCGAAGTGAACATGAGTGTTGTCGCGGACGAGGAAGCGATGAGATGATGAGGATGACGACAACGACAACCATTTCGACGACGACGACAAAGCTACTGGTACTGCTGCTCTCTGCACAGATGCATTCGACTCTATCATCGGTATCAACCCAGGAAGAATTTGTGTGGTGTTTGCCTTTTATGGCTAGGTTCCTTCAAAAATGTTTCCCTAAAGGTCAGGTACGTCCTAGAGTCAACGCACCAAAGAAACAACCAACCAAATACAACCTACATAATACGACAACAACGTGGAGATACGATGAGCTAGCTCATTCAAATGTCAACAAAGTCACGAGTTTCTGTTTGCTGCCGCACTGCTTCATTCGAGTTCGGAACAACAACAACAACAGTATAGTGCCGAAATCGATGATACTTCTTGGAATCCTTGCGCTGTTAAACGTCGCGTTGGGTCGTCGCATCGTCAACATAGTTCGTCGAACGACAATGAGTCTTAAGGAATATCTTCGAATAACTAAACATACCGCTACTGTCATCAAGTTTTAAGTGTTGCCACTTTTAGTTATCCAAAAAGTAGTAGATTAAGAAAAATTAAAGGAATGACAGATATGAAATGGTAGTAGACTATTAAGTTTGCTGATATACCATTACTGTCATCAAGTTGAAAGTATTGCCATTTTGAATTATTCAAAAAGTAGCAGATTTAAAAAGTATATGAGTGACAGATAATAAATGGTAGTAGATTATTCAGTTTTGTGACAAATTCATGTTTTATACAAAAATGTCAAAGTTTTAGAAAGTTTAATTGACCTGTGACTTTTAGAAAAATGCATTCGTGGTGACCGGGAAGATATTTTCCAATAAATGATAACTGAGTGCGTTAGTCAATAAATTTTTCCAGCCAGCTGGAACCCCAAATAGATTTATCCAATTTGATAAAAAGAAAAAGAAGAATATTTCAGCTTGAGTGTCGATTACACTAAAAAATCCAGTATAAAAGTGGTAACATTTAAAAATATTTCTAAATATTATCAAAATTTCAATAAAGTGGCAACACTGTTTTAAACTTAATATGCACCACCACCTATGTAGTGCATCATCATCATTATGATCATCATCTGCTTGGTCTGATCTCTTAGGTGGCAACATGGGTTTTTGCGCGCTTATCGTCTTGAGATTTGTAATACATCTTCTCTCGCCGAAAAAATTCGGTTGCTCGCGATCTTTGTGGCGCTGCTGCTGCTCTCTTCGGTGGTGTTATTTATGACAGAGGCACACGGAAAATGTTCATGTTGCAGTTTTCTAAGTCGAAGTCGAGTTTTTTGTCTGTTTTTCAGTGTTTAGTATTAGAGTTGTGTGGTGGTAGACAGCAACACCAAACCAACAAAGTCACAGAATGTCGTGGACCGCAGCATGGTGTTTGTTGGCAACAATGTTGCAAAACAAAACAAGAAATCGATAAGACTCTCTTTTGAAGATCATCGCAAAGGTCAAAAATAGAGGAAAGATCTTAAACTGATCTTTAGATTGAATTTTTTTTGCTTTTTTTCTTTTTCGTTTTCGTTTGCATAGAATTTTATAGTGTTGTCTATTAATTTGTTGGTGTGAATCGATAAAACTGGATAAGAAGAAATAAATCACATAATACTTTTTGTGGTTTAAATTTCATTTGAAGAGATTTCAGTAAATCTAGTAAGTGTCTTTGAATAGTTTTGATAAAAATCTTAAAGTAACTTATTTTTCAAAAATATGAATTTGTATTGTTAAAAAGTTGTTGTTTTTCGCACCAACTTGTCAAAAGAAAAAAAAAACTCTTCTTTAACAATTTTAACCACTCAGTTGTCCCTTAATAGAGAGTGCGCCCTTCTATCTGAAAAGTTTGTTATTGTTTATTTCTCTTACCTGGTGCATTTATAAATTAGCACTTTACACATTGTCCACTTCACCAGAACAATGTTGACCTTGTTCTTTTAATTGATTTGAACACAACACCTTCTTGAGTCTTTTGTTTTCTTTTTTTCTGTTCGTAAAGAAAACAAATAGAAGACATTCATGATGATTATTGCTTTCAGTTAAGATAAGGTTAAGAAAATGAAACAAAACAACACAAAAATAAGGAAACAAGAAATTATCCGAAGTTTAACAATGTTTTTAAAATCAAAAATAGAGGTGTTAATGGGTTGTTGTTGTTGTTGTTTTTTTTTTTTTGAGAAACGTGAAAAATTATTCAATGAAGCATGAATTTCCATTCTATTTCTTAAAGATAAGGAATGCAAAGATGTATTTATAAATATTGGAAATTTAAATAAAAAAAACAACATTTTAAGTCTTTAAAGTAGAATAGTTTGAGAGGTGTCGTTGTATATTGGGTTTAAAAAAGGCATGCTTTTAAGAAAAATGTACCAAGGAGACATTAGTTCTCTCCGTACATGTGAAATGTCCTAACGAGATATAACCAACAAAAAGGTCACAAAAACATTTGTAAGAGGGATGTTTTTCAGAGACTTTTTCCTTAATAAACATGTTTCTGAAACAAATGTTTACAAGAAACATGTCAACAAAATACATGTTCCTAAGAACCATATTTACAAATAAAAACAGGAGACATTTATATCCCCAAGAGACATATGTTTGTCATCAAGAGACCTTTTGTCCTAAGGGACATGTTGCAAAAATTAAATGTTCCAAAGAGACATACCACCCACCCAGGGATATGTCACCCAAGAGACATGACTTAATGTAAAATGTTCTGTTCCTAAGAAGATGTCCCCAAGCTACATGTCTCTACCTAAGAGAAAAGTCGCTAAAAGATAAGTCATTAAGATACATGTTCCTAAGAGTCCAAATAAATGTATACAAGAGGCTTATATGCCAAGAAGCATTGTTTCGAGAAAACCACCAAGAAACTTTTTGACTATTCCCTTACAGGGCTTAGTGTAATGCCCCCAACAGATATATCACCATGAGACGTGTCCCCAAGGGACATGTCCCTAAGAGACTAGACATGTCCTCCAAAGATCGATGCTCTCCAAAATGGATGTATCCAAGACACATAAAACCCAAAGAAAATTTTTCCACAGATACAGTCACCCAAGGGACATGTCACCAAAAGACATTCTTCCAATACACATTTCTCTGAGTGACAAGTCTTCAGGAAACAAATTTTCAAGCCACATATCTGTGGTGTTTTTAACCTTAAAACTCTTATCAGCGAAATAACTGGTTAACCTTCATATAAAGGCCCTCTTTGTAATTATATTTGAAAGAAAATTAAAAATGAAATATTTTAAGGCAGACATGGAATGTCGCCTTCCATGACCTACGGCAATGTTATTGTTTTTTTTCTTAGCAAAAATCCCAACATGAATTTTTAATTCAATTTAACAAAGTTGAAAAATTCTTCTTCAAAATTCCACGAATTCATCGTTCACATTTTTTAAGTGAAATTCATCTACCATTGCTCACTAAAGTACAAGGCCGAAACATTAAATTTACGGGCCCTGGCCTGCAAAAATTCAATTTTTGGATCAAAACGAAAAAAAAAAACATCATGAAATTGAACCGAAATTCAAAATTAAATTTCGAAAAGAAGTGAAATCCGAAAAAATTCGATTATGAAAAATTTGAGAAATACTCCAACAAACAATTTTTCTTCTATAAGACTTTACAGATGCTACTGTAACTTCTTTTACGCTTTCCAGAAGCAAACTAGATATGTCATCGCAAGTTTGACATTTAAGAAAAGAGAAACGTCAAATACAAACTTAAAGGTCTCACCACAAAGTACTTCAGAAAGCATTGAATTTACAATAAGCTTTGACTTAACTGTCAAACTGAATAAAACGGGCCTGACAAACAATCTCACAGCTCAGTCAATCCGACTTCATGCAGATATGCGAATACAATTTATATATTTGGCACGAACCATCACCATATCCACCACAATGCGACATAGCTTTCCAAGAAGTCACTGCCAAGTCTCTTGCAACAAAGTGTAGGTAGAGGTACTACTCACAATTTATCGATCATATGCGTGAAGAATTCCTCTCACGCACATCTGTGCATCAAACTCCCAGCCAGCCTTCAGCTGCCATCCAAACAAAACTATATATTGGAATCCCGCTTAAGCTGGTCAAAACAGTAAAGCACCACAAACATACAGCAAACAACAATGCCCAATGAATTATTCAAATAACTACATCAGCAGCCGCCAATATGCGCTACTGGTGTCGGCTCGGCACAGCAGCGGAGGAGGTTAACTGAACCCACAGCAGCAGAGCAGCAAGCAGCTGACATGGTCAACTTGGTGATCATGTGGAATTAACCGATTTTAGTTCGACCCAAACAGACATCGTTTAACGACCAAGACGACTACGAGGACGACAACGACAACAAAGCTGGCGGCTGATGGTGCTGTGCTGTTGCCACAACAACTATACCGCCGCGCCATCTCTCACCAATCTCTAGCCAGCCAGCCATTCAGCCTACGGCAAAAGTTTCACTTTCACAAAAGGTCTATGTACCTCCTGTGAGTATAACGATCCCGAGGGCGCTGTACTGGCGGGGGCGGGTCCGTTGTGTGTTGTGGAAGCATGCAATCACTGCAATTGTCATCCTGCCTGGTTGCCTTCCACCATGCCTTCCATACCTGCATGCCTCAGGTTCAGACAAGATTTTTTATGCCAGTCTGACTGCCTGCAGGCGATGCAGGTGGTACGGCCATTTTCAGCAAGTTAGCGCTGCTCGCTCCACTCCACCAAGGCAACCCAACAAAAAACCTGAAGTCAAACGTCCCCTCATCCCATACATACATTACATGTGTGGAGCCAATCACCATTATCTTGAAGTTTATGTAGTTTTCAGTTTTTTTTTTTTTGTCTTTGTTTCGTTTTTGGCGGTATATTTGCGTTTGTGTATATCTTGTTCCGGTGGTGATGGCGATGATGGTGTGGTGGACTCAAGCTAATTTTAAGCCTGTTTCACGTTCAGACATTAAACCTTCTTGCTCTGATGCTGCGAGTTGCAGAATAGAGTGTTGCAGCCAAAAATAACCTGATGGCACTGCTATACCTACATATATTGAGTCAAGTCTCAAGTCGAGTCTCGAGGAAATGTAATTTTCGTAATTATCATGTCGATGGCCAGCAATTTCGATCTGACATTTAAAACATCATTCGAAAAGTTGATATTGGAACAACGATGATGATGCCGTCGTCGAAGAATAAAGACGACGACACGGGTCGTTCGAAATGCGGCACAGCAAGCGAGGCATTTAAATCGCGCTTCCATATTTAAACGTGCGCAACATAAAAATAAAAAGAATGTTGTTCAAGGTATTTATGTTGTAGTCTGTAATATCATAGGTCAGGTTGATGTTTTCGTTTCGTCGGTCGTTTTATTTCTTTGCAAACAAAAACCATCATCTCGTTTTTCTTTTCGGTCTCAGTTGTCATTAATTTATGCTAATTTTGGACTAAAAACGTGTGTGTGGTCTGAGAAGTTACATGAAACCATCAAAAAGTAAATATCTTTGTCGAAATTTTGTTTAAATGTCATAAAATCCAACAGTTTGACATTTCCATACCTAAACCAAACATTGTGGGCACACCTTAATTGTAGGTACTTAATTTGAAAGGGATTTACTATTGACAGCTGGCTGTCATCACAACAAAAACTGTCATTGAGTTTGTTTATTACAAAGTTGCAAATGCATTATTTACAGTTATAAATATCTGTCACTGTCAAACACTTTCAAAATGCAAATGCATCATTCAGGGGGCAATAATATAATTGCCTATCTATAAAAAGGAAGGAAGAAGTTTTTACTCCTATAATGGACCAGTAAGGTGGCACTTAACGTTTTTTCTTTCTTTCTTTCGTTTTGTTTTTTTTTTTTTTCTCCCGCATAATCTTCTAACGAGCGAAAGTAAAGTTTAAATGAAGAAAAGAAAAAAACAAAACGAATTACAAAACGAAAATAAAACTGGGCTTGGTCGGTTAAGTCAAGTTACTGACACCTAAGCCGCCACTACCATCGATGCCGTCAATGGTTTTAAGTTCATAAGCCCATAAGGGGCCGGGAAACTTGTGAAACTGCATAGAATGTTCAATTTTAACAAAAAAGAAATACTTTATGATGATTACCCAAACGCCAAACTGTTACTTTCTAAATAGAAAAAAATATACAAAAAAAAATAACTTAAAGGGGCAATACCTACTTACTTGTACCTGTTACTGTGTCTGACTATTGCGGGCTTCTATAATAAAAATTCACCCAAATATCTTTAGCTTAATTCATGGTTCAAGGCAATGACAGTGGTTTTATTTATTTATTACTTTTTTTTTGTTATTATTATTATTTTGGATTAACAATTGAATTTAAAGTGAAGGGCTGGGTCGTGTTCAATTAAACTTCAACCATGAACACACCTTTATAATACTGCGTTTGCATTTACAGGTATTTAATATTTTTGTTATCTGGGTACAAACGGAGGTAAAGTTTCATTGACAGGAAAAGTAATAGATTTTTCATTGGTTGTTATAATTTGTATTACATTAATTTTATTGTATGTCAAATTGGTTAGGTCATATTGATTTATTTAAATTTTATGATAATATGTTGCTTGTGTTAACCATAACATCTAAAATTGTTAATTTGTTCTATAGAAGATCATGGTGTTGATTATAGTACTAGATTTACTAATTATTTACTCTTGAGTAGTCTACCACCATCGAATGAACGCATCTGCTAACTATACTTCATGAAAAAGTCTCATTAATGTTTCATCTCAATTCCATACTATTCTCGATGTATTTGGATTCAAGCTCCGAAAAAGACTGAAACTAAAATGTGCGAGTAAAATTATGCATTAAAACATTTAACAGAAAACTAAGAAATAAAGTTAGGTATGTAGACAACCCAACTTACACAACAGCTTCTGTAAATAACTTTTATAGAACTTTTATTGAGCCAGCGTCAGAAACAAATTTCTAATAGAAGTTCGAACTTCTTTAAGAACTTCTAATAAGTTGTTTAAACACTGTTAAAAAAACTTAACCGAAGAAACCTTGTTTTTTTAATAAGATTTGGATATCAAATGAACTTATAGAAGTTAAGGAAAGTTTGATTTCGAAAAGGTTTGGTTAACAAGCTTCTATAACTACTGTATTGATTTTTTTTTTAAATCTTTTGGTAACGAAACATAAAAGAAATTATTAACCATTAGTCGTATGACTATGCTGTTTGAAGTGATAAAGTTTTATCAATGAATATCCGTATGGGATAAAAATTCACTTTTCCAGGAATTTTGTTTGTTTTTGCTTCTATAATTGCTATAAGACTTGCATTAAAGCGCTATACAAGCTCTTCCGAAGCTATCAAATCTCACAGCTTTGGTGTAGCTTCGGTAAAGCTTCGTTTAAGCTTCTTATATATCTTATAAGGATATTGCTATGAGGGATCGAATTTGTATTACGTTCTCCTTTTGCCATGCCCAACAACTTTACTAAAGTTGTACAGAAATGTGCCAACCAAGTTCTTATTGGGTCTTTGTTTGAATCTTAAAACTCTTTTATCGGAAGATTTCTTAGAAAGTAATTTAAAGTTCTTTCGAAAAATTTATAATGCTTTAAGTAGGTATATAAAAAAAAAATTTTAAAAGTTGTCAAAAAATTCATTCAAAATAAAATCATATTACATCACAAAACGTTTTCACTCAATCAAAGTTTAATGAACTATCTCACGTCAATCTATATGAGCTGCATATAGAAAAGTTCCAACAGCAAAAACACACACATCAACTACACACTATATACAAACTCCAACCCAACAACCACCTAATCTCCTAGTTTGACAAGACCTCTAGCGTTGAAATCTGGTTTCAATTTTTTAAAACAAAAAAAAATTACAAACAAAAACAATCTACAACGACGTCGACGACAACGAAACGAATGAGTCTTTTGATTTTATAAATGTTGCCCCTCTCGTCATATAATGTTTCATCTCGATCAGTCATTCGTTTGTTTTTTTTTTTTTTTTTTGAATTTGGTGAACGAGAACCAAGAGAATATTATTTGTGTATATTTTGTACCATTTGGGACAAAGATTGGGTTAATAAACTATTACGCATATATTTTCAGCTTGAAACACCACGACATCATAGTCTGTCTATATAACTGGTATGCCACTCTCTTGCTAGAGGTAACTCTACAGTCTAAAGTCTACATCACAGCAAGTCTACCTGTCTAATGCAACAGGTGAATATAATGTGGTGAGTTAGTTGTTTGTTTATGTTTTTTGATTATTTTTGTTTTTTTTTTTTTTTTTTTTTATTTTGTGAATAAAAACGTTTCAGTGTAAGATCTACACGATAGAGAAATTTGATATTAATTACATGGGACTTAGTTCAGGGACGTAGGTAGTACAAACAAAAATCTGAGGGGGAAACAGAATATCACATTTCGTGTAGACTTTTTCTACAAACTTGAGGCGTACTATGTTTTCTTTTTTGCACTTTTTGTCTTTAACGTTGCTATGTTTAACCCCCACCCCCTCCCCCCCCCCTTCTCTTTTAAAACCCTGTTTTTGACACTTAGTTCGAACAAAAAGACTTGTGTTTGCAACTTTAAGTTGCAGCTAAAGACAATTTAAATTAAGAGGTATATAATGAAATACATATTTATTAAGATAGGAATTAAGTGTCCATTACTAATCCCCTCCCTAACTACGGCCTTGTTTTTTGTCAAATTTTGAGATGAATAACACAAAAAGCTAATTTTATGTAGGTACCTACACTAACAGCCTCTTTTTTATCTTTCTTGTTGCATTTTCTCTACTCAAAAAAAAAGTTAAGTTTATAAGGGGCGGCTTCATATAATAGTCGTAGAGACTATGTCTCTTGATTGATAGTTCAACTAATGGCGATTAGGATTAGTGTCCAACGGTAAATCATGTTTTTGGAGCAAGTTTTGTGTTTGGATTATCTTTTTTTGTGTTTTTTGAAAACTAACTTAGGTAACTAATGCGTGGGGCTTCAATGATATGACATTAATGCTGTTTGGAGTGACATAGAAGAATGTTGACGTTTGAAATTAGGATTTTTTAGTTGATATGACAGAGTGTTGCAAGATGGTTTTTTAAGATTAGAAAAACATACTTTGTAGCATGTGTAGTTTGTTTTCATTTTATAACGGTGGTGAACATCAGGTGGATTTAGAAGAGGATGAGAAGTTGAAATAATTTATGATTGGAGATGTTGTGCATGTGATGTTGATCGAATCCATGTTTTTAATTTAAATTAAGGAATTTATACTTTAAGGTAGTTTTTGTAGTTATAGAAGTGTATAAGCAGCATTTTTAAAAACAGCAAAATTCTAGGCCTACATTTGTAAAAAAAACATGATATTACTATGATACGGAATGAGAAAAAATGGACCTTGCAATTCTGTCTGCATACACGAAGAACACCAGGGATAACTTACTTTACTTATGTCATATTTAATCATGATATAATTAAATATACCAGAAATATAGTTAAATATACCAGAAATATAGTTAAATATACCAGAAATTTAGTTAAATATACCACACGTATAGTTAAATATACTTGAAATATAGTTAAATATACCAAAAATATAGTTAAATATACCAGAAGTATAGTTAAATATACCAGAAGTTTAGTTAAATATACCAGAAATATAGTTAAATATACCAAAAATATAGTTAAATATACCAGAAATACATATAGTTAAATATACCAGAAGTATAGTTAAATATACCAGAAATATATATAGTTAAATATACCAGAAATATAATTAAATATACCAGAAATATAGTAAAATATACCAGAAGTAAAGTTGCTTCTGGAATATTTAATCATGATTTAGTTAAATATACCAGAAATGTGGTTAAATATACCACACGTATAGTTAAATATACCAGAAATATAGTTAAATATACCAAAAATATAGTTAAATATACCAGAAGTATAGTTAAATATACCAGAAATATAATTAAATATACCAGAAATATAGTAAAATATACCAGAAGTAAAGTTGCTTTTGGAATATTTAATCATGATTTAGTTTAATATACCAGAAATATAGTTAAATATACCAGAAGTATAGTTAAATATACCAGAAATATAATTAAATATACCAGGAATATAGTTAGATATGCCTGAATTAACTTATTCTCGCATTATTTTCTCTTTGTATATAGAAGCTATAGTGAAAAGCCTGACATTCATCGCTCTGCTTTAAGTTGATGGTAGATAACCAGAAATTCGATTACCGCCAAGTGCACTGTGCATTTTGTGAAAACTGGCATACTTATTGTGACTTATTTTTGCATTGGAGGTTAAGAAATACCTTATTAGTAAAAGTTCTGGAACTGTCAAGTTTTGCTTCAACATTATAGAGTCACACCTTGTATTTCAACTGATTGGAGTCTAAGTCCTTAAATAATATTCTCAGCTTATCACCTTTTTAACCCCCATCCAGCATCAATTTCGAGTGCGTCATTAATTTTAAGCAAAAGCAATAATTTTTCAAAATCACCTATAAAAAAAACACTTCAGACTCATTCACATTAATAAAACGCATCAGGATAGGCTACTTATATTCTTGACTCGTGTCGTGAACTCGAAATTTTGAAAACAAACCGATTAATCACAATCAAACATCAACTTGTCTTTATATTGCTAATGGTCTTACAACTTTATTAAATTTATTTTCTGTTTTTTACCAGCTCCTCAAATTGAGTTTCGATTTCATTTGAACGAAGCGTTTCACTTTTAAAATTAATAGTTCCACCCAGCAGACAAATCTAGTGCACCAGGAGCAACATAATTTTTGTCTCTTGTATAGCATGGTGGACGGTTCTAGACAGTTTCTTTGATGATTTATGTATTTCTTTGGAAAAAAAAGTGCAAAGACACAAAAATAAAGGAAAAAGACTATATTTTTTTTAAGGAAAAAAGAACTGCAAGAATCAAACTAAGCGAGACACGATATAAATTACTAATGTCCTGGCATTTGTCGTTTTCTCAGATTTCGAAGATTGATCTGAGCTTTTAAGCCGCGACTGTGCTACAGCCAAGAGCAGCAGCAGCTATATACAGCACCACTCCCATCATCAAAGACTTTTCCATCGTTGAAATTCAAATTAATTCAGCGAGATTCGAGGTAGGGGTTCCTCCAAATGCTATTGTAAACCGAAAATAATGTTCCTTTTGGGGCGGACAGATAAGGCACACCATAACACATCTCAGGCTCGTGTGTGTCGCGACGACAACGACACGACGATGTTGATGGCCTCCAAGAAGTCCCGAAAAATTCATGAGTTTTTTTCTTCTTAAATCGGGAATCTGAAGATTTATTTCGTATGGGGATTTAATTTTTGGTGATTTTCCGGTTATCTCGCTTGGAGACTCACAACAGCACTATAACATCAAGTTGCGTGGTGAAATGATTTATGCTCATCTGTAACCGACCCTGTGTGTGTTTGTCCTGTCTCCTGTCCCAAAGTCCATTGTTGCGTATATCGACTATTTTTTTTAAGTGCGCTGCGCATCCATAATAAACGCGCTAAGTCGATTCAGGCCCACCTCAGCTTAGTTCCCCAAAAATCCTTTCAGAGTCGCTTATTTTGATTTACCCTTTTTTTTTTGGAGGGAGCAGCAGAGCTCATCTTCTCTCGCGGGACGATTCCACACGCGGAGTTTGATTTATGTGTCCTGCTGTATCTTGGGTTAAACATAAAAATTTGTTACGCTACGAATTGCTTTTAAATAACAACATGATGCTTGCTCTTCTCAGGTTTTTTATTTTGTGAATTTTTGAAGAAGGTGCAGCCTTTAGTGTGTTTTTTTTTTTTTTGTGATTTTTTGTATTTTTATGTCGATTTGTTGTTACGCTTTTTTGGGGGAAAATTTATCGTTTGGAATTTTTTATATATTTTTTTATAGTTTGCTGGTGGCAGGTCGCAGGTCCATTTTTTTTTTTTCGGTGTAAACCGGTGAGCATGATAATATTTTTTTTTTAATGCGCAGTTTTTATGGAAGTTTTTTGACAGCTCAGGAGGTCCCAGCTATGTGTGGTATGTTGTGTACTTTGTTATCATTTTATTGCGTCGTAGGTACAGTGGGGCATATAGTGTGAATTTGTTGAGAAAAAAAATATCAAATAGTTATTAGGTCTACCAAACAACCCTGATATTCTTTAGTTTTCCTATTAATTGGCGTGCACATAGCCGTTGTATCATAAGTGTTCACTTAAGGCTTGGAAAAACACACGAATATTTTTGTTTGCCTTTTTAATAAAATTTTTCCAGTTTTTAAAGCCAATATGCCCTACTGTACTCTAAACATCTCTGAGGGCCAAAATACACAATCTATCCCTTTACCGGATCATTTTTTTTTCTACTTTTCTACTTTAGAAAAATCGTCTTTTGGTCATAAAATGACCCTTAAATGTCAACAAAAACAAAAGTACGTGTTTATTTTAAAAAGCAACAATGATTTAAGGCTAAAGAGCATTAATATGGATAGAAGGACATCAGTTTAGCGTGACATTTATAGCACGATAGTGATTTATGTGCAAATGGTTATATTTTGATGTAATTCAAGGAATATGAGGTACTGGTAAAGTACCAAGTGCGTACTTTTAATAGTTTTTATTTTCTAAAAAATCACATAAATGACCAATGATTTGTAAAGAACTTTAGCGAATAGTTATTCTATTTGTCATTGGAACCAAAAATAATAAGAGCATTTCTCTGAAAGGGTGTTATTTTTTAGTGAAAAGGAATCAAAAATACCTTTGAATAAAATTTCCCTGAAAAAATCTATAAATTTCCCTTGGTCGCAAAAACAAATTTTCATCCAAAACCACCTTCTCAGCCAAAATTATTTTATGAAGCCTCTTTTTTGTTTCTCTGTATCTCAAATCAATATTTTTTCCAATCAAAAAAACACTCTTTACCATGATATTTCTATAGACACTAAGATTCTTGGATCCAAAGTCAAATGTAAATAATTCCTGAATTTCAATTAGGTATACCATTTTTGTTACTATGTTTTTGCAATAAAACCACAATTTCTCTACACTAAAAAAAAAAACACCCTTTGACAAGGAAAAATTGTATAGACTTATTTTATTCCTAATTCCAAATGGCGAAGACAACATTTTAATTAAAGATTGTAGGGGTACCATTTTTATACCATAAGTTTTTTGAGGACTTATCGCGAATATTCCTTGATTTTTTGTAAAAAAAAAAAAAAAAAACACCCTTTTACCTTAAATATCTTAATAGACTGCTAAGATTCTTGGTTTCTATCGTATATGAAGCAAATTCTACAAATTACCAAATACTAGTGGGGTACCTATCTTTTTTGTCAAAGGATTTTTTTTTACTAATTATAAATATCATCTTTTCTCTTAAAAAAAACACCCTCTCAAACACTCAAAAAAACACCCTTTATGTCAAATTGGTATTTGATTATATCGGCTTATGTGACACATAAATCTCAAAGATGGAAGGGGAATTTTCAAATAAATTTTGTACTATAAAGTGCGGGTAACTGTGGCGTATGAGTAACATTTTGCTATATAGAAAACTCTATGATTTTAAAAATATAGTTTAAAACTGTTTTTCATAACACCCAATGAATTCTAAAAGCATGGACCATTTCCAGGATTGAGACTTCTAAGTGAAGCATTTAAAGGATATCGATTTCTTAGAATTATATTTTAAAAAAGGGAGAACATACGAAACCCTACTGTATCTTTCCAGAGAATCTGTGAACATTTCTTAGACAAAAAAAAGTGAAAATCATAGTCATTTATTGCAAAATTGTATATTGTTTTGACGTTTGAAGTGTGCGCGTTTATTTGTAATCATTTCAAATGTCCATTCAAAGTTAGATATCGAATGGTTTACAATTGATTTGGCTAAAGTGCTGCTTTTTTATTCAATAGTACCGCTGGTTGTATTGATGATGACGGGCGGCGGTAGTAGTAGTGGCAGTAGCAGTTGTAACTTTACAAAAAAAAATTTAAAAAAAAAAAGAAACTCATGCAATTGAAACACACTTCGATACGATCGAATGGAGTTCGAACCTAATAAGCACTTTCTTTGTGCACTGAGGGCGACGTGTGTATTATAAAACTTGGTCGCAGGGATAGATAGTATAAGGTATAGCTATGTCCATCAAGAGTATCTATAAAACTGCAACAGACCTTTGGGGATTGTTTCGAAAGTTTATAATATTTTGTTACTATATTTCTATAGTATCTCTATGTCTAAGGTAAAGGTGGCACATGTTCTCAAAAATTGAGTGAAAAACAACAAAATGATTGTGAGTAGATAATAATATTCACTGCAGCGGATTATGGCGAGTTCATTGAAGCGGAAAGCGGATATTACTCTTGTATTATATCCCAATCCATCCATACTATTTTATTGTTTTGAAATAAATTTTACTTAATTGTCGGATAGATTGGCGGGTAATTGTTTAATATCGACTTCTTTTGATAATGCAAGTATATTTGTGTTTAACTTCCTAATGTTTTTTTATGTTTTCTGGAGATACATATATCTTGGCAGGGGTCTTGGGATAATAAAGAGACTTGCATAACCACGGAAGGAAGGAAAATGAAACTTGTTGGAAATTTTTACAGCTGCAAAATAGAAATTTTAATGAAAATACAGGGAAAAAAATAGAGTTTAGGTTTTCTTTGTATAAAAAAAAAATTTCAAGCCCTATCCAGAGCACTCAAATAACGATGTAATTTTCACAAATTTTAGCTCCATTTTTAAGTCTTGCAAAAGCACTTACAAAACTCGTATTCTAAGGTAGAATCCGTAGTCTTAAAAATTGTTTAACATCACGTTAAAAATAATTAATTTTTGAAATGTTTCATTTATTTATCTTGCATTTTTGTTTTTTTTATAAATTTAATAAATATTGTTGATTGAATTAAAAATAATCGTCTTTATTGAGTTATTGATTGAAATAATGTTTGCCATAATGCCCGGATTCATCCGACTTGATTGATGCCAACACATCTATTGGCATAGAACATGCAAGTTGTCTTTCCGCAGCATTGTAAATCTTCTCCCACGCACTATTTAATAGAAATAAAATTAAAAATGGTATGTATTATAAAGTAAATAACTAAACACACAAAATAATTAAACACAAAAAAATTAGTAAATATTTTTATCTTACTTTACTTCCTTGTGGCAGACATTTTAAAGTTTCTTGTGCAAATACAATTGCAACGGACATCATCATAATGACAAGTACGAAGAAAAATATTTTTGACATAATGAGTTTGATTTTTGTTTGTCTAAAACGATTTAAAAAAAAATATATATAAATTAAACAAATAATGGTATTAATTTGCTCATTTACATTCTAAAAAAAATATTTAATCTTATGCAACAAATACAAATTAAATAAAAAAGGTATAAATTTATCTATACATAAAGTACTTTGCTACAAAAAAAAGTTAAGGAATTAAAAATATTAACTTAGTATGTAAGCGAAGCGAAGTGCACGAGTGTTTTATTTCAATATTGTACAAATAACTTATATTTATATAAACAGAAATGAACAAATTGGAATTTTAAAGTTTATTAATGCGGGTTGTAATCTCATGGAGGCTCTAATTATAGTTCCATTTTTTTTTTTGTTGGATCAATTAAAAGAAGGTATTTTGTCATTTGGGGAAAATTATATTGCTTTTTTCATACAACTACATATTTAAAAATGCATGAGAAAATGAGCAATTTTGATGTTTTTCATGAAATGATTATTCAAAAATATGGCCAAAAATGAAAAATCCGCTCAGACCATGTTCTAATTTTATTCATTACCTTTAAATTGACATATATATCATATGTGTTTGTTTCAATTTCTCATAAACTATACAAGAAAAAAGTTGTTTTCGGCTATTTTGCAAAAACTGTTATTGAAATATTAATATAAGGTTTGAACTAAATTTAAAAAGTAAAAATGTGGCTAGACCATGTTTTAAATTAAATGTCAATCTTTCATTAGCAAATTAGTTTTTTGCAATAAGTGTTCTGTGGACCTCACAAACTGTGCTGAAAATTTCCGAATTTCTCGTTTTTCTCAAAGTTTTGTCCAGAGGCCTCTTAAGAGAAATGCATTTAATCAAAACTTTGAAGGCTTATATTAATTTAAATATACGAAAACAATTGAAAAAATATTAAATAGAATGAAAAAAGATGCATTACATTGAGGGATAAAAGTAAAAAAGTGTTTGTTTTAAATATGAAATCATAATTTTTGAATAGAAAACCGCTTAAAATTAAATTTTTTCACTTTGTTTTGAAAACTTTTATACATTCAAAGCTAAATTATACCGGAAAGTAGTTGAATCAACTTAAACTTGCTTTTAAACAAGAAGTTAACAGAAAATAATTTAATTTCGGTATGACACTTCTTAATTCATTCTTTACATATTCTTAAATTGGTATGGCTTCATAATTTTAGCTCTGTGATTTTTTTGTCGTTTCTTATTTCCTTCTATTTTACTATCCACTTGCGCATTTTATCTATGTCATTATGAATTTTTCAACTTTGTAAATTTTAAATAACTTGCAAGATTTAATTTAGCATAGAAAAATGTTGAAAACATATTTTTAAAAATTGAGTATAATTATCACCTTTTTGTTTATGGCTTACCACTAAAAAATTAACTGTAAGAAAAACCATAAAATCGAACCATTTTATACCAATTTTTTTTTTTTTTTAAATAAAGTTGTCTATCTACTATTTACAATAAAATTAGAAAAATACACATTTTTTCAGAAATTTTGTTTATAATTTGTTTATTTGCTCTATGAAACAGAGTTTTTGCTTTAAATAAATAAAAAAAAAAACAAGTTGTATACAATTAGGCAAACAACTTTTAACTTGGTCTATAAATCAAATATTGGGTTCATGCTTAAATTTCGAAAATTTAGTTTTCGAAATGAACCAGTGAGGGAATAAGCAATCGTCGAACTTTTTTTTAATCGGTGCAGTTTTACATTTGCGGTGGCAGAAATCCAAATTTTCAAAAAATCATTTTTTGTGCATTTTTGAACCTTTTCATCGAAATTCCGTTATGTAAACGATAAAAGGTCGGGACGAAAAAAGAGCCGTACTTTTTTTGAAAAAAAAAAGATTCGTTATAATGGCAGTGAAAAAAGTCAAAAATTTCAGGAGACTATATTATTTAGAGTATTACTGACTCTTTTGGCCGAAACTTTGCTATAACGGTTAATACAACAAAAAAAACTATAAAAATGGCGTAGTATGACAAAAAAGATCGTCGCACATTTTTGGAAAATTAGTTCATTTAAACGGTATTTGATTCATGAAACGTTTTATTTTTGTGATAACATTAAAAAAAAATAAAAAATTGCAATACCTAGCAAATGATCCAAGTATATACTTTGAACTACATGAGCAGGTGTGTTGAACCCAGATGTGCATTTTATTTTAGATTTACAAAATTAGAAAACTAATTATCATAACACAATTCTTTGTTCCAGTCAAAACAAAAAATTTAAACAGAACTTAAATGTATTTATGTTGCATATTTATTCAAGTTTTTTCTTTTATATTTCTTCGAAACCGAGTTTTTGAAATCCAAGGTCAAGTTTAATCAAATATGTTCCTCTGTTTCTTTTAGAACTTACTAAAACACATGTTTTTTTGATGTGTTGTTTTCGTTTGAATTTCAATTACATAATTATGACGTAAATTGCTAAAAGTATTGGAATCCAGACGAAATTCTCTATAATAGGTGATTATAAACCTTTGTGGTTTTTATGAGAAACTGATCCATAAACAAAAATATTGGTTCAAAGGGCACAGGGACTTATGTCTTTAACACATAACACACACAAAAATTTGTGGGATTATGCCCCACCAGACCTTTTTTTTTTAAATGTTAGGGTATCGTAGACATCTTTATTTTAGATTCGGGCGATCACTTCAATGGCAAAAACCTTGTCTGAACGATAAATCACGACCTGTTTTCTTATGTTAGTAAAATTAATTAACAACAGAGCCAATTTCACGCTTTTGCAAATCAAATTCACCTTCTAGAAATCAAATGCTTGAATTTATGTCACTTGAATTCACATTTTAACTATAGAAACTCGTAGATTGTCCTAAGTCTGAAGATCTCAACCATAAGAGATAAAACTCGAAATCAGACTATTGATGATTCGTAAACTTGAAATGCGTTACCGGCGGTGGTCAAAACTTATATTAAAAATAAGTAGTTTTAGATTACAAATAGATCTGCTATGTATTCGCCAATATAACTATTTCTGTCATTTTCGTAATCAAAATTTAGAAATAAAATGATTCACTTCAAATTCACATCCGCATATTTGTTCCTTTTGTCTAAATAACTATACTACCATTGAATAAATCATCAATCGAACGTGTATCTTAACCAATATAAGTAAGTTAGTTGGTAGCAACAATTGATTACCATTGCGCACTCATCTCGTTCCGCTCATTTCGTCATCAATTTTCTATTTCTCAATTCTTTTGAAGAATAAATTAATTCCATCAATAGACCAATAGATGAATTGATAGAGATACATAATATGAACGCGTATAAGATTGATACATATATAGAGTGTGCCTTTGTAATGAAGAACAAATTCGTGCAACTATGCATTTGATGGCTAACACACATAAAGCCCCATCATAATCCCACAGTCATCATCATCCACCACCTCATTGTCCTGATTTATACAACAAATTGCCCAGCAGCATCATTTATCATAAATAGCCACTGAACTAAATTGCTTCTAAGAGACTTCTGCAGTCTGATGGGGTTTGTACCTACAAACGTGCTCCTTATTGAATAGAATCTATGATTACTTGGTTTCATGTATGTTTGCGTCCACAAGAACTTGGTATATCTTTTGTAATTTGAAAATATCTTTTGTTGCAGCAGCACAGCGGCCAGGAAATATTAGACAAGAGAATATTGTTGCCAATTTGAATGTAGAACGCAGCATGAGAGATGATTAAATTTAGTTTGTGTTGTTTTGTAAGTTCCTGGATGCATTTGGGATGAACAAAAGGATTCTTAGAAATGATTAATGATTGCAAATAATATTAATTGAGGAAGTCAATTTGAGATAATATTATTATTTAGAACAAATGCGAAACGTACATAATTTAGAACGTAAGATCAGATTGCTACCTTTGTTCAAGCTCAAAAAGGCTTTATTGGCGGAAAAAACCGCTTGCTTTATTGAATCTAACGTTTCAGAAATAATAACATAATTTTTTTTTCAACAGTCCACACCAAAACGAGACTCTTCTTTTTACTAGAAGAAAAAACCGGTTACTCGTTTGAATCTAACGTTCAAACTCCGAAAGGCTTACTGGAGGAAAAAACCGCTTACTAGTTCGAATTAAACGCTTCCCAAATAATAATACAATTTTTCCATAGCCCATAACCAAACGAGATTCTATTTTTCTCTTTGTTTTTGGAGTACCTTCGTTTAAACTTGGTAAAGCTTATTAGCGGAAAAACCCGCCTACTGGTTTCAATTTAAAGCTAGCCAAATAATAATAAAATTTTTCCACAGTCCACACCAAAGCGAGTATCTATTTTTCTTTTGGTTTTTGAGTTCCTTTGTCCAAACTCTGAAAGGCTTACTGGCGGAAAAAACCGCTAACTAATTTAAAAAAAAAAAGGCTCGCCAAATAATAATATAATTTTTCCACAGCTCACCACAAAGCGAAACTCTATTTTTCTTTGCTTTTGAGTACCTTCGTTCAAACTCAGAAAGGCTAATTGGCGGAAAAAACAGCCTACTCTATTGATTGAATTAAAAGCTCACAAAATATTAACATAATTTTTCCACATCCCACACTTCACCTAGACACCTAGACTCTATTGTTTCTTTCTGTTTTGGAAAACCTTAATTCAAGCTCGAAAGGCTTACTGGCGGAAAAAAACCGCTTGAAGAATTTCATATCCTAGCAAAGTTGGGCTTTAACTTAGCACGGAAATATTGACTCTAAATCTGTCATTTTACTTGTTTCTTGTGCTTTTAAGAAGTTTTAATTATAAAAAAGGAATAAAATGTATTTAACATAAGCATGACAGACTTTCAATGATTAACCTGGTGAAACTTTTAGTAAAATAATTTAACTTATAGTTTTTCTTCATTATAAACGGTTTTTTCCCCCTATTAGTATTTTGATTGAAAGACCACCCTTAAAAAGTTCAATTATTTTTTTCTTCTTTGCCATAAATTTGATAAAATAGAAAGTTTACAGTTATTCAGAGCTCACTCTTTGATAACCAAAATGAAATCATTGAACGTGTTTAAAATGGCAATCAGCAGCGCAGCCAACAACGAAATGGCGTCAGGTATAGGTAATTAGCGAAAAGCAAAAAGATTTTCTCCGATAATAATTTTTCATGCGCGCACATACCAATGCATATAAGAAGAAGTATGACTCCATGACAAGCCCGCATTATAGACATTAGCTAAACAAAAAAAAAAGTAAAAAACGGCCTGCTTCACCAATCAAATATGGAATAATGACAGTTACGTTGCATTTAAAGCAAACGATAACAACAACAACAACTACTAAAAAGAAACTACAATATAATAATCTAAACAAAAATGTTAAACATTTTTTTTTTTAGGTAAGTTTACTTACTTAAATGTTTGTACCAAGTTGTCATCAAAGTTGTAATGAACGAAAAGTGAATGAACTATACGCGCACTTACTGTCACTCTTATTGCTGTCACAGGTATAGGCATAATAACCACACGTACTCTATAACAGAGAGACGTAATGTTTAATGATAAATTAACAAAAGAGGAAATATTTAAGGCTCTCATCATCAAAAGAGACTCCAAATAAACCTTTAACAACTAGGAAACTTCAATTGTTTTATGTCATAGCGTGCGCGCACATAAATACACGTGTTATGAGAGACGCTGCTGGTAGGTACGTGCCATAATTTTAAATTTTTTTAACATTTCAACAGGTAGGTACTTGGAATTGGAATTTTATGTTAAAAAAATAATCTCTATTGAGTTTAAGAATACAATATATTGAAGCTATGCTTACATTTGGAAGGTTTCTTTTCTTTTTAATAAAACAAAATTTACCTCTTAATTGATTAATATTTTCCATTCTTCCATTATTATAATTTAGTAGCGATTTTCAATGGAACGAACTTTCAACGAAATCAGAATCGAACAGAAGAGCATGAATAGTAGTAAATGGACTAGATTATCTACTCATGAGAAGATGCCATGTCGCCATGTCGCTTTGTCGCCATGTCGCTAAGTCGCTATGTAGCCATGTATCACCATGTCGCATTGTCGCAATGTCGCCATGTCGCTTTGTCCCCATGTCGCTAAGTCGCTATGTAGCCATGTATCACCATGTCGCAATGTCGCAATGTCGCAATGTCGCAATGTCGCCATGGCGCTATGTCGCTATGTCGCCATGTCACTATGTCTCCATATCGCTATGTCGTCACGTCGCCATGTCGCTATGTCGCCATGTCGCTTAGTCGCTATGTCGCCATGTCGCTGTGTCGCTGTGTCGCAATGTCGCCATGTCGCAATGTCCCATGTCGCTATGTCGCTCTGTCGACTTTTTTAGTCTTGTCCCAGTAACTCAATGTACTTGTCTGCATCCAATACAAAAAAACTATAAACACAATGAATGGCCCATCTGGCCCGTTTTGTACTTTAACCTGCATAGTAAATTCTATGTAGTTAAGATTACACTACTTAAATAAATAACTTTCTCTTAAAATACAAAACAAAAAACAACAATCTCATTGATTTTACAAGAAATTACAACAGAAAATTCAAGAATTCAATTGAATTGAACAGATACAAAAAATGTCTTCCCATACATCATTTTAACTTTTCGAAAGTGCATCCGATCACCAACGAAAATTCCAACTTTTACAAACACACACAAATCAGTTAACCAGAATACCTCACTAATTGAAAGGTACCGATATGTTCTCTTAACGTTTACATCTGCAATTAGACGCATTAGTTTTCTTTTTTTCTTAAAAAAAAAAAAATTGAAACTAGGTGCGTCATCAAGTCGCACATGTAAGTTCGTAAACTTGACGAAAGTCTCCAACGACACTTTTGGTTAAAACTTTTATTTTTTACTGATCCCATAACTTACCCTTAATGTAGGTTAACAATTCTCAATTCTAACCAAGCAACAAAAAAATAATCATAGCTCATGTGGGTATATTGTCAAAGGCCTTGAAAGATCCATAGAAGCAGCAAACAAACACCTGATGGTGCAATAAACCTTAAAACCATTATCATTCAACCAAGACCAAATCCAATCTCTCAGATACTTGACACAACAAATAAAAAAAAAAAGCAAAAGTGCGGAAAAGTCAATTCAAATTCTTCAATTTCTCATCTTCATCCGGCGACTCAAGTCTTTTCATTGTTCTTCCGAAAAGGTAGCCCAAGGTGGGTTCAAATTGTCTATTTGACCTGGTTAAAGAAGCCAAGTATGGTGCTAGCTTAGATCACGATCAAGTCAATATAGTCGACGACCGAAGAAGAAGACAAGCACGGATTTTTACTTGCGTTTTTTTGTCTGATGAAGAGGTAACTTCCAACGACGATCGATGACCTACCGATGTCGATGATGGGAGAAAGTGAGAACCGGAAGAAACAAAAAAAAAAAAACATGGGCAGTCGTCAATTTTTGCTGCCCTGACATTATGACTGTCATAAAGCAGCACTCAATCGTGTCTGGAATTTTATGCCAGAGCTCTGCGAACTCTGCTTGGGGCTGGTAATTATGGATGCAGAAGCGGCGATCAATAGCGATTGATTGGTGGATATTGATGATGACTAGAGCGGCTGCGGCGCAGCTTTTATAGAAACGATCATATCCGTTTCTAGTGACGGGGGAATTTGACTTCCAACATTTTTTTCCACAACAAAATTGCACTGGAAATGAAAATGTTCTATCTTAGGTCTGTCAATGTTCCAAGTGTCAAAATGTGTATCAACGAAAGTGTCATGAAAATGTTCTAAAGGTATAATTTGACGGTCAACAAAATTAGGTAACCCCCTCTATGACGTCACATAAAAAAACTATCTTGGATCTGTCAATGTGCCAAGTGTCAAATTGTGTGTCAGCCAGTGTCATCGTTGACTATTTACGTTGACAGTGTAATCCTAGCTTAATAGATGATGTCTATAGATTTCCCCTCCTTGAAATAATTTCTTGGCTACGGTCTTGCAAAAGATCAATATTTTTAGCCAAGACTGGAAAGTTCACTTGGTCAGGTGCAGCCAGAAGGGAAATATAACATAAACTTGATTGTTTTTGTTGTTGTTGTTGTTTGGCCTTAACAAGGATGCAGTTTAAAATGCCACCAACATTGTGAATGAAGAAAAGGGTTACCGCGGCCGAGCTTCAGGTTGTTTTTTTTTTCTTGGAAAGTTTCATTTTCAATGTGAATTTTTTTTTTTTTTTAAGTTTTATTGTTTTTTTTTTGGGTGAAAGTAAAACTGTTAAAGAATGATTGAACTGATTTTGATCGATGTGAAGGCTTTGGGGTGAATTTTTAGTACAATTATATTATTATGAATGAAGGGCGCTCCTGATCAAATTGAAAAGGGAAAACGGAAATACAAATTACTGTTAAGAGGAAACAATTTTGCAGAGGAAAAGTACAAAGAGAAAAGGACCGCCTAATATTAAGCGGATTTCGGCATGGTTTTTTTGCAAGACAACTTCCGTCTTAAATTAAGCGGAAATCCACCTAATTTGAGATGAAAATCTTCTTAATTTTATGATTATAAGAATATATTTATCTTAAATTAAGTGGATTTCCGCTTAATTTAAGACGGAACCTCATCTTGACAAAAAACAATGCTGAGATCCGCTTAGTTTTAGGTGTTTTTTTTTCTCCGTGTAGCACAAGAATTTCCATGCCTGTAAACGTGCAGTCACTCGTCACTCGTCGCTCAGCGATTCGCTCAAAAGTTGAACTACGATGTGTAGTTGGTAGTAATAGATTTCTACTCATGAGCAGTCTACAGTCTTCAAAGGAATGCGGCTTTTAAAGCGAACAGTTCTTCTATTTGATGGATGGGGTGCGTTCAGAATTTTACTTTCTAGCTAATAGCAATGTTCATTTACATGAGATGTGTTCATGTACATGCGAAAACTGAGCAAAACTGGATAGAGTCCTCAACGTTACTGGACACTGACACTGGAAGTTTTATGCTAGTTGGCAGAAAAAAAAAACTTTATAATGCAAGACTCAAATTTTATGATTGAAATTATAATGCAGACATGCGGGCATGTGGAAAATTAAAAGGACCTTCAAATCCCCTACATTTACAAAGTTTTATTTCGAATTAATTTTTTTATTTCTTTTTTCATTTTTATTTTTTCGTATTAAATTTCTTTTCTACTATTGTGTCTTACAACCAACTTTATACGATAATCAATTCCCAGATTGTGTCGACCATAAATCAATCGAAATACAAAATAGCTTTTCACCAAGAAGTCAACCCAAAAACGCCTGGCGCGTTAGCACACAGCCCCACTGATGCACTTTTTCCCAAAGGCTATGAAATTTCACAACAACTGCACCAAGTGCAGAATATAGTTATAGAGAGTGCTTATAGGAGGTTTTTCCAGCCTCTCTCGTTTCATTTTGGTCAGTTCCGGCATGGTGTAGTACGACGACGACGATACGGTGGTGGCGGCATAGTGGCGTTCGGGACTACCCGCGTGGCAGTGATCTTCATCTTTAAGTCGTCGAAGTAGATATTAATTTCAACACCAATTCGATTGTCCGCTATGCAATGCCAACCAAGCGTATCCGAAATCCAGATCGGAAAAAGAGGAAGATACAGAGAGAAAGAGAGGGTGTTTCACAACGACGACGACTGCATTAGGCCAAACAAATCGATAGAATCGCATATTTATCGTTTCGGTTTTGGCCAAAGTCAAGATCGAGAGTGCGCGCACATTGGACATTACACTATCTGGGGATTGGAATTACAGCCTCAGTGCGGTAGTTGTGTGTGGTGGTGGTGCGGTGGCGGTCTAAAGGAGCAGTGGCGCTCGCGATAAGATGAATATCTCATCCAATCATCGTTATCATCCATATAGCCTTCTAAGCTGTTTCTGTAGAAGACCTGAGAACTGAGACTTGAGACTAAGACCCAGATCCAGATATGAATCTTATCTCACACAGATGGTTTGTTTTTGATAATCACGATAGCACACAGACAGATCCCCTCCGGTCAGAGGGATCTGGTATGCCTACACTGGTGCAGTCTGGATCAGTACTTTTTCATTCTGGCCGATTCTGAATGCAGATTGGAAAAGTTCAACACTTAATTGGAATCTAGTTGGAATTGATGTTCATGGGCATATCGTTTGATATCTATCGATGTTAACTGTCAACAGAAACATTTATGCAAAATCTATTCTGACTATTATGAACATGCACGCACTTTCCTATTGATCGTATGTTTATTCGTTAAAGCCCTTAAGCTTCTCTTGGTTCATAAATTTTCTTTTAATGTTTGGGAAATAAAACTGTCTATATTATTTAAAATTTAACAAATTGGTTTCGAGTTTCCGGAACTTACATTACAATCAACAATTACCCTTCTATAAGACTTTACAGGTGTACAGCAGTTTCTGTAAGGCATTATAGAAGTAAAATTGACTAATCATTTTGTTGCAAGGGTTTCAACCATTGAATAGAGAAACCGGACTCAGTTTGTGATGAGAATAAGGTGTTTTGGTTTTGAAATCTAAGGCATTCAAGTCCGTTCGGTGAGAAGACTACCAAGAAAAAACACCCTCTCACCAAACTCACTCATCCAAATTACAGAAAAAAAAAAAAAACATTTCTTTGCTTCTTCATTTTTATTTGTTTCTTTCTCAATTTCACTTCTATATCCCACCGCGCACCTATTATTAGATTTCTTCAAGACTGAGTTGAGTAGTGATAACTGAGAATCAGTCAACCTAACGACGACACAGTGCAAATCCGCAATATATGCAGCTATAGCTGCGCGCATTTGTGCCATCATCGTCGTCGTCTTAGTCGCAGTAATCTAGCAGCAGTGCAGTCACTCGCAGAAATCAAAGATGCAGAACATTGGAAATGGGTGATTTGGTGCATGTTATTCAATTCGGTTACTGATACAGTTAGTTGTCGTCGTCGTCGTTGTTGTGTCTTGTGTGATGACGATGGGCTTCGTTAGTTAGAAAACAGTAATATTTTTTTGTATTCTATCTTCAATATCAATCTTAGAACTTTGGTAAGAAAATATGACGCAGTGATATTAATCTTTCAATGATGAGTATGATGGGGTACCTACAGATGAAAACTATAATCAAATATTAAGTTTTTCATATTACTTCAGAATTTTACATGGTCGCAGTTTTTTTTATATTTCGATCTCATAGAGAATAGTTTTGATTTTAAGGAAAAAATAAACAAAAATTAATTGAGTTCACGTTTTAATTATTTTCGTTGTCTATTTTTAATTTTATTTAAATAATACGTATACACCCCATCAACCCTTTTTTCATCAAAATCACCACGTTTGCATGTTAGAAAAAAAAATTGAAATATTTGTTAAATAATTGAAAGTTTAATGGCAACCCTAACCACACTTCTGTAAATTTGTGGACTTCTATTTTTTATAAGTTAGGTCTGTCTCAAAAGTTGAACCGAATTTTAGTCTTTTCTTTTATCAACTTTTCTCATTATCTTCTTTTTAGTTTTTTTTTTTTTGTTCAACATCTTTTTATGACTGCTGGCAACCCTCTTCTAAACAACTATGCTTTTACTAATTTTTTATTGTTTTTATATTTACAATTGCTCTTATACATTTTGAGTTTTGACAGTAACTGGGCCAATCCCTTCAAGTCCGACCTTGGTCCGGATCCGGCTGAGTCCGGCTTCGACTACGAAACGGGTCCGAAGGCGGCTCAAATTAGTATGGAAATTATAATCACCGCGGAGCCGATTTTATATGTATTGGTTTTTTCACCACGATTTCTCCTTCGACTTTGTGTTCATACACAAAAAGTTGCAAGTGTGTGAGTGCAACCCCGTTTTTCTCGGTCGGAGTGTCTTTTCTGAACTCAGTTTTCTTGCTTGAAGGGATGTAGAGCCGATTCATTTTGACATTTCTGTGTAGCATTCTCACTTGCATTTGGTGGTGAAAAAGAGATAGATAGAGGCAGGAAATTAAAAACTCATTTAAAATCTTCGGCAACTATAAAGCTTATAATGTCAAAAAACCTATACAAAAAAATATTTGACATTTAGGCTATGATCACATTTTGTAAACCAAAATTTAAACATTAACATTTAAGGAGACATCATTTTTATTAATTTCTTGATTAAATTCGGTTTTTCTTTTATGACTTCTAAAGTACTCTTTATACGATTAAAAACTTTCTCTGTCATAAAAACAACAACACTGACAGTAGTTATCAAAATCATGTGCCAATTACGTTCAATAATTTAACTTCTTTATCTCAAATAGGAGCGGTTTTCTGTTCTCTTCTCTGGCTCATATTCTATGGTTGTTCACTGACAATAACAATAATCAAATATATATAATCAATTAATCAAAATTCAAAGACAACACTCAAGCCATAGACACTCGCTCTTAATGGGGGCAGTATTGTGACATTTACAGGCAAGGCAACCAACAAGACACACACCATACAATCATGATGATTTTCTGAATATTCAAAAAGAAATACTTTCATAAAGAAATTAGTTCTCACGTGTGCCACACTATACCTACGATGGCGCTTATAAATTTTCACGCATTGAATAAAAAAAAATTTAATCTTTATTTGTTGAGGTTACCCGATTACACAAAAAGAGGTTCAACTATTTGGATTAGTTGTCAAGCCTTTTCAATTATTTGACAGACTTTAGATACAAACTTGCCTTAAATGGTATAAAAGTTCTGTTTGCAAAAAAATAGGTGACTGGTATAAACTGAACAGAAATAGAGCAAGAAATAGAACACATTCTTTTTAACAAGTAGAACAACACTTTTTTAAAAATCTATTAAAACGTCAGATTTAAGCGTTGTCAGTATAGTTGTGGTGCGGTGTCATTATCCCTTATTATTTACCAGACAACCGCCTTTGTTCATAAATCAAGCCTTATGGTTATACCCAATAAGTCTTTTGCATCTAAATCAGCCAGCATCACATCAGAGACCTCCTCCTCTATTTTTTATGATTAATAATGGCCAACTAGCTTCTGGTCTTCGATAATAATTTTTCAACAACTTCAAGTATAATGAAGATACGCGCGATTCTCTTCTCTGCAGTGGCGCAGCCAGACTTATCTTTGTTGATATTAATGATTGCAATGAAGATGAAAATGATGATCTGCTAGTGATATAGAGCTTGTTTTTTTTTTTTCTGAATTGTCCTCAGACCCCTCAATCAATACGCCAATTAGCCCATCAGACAAGGTCATGTGAAAGAGAGGTGCTTCTCGTAAATTATATCGAGAACTATACACAACGACTAGGACTCCGATCATCGTTTTTTTATTTACCAATGACGAAGATGAACCAACGAGTTCCCCTTTATGATTATTTTTCAAAATTTAAATTTATCGCCATGGGAATCTTCTTGGCAGTCCTACAATGGTGAAAAACAAACAAAATAAACTCCATCGATATGTTAGCGCCCCATGGCCAATGTCATTCTGCAGTGTATATATGTGCTTTTGAGAACAGTGGTTTGAGTTGATTTGACAGATGGTTTATATTCGAAAAACGAACAGATCTGATGGACATAAATGTCATTTTCATAAAAGAAAATTTTGATTCTTTAAAGCTTTTCAGAAGCTAAAGTACCATCTATCCCGCTGACAGTCAGCTAGGTGACAGCTAAAGCTACGGTTACACTTTACCAACCAAAAACAAATCAACTTCAAAAAAAAAATTGAACGAGAGATTTTTAGCAGACATTTTGAACCACTGTATTATGTTCGATGGGTTGACCGAGTTCGGCCTTTAGAGGACGCGCCACAGGAGCGCTCTTCTGCTTGTTTTTCGATATTGAAATCGTTTGTCTTCTTCGACGGGGCCTGGCAGCTACATATACATAACTCACAAAGATACCCCAGCGCAGCGCATAGAACATGACCACATGGAAAAAATAAGAGAGGAAAACTTCTTCTTCGATTGTGGCACTGTGATGCCAGCCGCATCGGTTAAGTGAGGTTTCAACACTTTCCTCGTTCAAAAGGAACTCTCCAGTTGTTCATAATAATTACACAGTTCAGTCTTTGGCATTGGCTTGAGTTTGCAAAGTGGCAATTACAATGTGCTGCCAGTTGATGTGTCCTGTTGTAGGTTTCTGGCTGCTGTGTATAGAGAGAGATAGTTTGTTGCAACAATGTTGTAGATATGGAATTCTGGCTGGCTGGTTGGCCCTCTCGCTGTGGGAAGAAAATTCCTTAAGATAAATCGTTCGATTAATTAATTGGTAGACTCTCTGTGGTGTGGTGCTGGTGGTGGTGTGGAGAACTTTTGCTTTTATGGAATTTGGAGCCTCTCTTGTGGTAGAGCTCAATAATGATGCCACTTTAAATGGAGATGTTATTCTGTAGCAGTTTTATTAATACCACTTGTTTTTTTGGTTTTATTATTTTTATAGCTATGGCCGGAGACTTTACTACATGTAGCAGGTAATCGAAAGTGACATCAGTTTATTATTTGAGGTAACAAAAAAAAAACAATGTATATGCATTTTAGACCAAGTCGATTTTTATCGATTAAGTCATGTTGTGAGTATAATTTTAATTATTGTTTGGATGAAAGATAAAAATTGTTTTCTTGTCTACCAGTTTCGTTTTAATGAATTAATTAAATGAGGGTCTGGAAAAGTGGTGGCGAGTTGGACTTGCCAGACATAGTTATAAGAAAAGGAATTTGTCAATCTTCTGTAATATGTATTTACATATAGACCTGTTTTATACCAGTCAATGACTTCTATTTGCTAGACAGTGTCTACTTCCGAATCATATCAGAAATAGAACAGTGTCATTTTCCGAATCATGTCAAAAAAGACTGTATGTTTAATTCTGCCATAAAAGAATGAACTTGCTGCCACTTTGATGAAAAGAGCATTTGACAGTTTGGTACTACCTAATGTCAAAACGACGCCTCAGGCGGAGCTGAGTCCGACTTTGAATACGAAACGGGTCCGACGGCGGCTCAAATTAGTATGTTGTATGTGTTGGTTTTTTCACCACGATTTCTCCTTCGACTTTGTGTTCATACACCAAAAGTTGTGAAAGTGCAACCCCGTTTTTCTCGTTCTGAGGTCGGAGTGTCTTTTCTGAACTCAGTTTTCTTGCTTGAAGGGTATTACATTTCTGTGCTTTAGGGTACAAACACAATATTTTTGCTCCGATTAAAAACTCATTGCAAATCACATGTAAATTTGAGAGAAAAATTGAGTTCCGTTTCATTTTTATTTTGACATTCATGCTTATATTTTTCAAAGAGTGTTACCACTTTTGCTTTATTGTAGTCAGCAAAGAAGCTTCATAAATTTCTTTTAGCTTAGACTATATTTAATTGTATTCAACCATTTGAATATAATCTTCCTTCTTTTAAAAGAAAGTTGATCATATATTTAAAATCATAAATGCAACGCCATTACTTCCTCCATATATTAGTATAAGCATGCAACATGCACTGTGTAGTCTTTCCGGTGGTGGCGGCGTGAAACTATGTGGTTTTTGTTCTCTGTGTAACCAACTTTTCGATTTAATTTGTTTAATGCACTGATTGCTGCTTTTATTAAGAGCTCTTCTTCATTTAATGTAAATCTTTCATTTTTTTATAGATGCAAATTATTAATTATAAAATCAATACATGAAATGCGTATAAAAAACAACAACAAACACCTTGCCTAATGTGAGGGTGACACACCACATCAGTGTGAGCCTTAAATGCGGATTTCGATGTCCGTTGAACCCACACCACAACAACCATCACCACAATGCAGGAAAGACGATTACACTCATATAAATTAGGTGGTGAAAATTATTATTTTAGCCAATTTTGGACGTGCAACTGGTTGGTGGTAGAGTCACACAGTGGTAATAGGTTTCATATTTTTTATAGTAATAAATGTCAATTTTGCTTCTAAAGAGCTTTACCGGAGCTACAATACCACCTGTAAGGCTTTATAGAAGCAATATTGTTAGTCCAGTTTTCTACCAAAAATTATTCTGTAATCATTTACTCTTATCGTCCGACAACTTCAAGTGCCCTTTCGACTTCTTCTTACTCTTATTTTGTCAAATTCTTACCTTGCATACAAAATTTTTGCCAGTGTTCAGAGTAAAATACCCCTCTGTATGATGATAAAGCGGTAGCGGTGTGGTTGTGATGCATGTTCATATGCATTTATGAATATAGCGCCAGTCAGTGCACAATACGGTAGACGGTGGTGGAGGCGCAAGTCAAACTCACGCCAAATGCTCCCAATCGATAGCAGCGCTTACTTCTTTGTGGAAAGTTATAGTTTCTTCTGTATAATAAGGCTTGCCATGGTTGGTTTGGTTGGTTTGATGATTGATTCATGGTCATGCCACATGCAGCAAATAGGCTGCTCTTAATTTTTCTATTTTAAAAATTTTGCGAATTATAAACCTCTTTCTATGCATGGATGATAGTCATAGTCACTGTCTGGTACCATTGCGCGCACATGCATATAGAAACATAAATAAGTGATTTCAATTTTATTAAAAGTGATCGTTTATCATAGTTTTCTTTATTAAATTGAATTATTTGAAATTTTATATAAATTAATTGGAACTTATATTTATTATTTATAAAGAAATAAAATTTATAGAAAAATGTATCTTGTTAATGGAAAAGAGGAGAACGATATGGTATGAATTATAATGGGGAGTTATGTATATTAATTATGTTTTTTAGACAACTGGAAATTAAGTAGATAAATATTTAATTAAATAAATAAACATGAACATGTAAAGCTTTATCATTTTTTCAAAGAGAAAGGATTTTGGATAAGATCTAAAACTGAAGCTTAGAATGTTTGTCTATGGACGTTTAGTAAATTTACACTTTCATAGTATCGGACAATGCTTTAGTACTGATACCGAAGCTTCTGGATAAGGCCAGTGTATAAAAATTATTGTTTAAAAATAAGGAAAACAATTAAATTTATTATTTCAATTATCCTTACCTAGCAAATTTAAAGAGGACTTCGTTGCTTAAAACGGACGACGTTAACTATACTTTGAAAAATGTTGATATAGGTAGTGTTAACGATATATTTCCGAAGCATCTACTGCATAAACAGTTAAGACTTGATAGCACATTTAAAGTTTTTTTATGGAACTCATTCTCTCTTTAAACCTATACACACAGAGAAAAAATAGTCATTTTTAACTATTTTCATAGTTAAAATCGGGATAACTATTTTAAATAGTGACTATTTTATAGTCAATCGAAGTATTTTCCAAATAACTATTATATAGTCAATTTTAACTATTAAAATAGTTTTTTGTGACTATTTAAATAGTCCTCCTGCTTAGACGGGAGAGGAAATTTAATAAAAAACCTAACCTTAAAATGAAAAATAAAATATTAAATATTTTTTAAAATTTAGATTCGTTTTTTATACAGATTGTTCCGAAAGTAAGTAATGATGCAAACGATAAATTTGGTAGCTTTCTCTCCTTGTTCATAATTGATTGATAATATTCACTGAAACATTATTTACTGAACAATTAATAATAAATGATTATAATAATAATTTCTTACTTTTATTTGGAGCAACACCCTGGTTTGACACTGGTTTTCCTCGAAAAAAAGAGACTTTTGTTTCGTAAGAATTAAACGAACACATGTTTTATTCTTTTTGGACAAACGACATCAAATTTGTACTCGCACTGACACATTTGCTTCTTCAAAATAGTTATTAGTAACTATTCAAAATAGCTAGTTACTTTTAACTATTTTGCTGTGGCATGTGACTATTATAATAGTTATTTCTAACTATACCTAAACGTAGTATGTAGTTATAAATGAATATTTTAAAATAGTCAATTTTAACTATTTTAATAGTTATTTTTAACTTTTTTGTTTTTGCATATGACTATTACAATAGTTATTTTTAACTAGTTATTTGTAACTATTTTCTTTCAAATTTCATTGAATTCTATATATTAATTATGCAAACAGTTGCAAAATAACTATTTTTTTCCCTGAGTGTAGTACTTACAAGTTTATCGGAAAAACAAGCTTTTTTCGGTTGAACTTCTTTAACAGTATTTAAACAGCTTATTAGAAGTTATTAAACAAGTTCGCACTTCTATAGGCTTGACCACACTGGAGGGTATGCGGTAGCGGTATGGGTAGCGGTGAGGGTACTTGTATGAAAAAAATTCCAAAAATTTTTTTTAGTACAAATATCGCTACCGCTATACCGCATACCCTCCGGTGTGGCCAAGCCTTATTAGTAGTTTAATTCTAAATCAATCTCTATACAAGCTCTATATCAAGAGATTTCAATTTCAATCGGAAGCTGTTAGTGGGGTATGATAGGCTTAAAAGAAGCTTTATAGAAGCAAAACTGTCATTTAATTTCTTGATGTATATTGTATATTATCTTATTTCAAATTGAAAGTTTGCATGACAAATTTGTAAGTCCAGTTTTCTTCACTGATTACATTTTCCCTTGTGTTTGTTACCTTAAGACTTTAAGGGCCAGTTGTACAAATATTTAATCCGTGGATAAGCAACTTTTATCTTCTGAAATCGGCAGCAAGGCTGAAGTTTAGCACTGGTTCAAGGTTCATATATATGTAGAAATAGCCACATTCATGCTTGAACCGAAGTTGACCCGCAGCTAATCCACCGAAATCGGTGGGTTAAATTCCTGAACCAAGGCTGATCCACGTTTGTACAACTGGCACTAAGCATCAAATAGTCTAAGGAAAAGATAGATTGTCACCTTAAACCAATAGGTTGCTCATAGTATCCCAATTCGAACTTCATTTAAGAATAATTTTAAATTATCTCGTCTCTTTAAATAAAAATTAGTATAATCTCTTATGAACATAGTTTGAGAGCACCTGACAATGCATCGACCACCTTACATTTTGACAATCACTGAAATGAATAATCTTTCTCTTGTGTTCTGAGCTTAATCTCCGAAAAAATTGACAGCTGTCTTTCAAACCGCATTTCGGTGTTGCTTGCTTGCTTATCATCTGTCATCACAATTTTTAAAACAAAACTTTTTTTAGCCGCTAATCCTTTGGCTTGTGCATGTGCCGGTGTATTAAAGAATTTCACAAATTGTATTATTTTTTAATTTTTATATATAAATAAAGTGAAATCAATAATTTATCAATAAAATTCCATTATGATGGCACAATTTTCCCTAAGTAGTCTAACTAAAGAATTGACAGAAGTCGAAGAACCAGGTCTAACATTTGCTGGTGGTTCTTTGAAATGGACAACCGCTGAAGATGGTAAAAATCCTCTCTTATTCCACAAAGTATTTTATTTATTAACTAATTACAATGATTTGTATGCTTCGATTAGTCAAAGAAGTCACATCTGCCATCGATGCAGCAAAAAATCTCACCTACCTCAAATTGGAGGGAAACACGCTTGGCG
This sequence comes from Episyrphus balteatus, assembly GCF_945859705.1. Classification (NCBI taxonomy): domain Eukaryota; kingdom Metazoa; phylum Arthropoda; class Insecta; order Diptera; family Syrphidae; genus Episyrphus; species Episyrphus balteatus. Next base: position 5,196,719 of record NC_079137.1, on the reverse strand, counting down.
TGGAAGCAGCTGCCGCTATTGGCAAATCACTCGAAAAACATCCTGAGTTTAAAAAAGCCCTCTGGAAGGATATGTTCACTGGTCGTTTGAAAAATGAAATTCCCGTAGCTCTCGAACATTTGGGCAATGGCTTGATGCTTGCATCAGCTCAATTAACAGTCTTGGACTGTAGTGACAATGCTCTTGGGCCAAATGGAATGGTTGGTTTGCAAGCTCTTTTGAGCAGCAGAGTTTGCTTTAGTTTGAAGGAATTACATTTGAATAATTGTGGTCTTGGGATTTATGGTGGCAAAATGTTGTCTGAATCGATTTTAGATTGTTATAAAAACAGTTGCGATGCTGGAACTCCTCTAGATCTTAGAGTGTTTGTTACTGGGCGAAATCGTTTGGAAAACGAAGGCGCCAAATCGATTGCTAAGATATTTTGTACCATCAACACTTTGGAGGAGATTGCAATGCCACAGAATTCAATCTTCCATGTGGGCATTTCTGCTTTGTGTGAAGGATTTAAGAATAATCCAAATATGAAGGTTTTGAATTTGAATGATAATATTATGACACCAAAAGGTGCAGCGGCTATTGCTGATGCTATTCAAACTATGCCATTGTAAGTATTTTCATTTTCTTTCTGGGCCCTATTTCATAAAAATACAAGACCAACAATTGCCTCGTTATATTGGTAACTCAGTACTTAGCTCAGTAAAATTTTACACGGGAAACAACAACAAAAGATTGCTAAGGATAAACAAAAGTTTTTTATTTGTTGGTTTATAGAGAAATTTTTTTTTCTAAACTTATACATTTTTGATCCTTCAACAATAAGGATCATTAATAAAATGAATTATACTAAAAAGGTCACGTAAGAAGGAATATTTGATCATTAATAAATGAATAAAAGTAATCAATTGTTGTTGTTTACAGCATAAAATGTTTAATCAGTAAAATGCTGAGTACCAATAAAACACGGCTAATAACACTGCCAGTCAATAGAAAAGCTTAACCCTATAAAGGATAAAAACCGAAGGAAAACCCTTTTTAATGATTTATATTTAAGGATATCCCTTTTTCTGATTTATTATTTAAAAAAAGCTGACTCAAAACTATTGAAACAATAAATTAATACAATTTATTGCAATGCTCCCCAAAAAAGATCTTCGGTCAATAGAATAGGTTCACTTGTCTTATTTGAGAATATGAGACGAAAACGATTAAATTGTTAATGTAAGATAGTTTCTATTTATTTTATTTTACTGAATTTATAGCATTCGCACTTTTATTTAACCTAAACGCAAATTAGTTTCACCTTTTCACAGATGTATTTCACCTTTTAGCAAATATAATAAAACTAAACACAAATCAATTTAACCTAAAAGCAAATATAATTAAACTGAAGCAATCTAATTAAACTTTTAGCAAACCTATTTAAACTTAACGCAAACTGATCCTTTTCTAGAAAATCGTGGTTTTTGGTATCGTGCTATGAAAAAGGGATAAGGTTTTAAAAGCTGTCCGTAGCACTAAAATCAACGAAACACTCCAAAAACACAATAAGAACCTATAAACAAAATGTGCAGTTCAGTTAATAGGGAAAAATCTAACAAAAAAAAAAGAAACTAGGTTTTGATACAGTTTTGAAGAGGGGTTTATTTTCAGTATAATTCCCAATTTACGTAATTTTTTGTTGGGTGGGTCATCCGCTATTTAAATAATCGCGTTACTCTCAGTATCTCGACAACGACTTGTTTCACCAAAAATTTTCGAGTTTTTTCGGTTTGAATATACACTTTCTTTCTCCCATATCTCATTTTCACATGCGAGTTATACTTTCAGAGGAGGTAGAAAGAATATTACAACAGTGCGAGATTTTACTCTATTTTCTACAATAAAACTGTTCTGACGGTGTGAAAAGTTTACCTAAAGAGTCTGAATAAATCACTAAACTTTGAAAAAGTCATTTTAAGAGTGAGCTTGCATGAATTTGCAGTGAAACATGGCGACGGAAAATCAGGGCCAATTTTATCAAAATATGGAATACCGACTATTATTATTACTTCAACCTTATGGCTATAATGTCGCCGCAAAAGCAGTTAGGAAGTAAATAAAATTTGAAATGATTTAAACCTTCAAGGATACACAAATTTTATTTCATTCCTCGAAAAGAACACACACGCTGCAAATCTCTTTTTTAACTTTAAACCTATTTTCGATTCTTTGAGGTTTTAACGGAATTTCCTAATAGATTTGCATGCGATCTAGGTCTGGGCAGGTCTCTTCAATCTTTGTACAGTTCCAAGGCTAAGGAAAATTTAATTTAAGATTTTAATACGGAAGAATGGAATACCAAACAAAGGATAGTGCGCTTTTCTTTTAATTTTTAGCCTCTTTTCCCCTCGTATCCTATTTTTATTTTAGTTTTTTTTTTCGTAGTTTCCCTTATTTCTTCTATCTATGTTCTACGATTTTTCTCGATTTTATACAAACACATAAATTTCGTTCGGTCTACAGCTTGATTTTTATTTTTCCTTCGAAACTTAGGCACTTGGACTGTCTCATTTTCCCTTAAAACATGTTTAAATAAACCTCACTTTACTTCGCCAAAAAACCCGCTCACTAATCTAAGTTATTTTTAAAGTGGGTGAACCTATCCAATTGGCCGATCAAAATAAGTCTTTTTTTAGAAACATTCCAAACGAGATGTACATTTACCGTTAGAATAGTTTTTCAACTTACTTTTTCTGATTTATAGTTAGGGAAAAAAAAGACATTCTTTGAAACAACATTCTCGGAAGGTTTTTTGCCAATATTTTTTTAAGAGAAAAAAGATATCCCTTGCCGTTTATAAAGTGAACCTATTCTATTGACCGGCAGTTTATTTGTGAATTTACTTGTAGCTTATAAACACAGGCCAACAATTTTTTACTTTTTAAAATTTTCCAGAACGATTTGTATCAAACTTTATGGATTTGGGTTCAGTAAGTAAATCGTACTGGTTTCTTTCTAACAACTCTAGTTTTTGAAATATTTAATTTTTCATATTTTGGGGAATGTGCACACTAATTTTTAAGTTTTTCCCTATTTTGGGCATTTCTTAAAATTTTCCAGGAAAAATTATTAAACTTAATGTACTTGCCGTCAGTAAGCCTTAAAATCACATTCATTTATTTCTAGGAGCTCTATTTTTGAAATATCTTAGTTTTACAGATTTTGGGGGTAGTTTCGTACTAATTTTAAAGTTATACTTATTTTAACTGTATGTTAACTTTTCCTAGAAATTTTTTTATTGAACCTAATGCATTTGGGTTCACTTAGCCAAAAAATTAGACTGGTTCCTTTATAGGAGCTCTAATTTTGTTTAGATATTTTCATTTTTCACGTTTTGGGGGAAATTTCATACTATTTTTTTTAGTTTTTCTTATCAAAACGTTTTTAAAGTTTTGCTGGAAAAATTTATTTCGAATGTAATGTTATAAATTTATTTAAAATAAAATTTATGAATTTTTAGCTTTTTCATGTATGAATAATTTAAATACTAGAGCTGCTAGAAAAAAATCAAATGTTGTTTTCGGAATCAGCACCCTCCATTTAATAAGAAATGATAAACAATAGTCTGGAAAATTTTTATGTGTTGGACAGTGAATTGTTATAACTGAAAAAAGTAATATACATTATAAATAATTTTATTTGAAAATATATGTTATACATATGTATTTCATTTAATTACAATCTCTTTTGCTATGCTAAATTTAATTTAGTTTTTAAACTCGGCAGAAGCATTGAGCCATGCCTTTTATTCTTTATTAAAAAATAATTTATTTATAACGTTTTTTTTTTTAAGAAACAATAATAATAAATAAATAATACTTTTTCCCATTTCCTCACAGATTAAGAGAAATCAATTTAGGAGATTGTCTTTTGAAGACAAAAGGAGCACTTTATCTTGCAGATGTCTTAGCAGACAACCAACCAGATTTGGAAGTTTTAAATCTGGAAGCCAATGAGATTGGTTCTGAAGGTGGTTTGCAATTGATAGCAGCACTTCACAACAAACCCAAATTGAAAACTCTCAACCTTGATACCAATAAGTTTGGCTATGATTGTATTGATGAGATTAAAGAAACAATGGCTAAGATTTGTCCAAGTTGCGTTGTGGGTTCGTTTGACGACGATGAAGGTGATAGCGATGTTGATGATGAAGATGATGAGGATGGCGATGAAGATGATGATGGTGAAGAGGAAGAAGAAGAAAATGAAGATGGTGATCATCATAATGATACAACAGAAGATGCCGATGAAGAGAATGATATTTATGGCGAGGAATATGGAAATGATAGTGCGGCTGTAGATAACTATGTTACAGCTGTGTTTAATAAGGTAAATGATTTTACTTAAAAGTTGAACCTTCCCGATCTTGTTCATTTTCCTTTATTCATTATGTTTTCTCTTAACAGTCCAATGATGATACCGCTGAAGGCTCCTTTCTATCTAATACAAGTGTTACATATGAAGGTGAAACACCTCGACCAAATACCGTTGAAACATTTTGTAATACACCAAATCCGTCACTTAAAATGTTTGAAAGCATCGAAGATACGAATAAATTAGAAGCATTCCGGGACTATCTAAAAGTAAGATTTTTTCAAATACATAGTCCAAGGATTAGTCATAATTAATCAATATGTATTTCCGTTTTTAGGGATTCAAATGCGACAACTACCTCATTATGCTAACATTTACTGCTCTAAAATGTGCAGCCCTATCGAAAGTCTCTCAAGAAGCTCTTGATATTTCTGTCGCTTTGTATGCAGATTCATTTGCTTATGCTCAAGAAGTTGACCAAGTAACACGTGTGATGAATTTCTTTTTAATACAATTGGGTTTGTTGAAAAGTGAACAAAAAGAATTCAAACCCGCATACAATTTAAAAGGATGTCGATATGCTTTCCGAGAGACGTTGAAGCAAAAAGAATTACCTATCGAGGTTAAACAGACTTTTACATTATTCCTTGATCGATTTGATGATTGAAGAAAAAAGATGATTTTGTTGTTTTCATTTTTCTTTGGAATTTGTACTTTTGTTTGATTGTACTTTTTAAAATGTTTTAAACAAATAAAATTTGTAAGTTGTTTTTTTAAATTAAACAAATAATTTAATTTTGTTCTTGAAATTATAGTGTGCAATGCCCAATACGATTTTCATATTGAGTTGGCATTTTTCATAATGATAGTCGCGACCTGCGGCTGAACCGTTTTACTATTTTTAAATCCCAATCGACAAATAAATTTTTGTTTATCAATAAAATGCCTCAAATAACCCTGCAGACTGCCAATATCTTTGGTAGATAACAGAGTACCTAGAAATATGACGTCATTCCAAAAACACGCTGCGAAGTGTCAGTAACATTCTTGTGTTTACTTTGGTTTCGTGTGTTTAGAGTGTACTCAGTTTTCCCAAGAAAAACAATGTCAGACACTGAAGAATCTACTGGCCCATCATTAAAATGTGAAGAGTTTATAATCACTCCCAACTTTACTCTCGAGGATTATGAAAATAATTGGGCAGAACATTTGTGTGATATTGACTTTGAAGAAAGAGATAAAATATTTCATAAGTTCTATAATCATATTTGGAATTTATTATTCGGACCAGATGCAACACCAGAAACTCACATTCGTGCTGTTCAATTGTTGCAAAGAGAACGTTGCGATGCATCGTGTTTTGATCCATATATTTACAACAATTGGATTCGAACTGTTAAAGATGAAATTGTCAAACGTGAAATGTTTGACCTTTGGAGAAATGAATTTGTTAAGAAACGATTGGGATTGCTGTGGGTGAGGGATTGTGATTATTTTGATGATATAAATGATCCAGAACCTGAGGAATTTTACAAGTTGGATTTATAAAAAGTTGTAATGAGATATGACAAAATAAATGAACAATTTTAAATATTTATGTTGGGATCTTAATTATTTTTAACATATAAGAAACAAAGCATAAGAAAATTTATATTATTTAATACATTTGTATATCTAAGGGTACTTTGTATTCCTCATCCTTTATGATCTCAGTGTCCAGGCGATCATAACTTTCCTACGTACCTATATTTTTCACACTAGTTATCTGTCTATAGGGTTTTTTTTCAGAAACCAGCGCCAAGCTTCCCGGTTGTGTGTTCACCTATTCTGAATGAAAACTCCCAATGAAATATGTTCGGGAAGCCCCCAATCGTAAAATTCCTAGAATATCGTTCTTTTTTCGTCTATATTTTCTTTATGCAGATAGAGATCTAAAATTAAATTTCAGCCAAGTTGAGGACAGCTTCAGCTAAAAAAATGTGAAAAATGTGCACGATCTGTAGTTACTAGGCTTAAACGATGAAAAGGCGAAAATCATTCAATGTATGGAAGCTTTTTGTTTGGGAGAGCCTTTTCTTCCAACACATTTCCTCGCAGTTTTCATTCAGCATAGGGCTGATTATATTCCATTTCTGGTTTTTAATTTTAAAATTAAAAACCAAGTTATTTTCAAACGAATTTGGAGCAATACATTACACCAACTTAACCCAAATCCGTTGGTAAAAATAGTTGTTTATAAAAAAATAAACGATTTTTACTGTGATAGCTACTCTATTTGATAAGTTCAGAATAAGAACAGATTCTGCATGCATATGACGTCATTCCAAAAACACGCTGCGAAGTGTCAGTAACATTCTTGTGTTTACTTTGGTTTCGTGTGTTTAGAGAGTACTCAGTTTTCCTAAGAAAAACAATGTCAGACAATGAAGAATCTACTGGCCCAACATTAAAATGTGAAGACTTTATAATCACCCCAGACTTTACTCTCGAGGATTATGAAAATAATTGGGCAGAACATTTGTGTGATATTGATGAATCAAATGACTTTGAAGAAAGAGATAAAATATTTCATAAATTCTATAATCATATTTGGAATTTATTATTCGGACCAGATGCAACACCAGAAACTCACATTCGTGCCGTGCAATTATTGCAAAGAGAACGTTGCGATGCATCGTTTTTTGATCCCTTTATCTACAACGATTGGATTCGTACTGTGAAAGCTGAAATTGTGAAACGTGAAATGTTTGACCTTTGGAGAAATGAATTTGTTAAGAAACAATTGGGATTGCTGTGGGTAAGGGATTGTGATTATTTTGATGATATAAATGATCCAGAACCTGAGGAGTTTTACAAGTTGAATTTGTGAAAAGTTGTAATGAGCTATGACAAATAAATAATAAATGAAGAATTTTAAATATTTATATTATAAGAATCTTATTTATTTTTAACATAGGTATGAAGCGTTCAGAATAACAATGGGTCAAGTCCACTTTTCTATGGGTTGGATGTTTTAACTTTTAAGATCTTAAAATATAAGGGTTTCGTTTTATTAAATAGTATTGATCTGTGAAACATTTCAAAAAAGTTCCTGAGAAAAAGCTTCCCAAAGTCCAAAATAATGCAGAAATTTCGAATGGACTTGACCCATTATTTCTGAACGCCTCATGTAAGAAATTAAACATATGAAAATGCTTAAGTTTATATTTAATACATTTTTTGTATATCAAGGATACTTTGTGTTCTTTTTCCTTTATTAGGCTTTTTTATGATCTCGCTGTCCAGGGGATCATAACTTTCCCACGTATGTATATGCCTTAAAGTCAGATTGACCTCAGAAAGCAGTGTCAAGCTTCCCGCTTGTTTATTCAACCCCATTCTGAAATTATATTCCCGGGGCAATGTGTTCGGGAAGCTCCTTAATGTAAAATTCCTAGAATATCTTTGTCACAATTTAGTGTAGGAATAAAAAGTGAAGAAAAACGGAGATAAGGAACGGCAGCTTAAAATTAACTCGATATGCTGTAGCTACTAGGCTTAACGATAAAAAAGCGAAAAGGGACAAAAATGTATACAAGCTTCTTGATTGGGAGAGCCTTTTTCTGAGATTTCATTCAGAGTACTCCATTTCAAAGGCCAATTTTTAAAATTAAAAACTCATTTTTATTTAAACCAAATTAGGGCAAAACATAATAGCAACTCAACCCAAATCCGTTAAAAAAATCTTTCTTATAAAAAAGAATTATTTTTACTTGTGATACTTGGCCAAGCTAAGAATTCACACAAATTCTGACAGTAACTTTAACTGCCATATAACCAATATGGAAAAGCATATTTAAATAAGAAGTCTTTTACTTTTGCCATTTCTGGGCATTTTTATGAAATCTGACCAATCAGAGCCTCTAAAAATTCAGAATTTAAGTTCAGGAGACCTTTTTGAATGCAGGGAATGTTTTAACTGACTCTTAGTTCATAAACGAACATTTTTTTATACAAAATCGTATAGAATTTGTAAGAGATGGAAAACTAAAAAAAGTAAAATTTTCAAACGAAACGTTTTAGGATTTTAAAAGAAATTTCAAGAGTGCAAAATTTTCTAACTCATTTTGCTGTAGTTTGGTAGATTGAAAAACTCAAAAAATGATGTAGAAATTTTAAATTTTGCTTCCAAAAAAAATTTTTTTACAGTGTTATAAAAATCATTTTTGTATTGCATTTGCCTTCTATTTATTAGAGGTAAAAAAAATATTTAATGCAAATTTCAATTTTTTGTATTAAAATTATAATGGTAATGCTAGTAATTTTGTTCAATAAAAAAAAATGTTCGAATAATAACAATTATTTGTTTTTAATAAATAAAATAAATAAATAAAATGCATTGATATTTTTACAACCCTGATGTATGTGATATGTGCGTTGCGAATGTTGGCCCGTGTAAACGAACAAGTAATTAAAAACCTTGAATGCATTCATCAAAAAAATCTTCTCTGAATGTTTCCACTTTGATGACGCGGTTCGGAAAAAAACAAAACAAAACCAAAAAATTCGCGCAAAATTCGCATTTTGCACAGTCAAAATCAAAAACAAAAAGCTTGCAAGAATGGCTGCAAATAAAGTAAGTAAAATTTTAATAAAATAATATACTGTATTATTTTATTATAATTGAATAAATATAAACAAAATTTTTTAGGAATCCATGGTGATAATTCTAGATGTCGGCATTGGCGCAGAAAAGTTAACAAAAGATGCCGCCGAATGTTCCATGAAAGTTATCAAAAACAAGGTAAGTTGATTCCAATTTCATCACATTACTCATCAATCATCATCAACATTTAATGATTTTGTTATTTTTTGTTCAGTTTTGTTTATTTTTGTTTGAGTTTTGATTTTTTTAGTAAGAAGACTCTAGGGGAATCACAGTATAGATAGGTCACCAAAATTTTATAACTTGTTTTTTTTTTTTTTTTTTGCAATGCTGGTTCACCTGTTGATTTATCTCAGCAAATATCGACAGACGAACGAATCCATTAAAAATAAAATTAAAAATGAAACATTCGAAAACGAAATTGTAGATAAATTAGGGTTCGTTAATTGAACCTAACCAGACCGTAGCGATATTTGTATGCCCCTAAAATAGACTGAATAGTAACATACTTTCCTCAAAGCCAATTTGTTAGATGGCCAATGGGGTGCTTGTTTCTATTAGGGAAAAATATTGTGTTCATTAACCCTAAATACTAGTTGAAGGGAATAGAAAATTAGTTCTAATTAGAATAGCCTAGTTTACAAGATTGCAAGATCTTCCAAAATTGGCAGACCTGTAACATACAAGAAAAAAAAAATGAAAAGTTCAAATCTAGGAACCAAAACTTGCGCAAGGTTCAACTCTATTAAAATCTGCCAAAAAACGTTTCGTTTCAAATTGCGATTTGTCCAAGAAAAATTTTCCCAATAAGATTCAAAGGTGGCGTATTTACTTTAATTCGTTATATCTCCGAATTCACTTTTTGTGACTTCATTCAACTCAGTTCTTAGCACTCCATATGTACTTTCCAATTGCCGAACCAAATTGGTTACAAATTGCTTCTGTATTATACGTATTCTTTTTAGTGGCATTTTTTTATATACCTACAATCTACATATAGAAAACAAAAATTAAACTAAAAGTATTCTTTTCTTGAATTAAAAAAAAAACTTTAGTATTGGAAACAACTTTAACCCAAACCTGCATTTCATTTTAAAAGTTTCACGTTGTTTAGTACTATTTTTGATTTCAATATTCAATGCCCTTATTAACCCTTTATCCTTAATACTTGTCTTGGGGTCGGGCGCCATCCAAACATAATGTTTTTTTAATATGGGTAGTGTTTAAGACGTAGTTTAAAGCCAAATAGACTTTCCTCTCCGATTCAATTATTTTCTTCTTTCGATCCACCTCACACGTTTTTTCATCTCTAAACCAATCACCCTCTATATTGAATTTTTAATTTTTATCATTTATTGAAATGGTCAGCCATTGATACTTAGTTTCGAGATATCTTTGGGCAGTTTTTGAAAAAAAAAAAAAAAAAAAATTGTCTTAAAAACCCGTGGTTGGAATCTTAACGGGTGATTCCATAAGAGCAAATTGGGCATCAACACATTACAACGTGGATGTAGAGGGTGTAAAGATAAAGAAAGGTTATACGCATTAGATCCTACCCAATCCTATAGCAAATTTAAAAATAATAAACTTACCGAAATCTCGATCAGTTCACTTCAAAATATCTTGATAAATTTAGGTTCAAAAAGGTACCCTTTACTTAATTTTCCACAAAATTCCGATCTTCATGTCTTAATCCGTCTTCTCCAAGTACGAGGTATAGAACAATAAATCCCTTGAGTTCCGAGTAAGATAGTTTCCGGAACTCAACGTTGCTTCTCATTTTTGTTGTGGTTGTTGATTCAAAACCTTTAATTTAATTTTATCATTCCATTCATTGTAGAATATTTCTCATTTACCTTCAACGCGACTTTTCATTTAATATTTCATTCATTTACATCACAATTATCCATAATACAACACAAAACTTGGTTATATTTTTACAGATTTTCAATCAAGGCAAAGATATGCTTTCATTTTTACTCTTTCGTACGGAAACAACTGATAACAGCGCTAATACGGAGCAGCTTGATCAGTATTTAAATATATGCCAAGTTCTACCAGGTTCTCAAATACCAACTTGGCATATGGCAAAAGAGCTAAAAGGAAGTTTGAATTGTGAAAAAACAAAATCAGGTGATTGGGTTGATGCTTTGATCGTGGCAATAGGAATTATTACAGAAGATGCTACGTGAGTCATCCTGTTTTGTTTTTTTGTTTTGCGTGAAATTAAATTGTTTCTTTTTTTTTTATTTTGAAAAGACTCCACAAAACTCGTTTATCAAAAATAGTTTTGTTTCATAATTTTGATTCACCACTAACATCCTTGGATGAAGCTATTGTTGAAAAGCTAAATGAGCTGGCCTGCGAGCTAATCATTGTGTAAGAGACAAGATTTCTTTTGTTTTTTTTTTTTTTAAACTAGAACCATTTTTCTTTTAATTTCAAAATTACAGAAGCCACAATATTCATTATATTCCCGATTCAGAGGGAAATCTTGAAGCTCAGTTCAAAAGCACTCCAAATAAAAGTTCAACTCAAACCAAAAACGAAGAACTAGCAATGGAATTTAAAAAACTTTATCCATTGACAACATTTTGCAACTTTAACGACGCCCTTCAAATTATTTCGTGTAAGAAACTACAACGTCCTTGGAGCTGGAACTGTACTCTAGCCATTGGCTCACGAATTAACATACATGTTTCGGGAGTAATTGCCATCAAAGAAGACTCTGCGGTGCCCAAATTTCAAAAGAAACCTAAAGGACTTGGCGAAAATATTGTCCGCCAGAAGACATATTATTCTGGAGTCAATGAAGTGAGTGATGACGTCAAAGAACAACAAATTGCTGGCTATATGTTGGGTAATACTCCCATGCCCTATGATCCTAGCCTCGGCCAAGCTCCCCATATTGACACTAAGAAGGGAATTTATTTCATTGGGTTTGTTGCATTGGAAAACATTCCACAAGAACACTTTTCCGGCTCTTCGACATATGTGCTCTTCCCACAAAAAGGCAAAGTTAAGTCAGCAAAGGTTCTCGACTCACTGGTTAGAGTGATGATGGCTAGTGGAGCAAGCATACTAGCCTGGAAAGTTTATAATAATTCCAACAAACCTAAACTTGTTGTTCTAATCCCGAATATGGAATACGATCTGGCGGGATTATCGATGATTGAACTTTCTTATCATTCCCAACATCGATTCTGGGATTTTCCAAAATTATGCACAAAGAAAAATCAACCTACCCCTGAACAACTTGCAGCTGTAGATCAGTTAATGGGAGCTATGGATCTTTCAGGAAAACCGACTACAATTGAAGAATCAGTGGATTCTCTAAACAAAGATCGTTTGCCACTTGAATTTCTTCCTAACATTCGTCAGCATTATTTGATTGATTACTTGAGCCAGACAGTCTTGAAACAGCCGTCTGATAATTCATCTCTGGAATTTTTTAAAGTTCCAGATTTCTTTCAGCCAGAAGCGACAGAAGCCGTTGAAAATATGAAAAGGCTATTCGATTTGAAGAAGAGTGAATCCATAACCAAAGATAAATTGAAAAAACTCTTTTTCAACGGTAATACTGTTCAGAATGAAGATGGTGGGGAAGGTATTTCGAACAATGGTACAAGTACATTACCAGTTGTAGATGATGATGAAAATAAATGTACACATGTTAGTACTGTTACACCAGCTGAAGATTTCAAATATCTTGCTACGCATGCAATTAATAAAATACCCAACGGAGCAGAACGTGCTGCAAAATTCCATCAGTATTCTATTCAGATGTGTTCCGTTATAAGCGATTTGCTATTCAAATCTATGACAAAGCAATATGAAAAAATCCGTAAAGCTTTGATGGTTTATCGAGAAATTAGTATAACTGCAAATAGCTCGTATGATTACAATGATTGGATGAGAGATGTTCGTGCTAAGGTAATTGAAAGAAAGATGTTTGACTTTTGGGAAGATGTTATTGTTAAGGAAAAATTGGGACTTTGTTCCGAAGAAGATCCTCAAGTTGAGAATGATTTTTATGATATTTCCAAAGAAATTGCAGCATCAAGTAATGTTGATACTCTTATGGAAGATGATGAGGATGTTGAAGATCTCTTTGGCAACATGTAGATGTTGAATGTTTTTTTAGTATGTGTTTTTTATTAAGTTTTTTGTTCGAATAAAATAAAGTTTATTAAAATATATTTATTTAAAAATTGTTATAATTTGTAAGTAAAATTAGAACACCGCAGTAAAATTTTGTTCGGTTTTTCTTCGATCTCCTAGAAGCTTTTAGAGCTTTTCAGAGTTCGACTAAATTTTAGGGTCTGACAAATTTTGGAATAACTTAATTAGTAGTAGTATTGAAATCATAAGATAGATAGCTGTCAGTAATGCATTTATTAGGGCTGAAATGGATGTAGCGAATATAAGTTAAGCTGTTAATGAAAAACCTCATCATTAAGTAATTGTTTCGTATGGCACAAAGCCATGGATATTGTCAAAAACTGATGAAACCATGTTGAGTGGTGCTGGAAGATATTGCTTGAATTACGTTTGTCCAGTCCAGGGGTCCTATTTTGTAAAACGTTGAAACTACTTCGTTTTCGTTGAAATGCGACTACGTATTACGATGATCGTTTAACATCAACGATACTCGTTAATTTTTACGGCTGCCATTTACTTATCGTTTAACTTTCGTTTTCGTTTAGCTGCCATAATATTATTGCGTTTGCTGGTAGAATTCATGTGAGCCTCAAAAAAAAAATATTTTGTTTGGTTTAGTTTGGCCAAACGACTTTCTCGTTTTACATAATCACTCTTTGTCATGACTATCATTTACTTCAGTATCGTTGACTTGCCGCTCGTTTCGTATTACGTAATAGACCCCCAGCGTGCCTGACAGTCAATATTAAATAATGAGGTCAATGAGGCCTTAGAAATCGAAAAGAAAGTTGACGTTATTTCCACCGATTAACACTTTCCACTATTTCTAGTTCTGTTGTTTCCAAGTGTAACAGTACATATACTTTTTTTAAATCAAAATAGTTTGAGCTCTTTCTGTGGAAAATAACCTTTTTCATTTTGGTCATTATGCCAAGGAACGCTAACTTTGATCCTACAACAAAAAAATTAATTTTCGAGATAGAGATTGTGGCTTTTATTTAAAGTCAAATAAAAAAAATTTTTTCATATAAAAAAATTTGCCCTAAATGTCGGCTCTTTCATACAAACGGACTTTCGAGGTCTACTATTTTAATATTTCCTACCAATTTTGAGAAAATCTATGGCTCGATATTCGGTTTTTTGCCTTTAATCCGAAGAATTCAAAAATAAAAATTAAATTCTGCAACCTGAGAGTTCACCCCCTTAAATAAATTCCTGCGCTGACCCAAATACCAAAGCCGTCAATAAAAATGTATTATAAATTATCTCTTCTTCAATTAAAAAAAAATAATTTCAAAAAATAAAAAAAAAGTTTCCCATACCGGGAATCGAACCCGGGCCTTCTGGGTGAGAGCCAGATATCCTAACCACTAGACAATATGGGATAAATATTTATGGTGGTTATTTTGCAACTTATTGAACGAGAGCGATGTTATGACAAAAAAAGATGATAGAGAATTAAAGACCTTGAAACATTTTGGAGATGACGCGTTTCAAAACGAAAAAAGAAAACAATCGAGATCATTTAAACAAAACATTTGAATAAACATTCCTCGTATCAACAGATGACACATTCCTTTGATAAAGAATGAAATAAGAAATTTGAATCATGCTTTAAAAAAAAACTATCGGAATAATGACTTTCATATTTTTTTTCGACTTAAATGTGGAAGATTACCAATATTCCTAACCGACACAGTGACCACTTCTCCATCTATCTGCTCCTCCAATTAGAAAGAAGTAATAATAAAAAAAGAAAAACAAAAAATATAGTTACATTCTTAGGAAGACTTTTTTTATTTCTGTTTATTTAATCATTACAAAATTCTTAACTCATTCATGCATTTGGTAACTTATAAAATTCTGCAGGCTCTGGATCTTCCATATCATCAAAATAATCTGAATCCCTTGCCCATATCAATCCTAATTCTTTGGTAACGAACTCATCCCGCCAAAGATCAAACAATTCCTGTTTGATGATCTCATCTTTTACTGTTCTTATCCAATCGTTGTAAGTGAATGGATTGAAAAATGCAGCATCGGGACGTTCAACCTCTAACAATTTTATAGCTCGACTGCGATTTTCTGGTGTTGTACCAGCTCCGAATAACAGATTCCAAATATATTTGTAGAATTTCTCAAATACTTTATTTCTTTCTTCAAAGTCGTTGTCTTCGCTGAGACTACTCAAACGGTCTGTCCAATTCTTTTCGTATTCCTCAGCATCAAAGTTGGGAGTGATTTGGAAATCATCACTTTTAAGCTCGGGTAATTCTTCATCAGACATGATTATAGAATATTATTGTCTTTGTAGGATTTGTAATGTAAATTTTAATTTTAAAGCTAGGAGTTCCTAGGAAAGAAGCACACTCTAGTTGCAAAGTTTAAATAAAAATAAACTTCAACTTGACGTCGGCGTTTTAAGTGACATCTATGATTTTTCTTTGGCGTTTTCGTTTTGTAGTTGTGCAGGGATGGTCGATAAAATAAAAATATTAAGGTGTAAACAAAATTGTTTCATAAATTACATGTCGCTGCCTCAAAACTATAATGTTCTATGTTTCAAAAAAATGTTTCGAGAAAATCGACTACAAAGTTTGGAGTATCAGAATTTCACCCTTTATGTATGTATTTTTGCATGAAAATAGAAAATTAACTACCGTAGCTGGATAATCTATCAATTCAAATGCTAAAATTTCTTTTTTGATGCTGGAAATCTGTTTAATTAACGTTTTTCTGTTTTGACATAGAACATTTATTTCATTTAGGGCCAATTTTTCAATAGTCAGTTAAACAGTCAGTTAGTACTTATTCCTAAGGATAGAGAAAAAATCAATTTTTCAACAGGCAGATATAGCTTATTCCTAAGAATAAAACTATCTGCTTCTTTCAGAGACGAATAAAAATTATTCTAAGGAATAATCTCAAAAAAAATATTGTGTCAGTTGTCAAAGCTGTTTTGAAAGAATTTTGAAAAAAATACAGTGGAACACAAGAAAACAAAAACAATCATGAATAAAAATGACGTTTAATTTTAAATATTTTTGAATTTGACAATTTTTTTTTTGTTATTCTGTAGAATAAATTACTCTTGATTGAAAAATTCAATGTTTTTATCTGATTGTTTATGAGCCTAATAACTTTATTCGTCGAACAGTTAACTGACTGTTTATTAGACGATTGAAAAATCGGCTCTTAGTTGCATTTCGAGTTGATTTTTTTGTTCTATGTTCGACATACAACATTATAGTAATGAGTATGGTATATGAAAATAACCAACTTACAGTCAAGACAAACAATATTTTTGGAGTAATTATATTGCTTTTTAAGCTTTTTGTTGTTTTTTTTTTATTAAAAACCATAAATTTAATGAAGTGCATCATGCCCAAGCAAGTTCAAAGATTTCAAATTAGTATTTACCAAGAAATTAGCAAAAAAATATAATTACACAGCAATTATTTAAATAAACATTCAAGTGAACCTTACTTACAAACTATTGATGATTACTGTCAGTAACTTTTTCAAAAAAGCCATAATCGACTTGCCGCATGACCTTTCAATATTGCTTTAAAGGATTTTATTTTGGAGTCCGGCAGCTAATTTTTAAATGTAAAATGTTCTATGTAACTTAAAAGTAGTCATTTTTGTATGGGGTTGAAATGAGGCAAATTGTTCTATGTCAACTAAGAACTTTATAGTACTGAGTATAAGCCATTATATCCGAAAATTGAATATTTGTTTTAGCCATAAATATTGTATTAAGCCAAAACTAAAATTTTTGTGGACACAGTCTTGTAGCCATTGAAAAGACAAAAATTTTGATATAAAAAAGTAATTTTTTTCCATTTCTTCGACATAGAACATTATAGTTTTGAGGCAGCGATGTGATGTGTGTGGCTGGCTACAAAATTATCGCATGGTTTGTAAATTTGCGGTTCAGTCGTCATTTTATTTTTATTTGCGATATACGTACTATATCAAAAAAAGAAAAAAAATGAGATAACAATTTTCCATGATATTACGATGATAGAGAATGCGAATAAAGTGTCAGGATGTCTGACGGTCTGTATAAGTAGCTGCAGCCTAAACGGATTGCCCGATCTACTTCAAACTTGGTATTGGTATGTAAGATGTAGCAGTTTTTGGATCCTATACAGAGAGGGTTTTTGAAATTATTTTTTTTTTGACCACAAATAACGGTACCTGTCATATAAAGGCTTGGCCACACCGGAGGGTATGCGGTATAGCGGTAACGATATTTGTACTAAAAAAATTACACACCTGGAATTTTTTTCATACAAGTACCCTCACCGCTACCCGTACCGCTACCGCATACCCTCCAGTGTGGCCAAGCCTTAAAAATATTGGAAAAGTTTAATTTTCTCAATAACGGCTCTTAGGATTTTGATAAAAAATTCACGCATTTTTTTTTTTCAAACATCGTTTTTAACGGTACCATCCATAGAACCATTTTTTAAAATCTGTTTTACACTCAAACGATTTGCTTAATTTTAACGAAATTTTTTAAACAAAAGCACTTTTATAATTTTTATATAAATCAACAATTAAATTTTGAAAAAAAAAAAAATAATTTTTGGATTTAAAATTTTTATTTGAAAAATCGAATTTTCGAAAACGAATTTTTTTGAAATATTGGTTTTAGGTGTTGATTAATAAGGGGTATTCACGATTCGATGCAAATGGTCTTGTATCGTTGTAAAAGTGTAACATTTCCTTTTTGGAGCTTGATTTCATTTAAAGAGTTTTTATTTGAAGAACGAATTTTATATTTTTGTTTATTTTCATATAAATTTACCTAATTTTGGTGGATTTACAAAAGAAAAGTAAAAGGGGATAGATATAGTCATATCTAGGAGAGGCATGATACAGACGAACATATTCGTTTTCGTCATAACCTTCCTATAATCTGCATTTATGAAAATCTCTGCATTTTTATCTACTCTCTATCCAACATCTGTGGATTCAATTCAATTTTTTTGTTTTATTTTGTTTTCGTTTTCGTATGTATTTTCATTCCAAAATAAGCATCAAAATATACAAAAAAGTCTATGTGCAACGAAAACATTAAATAAATTAAAAAAAGTTACTATACACCCAAATAACGTGAAAAGTGGGCATAGATATAATACGTCTTCGTGAGAAGCAGACTGAGCGACAAGCGACTACTTTCTGTTCAGCTCTATTTCGGTTTGTGTCTCTACTACACATCATTACAGTTTGAGATGCACTGATTTAATTTGACTGACACCTGAAACGTCATTTTTTTTATTTCCTCAAAACAACGTCAAATATTTTTTTGGAATTTGTTTTGTGTATTTTTTTCTCTTCAAATTACTTCCAATTTTTGTTTGCTCGAAAATAACAATAATTTTTTTTGAGCAAAATTTGTTTAATTTCAGTTAAAATTTAAACAAAAAACTTGAGAAAAATGAATGAATCACAAGAAATTCGTATACAACCATCATACAGTCGATGGTTGACCGAAGAGGTTTTCAATCTAATCGATTTGGTGAGAAATGATGAGGCAATTTACAATCCTCGGCACAAATATTATTTCTGCCGGCCTTATGTTGAAAATTTCTGGCGTGAAATTGATCTTCGATTGAGAAAGAATTGTAATTATTATTTAATTCATTAGTATTATAAAGTATGGAATATAATGTTTATTCTTATAGCTGGTGCTAGTTTGGCTAAATGGACGAATCTCCGGATATCCTTTCGAAGGGAATATGCTAATTTCCAAGAGGAAAAAGTACCACCGTGTTGGACGTATTTCGACAGAATGTTATTTTTGCATCCTTATTTGCGCAAGTAAGTCTTAAATTTAAGTTTCAGAGTTTCTTTTTTTACTCCATGCTTATGTCCATTTTTATGTCCTCTAAAATTCCATATTAGTAGTTAGCGAATTGTCAACTTGTTAGACAAATACCCGTGTAAAATAGAATAAGTAGCAAAAAATGGGAAATCACGAACTAAAGAAACATTAAACATCTCATCTGTCAACAAAGCCTGGCCTCTCTTCGAATCATCAAAAAAAAAAAAACATGGGTGCTTGTTATATTTTTTGGACAGAAAATCGGCTGACGGGGAGGTCAAATAAACTCTTATTTGAATTGTTAATGCGCCTAAACATCACTCGTTAGTTCAATTCAAATTGGCGACAGTTCAGAAAAAAAATTGAGATCCGGAAACTATTTCAGAACCTGCAGGTTCATTTTGATAATAGAATTTTGTATTTTGTTTAATTTTCCTTCCCATGTTTGCGGGATGTTTTATTGTTGGTAGTTATGTAGTTTTAGATATTGCTTTGCGAATAAAATGAAAAATGAGTAGCTACTGAGTATTAGAAAAAACACGCCTTAAATAAAAAAATCATGACAAATAGACAACAAAAAAAACAGTACAATTGAATTTTTGAGTTGTATAGCCCACAGTATACCTACCTACAGTTGAACACATTATTACTTTTATAAAAACATAATAAAATGATTAAAACACCTTAAATTGAGTTCACAATTAAAAGAAATGTAATTAAATTTAATTACAAAATTGTCAAAATGCATCCAAATATAAGTTCAAATTTAAGTAAATGAATTTTCTTTTTTATTTTGTACTCAATTTAAGGTGTTCTTATCATTTTATGTTATTATAAATCTATGGGAGTATCACTATTAAATTGTGATGGGAGTATCACGATAAAAATCGCGCGATTTTTTAAAATAAAACAACTAGTTTTGATTGTAAAATCGGGATAATAAAAATCGGGATTATAAGAAACGGGATTATAAAAAGCAGGATTATTAAAAACGGGATTTTAAAAGCGGGATTAAAAAAAAAAAACGGGAATATAAAAAGCGGGATATCGAACCCAACTCCCTAGCAGGGCGTCCTAAGACCAACTAAAGTTATTTGAACAGAATCCAAAATAGACCTTTTAAAATGAACACCGCCGAACAAGTTATGCCTTCGTACAAAAAAAAGTTGAGATAACAATCAGACATGACATTACGATGCTGATCCAAAAAAAAAAAGGTTCTGGGAGTCCTGTCTGTCTGTATGAGAAGCTACAGCCTAAATAAAGCGTTTTTTGGAGACTCTAGAAGGGTTTTTGGAAAAATTTGATTTTCTGCTCCCACTATTTTGTTAAAAAATAAAAAAACAATTTTTAGTTTTTACAAAGGGTAGAGTAAAAAGTCAATTTTTGGATTAAACAAAAAAAAAAAAAAAAAATAAAATTATCGAAAACGGAACATTGAATTTTTTTGAAATTTTGGTTAAGACTTTGTCTGCCATGCTGTACGTTACCAGACGACGCGAAGCAAGAAATATTAAGGCACTTAAAAACTTTTCAGTCAAAAGTTTAACCCTTTGACTGCCAGCTTTTTAGTGCACTGATATTTCACATAAGGTGTTACTCAAAAATGATAGCCACGGCAGCCAAAAGATTAAGTTTTTAATTAGTAATTTCTACAAAATGGCATACAAATTTTATTTAAATTTTGTTCGTCTTAGAGCCAATTTTTCAATCTTCTAATAAACAGTCAGTTAACTGTTCGACGAATAAAGTTATTAGGCTCATAAACAATCAGATAAAAACATTGAATTTTTCAATCAAGAATAATTTATTCTACAGAATAACAAAAAAAAAATTGTCAAATTCAAAAATATTTAAAATTAAACGTCATTTTTTCTCATGATTGTTTTTGTTTTCTTGTGTTCCACTGTATTTTTTTCAAAATTCTTTCAAAACAGCTTTGCCAACTGACACAATATTTTTGTTGAGATTATTCCTTAGAATAATTTTTATTCGTCTCGGAAAGCAGATATTTTTTTCTTAGGAATAAGCTATATCTGCCTGTTGAAAAATTGATTTTTTCTCTATCCTTAGGAATAAGTACTAACTGACTGTTTAACTGACTATTGAAAAATTGACCCTTAAAAAATTAGTATTTTAGAAAATTGCTTTCACGATTTTGAAATTTTTCTTTCTAAAAATGTATTTCAATAAAAGAAATCAAATTGCATACTTGTTTTGGAGCTCAGATTATATTTTTTTCCTTTGAAAAACAAATTTCTGTATAAAAACTTTCAAAGATTTTTAGCAACAGGTGTGTGCAACCCAGTTGTGCATTTTATTTTTATATGTTCAAATGAAATAGTTAATTCATTTCTCTCCTGACACAATTCAATCGTAAAACTCGTACTTCAAGTACAGAAATTCCGTCTTTTCCTAAATCTCGCACTATGTTAATACGCAAAATTTTGGTTGTTGATTTTCGGCTCTTATACAAATCACCTGTCCGAGTAGACTGTGAAGTTTAATAATAAATTTTAAATGTGGTCAGCAAAACTCAATACCGGTGTTTAATGATCAAATTAAAAGCTTGAAGTTTCTTGCTCCAATAATATTAATCTCACAAACGAAAAGTCTTTCAACCATACCCATATCTAACAAAACTATCACCTTCCTATCAAATTGAAAAATTGTTATCGTAAAAGGGATATCTTAAAATAAAAGCTGTTTTCTTTTGTTAACTTTGCAGTAAAAAATCTTCTGATCCACCTAAAGGCATTGATCCCCATATACAAGAAGCTCTGGCACAAATTAGCAACTTAAGCTATAAATCCCAACAACAAGCGTCAACGTCTACACCAACAACCAGTGACAGTCCTGTGAATGAATACATGGATCAATATCTTTCGTATTGTGAAGATGATCCACAACCCTCACCGGATGACATAGACGACATTATTGAAGACGATAACCAAGGAAATTCTCATAACCGAATTCAATCAAATGATTTAAAGTCAGACAGCGATAATGAAAACGAAGACAAAGACCAAATACAAATGCAGGAACATGACGATTACAAAGATATAATAATTGAAATATCTGACGACGCTTCGAATCCTTCACAAACTGAATTGAAACAACTCAGTCCACAAAATGAATGTGTTAATAGTAGAAGTTTAATAAAACGTCCTCGAACTGATTTGGGCAATATTGCGATGCCATCATCGAGTAATAATATTTCATTGGTTAGGCCACTGACTACGGCATCACATCCTCCGGTTGAAGTGAATAATATGTTTCACCAAGCTATTGTCAATTCTTCACAGGCAAGCAACTCGAATCGTGGTGAACAACTTGGAAGTCCTACTTCTGCATCTACATCTGTGTCGACTTCTCGAAGGAGTGAATTTTGTGAGTGTAAAACTGATTCGGATGCAATGTTCTTAATGAGTTTGTTGCCCGATATTAGAAAACTTAACGGTCGGGATAGAGGTAAAATAAAAATTGCATTTCAAAATATTGTCCAGGAATTTTTGTATCCAGACTAAGGAATTTTTTAGAATAACTTTTAATTTATAATAAATAATGTGTTATATGCGATTAATAAATTATTATTATCAATGTGCAAGATTCATCCTTATAGAAAATATAATCATAAATAGCAAATTATTTAAAGAAAAACTTAAAAAATGTTTACTTTTCTTGGTTTTGTTTTAAATGTGTTTTAGAAGGATACGACAGCAACCAGGTTCCACTAGAAGTCACAACGTAAATAACCGACGAATTGAAGGTCTATCTTATGAAAAGGTTGGGTTCCCCTGCTGCTTCGTTCGTGAATACTTCTATTTGATTTTAATTTGCCGGGTAGTGGGATTTAGTTAGCGATTAAGATTACTCCGTAGAGACGTATAAAATTATGTTTTGCAGACTCTAGGGCGCATCTCCGCTTTCTGTAAAAGTGCTAAGGCATCCCTACATCTTTCAATAAATTATGTCTTTTCCTCAACCTAGGAAACTTGTTTCTTTCTTAATCTTATGGTTTTCACTTTGGTTTGGTTTTCCCTTTTAGTCAGAAACCCCAGATTTGTCTGCTGCACATCGACGCTTATTTCGTCTTTTATTAAACTTTCTCCCTTTGCTCCGGAGAAAATTTGCAGACTGTAGCAATTTCTTCATATTACAGTTTTCCAGCTTTTTAATTACTCTTCGTTCGATTAAAAGTTTCATTGAATAAAGACTTGTAGCTTAAAACACACCAGAAAATAGTCCGGTTGAAGTAAGCTGATTTGAGTATACGTCGATACATGTACTTACAGTTGTGTTCAAAATAATAGTAGTGCCTGCAAGAAAATAACATTTGTTATATTTACGGTGCTTCTATGGTTAAAAATTTAATTTCTTTGATGTCAAAGTTTGTAACGGTCAATTACTAATAAATGTATCGTAATTTTAAAATGAAAAAGAAGGTGCCAAATAATTTTTCATTGATTTTTGGTTGTTCTTTCGAATTTGACCTGTTCAAAATAATAGTAGTTAAAATTATTTTTTAAGAATTTAAAAGCGGTTTATAACTTAGAATATTTATTTTTGGTTTAAAAGTAAGTACTCATATAATTTGAATAATTTTTCAACAAAAAACGATTTGTTTCGGTTTTAATCTATTTAAAGTTCGAAGAGCAAAACACTGCAGTTCGGATAACGGAAACTTATACGAAAGCTGCTTGAAGAAAGGAAAACCTACTTGGAAATTCAAGTTTATATTAGGATGCTCCCCTACAATGTTAGCCAATGCAATAAAGTCAACGAAAGACCCGAAACGCGCGGTAGAAAAAGAAAAAAGACCGCCGTAGATGACAGGCGTATTGTCCAGACGAGCAAAGTTGAGCCTTCTGCATCGTTGTTTCACATCCAGAAGGCTTTAAGCCTGGATTGCAGTGCAGTGAACATTCGGAGGCGAATGTTAGACACTAATTTGTAAGCTTGAAGCCCACGAAAAGTTCCGCTGTTAACAAAGAAATATGTTAAAATACTTAAATTTTCGACCCTCCATGTTTAACTGTTTCCGTCGTATACTTTGGAACATATTCCGTATTGGGTGGACGTCGGACGTATTGTGGAGATCCAGTACCACCAAAGGGGACAAATATACTCTCATCAGTAAACAATATGTTACGCCATTACTTTGCTGGCCAGTTTATGTGGTCTTTTACAAACTGGATACGCTTTTTAACATGTTTCGCTGAACTTTTCGTGGGCTTCAAGCTTACAAATTAGTGTCTAACATTCGCCTCCGAATGTTCACTGCACTGCAATCCAGGCTTAAAGCCTTCTGGATGTGAAACAACGATGCAGAAGGCTCAACTTTGCTCGTCTGGACAATACGCCTGTCATCTACGGCGGTCTTTTTTCTTTTTCTACCGCGCGTTTCGGGTCTTTCGTTGACTTTATTGCATTGGCTAACATTGTAGGGGAGCATCCTAATATAAACTTGAATTTCCAAGTAGGTTTTCCTTTCTTCAAGCAGCTTTCGTATAAGTTTCCGTTATCCGAACTGCAGTGTTTTGCTCTTCGAACTTTAAATAGATTAAAACCGAAACAAATCGTTTTTTGTTGAAAAATTATTCAAATTATATGAGTACTTACTTTCAAACCAAAAATAAATATTCTAAGTTATAAACCGCTTTTAAATTCTTAAAAAATAATTTTAACTACTATTATTTTGAACAGGTCAAATTCGAAAGAACAACCAAAAATCAATGAAAAATTATTTGGCACCTTCTTTTTCATTTTAAAATTACGATACATTTATTAGTAATTGACCGTTACAAACTTTGACATCAAAGAAATTAAATTTTTAACCATAGAAGCACCGTAAATATAACAAATGTTATTTTCTTGCAGGCACTACTATTATTTTGAACACAGCTGTACATGTTTTTTTTTTTAATTTAATTCTTTCAAAAAAGTTTTTTTTTTTTAATTTTGTTTTTATTAAAAAAAATAATAATAAACACAAGATAAGTTTAAGATGTTTTTTTTAGTTACATACATATATAAAGTATATAATAATAATATTATGAATAAAAAATAAAATATATAAAATACATATACATTTAGTCATTAATTCATTTTTTGTATTTTATAAAATAGCACTTGCAAATATAAATTTATTATACAAAAGAAATTAGCATTTAATCTTTTTTTGTTCTCATTGTTAATTCCTAAAAAAAATTAAAATGAGAACATTTTTTATTTATTGTTTTGTTTTGTTTTTTTTTTTTTTAACAAAATGCAAAGAAAGAAATTAATATCTTACTAAGTCCATCGATTTTTAATTCTTAAATGCAAAGAAAAAAATTACAATTATTTATGTAAGAAAGTTACAGAAGACAAAGAATTAACATTTTTTTTAATAAGCACCAATTGAATGTATTTTTTTTTATTTTATTACTAAGCTGCCTACGTTTAACATTAAAAAACAAAAAAAAAAAAAAAACTTAAAAATAAGTATTGAATTTTGATTTATAAAAAGTATTTAAAGCAAATTTGATGCAATCAATACTATCAATAAAGAAGGGTGATTGGATCAAATTCTTTACTTTAATTTAAAGTTTAAACTCATAAATGATGTCGGCCAATATCGATTTGGTAGAAATATAAATCGCTTAGATTAATGTATCAGATTTCACACAAAAAGCAACATTGATTGTTACGCTTTGGTTCATTTTTTTATCAACAAGAAAATAATTTAAAAAATAATAATCGCCACAGAAAACAAAAAATTTAATTTAGAACATTTCTACTTTTTTTTTGTTTTGTTATTTTTGTTTTACAATAAAAAAGCAACAATTTTGTTTTTAACATTTAAACTTTCTTAAATTTCATTGTGCTTTATCTTATTTTTTAATATTTTTTGTTTTTAATATTTTATTAAAAGTGCTTTGTTGTGTAGTTTTTGTAACTGCTACGCAATGTTATTTTGTTTTTTTTTTTTCTTCTATAAATATAAATAATATTTCATTTCTGTTTAGAACAAAAGAAGGCACAAAATGAATACAAAACTTCTTTGGATTTTTTGGATTAAAATTGAAAAAAAAAGAAAAAAAATATTGGTAAAATTAGTTTATGAGCTCTATAAAAAATGTTTGAGATGAGGATTTTTGGATTTATAAGTTCTTAAGTAGGTTTTGAAATTAATCGTTGTTTAACATTGCGAATCGGTACCAGCTGCTTGGTAGTCACATGTCTCCGAATTTCGAAAATACAAAGTATGCCATGTGTTTATAATGGGCAGCAAACTATCAAAGTTGCTAAGCTCTGTTACTCCAACATTTCCGTAAAAAAATACGAGATAATGGAAACTTTTGCAAATCTTCGGTAGGCCTAAGGAGACAATGTTTTGTCAAAAGACCACAGTTTTCAGAATTTTAAAACAATTTTAGAGGAAAGAGACCGATTCCAAAACCTTTCGCTTTCAGATCGTTGAATTTACATAATCATCTCCAGTGCTACGTGGTTTTGGAAGGAGTTGTTTTTTATTTTTGATCGGTTTCATTTAATTAATTTACTAATTCAAAACGTTTTCAGCCGCTTGCTTCACAAAACAGTTAAGACTTGTTGGCATTGCAATTTTGAACAGGAACAGTTTGCATAACGTAGAACCTGTTTCAGACTCGAATATGTGAGTGAATGTTTGACCCTGTAGTGCCATTCTTGTTAAAATGGTCTCTATCTACTTGGTTACAAAAAGTCTTCTATGAAACTAGTCCTAATAAACTTCTGAGTTAAGACAAGTTTTGTTGTTTTCAGACAAATGTTGTTTTTTTTTAACCTTCGGTTATCGTATCTATGTCAAAATACATATAAATTTCTTATTTCGTTAAATTTTATGAACAAAAAATAATTCACGCAAAGCATTTTTTAGGTTGATTATGAGACAGTGTAGTTTACGGTGGTGATGTGTGATATTAGTATAAGTGGTGGTGGAAATAGGTTAGTTAAAATAGTTTTTTTTTTTATAAAAAAATACAAATATTTTCTTCTTTTTTGAATTCCAGCATTCAAGTTTTTTGTTTCGTTTTCAAAAAATATGTTCAATTTAATCAACATATATGTATAACTGACTGTTGTTTTTTTTTCATCCACAATCTCAATCGCATTTCTATTCATAAAGAAGTTGAGTTATTTACTTATTTTTTTGTTTGTTTGTTTTGTTTTTATACAAAATATTAATTTGTTTTAGGTTTTTTTTATGTACCTATGTCTATAAAAAAAATGTTTAATTTCTTTGTCTTCTTGGTGAATTTGTATTCGATGATGATGTATTTTTTTCTGCATCACCTAACACCGCTGAACTGCAACAAAATCGACTTGTTGGCAATCGAATAGCTCGGGTTAAATCAATTGTATCACCATTCTGACGCATTTCACGTTCGGTAGCTTTTTCTAATTTTTGCCAATGTCTAACAGCCAACGTAAAGGCTTCGGTAACATTTGTTGCCGTTTTCGATGATGTTTCAATTAGACTTGCAATTTGAAATTCATCACACCATTCTTTGACTTCTTCCGGTGTTACTTGTCGACTTTGTTCGTCCATGTCGTTCTGAAAGGAAATAAAATAGATTAGTAAATATTTGAATATAAAATGTTAAAACCAAGTCGGAAGTCTCCTATTATACAACATTTGGAAATTATTAATCTTTTCTTTTAAATTTTTTCAAAAAAGGGTTTGAATGAATACGATTTGAATTAGCTCAATAAGACCAAAATATTTTTTTTATATAAACACTGGTCGGCAAAAAAAAAGTCAGGAGCAAGAACTCTGTAAGGTAACATTAATTAACTTGAGTGTGCTGAATTCAAACCTGTTTACAGATTTATTCCATCACGTTTAGTTTTTAAGCTCTGTTCATCACTATTTTCGCTATAAACTCCCAAAAACTATTTTTCAATGAAATGTTTTTTGACATTTGATCTAAAATATATATTTTCGAAAATGTTTCCGAAATGTTTTACTTTTTTTTTTTAAGGTTTTAAATTTGATTTTAATAACTATAACTGATTTTGCGTCAGCAGAGCTTTTGCGTGACTACGACTTTGTTTGCTTTCATGCAAGTAAACATAGAGTCAATATGGTCAATAAAAGCAAAAAATAAAAAATAAATACTGAGTAGAAACAGTTGCATCTTTTTTGCACAGCACTGTATGGAAATAGCTGTGTTTTCGTGAGACTTCCAAATCCAGTCAGTACAAATTTAACACAATGTTCAACAACGAAAACTCACTGGGAATAACTTAATCTTTTTTCTTTAAGTTAAAATTGTCTGGGATAAATGCTTTGGAACAATTTTAAGTTATAGAACATCTTAACATAAATATTTGTAAAATCAAGATTGATTTTAGAGCGTTTCCGTACAAAACGCGGTTAATGTTATGAAAAAGCTACTTTAGTAATTTTCCTTCGAAACTACTCTCTCGACGCTCATTGCAAAAAGAGTGCAAATAAATATTATGATTCTATGTTGTTATTTCCTAAAACCTAAGGCGGCAATTACACAAGTAAGTTACTCACGTGAGAAAAATGTATTAGTTACTTACAGAGATATTTATCTCTGTAAGTAACTTATAGTAATTTTTTGAATTTGTCTATGTTCTCATGTAAAAATTAGAACTGACAAAAATAAATTTAAAAAACTTATAGTCCAAGAGCCCACAGAAAATTTTGGGAGTGGAAGTATAACAAAAATGTGTGTATGCAATTTTTGAGCCTTATGCGTTCTAGTAACGAATTCAAGTCTGACAGCTTTAAATGCTTTATATGGTTTTCAGGGGGTTAAATAACGCGAGTTTTCCAATTATTGTGAGTAGGCTAAATTAACACAAATTCATATTCTGAATATAAGGACTGATGCTCTGTCATTTCCATACAATACTAATATTTTGGTTATACCTCCACTCCCAAAATTTGCTGTGGACTCTAGGTTTATTACGGAAATCTTAAAACTTTCGCACAAAATCTGTAAGTTATCAATTTATATTTGGAAAATTCTGCTGCGAATAGCTTTGTATAAGTTATTTAATAAATAAAAAGATATGCGCTAGAACTTTAAAGCCATTTGAAATAAGATACAGGGGTTTAAAAATAAAAAGCTGCGAGTTAATTTTGAGTAGGAGTGTGTATTACCCCATATTGAGAAAAATGTTGCACATACGCCACAGTGGACGTTTACTGGTTGAACAGAATGAAAATTCGCTTGTAGCAAAGAAAAACGCGGTGGTACAAGATGTCAAATAAAATCGCTAAAAATATAGAAAAGATGAACAATTGCCTTGAAAAAATAAATTGCACGACTGGGGTCGCACGTACTTGCTCTTATGCTTAAAGTAACTATAATGTTAAAGCTTTTTATTCAAGAAATTTAAAATTCGATATTTTGAAGAAATTTCATAAGTAGTATAAAAAAATTAAATCTGTTTTTATAATTAATAAAACTCCGTTTTAAAATATCTTAAAAAAAAAAACAAATATGCCATTTTATTTCTCGTATAAAAAGGTATTTTTAGAAAAAAAATTTTGAAAATTGTAGGAGCCGTTTTTTAAAAAAATAATTTTTTATATATAAAATTTTTTTAACATTTTTCAAAAAAAAAGTTGGTATGCCATTTTGAAGAAATAATTAATTTACACATAAAAACTAAATTTCAAAATTTTTCATTGATCCGTTTTCAAAAAATTGATTTTTCAAAAAAAAAATTTGAAATATTTTTTAAAAAACCAAAAATGCGTTTTTTGAAAATTTTCGAAATTTTTAATATTATCTTTACTTACACACGTTTGTATAAAAATTTTCATTTAAATCGGGTTAATTTTGTACGAGATATTCAGAAACGAAAAAAACCGTTCTATGACAGGTACCGTTAATAACGGTACAAAAAATATTTTTTTTATTTAAAATGTTGGCCCTTATGTGTAGTATTACACACAAAAATTTTAATCAAAATCGTTAGAGCCGTTTTTGAAAAAAATTAACTTTTCTATTTCCGTTATATGGCAGGTACCGTTAGTTTTGGTCATAAAAAAAAAATTTCAATTTCCCCTCTAGGGAATCACCAAAAACTGCTAACTACCAAGTTTGAAGAAAATCACTTCACTCGTTTAGGCTGCAGCTCCAGATAGAGACAGACGGACAGACAGACAGACAGACAGACAGACAGACAGACAGAATTGCCGGACCCACTTTTTTGGCATTCTCCATCATCGTTATGTCATGTAAAATTGTTATCTCGAGTTCGATTTTTTTTACGAATCCTAAACTTGCCCTATAGTACCTATATCGCAAGTAAAAATAATATTAACTGAGCAACCACATTAGAAACATCAATAGTCATTGCGCTTGTAGCTTGAAGTAAAAGTTGACTCGACTTGTACCACAGCGAATTTCCTTGTCGCAGCCACAGCTACGTATTGTGACACCAATATACTAATTTCATACTTTTTAACTTTGACAGCGCCACATGACACAGTCACAGCTACATCATTCTGTTCCACCAGTTAATTTTAAGTTTAAAACATTGGTTAGAGAGTTTAAACCACTGACAAACTATGCCAGCATTTTTAATCAAATGAACTAGGTATGATCATTGTGAAATGCAGAATTAAATTTCAGATGCCACCTAACCTAAACTAATTGGTGCACTGTAAAAAATATATCGTTCAATTTTTTCTAAATAAGATCCATAAATCTTTTTCGTGGTCTTAACCTTCTAGGGATTCTTCGATTTCAAAGTTTGACAATAAATAGATACTTTATTTTTACTTAATTTTTTTTTTAAACCGTAGCAGTTTTAAAAACTACAACTTGTCGAAATAGATAAGGATCAAATTATTTCAAAAGCATAACAAAGTCACTATTTTCAGAGCCAGACTTATACTAATAACCAAGTAAGATTGGTGAAACTACAGTACATTCTCGATTAACGCAACTAATTAAAACAAGTGTGGTTGTAATGACCGAGGTTGTTGCAATGACCGAGTAAATATTTTTTAGGCTTAATCTGAGATGAAAAGCGAAAATATCAGAAAACCAACACTAACAAATATATTTAATGACAAATTTTTGTTGATATGAAACGAAACAAATGGAAGTATATTCATTAAGATAAGTACGTAATTACGTATGTGTAGTTCTTTCGAAAAAATGGGACATTTTTATTTGGATTTTTGTAGCTTGTTAGATTTTAAAATTGACATATCCCGAAGTTTTTGAACAATCAACACTTTTCCAATAAGGGTTTGGTCAGTTCATCGAATTTTCGTATTGAAAGTTGCACTTATCAAGTCAATTTTTGTAGAAGAGTTGCGATTACTGCGTCAACAATGGTAAAAATTTAGGTGTTGCGAAAATCGAGGAGTTGCGTGAATCGAGAGTTGCGTTAATCGAGAACGTACTGTACCATTTTTAATGTGTCTAAACTACAAATCAATTGAAGGTATTTTAGACTTTAGAGGACAAAAATATTTTAGACGCTATTAAACTCAAAAGATCGATTTCTCCCCTATAAGATAGGTAGATTGATGATATTTTGTCATAATTTATTTCTAGTAGATAAATTGATTACATTTTGGAGAAATATATAAGCACGAGTATTTCTTATCACGTTTTACTCAATATCAACCTACAAGTTTCCTGCTTTGACTATTTATGGGTGGAAGACAAGCGCAGCTCGTTATCTATCTGAAAACTTAAATATTATAATAATAATATTTAGAATATTATAATAAATATATTTAGAACACTGTTAGTAATGAATTATTATTTAAAGTTAATTATTATTTAAATTTAATTACGAAGACATTGCAAAGGAAGTACAAATGCACTTGGTTCAATGTCCTAATATAAGATTAGCTTCAAGTTCGAGATGTACTACCTATCAATTTCCCCACAAACCCCAATCGCTTCTCAACCCCGATGTGAGTAAGCACCTACAATTTAGATTAGCTTTATTATCTGTAACTATCGATCGCTGCTGCGTAAATAACTTATGACGTCAGTTTCATATTCATTTTTTGATGTACCTACATCGTACTTGCATACGTAGTCGATTTATAAAAAAAAATTACCTTATTTCCCACAACAATAAATGGAAATTTATCAGCTTTAACATCTGCATAGCGCAAAAATTCATCTCTCCATAATTTCAATCCTTTAAAACTGTCACGATCATTGACTGCATAACACAATAAACAAACATCTGATCCTCGATAAAAAGGTGTTCGCAATGCACGAAAACGTTCTTGTCCAGCTGTGTCCCATATCTAGAATAATAACAATCAAAGAAATTTTAATAAAAACCACCCCCGCCATCTCTCAAAGTCTGTATAAATTGCCCTCAATTAAAAGAAAAGAAAAAAAAGGTCAAATATACATCGCTTCATTGACTAACTAACCTGCAATGTATACTTTTCACCATCGACTTGAATGTCTTTGTTCATGAACTCCACACCAATTGTATGGAAATTATTTTCCTCATAGCGATTCGAGACGAATCGGTTCATGAGGCAACTCTTGCCAACGCCACCATCTCCTAGAATGACAACCTTCAGGAGGATAGTTTTATTGGGTGGTCGCATGTTCGTCATATTGTCACTTGAAATGCTATCGCTGCTGCTGGAGGTGTTTTCATAAAATTCAAACAGTCTGTTTTTTGTCCTCTGATTTTTGCCTTATTTCTGAGGGTCTGGAGAAGTTTTTTGTTTCTTTTTTTTTATATTTTTTCGAAAGCTAATTGAAATTAATTAGCAACTTTTAGATTGAAGTTTCTTTATGTTTCTCCTAGAGAAATAACGAAAATTGTGTGTTAATAGGGGAAAATTGGAAAAGTTTTTTTTTTTTTTTCTTAAATTTTATGAATATTGAGTATATTCAGATGTGAGAAAAAAACCTTTTGTGATTGATTTGCCTTGGTTATAAACAACACAGCGAAAAAGAGAGCACAAACAACAACGTAGACTTATGTGGGGTGGAAAAATAAAACAGAAAAAAAAATTCCAAAACAGAGACAAAGTTGACGTTTGGTTTTATTTTTTCTGAAAGTTGGCTATTCTGACTTGTGACAGGTGCTGTCAGTAGTAAAAATTTAAGGTGTATACACAATGACGCTTTTGATCGCAGCGATGACTATTTGAGCTGCACAATTTGCCGCACAAGAAAAGTATAGGTACTTGTACTCTTCTTTGTGTCGATTAAGTCTTTTGCGACTTAAGCTAAGCCTTAACTACATTGGCTCAAAAAGTGAAAAAGTACAAAAGTGAAAATTTTCAAACGCACTTTTGTACAGTTTTTTGGGCTGTAAAATTAAAACAAATGTTGCATAAAGGTTATTTTATGGTCTAAAAAACAATTTGTATACTCTTTTTCGAAAAACAATTGCGCTTTCCAAAAAAAAAAATATTTTCACTTTTGTACTTTTTCAGAAAGTGGAGTATTTTACTTTCACACACGGGTCGACTTATGCCAAAAAACCTTTGTCGAACGGCTTAAATCGACTTTTGAGAAATCTCTCGATAAAGAAGGTTCAGAATTTGTATGGGTTCTTAAATTAAAAAGAAACCTTCTTTATTTTAATGATTCTGTCTTGAGATCAATTGATTTCCATTGTAATAGGGTTTTCCATGGTATAATAAAACCTATTTATTTTTTTTATTTTCATCTGCCAAAAAACTGATTTTTGATGTTTTCAAATTAACTGATCATAAGTTGTAAGAAATAAAAACTGAATTAAATTATGTAAAAGAGTTTATAATCTACACATGATTTAAACATTTTTTCGATAACATTGACCATTTGAACAAAATAGGCAAAAAACGATATTTTCGATATTATACCACTCTTTTGAGCGCACTAACTTTTGGTCGTTTTTTTTTAAGATGAACATTCACATTAAAATAAATTAAGTTCACATTAAATTTAACTGAGTTTAAGTGGAATCACCTTATTTTAAGCGGATATCACCTTATTTTAAGGTGGTGAAATTTAATGTGCGCATCATCTTATTTTAAGGTGATACTTTTTGCTCCGTGTGTTAGTAAGCTAAGCATATCTTAAGCTTTTTTGAGGAAAAAGTTATAAAAGTCTATTAAATGAGTTAAAAATATATTTCAAAAACTCATATTTTAGAAGCTAAGTATTAGCAATTTTTTAGTTTTGACAAAAAAAAAAAAAAAAAAATTGTTTTATAAAGAGGAGCACATTATCTACCAGTTTTTGAAAGACAACTTTCGATAGGACTCGCCATTTAAGAGTAATATGCAAAAAAAAACCAGTTATTTCGACATTTAACACATTTTTAAATCAGGGGTCGAACTACGGCATACGTTCGTTATCGTATGGTTGCTATGTGTCTCTATCTTTTTGTTTTGATTAAATAGAGAGAGAAATAGTCAAAACGTTAACGTATGATCGTAATCGTGTGCGGTGATACGACCCCAGGATTAAACGATTGCTCGTAATACAAAAAAGTGTCATAACATTTTTTACATTACAAAACCTAACAGTCGTCCATATATGTATATATTTTTTTTATAGCTTCCCGTTTCAAAGTTATATATGAAAAACCCACATATTCAAAATTTAACCCTGAACTTTTTATGCACACATGGGACTTTTGGGGACTTTTTGGCATTTTACTTTAGACGACATTTCAATGCTCTGTACCAATTTTCAGCTATGTGCGTATTATTTTTTTGTCTGCCCTTTTTTATGTTTATTTTGTCTGGATTAAATATCGGCAATTTAAGAGACATTCCCACATTAAAATAAAAACTCCCAAACTAAACTTAAGTGGTGACTGTGAAACTGACCCTGGAAGTCTACCTTACAGATTATTTCTTCATATCCTTTTGCAAGGTACCGTAAAATTCAAACCAACTACTGATAAAAGCTACCGGTTAAAGAAAAATTTTAATAAAAATATAAAAAAAAGTACGTATACGTCACAGTGAACGGAAAACGTGAGCGTTTTATTTTTATTTATGAATTATCATTTAATTTATGTAAAACTTTCTTTCTTAAAAAATTGTATCTTAACAAAAAATAAGTTACTACATACGAAAAATTAAAAACTACTGAGTTGTTGAAAAAACACTGCTAATATATATTTTCTACATTTATTGGAAACTTAACATCATGGCGGCAACCTTTGATGACCCCATCAAACTTTTAGTCAGGCAATCCTATACTTTCATAGAATTTGTCCATTTAACTAAACGAAGTTACAAAAACACTCTCATCGTCACCAATTAGTCACATTTACTTTTATTGAAGTGAAAACGAAATATGAGCCCCAGATCATATTTGACACTTAACCCCCCAAAAGAATGAAAACACTTTCATTGACCGTATGTTAACCCAAATAAAAGAACTCAAAACATAAAGAAAAATCCACAGAAATCTTAAGCCACAATAAACCTATATAACAGCCATATCTTTCTACAAGCCCTAATGGGCAAACAAATCTGACACTGATAATAAATTAAGAAAACAACAACGCCTCAACAAATATTGGACATACCTTTTTACCTGGTGCATCAAAGAATTTAATGCGCTGTCTTTACAATCAGCATTCAGCACTCAAACTTGCAGGCAGGTAGTCTTGAACAATTTTCTGTTCTGACGGTTGAAGATGGTTCAAAGGAAGGCTATTTGTGCCTAATTTTTAAATACCCAATAAACCGTTGTTGTTTAAACAAAAGAAAGTGCATTGCAAATGAATGAGTCTATACAGATACAGAAGAATCTGTTTCGCTAATAAATTATCCACATCTCGCCATCTCCAGAGATCACTAAATGAAAATAGTAAATTGATTGATTTTAATTGAACGAATCAACTTTTGGACCAGTATTGTTTTTGGTTTTTTCTTTTTTTTTGGAGTGAAATTTTTGTGTGCAAGAGGCCAAGACACTTTCATTTTGAGGTTAGATTCGAACAGAATCACCAGCTTTAGCACCACAAATGGTACATAACATGCCCGCAATAAATAAAATATGAAGACACATTTCAAAGCGTTGAGAGAGCGCGTAGAATGATTAATGATTATTTCTTTGACAGATACTCATATCTCATAACCTGATAGATAGATGGGATATACCTTTATAGGAGCTTAATACAACTCTTAACGGTAGCAGCAAAACTTTACACGATTTTGCTTCCATTTTAGGGTAACTAATTGAAAATCAAGATTTTATTATTGTGTGATTATATTTTTTGAGAGATTTTTATTTGATAATAATTGCCATCATTTTGTATGGCATCACGACCGACTAACGCGAGGTATGGTCGTATGGTGTATATTGCATGTCATGTTTTTCTATCCCATACCAAGTAAATTTGGAAAATTTATGTGACATTTGTGTTTTTTTGACATTTTTCTTTGAAAGTGAAAAGAAAATCACATTCTTTCTTTATGGGAGATGATATGTTAGAGTATCATGGACATGGCATGGAATAAAGTGAAAAAGTTTGTTCAGGTAAAAGTGAGAAATGTCACGATTTTTTAGAAAAAAAAAAAAAATAAAACTGAACGAATTGAAGAAATTCTCAGGAGCGTTGACATATTAGTAAACACTTACTTTAAAGATGTTTAAGAGATTTGGCTTTAATAAGAAACTTATTGGTGACTTATTGATTTATGAATTGACATGGTTAAGACTTACACAAATTATTTTTCCCATGAACCGCAACATGTGTTGCTGTCAGGGTTGTAAAAATATCAAATTTAAATTTAAAAAAAATATTTATTGCAAATAAAAAAAAAATGAAACAAAAAAAAAATATTTTTTCCAACTGAAAAATATTTTTCATAAAAAAAGATTGTATTGCAAATACATTTTTTTAAGGATTGAAAAAAAATTTCAAAGCAAAATGTGTGAATTACATATTTTTTTTTAAATATTCGTCGATTTTTTTTAGAATTTTGGCTATTAGACCACAAAAAAAGCTATTTAAACCTAAAAAAAAAAGCTATTTGAACCTTATGTATGGCCAAAAATTCAAAATTGTATGAAACTTGAGGAATAATAAAAACAAAAAATTAATGCACACTTTTTTTTCAATGCAGGAAATTTTGTATTTGCAATAAATTGTTTTTAATGCAAAATATATTTATTTGCAATAGAAATTTTATTTTCAATGCAAATCTTTTTCAGATAAAATAAAATTTTTTGAATGCAAATATTTTTTGTTTGCAACAAATATTTTTTTTTAATGCAAATTGTTTGTATTTGCAAAAAAAAAATTTTAATGCATTTTTTTTATTTGCAATAAATTTCTTTTTTTTTATTTTCAATAAATATTTTTTTAATGCAATTTTTTTTATTTGCAATAAATATTTTTGTTTTAATTTGCAATGGAAAACAAATGCATTAAAAAAAAAAGATTTTGTACAGTCTTATAGTAATACATTTCTGTAACGCTACTAATGGCGCTACCGTGCACAATTTCGGTACTTAAACCTATTAAAAATATAATTTCTCTAAAATTGTAAATGTAAGTCACTTATGAAATTCTTTAATTTAAAAGAACATTAACAATCTTCTTTCGTCTACAATTTTCTGAACAAAAAATTTACTTGAATAGCTTTTCAATAAACAGTAAAAAAAAAAACAATTCGAGTCCGTTATATTAACGGTCTCTTAAATGAAATAATTGCAATCTCAATTCCTTGTACCTGTTTCTTTTAAATGGTTATTCGAATTCAACCAAAAAAACACCTCAACAGGTGGCATTTCCAAAAAAAGAGCACACAACTGCAATCGAGATAACATGAATCTGCAAAAAAATAAAAGGGGCCTTAATTTACCTTATAATAACCACAGAGCATCTCCTCAGCATTTGACTGGAACCTTTCATTCGAGAGCCATATTATACAGTGAGCCCTATAATTATTGTCATTTTGGAAATTTTGACGAATTAGCGAAAATGTTTTTCTGCTCCCCTGCTGGGGGGCATTCAAACCAACATTGCAACAATTTTTTTCAATATGCTTTTCATGTTGTTATTTTGCTTTGAAAAAAATAAAAAAATAAAAATATGTAGGTTCCTGTAAAGGTTGTAATTTTTATTCACAAACGATTGGATGAGGTTCTCTTTTTGGGTGTATGTTTACGATAACAGTTTCATATAATTAAGGAGTATGTTCATTTTTTTTGGTGAATTTTTTGGTTTACTTCTTTCGAAACCATGTTTTTAGTGATTGAAAATGAAGATATTTAAATTGGCCTCAGGCTTTTCTGGTAGGTACCGAAAGATATAATGCAAATTTTGAAATTCTGAGGGATCCGTTCTATTTAAGACTTAACTAAAAATAAAAATATTCACCACCATAAGTACTTTATTATAACGAAAAGGTAACTATCTTGCTGAAGTTAAGTTAAAATAACTTCAAGGAATTTTTACTTGGAATAAACAATTTTTGTAAACTTAATCTTAAAGCTAAAAAAAAAATAAAACAAATTAAAAACAAGAAAACTTTTTGGGATTTTTTAAAAATGTTTGTTTTTGAAACATCTTTTTTTTTTTAATTTCGTTTTCAACGTGTGGATGAATAATTTCTTCAGAACAACATATATTAGAACATATTAATACAATTAAATTAAAATTACTCGCTAATAAATGTTTTCATAGAAAAACACAGTTTTTTAATCCAGGCATTCAGAACTGTGTTCAAAATATGTATACGAAAAATTACTAAAATGATTCTAGAGTTTATAAAGAAAGATTTAACACTTTAGCAACTTTAACCATAATAGGAAGTTCGTGCCATAGAGTCTCGTATTTTAGTTCAATTGGATTTCTTAAACGTTTTTCTCAAAAGCTCTCAGACAGGGACAAGAATTTAAAATGACTCGTAGAAAAATAGAAAAATTGAAATATTGCCGGGTATAGCTTGTATAAGGCTTCTATTAAGCTCTCGTGTGAAGAAATTTTGTTGTAGAAGTTATTACTTAGTTAAGTTGTTATTTAAAAGCGCTCGAATAGTTTTAAAGAGCTTCAGTAGGTAATTGAGCTTATAGAAGTTTGAGAAAGCAGGGGTTTTGGAAGATTTATTTAAGAGTAGCGCAATATCGCCAGTAAGTTGGAAAGAAATATTACCCAAATTTCCAGACTCTGGTAACTTTAATTATTAAAAACTAGTTTTTGGACAAAAAGGATGTGTCAGTACTTTGCCTATTTGGTTTCCTTAATTTTGCATTTCAAATATTTCAACTTTGTCGAAATCGAATATTTGTTAGGCGTGAATTTCGGTTTAAGGAGATGAAATAGTCCCAATTTTTTTTTTGTGTAAGGGTTTGAAATATTGACTATTTGAAAATTGCAAAATTTTGTTAATGCGGCTTAATTGATTCACCATTTTGAATTAAACGTGCACAAAAAAAACATTTCGCATCAATTTTATGCGGCAAGACCTGAAGAGCACAAATGTAACCAAAATCAGGTTTTTAAATCAACTCTTTTGTTTTTTATTCAAATAAAACATTCATGCTAAATTTTAACTTTAAATCATTATTTTACAAGTGGTTTGGTGGGATTGATTGCTCCGGTTTAAACTCTTCTGGTTTGAACGCGTTTTATTATGTTTTTTCACTTACTGCCCGCCTCGTGTAAGGCATTCAGTTTCATTCATTTACTTTACTTCAATGAAACTTTACTTCAAAGAAACATTACTTCTAATAAACGTTACCAATTCCAGTATACAAAGCACATCAAAGCTTGTTAAAATTCATTACAAAATAAATTGCTTCCTTAATGTACCACATATCCAAACAGTGACCTCTAGTGGCATCTGTAACTTATCAATTTATTAACCAACTTTATGGATAAATATTTTCCAATTATCGAATTGCCAAAGGAACAGCGGTAGGTCGCACCATGTAGCCGTATCGTCATCGTCGAACTCTCTTTAGCCCGATTGCTTGCCGTCAGCATCACCACATGTAGCACTTTTGTGGTGAGTCCCAAATTGTATATATGTTTCCAGCTAGCTTCATGGACAAGCGCGCATATCACGTGTGACTGGGACAAAAAACAAATCAATAGCATTAGCCAGAATTGACCACCTCGACTTACTAAAGCCTCACATACATATTAGCTTGCTCCCCGAAGTCATAATGTTGGATAGAATATACCGCTGCTGGTGCTGGCTGCCATTTGGTCGTTCTTCTCGACAACAACATTCGCCTCGCTGGAGCGCGAAATGACAAATGCTCAGCGATAGCAAAATGATTTTGTGATGATGATGATGATGGCGATGACGTTGGTCTTTTTGCACCGAATATACAGTATACACCGGTTCGGGTGGTGTTACATCATCCAGAGTTTATGTATTTTTTCTGTTGATGGTTGCTTGAGCTTGTGCACGCACCCTAAAGCAAAATTGGTGCGATTAATTATGGAGCCCGTTATTATGGGGAAGACCCCTTAGCGATATGTGTGCTGTGTGATCCGTGTCTAGAATATATTTCCCTTCTTCTTCATCTTCCTCTTGGATGGATACACTTCTGGATTCAATGTGAATTGTACCATATTTGGTTTGGCGGCTTTTAGCTGCTTCAACTTCAAGGTAACTTCTTCAGCAGAAGGTAGAGGTAGGCACATTAATACCCAGTTTGGTGTTGTTAATTTATTCAAGAAAATTATGTTTGGGACTTCAGTTTAAATGCACTTGACACTTGGAATGTGGCGTGAAAATATTGAAAATTTAAATAAAATAGGAATTTGATGCCAGTGTCTAATAGAGGAAAGAAGTCAATAATGGGTTAGTGGGTAAATGGGAAATCTAGCTTGGATAGAGGCCAATAATGTGGGAATTTAAGGTTAAGAGTTTATATTACAAAACTGCAAGATGCATGCGGAAAAGTGAGTTTTTTTTTTGCTATGTGACACTTTTGACTGACATCTGTCAGTTTTCTCTCTCTGTCAAGCATTTTTTTCCTTACATTTTTGACATTTGTCTGACAAGACTAGGAATAGTTAAATTTTGTTGGCGCAAGAAAATAATAATTATTTGTAAAAAGGCAACGAATAATAGGTCTGTTTGGGTACTGCCTAAAACAGAAATATTTCTACTTTGTTCAACATTTTTAACCCAATTCCTGTTTGGGTACTCTGAAATTGTGCATTTTTTTTTTGCAAATTTCTGCCAAAAAAATTTCTTCGGACAAAAATCTGAAATCTGTCAAAGGTAGTGCTTTCTCTGTTTTTCTTTTATTTTTTCTTGTCGCACAACAAGCAAACTAAAAACATGGCGGCGCGGCGTGGCCTTTTTCTTGTTTTATTTTTTTTTATTTATTTCGTTTTAGTGGTGTAATACTAAATAAAAAAAAAATAAGAAAAAAATAATAAAAAAAGTGTTTCAAAAACAATACAAAGTGTTTTTTTTTATGTTTCGGTCAACCAGTGAGATTTATCGCTGAGAGAAAAAAATAAAAATTATGAAAAAAAATAAATCTCATCTCCAAATGTATCAATTCCTAGAGACATGGGAGTGGTGCCATATGAAAGCTTATATTCTCAGCTACCCGATAGTGGTATAATCGGGTTTTTGGATTTTTCTCAAAATCCCGAGAAAATCGCGTTTGAAAGTTGGGGTAAAATTTTTTTTCGAAAAATCCCCGAATCTTTGAACGCTCCTGGAAGCTAAACCGCTTGAGAGCAATTTTTGAGAGTGATGCCAAATGATAGCTTGTGTCATGGGCCTACGCTTTGCACATTGTCAGATTTTTAAAAAATCATCTTCCATGTTAAACCGCCACATCATACCTATTTTTTCAAAATCGGGCTTAACTTTTTTTTTGACCTTTAAGTTCTTCCGGTTCGAGAACGCGTGCACCTACAGGAATGGAAGTTGTACCCAAATGTAGGTTAAAGTCCCAGCTATTTATTTATTTTTTTCAATTGGTGTTGTTGTTTACATTTTTGTTGTTGTAGAAAATTAGCAGAAAATTTTGTGCCAAAAGCGTTTGGGTACTTTTACACAATTTTTCGTTCTGTAAGAGGATTTCATGCCCACTCCTTAAAATTTGACAGGTTACATATTTTTGTCGAAAAAGAGGCGCAGGGACATAAGTCCCGAATTTTTTTTTCGGGACTAATGTCCCACTTTACTGGGTCATAAGTCCCGAATCCAATTCGGGAATTATGTCCCACCCTACTGAGACATTAGACCCGAATTTTTATTTCCACACCTCAAAATGGATTCTCCCGAGGGCAAAATTTTTTTCCGCTTCGCGTTTGGGTTGTGCAAATTAAAGAGATTCGAATCTGAGAAATTTTTTTCCGCTTCGCGTTTATCGAGTTATAACACAAGCATATCTTTGCTACAAACATTAAACTGGCAAAATATTCTCTTTAAAGTTTGAGTTCTATTTTTTTCCTTATCAAACTGAAGTAAGACAAATAATAAATAAAACTTATTCTTTGAAAAGTTGGAATGATATAAAAATCATATTGGTATTATTTCGC
Source organism: Episyrphus balteatus (assembly GCF_945859705.1). Lineage (NCBI taxonomy): Eukaryota > Metazoa > Arthropoda > Insecta > Diptera > Syrphidae > Episyrphus > Episyrphus balteatus. The sequence goes on along the minus strand of NC_079137.1, from coordinate 5,154,225 downwards.
TTTAATAAACCGCAACGAGGCACATTCGTTTTTTTTTTCTGAAAATATATTGACGTGAAAAAGAAATAAAGCCAAATGTTGAAAAATGGCTTTATTTCTCTTTTGAAAATTAAAATTATGCCAATTTACGAAAGACTTCCTTATTACATTTGGGCGTCCTATTTCATGGCACCAAAAATTAATCTTATGAATTACTTAGTACCTATAAATATGTATGTAAAATAGTTTTTACTCTATTCGGGACTTATGTCTCATTTTCAACTAAAAAATTTATTACTTTTGTCTCAGTAGGGTGGGACATAATTCCCGAATTGGATTCGGGACTTATGACCCAGTAAAGTGGGACATTGATCCCGAAAAAAAATTCGGGACTTGTGTCCCGGGGACTTATGTCCCTGCGCCGAAAAAGAAACCAAACAGACCTAATACATATATTAAAGAGCAGCCAAAATAAATTTCAATTTGAAAAAAAAGACAAAATGCAAACAAATACAATTCAATGAAATTTTACATAATAATTTAGAAACAAAAACCTTTGTTTTTGACAGATTGCTTTTGGATTGAAATCTGTCAAACTGACACTGAGCTCTCAGTGACATCTCTCTTTGTGGTACGCTCCTAATGTCAACACATAAGTTATGTCATACAAACTTCAAAAATATGCCAGATTGTCAGTCTTGTTAAATTCCTTAATATAGTAGTCATTTTATGACATTAAATCTGGTACAATTACAGTCGTGTAAATGTTGTATAATTATTTGGAGCACGCATAAGAAATGACATAAAAATCAAATTAACACACATGCCAAATCGAAAATGTATGTCGGTCGTATGGAAAAATACTATTCGAAAGGGTTGTCATCTATCCTTCCTTACATACATGTGGAGTTATTTCCTTCACCTCTCTTCGAGGTTATTTATCAACTTAACAGATACTCGACGATGGGGGACGAGACGACGCGACGCACGTCTATTTCGTACAGAAAGCGTAAATTATACCAGCCTCATGCTTGTCATGTGGACAATTTTCATCTTCAACAAGCTTCACCTGCCTTCGTGCGCCTGCGCACACACTCAAAACCCCTTCGCAAGATTATTATTGAAAACGATTTAGCAATCTTACCAAACGAATGTATCGTATCTTTTTTTTTTGTAACGAATTAAATTCGTTATGATTATTTGTTTAAAAAAAAAGGAGTCGCTTGTTTTCTGGCTGCTGCTGCTGCTGCGGGATAAAGACGATGCGATGGTTAAACTATCAAGCAGCACAAAGTTGGTATAATCTGCCGCACTTTCTGGTGCGCTAGTGCGCAAAGTTGTTATCTATTATTATTGGAGTCTATGGAGTTGTTAGCCGATAATCACGCGGAACAGCGGGCTCCTTAGATCCGGCTGGTTAAGGCACACAGCAATCCCAAGGTTGTTGCCGCTCGGTGTGTAGCCTTGTCTGCGTAGGATTTAAAATGTTTGTATGGTACGTAGAAAATGTTGCGTCATAAAGTATTGTAAAACGCACTCTCTGTATTATAGTCGATGTTAGATAGACTTTCGAGTTCGGTATAAACGATGGTTGTTCAGATATTGCAGATACATAGACGAAGATTACCTACAGGTGGTGTTTTGTTTAAGGGATATGTGCACACTACCTGGATGTTGGAGCGTTGGCGATGGCTAATTAAGATGTTATTTTCATGTTGCAACTCAATGCACAGTGCTTCTGGAGGTGTGAGTTGTTAGTTAAGACAATTTGCAATTTGTTGAACAAAAACAGTATGTTTGCAATCATATCGCAAATTCTAACGGATTTTTATCTCATCGTGATCTTAAACACATAAGTTCAGTTGTCAGATAAAGTCAGGTTTATGCATTTAATATACTGAAATTCACAATCTGTCAAAACTGACAGTTAAGGAAGAAATTCTCTAAAAGTGGCATATGAAAACAAAACAAGTTGACACATACGTCAAAATGACGTTTGAATGTGAGAATCTTGGACAATCTGTCAAAATTCTTCGAACTGGTGAAAACTCTGATGAATTTCTTTGTAACGCACTTCATGACACCTAACAAATCATAAACAAAAATCAACTTCCACATTTTAATTTTCTGGCAACTTGCCACATTACTAACAGAACATAAAAAGACCACTATTTCACCTTGAGTTAAAAATGTAAATGAGTTGATGCCTATTCATTACTTTGTCAGTTTGTTGACAGAAATTATGGCAGTTTGTCAATCGTATAAAGTCTGCGTTACATGTAAAGTCTCTAAGCCGCTTATTGAAGACTGAACTTCAATGCATGCTTGATCTATATTCCAAAGTTCTAATCCCCTTTCTTGAATTACCTGCTTGACAGTCATTGTTCGAATGTTCGTTTTGACCTAAATCACGTTATTGTCGGAATGAGCCCATTTGCGACGCATAATAGCCATTGAAAATATTTTGTGCGTTGCATTTTAAGTGCATCACGTTTGGTAGCCCTTCAAATGGCTTTAAGCGGCCTACACAGTAAAAACTTTCGTTTTTTTTTCGTAGATAGAAGGTGTGATTAGACATGACATGTTTGATGGGTAGCATTATAATCATCTTGACAATTGTTAAGACACGTTTGGGATTGAGGAGACGCAAATAATGAAAATATAAACAAATGAGTTTTTGTTCGAGGAAATCAAACGGGTTATGCTATTGGTTTAAGTCCAGAATTTTTGCTAATTCCACATCCTGTGGTTTTCAGCAACAAAAATTGCGAAATTATTGTTTGAATTGTATGGAACTATAGAACATACACATGATTCAACGACTTCTGAAGTTTATTTAAAATAAAAGTTCAAAAAGAACAAATTTTGTATTCATTAATAAGAGGAAATCACTGATTAGGTATGGTTCTAAGATATTATATAAAATAAAAGTTAACAAATTCCAAATTGAGGGAAACCGACGAAGTTACGAATACCAGAGTAACGGGCGACAGAGTTACGAGCGTCAAAGTTACGAAAAACTAGAGTTACGAATTCTAAAGTTATGTTAAGCTATGACATGTGATTTTTGGGTTGGCAACAATTGCGAGGAACGATATGGAATTATGGAAATACAAACAAGAGATTAACATTTTTCTCATCGGTCAGAACTAAATGAGTAAAGCGAAAATGGGTGTTATTTAATCTTGTAAAATTTTGATTGGATAGGTATAAATATACATATATGGTTTTGTTTTTGTGAGAGGATCGCAAAAACGTTGAAATAGAAAAAAAAAACATAAGTATACTTATGTAAGTTTGGGGGACATATTTGAAATTAACTTCTTATTTGTCCAACTAATATTGCACCTACGTATCGATATTCTCTTATTTATGTTTCCATAATTCCATATCGTTCCTCGCAATTGTTGCCAACCCAAAAATAACATGTCATAGCTTAACATAACTTTAGAATTCGTAACTCTAGTTTTTCGTAACTTCGGTTTCGCGTAACTTTGACGGCCATAACTCTATCACGCGTAACTCTGTTATTCGTAACTCCGTTACCATTTCCCAAATTGACCTATTACTTGTCTTGTTTTATGATCCAAATAACAAATTGAATTATTATGTAAAAATTAATTAAAAAAAAAAAAAACAACAAAAATTCATGGGTTATCTTCAACTCAACCAAATACCACCAATGCACTGTAGCAGTATCTAATCTATCTTCCAGTAACAGTATAAAAATAATGTAATTCTCTTAAAAGTATACATTTAAACATTCATTACCGCTTGAAGCTATCTTTTTTTTACTTTGCACACACAATTTTAACACAAACGACCGCTATTGTGGGCAGCGCAGAAAAATATAAGAAAACTCTACCATCAGAACCAAACCAAAAACCACTTACCGTTATTATCATAAAAATGTTAATGCATTTCATTGACTTCTTTGGAGGCTTTTTTTTCCATTGGTTTGTGTTTTTAGTTGGTTTCGCTGCAACGCGTAAGACTTTATGCGCATCGGGGTCGCAAGTTCAGTTGGTCGGAATAATTTCATACCAAGTGGTCATAGAAAAAAACAAAAATAAATAAAATCCTAACCAAATCTAATGTGATGCGCTTCGCCTCCAACAAATCCCAATTTTTAATTCATTCAATTGAATAACACACAAGGGATCCAAAAAAAAAAAACGGGATTAACGTCATTTTAAAAGAATAAATATGTTTATTCAGTCTTCAATCTTCTATATGATCTATAAACAGCCTTTTCTTTATCTGGAACTTATTGGAGGTACAAATTTATTCATCCCACAATAATAACACGAAAATCCAGAGACTGACCATAATATTCAGTTAACTGGAAAGTCTGCACGCAATTTGCGGATTAATTATTATTAAACACCTTGAATTTGGTTCAATTAATAATAATTTTTTTTTTTTTTTTTTTTTTTGAGATAAGAAGAAAATTTTATTCACATGGCCGAAAAATTAGTAATTCTCTTTTAAAGAAGACCGTTTTGTTCAGACATTTGCAATGCATTTAATCAGTGAAGCTGAAATTGTTAAATATATTGTTCTTCGGTTGGATAGACGCACGATTGCGTTATTTAGTTTTTTTGCTTCTTATTTTTGTTTGTTGAATGATTTATATTTGAAATTTGCGTGATTACATTTTTTTGATGCATTACAAGTTGTTTGAAAAAAGTGCATTTCATAAAGTTCAAACGAATAAAATCCATTAATTACAACTAGGCTAAGCTTCAGAGTAGCCCATGTTGGGCGCCATTTAGAGCAAGGATTTTATGCTTATAACCTCGGAATAAGCATCCATTCAACTTATAATTACATGCTTACACTTCTCCAAACCTCATAAAAAAATGAACATGATAAAAAAAGGTTTCAACAATATTATCAGTTTTTTTGAAAATATCTACGAGACAGGAAATTTTCCTACCAAAATTACTCTGCAGCACCCATAACAATTAAGTATGACATTTTCCATGCTTAACTAAACTCTATTTATGCATTAGCATGCATTTATCATAATAGCGCCGGTCGTGTCGTTAAGAAATCTTATATAAAAAACAAAAAGAGGTTCGCTATTCAGCTCTTTTGTTTACCGACAAAGCCATCGAAAAATTGCACTATTGCAGCTGGGGAAATTCCAAAAATTCTTGTTAACCGCAAAATTTACCAGAAATTCACTTTCATTTGCATAAACAGCACAAAATAGTGTAGGTAGGTTTTTTATTTCGCCAGACATCGGATAGACAACAAAGACACACGACAGCACGCACGCTCTCGCAGAGTCATTTAAGGAAAAACCTTCATTAACTATATAAAATACGCGATGTGATTAAGATATTTTCATTGTCAAAACGCACCCACTTATTAAGCGTCAATGTGTCTTCTGTTTTGACAAATAATATTCCACCACACCCAACTCAATTGTGTACAAAAAAAAAATATAAAGAGAAGAAAAAAAAATGACATATCTTCACGAAATTAAGATGTTTCTTTTATTATGCAACAAAAACAATTGTCAAACTGTCATCTGTCAAAAGATCAAGTTAATAATAAACATTGGGAAATAACTTTCACTTCTCATGCGAAGACTTAAAAATCCATTCAAGCGATGACAAACGACAAGTTCTCATAAATATCCACCAACGCCAAAATGAGGATGAGATTAAGTCTTTGTATATCACATCAATTGATGGCGGCGGCGGCGTGACGTGTGCTTAAGAGTATATGAATAACTCAATGTCACAATAAATGTAAATACATAATTCGATAGACAGCTAGACGTGTGGTTTGTTGTTTTTTTTTTTTTTGCATAAGACAAATAGAGTTGCTTTAAAAGAACTTGCTCTTTTATACAGTACAAAACAAAAAAAGCTTTATTCATTCAGTGGGCCGTATAATTGAGTTCTATGCAAGAGAGTATATTATTCATAATTCGATAATAAACCACCGGTAGCTCTTCATCACATCATCGTGTAGTGGATTGTTGGGCATCGTTTAAATTATAGCCAATTATTGGAGGCAATGTGGTGACTCTGTAATGCAGACGATTAATTTTTTCACTTTCGCTGACTAATGTAATTGGGATTATGCAATTTTAAAAGAAGTTATTGCCGCACTATGTTTTGTGTAGGTAAAGGTATAGCATAACAACAATCCACATTTGGTAGCTGTTTTAAACCAGGTGACGGTTACTTGTCAGTTTATGATGTAAATTAATTGAACTTAATGGTTGACAATTTATAGACAGTGTAAGGTTATACGATATTTTGTATGATGTAATTTTTATATGTATATTAATTTTTTTTTGTACAGAGACATTGGTTTTATAGTTTAATGGAAAGAATATAAAATGAAAAATTTTCGGAACTTTTTTTCAAAAAAAAAAAAAGGGTTTTGGTGAACAAATTGTTAGAATTTGTAGGACTTTTTATATAGAAATTTAGTAAATGGCAATTATTGTAGGTATGTACGTACCTACCAGTGGCGAGGCGTGAATGATTTCAAATGGTAAGTCAAAGAAAAATTAGTCACCAAGAAATTCAATTCCAAATTTTTAATGAATTTCTGCGTTTCAAGCCATGAAATTAAGCAATTTAAACGAATTGTCAAAAACATAAGATATATACATTTATATTTTTTTAAATAAAGTTTCCATTAAAAAGTGTGCAAAGTTCTACGGTTTTATTTCATAAAACTCTGCAAGAACTTTTTCTTAAAAGTCAAGTCTACTTTTAGTAATAAGAATTTAGAAGAAGTTTTTTCTTCCTATAGGTAGATACAAGTGCTAGATCAGAAAGTCTCTCTTCTATGCATGAAAACGCCTTAGAACTAAAAAGATCTCTCGACGCCGACAGAAGCAACAGTTATCTAGGTGTATACAAAACTTTAAGTAAGAGCGTCCTTTAACTACAATTTTGGTTTCTTCATAAAACTGAACTGATTAAAATTAGTTGAATCCTCTAAGAGAAAATAATACCTATAAAGTAACAAAATAGAGCTTAAACAAAACCATCATACTTTTCTAAAGGATTTTCCCGAAGTGAAAATTGCATTGGACCGTCACGTTTTTGAAATACTTGAATATTAACTGGTAGAAAACGTTTTTTTTTTCGGTACTTTTGAAGTGGAATTCTACCAACGTGTATTTTTTAGAAAACTAATTTTTGAATGTCAAAAAGTCATACTCGTATTTTATTGTATAAAATATATTTATTTCTTTTCAAAATTATTTGATTTCAAAGATTATTGCAAATAGAAATTTATATTTCAAAATCTTAGAGGTTAGTAAATGACAATTTGTGACTTCTGAATTCAGAACACTAAATTAAAAAAAATCACAAAGCAAATTTCTTGCTCTCGACTTTTTTTTTTGTCGAACAATGATATTAAAGTCATAATCGACACACTAAATCTTACTATCTAAAAACTTTTTACAATTTTTGCATCATCAAAATTTGTATTATTTTCAAAATTGCACTGCGTTCTGCTTGGAAGTTGGGACTTGCTCAATACAATTGGGGCAGTTGTTTCACTTTATGGAAATTTCAGTTATTTTATGCACTTTCTGCCAACAAAAATACCTTATGACATTAAATATAACATCCACGCTTATTTCTTATCATAAATGAAAACATTTTTCTTCCTAAACCACTTTTTGATCAAACAAAAAAGTGTCAAGAATGGATCCCAAAGGTTTGTTAAAGCGCTTATAAATGGAGTTCTATTAATGGTATCGCCAAGATAAAGGTCTTAAAATTTAGGAAAAATCATAAGGATTCAGGTTCTGTAATTCAAGAAGTTGAATCTTAAAAAAAAACTTAAAATATGGATGCTGAATACAAGGTAACCATTTTTCAAAACCTAAAATCTTTAAGAAGGGCAAATGTGTCGAAGTTGCACTTAGTTGCACATTTTTTTACAGATTCAATTAGATAAGAGTTTAACCTTTAGAAAACATAAAATTTTATCGCACACATATGTGAAATTGTATAACTTATCTCCTTACCAACACAGAAATTTTGTTTTCTTATGATTATTTTATATTAAGATTCAACATATCACTTTTTACTTGCGATATAGGTACTATAGGGCAAGTTTAGGATTCGTAAAAAAAATCGAACTCGAGATAACAATTTTACATGACATTACGATGATGGAGAATGCCAAAAAAGTGGGTCCGGCAATTCTGTCTGTCTGTCTGTCTGTCTGTGTGTCTGTCTCTATCTGGAGCTGCAGCCTAAACGAGTGAAGTGATTTTCTTCAAACTTGGTAGTTAGCAGTTTTTGGTGATTCCCTAGAGGGGAAATTGAAATTTTTGAAGTGAAAACTTCTTTAGTATCGTAGTGATTTGAAACAAGATGAAACGAAAACGCGACACGACTTCAACTTGTTATAACTTTTTTGTTTTAATAGATAGATGAATGAAATTTGTACTGTAGATAGGTAATTAAATAAATTATAATTGTACAAAATTTCAATTAATTTCGTATTCAAAATTCGGAGATAACGGTAAAAAGATGTTCTTTTCCAACACACGTTATATCTTTTGATCTAGTGCACATACAAATTTGATTTAACTTTAATACGCATGCTGATAACATAACCTTTTATTTGATATATCACACATAACGTTCGTTGCTCTACAAGCTACACAATCTTAAATTGAAAAAAATTTAAAAATACCTCAAAACACCTGTGGAGATCTGTTGCCGATAACCAGCCACTAGTGTAGGAAGTACCGTAATCTCAGTCTGGAAATTCGACATGGTTGACTTTAAAAAATTCTAACTTCTCTTGTAGACATCTTTGAAATAAGATTTTTGCATCAATATACAAGGTGAAACAATAAGCTTTCACATGGTATAAATTTTTGTATAGGTTGTCAAACAAAAAAATTGATTTAATAGCATGAGAACATAAAAATAAATGTTTTTTTTTGCTTTTTGGATGAAATTTAATAGAGTTTAAAAAATTCTAGCTCTTTTTGTAGATGTCTCATACACCTGATCGATATATATATTTTGAGCTAAGACAATAAGCTTTCAGATGGTGTAAAAATTTGTATAGGTTGTTAGGGAAAAAATGGATTTAATAGCGTGAGAAGATAAAAATACGTGTTTTTTCGCTTTTTTTGATGAAAATTGATCGAGTTCAAAAAATTCTAGCTCTTTTTGTAGATGTCTCATAGACATGATCGACATAAATGTATATAAGCTAAGACAATAAGCTTTCAGATGATATAAAATTTATATAGGTTGTCGTATAAAAAACATGGATTTGAAGGTGATAGAATAAAAATAGGTAGATTTTTTCTATTTTTTTTTTTTTTGCAAGAAAAATGATTTTTTAAGGTTTCACTTCTACCACGTGTGAATTGCACACATTTTTTTTTTTTTTTTTTTTTATGACCAAAACTAACGGTACCTGCCATATAACGGAAATAGAAAAGTTAATTTTTTTCAAAAACGGCTCTAACGATTTTGATTAAAATTTTTGTGTGTAGTACTACACATAAGAGCCAACTTTTGAAATAAAAAAAAATATTTTTTGTACCGTTATTAACGGTACCTGTCATAGAACGGTTTTTTTCGTTTCTGAATATCTCGTACAACATTAACATGGAACAATCATATTTACTCTATTGTCGGAAAAACTTATGAAGTTCTCCGCACTCTTTGGACTTTCCAACAATACACCCCAATAAATACACGATTTATGCTGGCAAAAACCCTAATAATACCCGTACTTACTCAAGGTTGTGAAATTTTCCTAAACTGTGATTCGTTTTGTAAACAAAAACTAAAAGTCGCTTTCAATAGCACCATTCGTTATATCTACGGACTTAGAAAATATGATCATGTTTCGCACTTGAGTATGAGCCTTCTTGATATGTCATTTGAAAATTTCCTTCAATTTCGAACCCTTAAAATGCTTTATAATATAATTCAATCACGAGAACCAAATTATCTTTTCGAGATTCTTCGCTTCGCGGAATCAAACCGTGCGATCTATTTAATACTCCCTAGATTCAACTGCCTGACACCTGAACGACAATTCTTCATCGCCGCCATCCGACTCTGGAACTCACTCCCATCTTCTTTGAGAAAAATAAGTAGCATCAATCATTTTCACAACGAACTAATGGAATTTTTAAAACAACAAAGCAACTAACTTAACCTTTTATAGTCTATCTTTTTTTTCTATCTCTTTCTTTCTAAGCTTCAATTTCCTTATCTATTTCTTGCCATCTAGGTTTACATCTATTTATTATTAATATATATTTCAATTTAACTGTCCATAATAAAGGACTAAACATGTACAATAATTTTTTTATATTCCATGTATTATATTATTCACAAACTTGCACTATTTATCAAGGGGCACGGTAGTGCCCAGCCAAGTTCTCTAGCAACTTTGGCACTACACCCTTATTTACAGGAAACAACTCAGGCCATTTTCGACCCCCTCTAACTTCCACACCAAAGATGCTAGAAATTTCAAACTCGCTACATTTGTTGAGCTGGTCAAAACCAAACTCCTCACAAAATTTCAGCCTCTTACGATGAGTAGTTTCTGAGATATAGGGCTTCAAAAATCGCAAAAACCGTAACTGACTGACTGACTCACTCACTCACTCACTCACTGACAGATCATCAAAATTATGGAGAACTTCCCGTTAACGTAGAAGCTTGAAATTTTACACGGTGATAGGACTTGTGGTGTATACAAAGGGAAAAATCGAAAATTTGAGATTTTCAATTCAGGGGGCGTGGCATCCGCCCATTTCCGCTGAATTTTCATTAAATATTATAGAGCACTTCTGATTATCGTAGAATCCTGAAATTTGGTAGAATGGTAGAGCTGGTAGTTTATGCAAAGAAAAAAATTTAAAATTTGAGAATTTTAGCCAGGGGGCGTGGCAACCGCCCATTTCCGCTGAATTTACATAATTTATTTTACAGCTCTTCTGATTATCGTAGAATCTTGAAATTTGGTAGAATGGTAGAGCAGGTAGTAAATACATAGAAAAAAAATTAAAGTAAGAGAATTTTAGCCAGGGGGCGTGGCAACCGCCCATTTTCACTGAATTTTCATCAAATATAGAGATTTTCAATTCTACAGCCATACCTTGCAAAAAGAAGTGAAATCACAACAAAAACATTACTGTTAAAAAAAGAGCCAAGTTCTCCTATGTTGAAATTATGCTGGCACAAAAAGTACTGAGATGTAAAAATGTACCAAGTTCTAAAGTTTGGGTTCAAATTCGTATCAATAAAATTTTGATTGTTTACTTGGCAATTTTTGAAATAACTTTAAAAATCGATAATTAAGAAAAATTGTCAAGTAAACAATCAAAATTTTATTGATACGAATTTGAACCCAAACTTTAGAACTTGGTACATTTTTACATCTCAGTACTTTTTGTGCCAGCATAATTTCAACATAGGAGAACTTGGCTCTTTTTTTAACAGTAATGTTTTTGTTGTGATAAGATTTATCTTACTGTGTTAGTATATAAAAATACGTAATAAATGAAAAAAAAAAAAAATGAAAAATGAAATGAAATTAACCCGATTTGAATGAAAATTTTTATACAAAAGTGTGTAAGTAAAGATAATATTAAAATTTTAGAAAATTTTCAAAAAACGCATTTTTGGGTTTTTTAAAAATATTTCAAAATTTTTTTTTTGAAAAATCAATTTTTTGAAAACGGATCAATGAAAAATTTTGAAATTTAGTTTTTATGTGTAAATAAATTATTTCTTCAAAATGGCATACCAACTTTTTTTTTTTAAAATGTTAAAAAATTTTTATATATAAAAAATTATTTTTTTAAAAAACGGCTCCTACAATTTTCGAAAATTTTTTTCTAAAAATACCTTTTTACTTTATTTATTTTTTTATACTACTTATGAAATTTCTTCAAAATATCAAATTTTAAATTTCTTGAATAAAAAGCTTTAACATTAACATTATAGTTACTTTAAGCATAAGAGCAAGTACGTGCGACCCCAGTCGTGCAATTTATTTGTTTATAAAGTAATACAACATTTTGATACAACATCTAGTAGACAGTTTCGTATCTCCTTATCAATATTCCATAAAAACTTTTTTCTACATCCACTTCAAAAAAAAAAAGTACTTACTTAAGCACAGTCGCTAAATTACAAAAAAAAATTATTTTTTTCTTTGGGCTGAAAACTTTGAACTTTAGAGCGCTGCTGTTAGTCACCTGAAGGGGTAATCAATTTTAAAACTATAAGAAAATGCTAAGCAAGTTATCTACTTTTAGTAGGATGTTGATTTTTTACATTTGGATCAGTTTAAAATTTCGTGTTTTGTCCGCCTAAATTGACTAAATACCCCTATGTGCAGTGGAGAGATACATAAAAATTCAGATAATAAGTCGGAAAGGAGCGTGTTATTTTCTTGTTCTATAGCTTTTATATTTTCCTAACTGATTTTCTTCAAATAAAACTTACCTCACCCACAACCTGCGCAGCATAATTTGGCTCATCAGCTCAGCGATTGCGCGATACACACAAATTCCCCAAATAAGTCGGAGGAAACCGTCTTATTCTACCTTTTTTTCTTCCTATGAAAAATGAAACCTACCTCAAGCAGACACTGACATGCGCACTGCGAATTCATTAACCCAGAGCGAAAATTATGAAAGATACATAAAAATTCACCAAAATGTAAGACGAAGAATATCGTCTTATTTTCCTTCAGAGATTTCACAAGCGCAGTAATAAGTAAATGAAAAAAGAGGAAAGAAAACAAATTTGTTCTATTGTTTATAAGACGACATTTTTCTGGTTACCTTTTTTTTATGCTCTAGTTTTGTGTTTGTTTATGGAGTGAGTTGAAAAGCAGATAGGTGTGTAGAGTAGAACTGAAAGAAGAGTATTTGAAATAATGTTGACAGCGTGTGCAGGTGTTGATTGAAATTATATTCATGTTGCCAGAAGTTTATGTTGTTGAGTTTGAGAATTTCAAAAGGTAAGACGGAAATAATCGAGTTATATGAACCCTTCGCCACTGGTACCTACTTATACAAATTATTTTTTCAAAAGAATAAAACAGCATCTAAAATCAAGTTACACTTCAAAAAAAAGTATGCAATTTTATTTATTTTATTAAGATGCATTTTTAGAAAAAAAAAAAATCAAAATCGTTACAGCCTTTTTTTTTTAAACTAATTTTTTTGAAAAAACAGTTTTAAAATGAAACTGGTATGCCTTTTGTAGAAATCACTAATCAACATTTAAAACCAAAATTTCAAAAAATTCAATGTCCGGTTTTCAAAAATTTGATTTTTCAAAAAAAAAATTCAAATATTTTTTAAAAATCCAAAAATTAATTTTTTTTTTAAATTAAATTTTTGGCATATATTAATATTATATAATTGTTTTTTTTTTTTTTTTTTTTACAAAAAGTTTCGTTGAAATCGAATTAGTAGTTTCGAAGAAAATCGGATTAAAATAAAATGCACGACTGGGGTCGCACGTACTTGATCTTATGCTAAAAGTAACTCTATTTTTTTTTCAAGAAAATTAGGAACAAATTAAAATTTGGTATTTTCAAGAAACTTCATAAGAAGTGTAAAAATAAAATCTGTTTTTATAATAAATGAAACACCTTTTTAAATGATGTTTTACAAAAAAACAAGTATGCCATCTTATAACTTGCATAAAAAGGTATTTTTAGAAAAAAAATTTTCCAAAATCGTTAGAGCCGTTTCTTAAAAAAATAATTTTTTATATATAAAAAAAAAGTTGTTATGCCATTTAAAAGAAATGATTAATTTACACATAAAAACGAAATTTCAAAATTTTTCAACAACCCGTTTTCAAAAAATTGATTTTTCAAAAAAAAAAATTTGGAAATATTTTTTAAAAATCCAAAAATACGTGTTTTGAAAATTTTCTATAATTTTAATATTACTTTTACCTAAACGCTTTTGTATAAAAATTTTCGTTGAAATCCGGTTAATTTTGTAAGAGATATTCAGAAACCAAAAAAAACCGTTCTATGACAGGTACCAAAAAAATATTTTTTTAAATTCAAAAGTTGGCTCTTATAATACTACACACAAAAATTTTAATCAAAATCGTTAGAGCCGTTTTTGAGTTATTTGGAATAAATTAAAAAAATTGTATGAGAGGTACACTTTCTAAGCAAGATTTAAAAAAAAACAAAAAAAAAAACCAACTTTCAGAATTCCATAAAAATCAGCTGTACCAAATTTGAAGAAAATCCATCCACCTGTTTAGGCTGTGGAAATGTGTACAGATGGACGTACAGACGCACAGACGCACGGACGGAATTGCGAGACCCACTTTTTTGTAATTCTCCATCATCGTAATGTTGGTTTTGATTAAAACCTCAAATTTTTTTTTTCGACACGAAACCCAATACTTGCCCTATAGAGCAAGTAAAAAAAGAACGGTTCTATGGCAGGTACCGTTAATAACGATTTTCAAAAAAAGTTTTTTTCCATTAAACGATAGACCTTGTCTTAAAACTTGCACGTCCTCGTCTTAGTTTTTAGGGTTTTAAGTAGTAATATCCTCCTTAACTTCCAAAGACCAAAGGATCTTTTCTCTAGATTTCGGCCACGGCTTTTATCATGAATGAAAATAGACCAAATTTGTCAAAAAAAAGTTAATTTCTAAGATTCAGTACATTATGTCGCAGAACCTTTAAGTTCTTGCTTTTTCACTAAAACCGTTACAAGAGCCCAGTCATAATAATCATCCATTCATAGTTCACTCAGAGATCGAAAAAAATAATTTATTGGCGATGACTAATCTCAAGATTGCATTCCAAATATTTAAACCCATCTGGTCATTTTGAAATAGGTACTTAACCTAAAGATGAATGTCCCCTATCTTTTAATGACATATAAATAAATTTAACAAGCAACCTACAAACCAAATAAACCCAATTCAAAACATTCACCTCACAAGATTTATGTTTTTTTTGTTTTTGTTTTGTGTGATTCGTTGTTAAAAAATTATGCAAATTGGCAGCCGTGTCGAGAAGTGAACAAAAAAATAAAATATAAAAATAATGTCGGCATCTTCATCAGTGATTTAAGCTTGAAGTATCACTTCCAACGAATCATCATCATCATAATCGTAATCATTTGAAAAACCATTAAAGTTGGGCAATACAAATCGAATAAAAATGATAATCTCTAAATTGACCACAACAAAAAACCAGCATCTCACCTTTTGACCATTTTTTATTTTTGTTTGTTTTTATATGTTTGTGATTGTTTTTAGGTCACTAATGGGTGAGTCGTCATGTCTTGTTATGTATGGCCTTTTATCAATCTTTAGCCTTAAATATTTCCTGGAAATTTCAACTTGATATTATTTAACACAAAATAATATAATAATAATAATAATCCCGAAGTAAACTTAGTCACTTTCGTCGTCGTTGGTCGTATGTAAATCTGGAACGCAATCGAAAGTTGATCTGTGAGAAGATCATTATGCATACAAAAGTCAGTTAAGTCAACAGCTTTCGCGCGACTGAAGACAAGACTCTCCAGATAATGATGTGTAGTCATTTCAATAAAAACACCAGCACCACAGACAAAGACTCTGCTGTACATGACCTTGATTCACCTATGTGAACAAGATTGTCTTTGAGATGGCCTCAATGTATATTGCACTTTTGTTCATGTTTAACATAGAACAAACACTGAAGGTGGTTAATGATGGTGGTGTGGCATTATTTTTTGCCAACTTGGGAGTGCTTTGACGTTTTTCATATTTATACCAATAACTTTTATACCAATAAAATTGATAGGCATACAAAAATTAATATTGAAATTCATAGATTCCGACCCGAAAAGTTAAAAATGTTGATTTTTGCTAGCAGCGAGGAAAAATTAGACCAAAATGTCTTTACATTTTGATTGGTCTAAAGCAAATCTGTATTTAAAAACTGTTTCAGTTGAATTCCTTTCAATTAAGATTTGTCATCCTTGTTAGACTTACAAAATGACTCATAGATAGATCTTTTGTGGATTTCTTACAAAGTTTATACCAGTTTATACCAAAAAGATGATTAAGAAAGAAACATAATGTTCAAAGAATACCTCTTATTCTGAACAATATAGAGAGTTTATGTATAAAAAAATGTTTTAGGCCAGTTTATACCAATCAGTAGACTAAGTAAAAACTTATTCTCTGATGTTTTTTGTACTAAATTTGCAAAACAAAATATTTTTAAGGACAGCAATTTTCGTTAGACCAGTTTATACCAATCATTAGACCAAGAAAAAACTTATTTTCTTGATGATTTTGTATACTGAATTTTCAAAATAACACCAATTTACGTATGAAAATGCTGAAATAAACTTGCTCTATTCCTTGAACTAGTTTATACTAATTTTCTGATTGGTAAACATAATAAAAACTTCTCTTATTTGTGAGTGTTATTTTCTTATTTAAAAACTGTTTTCAGTTTAGTTCCTTTCATTTAAGATTTGTCACCTCTCACAGACTTACAAAATGACTCATCGAAAGATCTTTGGTAGATTTTTTACAAATTTTATACCAGTTTATACCAATAAGATGATTAAGACACAAACAAAATGTTCAAAGAATACCACTCATTCTGAACAACACGCACCCAGGTAATGCAAAAAAAAGGTTTTTAAAGATAACTACTTTCGTTAGACCAGTTTATACCAATCAGTAGATTAAATGAAAACTTATTTTCTGATGTTTTTGCATTGAATTTGAAAAGACAACACTAACTTATGGAAAAGCTTAAATAAACTGCCTCTATTCGTTGAACTAGTTATTACTGGTCAGAACCTTGCGCCCAACGTGAAACCTGAATACACGACATAGAAATTAAGAATCTCGTGTTTTAAACACGCAAGTAGACAGTCTTTGGTCTGAAAAAAACATTCGACTTTCAATCTCAGGGTACTCAATTCAGGTTTCACGTTGGGCGCCATTTTCATTGCTTATAGTTAGATTTCTTAATAAAATCAGATCAGAATTAAATCTCTATCCTGGTAAGAAATCTAAAAACAGTTGATGTTTTATGCTAACATAGGATAGCTTAGGAACTCCATCAATATCCGCAGTGTCCTTGTGGTTGATATTTAATTTTTCTCTTTTCTAAGATTACTCCAGCTTGACCAGCTGAGTCAGTTGAGAATATGATTCTTAATTGCAAGGTTTAGGTCTCACGTTGGGCGCCATTGACAGAATTTATATTTCTTAATACTTCCATAAGAATGGCTCAATAACTTACTTCCTGTTGTGTCTAATCACTTCTTAGAACCTCCCTAAAATCTTTCATCAAAGAAATTCCGACTTAATGCTGCATATAAAATATCTTTAGATCCAACAAATAACCTTCCTTTTATCCATCAAGTTGGTTCCGCGATAGTGCGTTGCCACATTAACACAATACACGCAGCATCTGTGTTGCTGTCCCATGTGTCCCATGTGTGTTTTGTGACTTGAGGCGTTGCCAACCTTGAATCCTCAAAGGTCATGAGAAAATCGCAATTGCTGTCGGTTTTTCTGAGCGACGTAATAAGGTTTCGCAAGATTCTACATCTCCACAAAATAATGTGGAGTATCCACAAGCCTTACCATGATGGTACTTCTACGACCTGGTGGACATCATATCACATGGCTACACTATGGGACATAGAGAGTTTAGCTTTGCAGTGCACAATGTCATCTGGCGGCCAACAAAAGGAGTGCCATGCTGCACAGCACAATGCCACTACCAATGCACACACGCTAACTAACCTCTACAAAACATGCTGTAGCTCTATCTGTCGTATAGAGCCTGAAAGTTTTTTTTTCGATGACAATCAAAAACCCAAATACGGGCATCTCTCGAATATGTAGGTCTTTGAAATTAAAATTCTTCAACTTCTTTCCATATAACTCTCTCACTATTATAGCCTGATGATGATGATGGTACTCGTATAGACCGAATTCTCTCTCTCATCAGTCCACTAAACAAAGGTCCGCATTGAAGACAGATCTTTTCGGTGTATTGCCTGATCTCTTCTGGTGGCGGCAATTTAAACTGTTTTTGAATATATCGGGATGCGCCAATCGCATCTCCTATTATATCCCATTACCTTCAATTAAATTATTCCCTATACTCTTTTACTGAGTGTAATGCTGTATACTGTGTCGGATCAATTTGTTTTGGTCTGTGCTGATGTCAAGATGAAGATAGTTGTCGTTGTCTACATATCGCATGGGAAGTTGGAATTTGGTAACCCAATTCATTGGAGAGTGTGTACTATTGACCGAAAGTTTGATTAGGAATTAGTGATTGGGATCTTTTTGAGAAGTTAAATGTAGAAAAGCTCTGAATCGATTGGAAGTCGATGAAATATACAGACCCGTTGATAGAATATTTTGGTGAACTATTACGTTTGGGACACGTTAAAGACACGTTCGGGACACATACAGGACACGTTCAGGACACGTTCGGAACACTTTCGGGACACGTTCGGGACATGCTCGGGACAAGCTCGGGACAAGCTCGGGACATGCTCGGGACATCTACGGGACATCTTCGGGACATGCTCGGGACATGTTCGGGACATCTTCGGGACATGTTCGGGACATCTTCGGGACACCTTAGGGACATGCTCGGGACATCTTCGGGACAAGCTCGGGACATCTTCGGGACATGCTCGGGACATCTTCGGGACACCTTCGGGACATGCTCGGGACATCTTCGGGACATCTTCGGGACATGCTCGGGACATCTTCGGGACATCTTCGGGACATGCTCGGGACATCTTCGGGACATCTTCGGGACATGTTCGGGACATGCTCGGGACATCTTCGGGACATGTTCGGGACATGCTCGGGACATCTTCGGGACATCTTTGGGACATGCTCGGGACATCTTCGGGACATCTTCGGGACATCTTCGGGACATCTTTGGGACATGCTCGGGACATCTTCGGGACATCTTCGGGACATCTTCGGGACATGCTCGCGACATCTTCGGGACATCTTAGGGACACCTTCGGGACATGCTCGCGACATCTTGGGGACATCTTCGGGTCATGCTCGGGACACATTCGGGACATCTTCGGGACATCTTCGGGACATGCTCGGGACATCTTCGGGACATGTTCGGGACATGCTCGGGACATCTTCGGGACATCTTTGGGACATGCTCGGGACATCTTCGGAACATGCTCGTTACATGTTCGGGCCATCTTCGGAACATGCTCGGGACATGTTCGGGACATCTTCGGGACATGCTCGGGACATCTTCGGGATTTCTTCGAGACATCTTCGGGACATCTTCGGGACATCTTCGGGACATCTTAGGGACACCTTCGGGACATGCTCGCGACATCTTGGGGACATCTTCGGGTCATGCTCGGACATGCTCGGGACATCTTCGGGACATGTTCGGGACATCTTCGGAACATGCTCGGGACATGTTCGGGACATCTTCGGAACATGCTCGGGACACATTCGGGACACGTTCGGGACACATTCGGGAGACATACGGGAGACGTTGGGCATTGGAAATGCATTTGGGCGGCTGATTGTGCAGCTGGCCTGGTCCCTAGTTTTTGCTTTCCCTGTGCATCCACAACCTTAAATCCTGCTTCGAAAAAATCTAAATTTGCACTAAATTTACTATTTGTCCGAGTTCTATTCCACAAATAGCACAGTAAATTTTGTTCCTTGGCACCTGAATCCATTACCCTAAAAGATTTCTACAAGTTCAATTTTTTTTAATCTCAAAACACACCACTAACACTAATAATTTAAATCTAAACAAAAAATAAAACCATCACATTCCACCTCACAAATCTCTCTATTTACCGACCTGACTCACGATAAGTACCTCGTACCTTTTCTACATATCACGCTCTCCAAACATTCCAAACACCAGCCCAATTTGTTACCATTTCACACCCGCTCTTACCGAGTGTTTCTTTATATATAGTTCAGTGGAACACCCTCACTATTTTACCTACTAGACAACCTGGCTAAAGGATATTATTCTCCTTCTAGCCACAACTTCATCTTCACTTTATAAAATTGCTATCAGCAGTAACAACTTTTTTTTTTTTCAAATAGAAAATTGCATGTCCGCGTCCATTACCACAGCGACAGTGACTGAATTTAGTGTTCCTTCGTGACGCCTGCTACTGACTGTCCGCTACTACATTCCTATGCACAAGCCTCTGGCGATGGCGGTCACAAGCGAGAGGTGCGTTCCTCTATAACTACCCAGAACCACAACACACATGTTCCTCATCATTTGCAAAAAACACATGTGGACATGACCACGACTATAAGGAACCGGAAAATAAAAAGGTTGGACATTGTGTCCCTGCCTTTCGTTGTGGCTCGGTGGCGGTTAATCCTCATCATCATGGTCTTCGTCGTGGTCGTGGTTAAGGCCAAGTAACCCAACTCAGACAGCGATCTCTGGAACAAAGTAGGTTGCCATGGTTGGTGCTTATGGTTTGTGAGGATCAAGACCAGTGTTTTCTCCTCATTTCTCCAGATTTTGGTTGTTAAGTTAATTTGTTGGTCCGCTTGCGTTTAACACGCAGCAAATTATGTGGGTTCCAATCTGAAGCCCCCAAAAGATCTCGTTAACATGAGTAAGGTACGCGACGACCACGACTTGACGATGGACGGTGCATTATCCAAGCTTGCCTTGAGCTCGCGAGTAAAGTAAAACAAAAAAACCTCAAGCCCCCAGTTAAGATGTCGTCTTATCTATACGTCGAAGTAACCACGAGATGACCAAGAGGCTTGGTGATGTTTTTTTGCTGTATGACCCGAAAATTAAAAAAAAAAAACAAAAACAACCACGAACGGGATGCTGCTGCTGTGGTTAATGAAATGCGGGACAAGTGACTTTAATCGCGCGCGGTTCCTTATGACCGTTATAAGTGTAATATAAAGTAGAGATATGCGATGATAATTGGTAGTTTTTATATGCATTTTTGATGGTTTTGGCAAAGAGCTAAAAAAGATATGTGAAAGCATCTTTAGGGTCTTACAATTTTTTTGTGGCATTTTTGTAGCGGGATGCGTTCTTTTTTTTGGTTTACGACACAACACACACGAGACATGATTATGTGGGTTAATCCGGTTTTTTTTTTGTCCATCGTCATTATTTATTAACTTTTTACTTTTTTTTTTTGGTTTTTCGTAAAGCGTCAAATGATGATGGCTATAATATAAAACATTTTGCGGTGGTTTTCGAAGTTGGTTGATTGTAATCAATTTAATATTTTTTTTTTACATTTTCATTTGATGGAGATTAAGGCCAATTTTTGGTAGTTAACGGGAGATTGAAATTATATTTTTTTTTGATTGACTGGAAGAGAGAGCCTCCATCCTCATGACAACAATAATGTTTTGAGGAAGGGCCTATATAATTTGTGGTTGATGAAGTTGATGATGATGATAGGAATTGATATTTGGAACGAGGAAGTGATTTTGTGAAGATTGATTTTTTTTTGTAAATGAGTGTGGGAATTGATTAACTGGGTTGAAAGTTTTTAAGAAGATTGAACACCAGTTTTGGACAGTTCCGGTTTATCAATTTTTTTTCCTCTGAAGGTATACCAGGTGGAAATGATAAGTATCAAGAATGCTAATAGAAAATATCACAGGTTTTTCTGGAATATAGATCACAGGTTTTCCCTCATGCGTTGCCTCGATAAATATCACAAGTTTCTCTGAAAAAGTATTACGGTTTGCCTTGAATCTATCACAGTTCATCTTGATAAGGTTTTTGAACTAATCTGGAGAATATCATGGGTTGCCCTGGTATATATCACAGGTTTCCTGGTACGTATCACAGGTTACCTTAGTAAGAATCACCAATTTTCTTGGAAAAAGTCACAGGCTATTCTGGAATATGGATCATAGGTTTACCTGATAAGTATCAAGCCTTCCCTCAGCAATTATCACAAGTTTCCCTGAAAAGTATCATGGATTGCCTTAAAGGTATCATGAGTTATACTTGTCCTAGAAGCAGAATGGGTTTTCTGTTTTGGAGCGTCATGAATTCCCTCGTAAATTATCATGAACTGCCCTGGTTTATAGATCACGGGTTTTCCAGCTTAGTAGCATGTGTTCCCCAGTTATGTATCACACGAGTTGTCTTGGAAAGTATCAGGTATTGAACTGAAGGTATCAAGGGTTATTCTAGTAAAATTTTTGAGTTGACCCGGAAAATATCATAGGCTGCCCTTATACATATATATCGAGAGTTTAACGGTATGTCACAGGTTACCCTGGTAACCATCAAGATTTCTCTCTGAAAGTATTACAGGATTTCCTATAAATATCATGCGTTCCCCCTGCAAGTGCCACAAGTTTACTTAAAAAGTATCATGGTTTGCTTTTAAGGTATCTTCATTTTTACAAGTTGTCTGGGAAAGTAACATAGGTTTTCTGATTAGTATCACAGGTTATCATATGAAGTATCATGAATTCCTCCGTTAAGTATCATGACCTGGCTTGGTTTATAGATCACAGGTTTCCACGTTAAATAGCATGCGTTCCTCCGGTAAGTATCACGAGTTCTCCTAAAATATCATAAATTGCTCTGAAGGTATCACGAGTTAACCTGGTAGGTTTTAAGAGATACCCTGGGTTAGCTTGGTATATGTAACACAGTTTCCCTGGTCGATCGTATGTTACCCTAGTAACCATCACGATTTCTCTCTGAAAGTATCACAGAATGTGTTGGTATAAAGATCAAAGGTTGTGCTGTTAGATCACTGGTTTCCGCGATAAGTATCATGCAATCCACCGATAAATATCATACATAAGTTCTCATGTAATTGATGACAAGTTTTGCTAGAATGTATCACAACTTGCACTGAAGGTATCACGGTTTATCTTGATAAGTTTAATGAGTTGAAATGGGTTCCCTGGTATGTATCACATGCTGCCTCTGTAACTATCACAGAAGACTTCGGTAAGTATCATGAGGTAGAAGCTATTTAACATTAAGAGCTTTTAAGAGGATAGTATTTTAATGAACAACATGTGGTTTTCCAATCAACTTGATCACTGTCTTTTTTTTCCAACTTTATACCTTAAGCCATTAGGAATCAAAGTCACTTAACTTTGACATCAACTCGCAGTATTTGTCCCCCCAAATGGTGACACATTTGCGGCAACCGTCAAAAATCTTTTTTTTTTCTTGATATGGTCATCCTGCTCCTTTTTGAAGATGTGTTGAAAATTAACGTAATCCTTTCAAAATAATTACATTTTAAGGATCCTTTAATGGTGCATGCGAAAGTGAAAACCAAAATTTGTTTCGAAACTTGGTTCCAGAGATATCGTCATCCAAAGTTTATTTTTTTTTCTCAATTAATGCTATTGGGTCAAAAATCGACGAAAATAATTTTTAGCTACATTCCGATAGCCAATGGACATTTATCTTGAGCGATTTCCAATACCATGAACCACAGTCTATAATAAGAATAATTTATTACTTTTCCAAAGGTCTCAAGCTAAATTTAATTTTAACTTAATTTTTCTTTGGAAATTTTCTCTCTCTCTCTCTGACCTAAGCCATTTAACTTGACATCAGTTTGAAATTCCTTTGGAATCTATTCAAAATGTCAACTTCGATTATGGGACTTATTCAACCTCTTAATAACTATTGCAACGAAGACTCTTCTCAAGTCTTAGAAATAAGTAACCTGTCCCCAACATAAATCATTGGAATTCCTCTACTCTCTTGGAGACAAGTTTCAAGGAGAAATTGAAAATGAAATAGAAAAATTTCTTTCACAATTCCAATCTGAACTTATACCTACTTCCATTTGCAAAAAGTCGTCGTAAATCATTTCAATTGTTCATTGATCGGTTAGTATCTTGGTGTTTTTTCTATGGCCTGGTGGTTTTCTTCTTGGGCATTTTAGTGTTGTTTCTTTAAAAAAAAACCGACATTTAATTGCCCATAAAATTGCTTAGTAACTCCGGTGGCGGGTTTACACTTTTAATTTCATTTCTATGAACGGCCATTTGCATTGTGATACCTCAAGACCCCGTCTTTTACAAAGTATCTAAAGATGGTCCAAGTGCCGTGATAAGGTGCAATTATAATTCTATGTCTGTTGACCTTAATTGGAGCATCAGCTAGAGCTAGCTCGCAGTCGGGTACTAGGAATGAGGTTGTAAATCTTTCTATTGGCTTACCCTGATGAATGTTAAAGTTTTGCAAGTCTATGTAACTCGGGGGAAAATATTTATACTCTCCCATGTATTTTGTTATGCTCCAACAGGTGTAAAAATTAGCAGGTTTTCCTTTCTTTTATAATGATGCCCAGCGCCGACGCTGTGCATAAGTTGGTGTAGTACACGCTTGTATGGAGATGCGGCCGTGAATATTATAAAGGTTTTCTTTCGAGCATCATAATTCTCAAACTCAACTCAAAACAAACGCAAATTATTTTTGTGTTGCGTGGAAAGTTATATTTTGTTTTGGGTTTATATCTCGTTCGTTGCAATAAAAAATAAAAAAAAGTGTTTTTAATGAAAGAGAAAATGTGTTTTTTTTTTAATGTGGAATTCACTTTTGCTTTTTATACTGAAAAAGAGGAAACTATAAAAATTCACTTTTTGAAATAAAATTTTTTGCACATCAACAAGTTTCACTAGAATAATTATAAAACCTTCGTTTTTATTGCTTTTTTTTAAAATGAAATGAAAACACATACTTTGTAGAGTCTTAAGCAGTATCAGTATGAATCCTAGTACGCGGGTACTCTTTTTACCATGATGGCAAAGCTAAAAGGAGTGTTTGCCCGGTATTTATGTTCATCTGTGGCACCATAACTTCTAAATTACTTATCGTAGTTTGACAAGTGGGGTATCGTTGAAAGTGTCTAGTTTGCCCACTTGTTATAGGCTATGCGGCGTCACACTAAACAGGATGTGGCGCCCTCTAGAACTTATTTTCTTAATATACAAGGACTTTGCAAATACTTAATTAGAAATTATAAGTTATTAGTGAGTTTTAAATGCGTTGTTTTGATTTTATAAGGTTTTGAAATTTTGACAAAAAAAAAAAAAACCGACGTTATTCCAGTAATTGATATTTTTCCTAAAACAAAACATAGTTTTTTAAGGTGAATTTTTTAAGGTCCCGATTGAATCCAATGCAAGGAGTGTTTAAATTTTGCAAAGTTTGACCCCAAAAAGCATAATTTTTAATGTGGATTTCGTTGGGTCTCGATTGTATCCAATGCGAAGGGGATTGAAAGGCCGAGTTCAAAAATGTATGTCTTTCAAGTTTTGAATGCTTAGTTTTTGATTTTATGGGGTTTTAAATTTTGAAAAGTTTGACTCCAAAAAGACGGATATTTGCCATTTTTCCAAAAACATAGCATAATTTTTAAAATTAATTTTTTTGGGTACCGATTCGATTGTTTCCAATGCGAAGGGGATTTAATTTTTTGAAAAACCTTTCATACATAAAATTCCAAGGTCTCGATGTAAACGGGGTTTAATTTTTGTTTTGAAACAAAAAACCACTTAAGTGATTTTTTAAAGTAATTTTCGATTTTCCTCTTTGTTTCTTGGTAAGAACAATAGAAATTCACTCAACGAAAATTGTGTCCCTCTCTTAAGACCATTACACATAGTCCAGCTTACCTACATAGAGAAGAGGTTTGCATTGATAGACTGAAAGCTGCCGCCAGCTATTGGTACAAAGAATAAAATAAAAATAAAACAAAAAATTACGAAAAAACAATCAAGCGACCACAATGTACCCCATATCAGCTCTGAAACAATAATAATTTGAAATTCCTTGCGGCAGATATCCATCCATCTACCAACTTAACCGTCGTCGTAGTCTTCTTCTTCGTTCTCGTCTCTAAAAGTTTTTTTTGTTTTAAGTTTTAGTCTTTGTGGTGTGTGGTAAAGTCAGAAGAGTCTCTATGTCAAAAAAAGAACCACTTTACCCACATACGATATAGGTGCACTAGGTATTCCTATAGCAATAATATGTGAGAGTGTACATAGAGTTGGTGGCGGCAGAAAGCCTGTGTGGTACGAAAAATTCCCAATTGAATTCGCATTCCCTACATAATAAAATAATATCTATACGTCAGGGAGTATGGAAAAGAGAAGACTTGCATCAGGCTTACTGTGCTGCTGTTGTAAGCTAGTGCTGCAGGTATATGTGTATAGTTTGGAAAAATATTCCTGAAGTGGCTGGAACGGATAGTTCGTATCTTAAAGCTAAATGCTGTTTGCCTTAAGTTCTTGAATGGACAAAGTTTTTTTTTTGAGTAAGTGAATTGAGTTTAATAGGAAGTGGGGTCTAAAAGGAGCTCCAAAGTGACCCTAAGAAACAATTCCTTAGAGACCTGTCCCCAAGTGACATGTCCTTAAGAGATGTCGTCGTAAGAAACATTTCCCTAATAAACATGTTCCCAAGAGACATGACATGATTTTAATAAAAACAATATGAATTTATTTTTAGGACCTCAACAAAAATTTAGTCTGTTTTTCTTCTTAGTGTCTCATTTTGTTTCCATTTGAGGTTTTTTAAAATTCATCAATGTTTTTTAATGTAATTAAAATATTAACATTTATATCTGAGACCCAATAAAATTGTATTAACTAGTTATTAGTAAAAAAAAAATAAAGCGTGTTTAAATAACAAAAATATTTCTGTTTACTTTTCTTTTGTTTTTTTTTTTTTTTCAGCTTAAAAAACTTTCTAAAATCAGGAAAAATAAATAATGGAGGTCCTAACCAAAAAAAATTGCCAGTTCACGAACAGAATCCAAAATTCCAAAAGTAATCGAATTAAATTCACGGGATTGGTAGGACCATGAAAATCAATCAATCCTGGTAAGAACATTTTATTTCCTTAAATATAACGAAATTGTAATTTTTTTTTTCTAAATCTCGGTTTTACGTGGCAACCCTATATATTTATTTCTTTCTTTTAACGTTAACTTTGTTAAAAAAAATTAAATATTTGCTCTGCCAAATAGTAGCTTAGAACATGCAAAAGGATTCAATTCTTAGAATGTGGCAACCCTTTTTGAAAAAAAATTATAGGTAGTAGGTTCGTTCCTAAATAGAAAAGCACTATTTCTTATATACATCCAAGGATGTTAATGTTAGTTGAGTATCTGTTTCAACTAACAAATATCTAATCTTAACTAATCGTTGGAATATGGTAACCCTGTTTAATAAAAAAAAGAAGATAAAACACTGTTGTTGTAGTAAAAATGTATCAAATTTGAAAGAGTAAAAAGTAAAAATATCATTAAAAATTTACAAAAGCAAACAAAAAATTATGGTACCGCGGCAACCCTGTTGAAACTAAAAAAATACTATTTCGTGCTATTTAAAATATTTTCAATTGCAAACAAGGACTAAGAATATATAATTTCAAGAAATCAAATAGTTTTAAGTATGTTTAATAAGTGAATCTGGCAACTCTGATATGAAAACAAAAACCTTTATTTGTTAAAATACAAAAAAACATTTTGTATTTATTGTGTTTGATAGAAGAAAAGAGGATTGAATATAAATTTAAGTTAAAACGCTCTTCCACCTTAAAGATTTCATGTAGTACTAACTACACGCGGTAACCCTGTACAAATTCTGAAAAGCAACTTTTCAGCCAAAATATTGAATAAATATTTTACAAAGTTAAAATCTGATATATTAAAACAATCGTACATTAGAAATTCTTCTATCTAAAAAATGGTCAATTACCATCTCGAAAATAAAGCCAAGTACGCGGTCACCCTAATCTAGTGCACTTAAGTTTAAAATGATTGTTTTTTTTTTTTGTCAAGAAATCGGATTTGAGATAAGATAAAACAGCAATTTGACCAAGATAAGTCTGCTTGTTAAAACATCAACATTTTTTGTAAACCAAGGAATTATGTTAGTGGCAACCCTGTTTAAAAAGAAATATTGCTCTAGAACACTTATTTTTCACCCAAAACATATTATATTCGAAAGAATTAAAAATAGTTTCTCCTGCAACTCTCGTTTAACTAAAAAATGTATCGTTTAATCTATAGAATAGAAAATTTAAAACTCTTGGCTAAAATTCTCCTCTATTTGAAAAATGTCGACTAATATAGGCGAGCACGTGGTAACCCATTTTAAAAATGGCAACCCTCAATAACTTAACAATTTTGTCCATTTTTGACAGCTGTCAATATCTTATTGTACATCAGCAAAAGTACAAATGAAACCACTTAGACAGTGTTCAGTGTCCTCCAACTCATTTTGATGGCTTTTTCATTCACACTTCATGCTTCAATTTTTTTGTCACCATGAAATTCGAGTTGGAACTCTTCACACAGATGTCAAAATAACCGGAGAATCCAATGTGAACACACTTTAAATGTGATCTTTCAAAAATTTACTCGCAGCCCCTTAAAAATTTCCAACACTCCACTGTGCTTTTTTCTCCCCATTGTCGAATCACACTGACTGGACATATGAAACCACTAGAAAAGATGGATGGATGCAATCAATAGATACTTATATAGATAACACAGCTGGCTGCCTTTAGGTTCGCACAGTCCAGTCTTGCTCCAAAGAAGCTCTCTATGCTCCTCGAATGCGTTTTGTAGAAAAATTTTTCTGAACCTTTGCCGCAAACAAAAAAACTCCTCTATCTCTATCTTTTCTACATAAGTTTTGTCCAGAAGTCTGGAAGAATCTCTGCCAGTTGATCGACGTTGATCAAATTAGTTTTCCTAAGATCGCGTTTATGGAAAGTTCAACATTTTCGTTCTCTCGGTGGTCTATGTTGTGTCCCTTGTGTGTGTCCACTTGAGTGATCTCCCCTGGCAGTGCAGGCAAATCATCAACCACACACATTTCTCTCTCGCGCAGTGTTTTTAAACCATTGTCTGACAATTCACTGCCATCACCTGGTGCTTTGTTTTCCTTGATGTGAGTCCTGACTTTCTTTGTGCGCCTTCAGTGTCAACTGTAGTTGTCACACTCTCTTGATCAAGTGATACCCCATCAACCATCATCATCCTCGTGAACGTCCGTTGTCTGTCGTGCCTTCAATCGAGTGTGAATATACGAAAGAAATTTGAATTTACCAACCACCCTGTGATACTTCCTTGAAAGTCAATTACCAATATTGTCAATGAGTATCACAGCTGTCATCAAGCGAGTGCGTTCGTAGAGTATGTGATGTGTGTACAGCGGTTGTTTTTTTTGACAGATCAATGTCGTGTTTTATGGATTCTTTAATTTAATTGGAATCTCTTGCTACACCATGGGTGCTAGTTTGTTTTTCTTCCTATATGCCCTATCATTCTCATCAGTCTTGATCAAGCTTTGAGTAAATCATCTTCGATACGAAAAAAAAATTAATTGCAAACGAACGATAGTGTTAACTTTGATTGATTCGATTTCAATCTAGAGTGGATGCTATACTCGGGAATATAACCGGGAACAACGCGGTGTGCAATATCAAAGGGTTTTTACCGATTCGCTGCATAAAACAAGACTTTATCTTTTCAAAGAGAGCTAGTTCTGTTTGTTTCCTTTTTTTTTGCTTCTTCTTTTTCGCTGATGATCTGTTTTATGGTAAGTTTTCTTTGTTTCTATTTTTTTCCTTTTGTTTTTTTTGCTTCTTCTTGTTGTTTTATTAAATTTCTTTTAATTGTGCGATCTGCTCTGCTCATCTGGTCTTCAGCACAAGATTGATTGGAAGAGATTGAGGAAGTCTTCTCTTCTTTAAGACTCGTTCGCGATCAGCAGTCGTCATCTCGTCAAGAGCAAAAAAAAAACTAAAGAAATGTTGTGTCAATTAATGATATCTGTTTCTAGGATGTTCAAGGGACATAAATGGTCATTGGCAAAGGCTGGTTTTATTCCTTTTTATATGGGAAGGTGGTTATAAAAAAAAGTTGGTTTTATGTTTAATAGATATACTTCCACGAGACGTCATGGAGTGATGAGGTATGTTTGTTTTTTTTTCATTCTTTTTATTTTATTTGAATTAAATTAAAATCTTTATAAGGATTAACCTTTTGCTTTTATATAAGATCTACAGATGGTATAATCATTGAGTTGAATTTTTTTGTATTATTACAAATATAGGCAGACGTATTTGTCAGCATTAAAATTGTTGAAACAATAATGGGCATTCCACAAAACTTTGTTAGGTATAGTGGAGGTATTAAAACCCTTTCTAGTTATTTAATTGTGTAATCTTTTTTTTTGAAAGAATATAAACAAGTGATCTTGAAAATATCGACTTGAGTAGCTTATTTTTACAATTTCTATGGCAATGTGACAGTGTTGATTACATGTCACAAACTGAGAATAATTACACTTGTCACTTCCACTACCAGTTTGTCAGAAGTAAATAACTCTAAGGTTACTTATGTTGACAGACGTCAAAAGCTATTCCAGTTTTTTGCTTAGCACGAAAAGTGGGAGTGTATTGTGTTGGAGTCATTCCAGAATAAAAATAAATTTCAAGTTTTTGTCTTCCGAACGCAGCACTATGAAACAAAAGTTAAAATAAAATCACTAAATGTATGACTTCTCTTCAGTTTTTGACGATTTTAACACTGGAAACTTCACTTTCGACCTAAAATATTCCATTCATTTTGAAGGCAACTAGATTTATTACAATTTGGAACCAAAATCTGTTCTGACAACTTAGTAGGTATTTTTCTACATAAAGCTTTCTCAAAATTGAAATGTTGGAATTTTTTCTTCGAAGAATAAGTATGCGTTCTTTATTATGACATTTGTTTTAAAGGGTACAAGATTTGCAACAATCTAGGACCCGAAAAAGTCTATGTAGATTCTCTGGTATTTGAAAAATAGCTTTCAAAACTTATTTAGTATGGTTTTTACCAATATTTTGTTACTTATTTATTAATATTATTTTCAGTACAATTGCATTGATAATAATTAAGGGTGACAAGAGCGACAAGGTTCCCTTCAAGCAAGAAAACCGAGCTCAGAAAAGACACTCCGACCGTTGCACGAGGTTGCACTATGAACACAAAGTCGAAGGAGAAATCTTGGTGAAAATACCAATACATATGCAACCGGCTCCGCGGTGAATATAATCTCCATACTAATTTCAGCCGCCTTGGGACCCGTTTCGTAGTCGAGGTCGAACTCACGTCGGAGTCGATTCGGACCGAGGTCGGACTCGTTTGCTTGAAGGGTTGACTCGTGTGACAAAAGTGCGTGAAACACGTGAGAACAATGGACATCACTTAACTGAGGAGTTAGATGAGCTCCTTTGTTATTGTATTTAACTTTTTGAAAAAGTCACATATTTATCCTTTTAAATGGAGTTCTTCCATGTCTGTGCCTGTATTCCCCGTCTTCTCAAACAATCAAGTTTAGGAGTTGCCAGGGTAATGACGTTTGTGACATATTATCTGTCAAAAATCTCTTAAATTGTTATGTGTTTCCAGGGAAAGTGCTTGATAAATAACTCAAGTTTTTAAAGAATCATTCAGAGTTCATTAACCTTTTTCAATATGGCGTGTGGCTTCTCAAAACCAATATAAATCCGTCTTAGAGTAATTTTTCTTCCTTTAACTTTTCTCAAATGTATACTTTGTAGCCCTCTATCTTTCTTGATGGATCACATTTCATTTTGACATTGTATCGATTCCACTTTTTCCTCTCTCTAATACTTGAATTAGTTAAGGATTCTTAGAACAAATGGGTAGGGCAATATGACAACCAAAATACTAGTAATTTGTCTTCTAAAGTCTTAACGTCCATGATTCATGTTAAACCGTCGTCGATCGTCGCCATGTTGCGCAGACACCCTGTGGGATACTGCTATAATAATATAGATAAAATTTGCATTTACAAGTTGATAATAATTCTCTTAAGCTATATACAAAGTCTAGTCTAAGATCCATCAATTCGTCATAAAGGCGAAAATCAATTTGCATATTCGCCCATATCGCCCGTCAACGTTTGTTCAACGATATAGTGAACGGTGCGAGGGAACGGTGGTGATGGTAAAATTGCATAACAAATGACGAAACGTTATATTTTCAACAACTTCGACTACTCACCCGTCCATCTATCAAACGACAGGTTTTGCCTCTCTTTCTCTAAAATTGCTCGCTCTCCCACGGGGATAGACTTTTTGTTTTTCTTTTAAAAAGAAGTTTCCCGCTGGCAAAAGCAAACTTATAACATTTACACACTTGAGAAGCGAGTTAATCTCTCTCTCTCTCTCTCGTTTTATATTGACATTGAAGTTTCGCACTAGCTTATATAAGAACCCGATTGCGGTGATATAAGAACCAAAGTTGCATAAACAAATAAAAAAGAAGAAAAAAAGAACGACCTCCACTGTGTGAGATGCTTGGCTACTGGGCTGCCTAGCATATGGCCTGGCTTTCGGTCAGGTTCTAGGTTCCGTTTTTGTTTTCCTTTATCTAAGTCCGAAACAGGTGAAACGATTCATTAATGTCACGATCCAGTCGACCGTAGCTTATTCCATGACAGGAGGCAGGCGGTAGTTGTAACTGCTTGGGGTTTAGAACGATCCGATGATGCGGTTGTTGCAATCTTAGACTCTGACAAGGCAACCGAGCCTCGTTGTTTGTTGTTGTTTTTGACTATTTCCTACCTCTTCGTCACCGAACCGATATCGTTAAACAAACTGAGAGAAACCTGACTTTAGAAAAAATCTATCTATGAGCTTCTCGTAGCTGCCGCCACTTCACGTCGTCGCCGCGCTGTCGTCGTATAGTTCGATTGCATAACGGTGATTTATTTTTAGATGGAAATGTTGCTGCCACTTCATCTACATCTTGCTTTAATCTGCGGGAATGTTGCATTGATACTTTTTTTTTTTTTTTGTTTCAGCTTCTTGTTGAGTTTGATTTGATTTTTGGTCAAAACTAGGTGGAATTTCCGGGTTTGACAATTTGACGCCAAAGTGACAAATTGTCACCCTTTAACCACACACATAGTAATCGTAAGTCCGGACACACATTCATTTTGTGTATCGTCTATGGGCAACATGTTGCCAGATCAAGTTTTATTTCTTAAAGCTTGAAACAGCAAAGGAACGAGAAAAAAAAAGGAAATCACTACACATTCAGTTCTAGATAAGTGGCATTCTACTTCTGGGTCCAGGTGCGCGACACACCAGGCCATTCAGGTAAAGTGCGTTAGCGTTTGGGTTCAGGTTCATGTTGGCTTGGACGGGGACGAGACCGAACGACCGACCAACCGACATGGACATGATGATAAGAAGACTCCACTTGAGGCCAGGTTAGAATGCGGCGATGTAGCAACAAAACTCCTTGCGAGAGCAGCGATGATTATCTCTCTTGTTGAAGCTGCTCGGTGGCATTCTTTTGTCGTCGTCGTAGTCGTCTTCTTCAGATTTATATCCCTTCCCTATATACCAATCTTTTAGCAAGAAAGAGCAAAGAGGAGAGGTTTACACTCATCCCAGACACATCCAAAGAGATTGAAATCGAGATGGTTTTCAAGCCTTATTAGTCCGAGTGGAGCGAGCAAACAGTTGCATGTGCAACGCGCTGAATGGAATCGAATCAAATGGAATTTGCTTTTTAAATATTCTTCTTCTTCTTCTTCTTCTTCTGGTCTCTGGTTTTGTTTCTCTGTGTTTGATGATGGCAAGTTTTCGTTTTAAATGCGTCAACTTGTTATTGTTTTTTTGTACTAGATTTACCACACCTCTTCAAATGTTTTATACGATTTTAAGTGTCATGAAGATATCGTAAACTGTAATGAAGCACTGTAGTCTTCTGTGTAGATTGTATGTTTAAAAGTCGACGCTGCTGTAGTTGACAGTTTTGTGAACACACCAGAAGGGAAGATGCTTAAATGTTCTTTTTTAATTGTTTATGACTTTGTAAGATGGTTTTAAAGGATACTTAAAGGGAAGTTAACCGAAAATATGTCGGTCAAGCCGGATGTAACCTTAAGCAAAGTTAACATTTTATCTTTTTTAAGGGGCTATTGGATGGTTAATTTCAAGTTAGCTAAGGATTGGTAAACCTTACACAACAAATTACCTCAGAGTTAATTCAGGTAATTTTTTTTTTAAATGGTAGGTATAATGCCAGACACAATAATAACACTTTATGTGGAAGAATAGTAGGTACACTTTTAAAGTAATAAAAAGCTCATTTGACCATTTTAGACCAATCAACAAATTTTTTGCTAGCGTGCTGATGAACGGGAAAAGAGTGAAATAATCCGCGAGGGCAATATTTAATTAAAATAGGTTTCATAATACTTACATTTGTTGGTTTATACCAATCGGACGAATTGGTATAAATACAAATCGGTTTAGATTTAATAAATAAAAGGAGATAAAAGTATTTTGTATTTTTAAATTCCAAATCAAACATAGTTCTTTTACTTGTCTAGTTCACTCAATTGTAATTTTGGTCGTGATTATTACTTATTGGTATAATTAATCAGGTAATAATTTGCCTTTTCAGTTTTATTGAATAAGTTTTTTTTCTTGCAAATTCACCAGGCAGCGATGGTACTTGAAATTTAATGTTGTGGATTATGGAAAAATAAGTCAGTTTTGTATTTATACCAATAAAGTGCTTCACTAATAAATTGCTTTAAATTTAATTTATAAACACTAAGAGCCAGTTTGTTCACAGTCGATTATCTTTTAAATCAAGGATTATTCCATATAAAAATCCTTGATTAAAAGATAATCGAGTGTCAACAAACCGGCCCTAAATCTGCTAATTCAGGTGGTTTAAATTTACTTGAATAAAGTATGATTCGGGCTAAATGCGTTATTCCTTATTGGAATGGAGTGCGTAGGTCACTAGGGCCAAATTCTCATCGAACAGCTCCGCATAATCAAATACGATTACATTCCAATGTTTTACAATAGAAATAGACATCCAAAAAAACAATCGCGTTATACGTCCGGTTAATAAATGGAAATTAAATTTTTAAAGAAATAACAGCTGTAGACGAAAAATTGCGCCGCAAGCTGCGTCCCGTTGCAACTACAACTCGTTGTGGTTCAGCGGTAGATAAATAAAATTTTGATCAATTTAGTCCCTTCTCAAAGAAACATAAAGCTCTGTCTAAATAAACCCGTTCTTCCTATATTGTGCACAGGCAACATACATGTTAGATGAGAACATAATAAAAATAACGTGTGGCGGCACTCTTATCTGAAGAAAATGTAAAAATGGAGATGGACTCGCATTGGGCGCCAATTTTATCGAACTGATTTGTTTTTCGACTAATTTTCGAAGAGGTTTTCGATTATCTTGGAGGTGGAGACACAAAATTCGAGAAAAAATGTTCGTCTATTATTTAGATCAGTATTCGAATTCAAGCATTGGGCGCCACTTAAAAAAAAAAAAAACAGAAGTTTAATGATTTGAGGCTTGAAGAAGAAATAAATTAAAAAGGGGCAAAACATTTTAAAATGGGATTCTAGTCGCATAAAAAAATCGAGAAGCATGCCCTTGAGCAATTTTTTTCAAATGAGGTAAAAACGTTGAAATTCAGTTAAAAAATGTATCAAAGTGTCACTACAGTGTTGAGGTCCTTTAGATAAATCAAATGAACTTAATAAATGATCACAAAATTATGTCCCTATGATATTAGCACCCTATTTTTGTTCTACAACTAACAAATACAAATTACATTACACTCAACTACTATGTAACCTAGTCATTTAGATTCATTATATCTCATTAACATTATCTTTAGCCCTAAAGCTATCCTCATAAAAACTAAAGTCTTTCTATTCTTTTCTCATCCAGAAGCCAACTTAATAATCTATCCCATTCCCACTCAAGAGAGTGAATCACTTCACAATCGAAGACAACAGATGAGAAAAAAAATGTAAATCAATTTAAAATCGATAACCTCCCATTGTGGCCAATCAGTATCAACTTTGCAACGTATAAAGGCCAGAGGCTACAGATTACCTAACTCGGCTGTCTGGTGGTCCAAACCAAAGACTAGACCATTGAACCATCTTCATCACTGAAAGGCAGGCTGTCGATATACATATATACGAAAATGATTACAGACTGCGAATGCCATGTAATTGTATACAATTTGCGTCGAAAAAACATCCGTGGTTGTGGATCATTAGTATTGAATTGGACTCAGAAGTGGAATTGAACAAAACAAAACAAAAAATCAAGAAAGAAGGAAGGAAGGATCATCACTTTCACATCATTACACAAATCCACCTGCGAAGTTCAAAAGTTCACAAAGTCCAAACTTCATCATCAGAATTGTGCCCCAATAACCTAAAGTCCTGAACTCCGGACGCAATTATACTTTGATTCAAAAAAACCTCAACATCAAATGTCTGCTTTTCAGACTCAACTTTGCACAGGTGTGATGATGATGATGATGATGAAAAAGTGATGTCTTCAAGGAAGGTGTCAAAAGGTGAAGTGGTGCCTTTTAATAGGAGTAGAGTAGAGTATATCTTTATAACGAACATTGCCCCATTCCAAGAGATCCCAGAATGAAGGAGAGAGATGATGCACACTATGCGGCGCGGTAGGTTGTTGTTTTGGCATTGATGACCTCGATAATGCAACTGGCTTTCAAACTGGCAGATTGCTATAGAATTATGAAGCACTGCGCCGAGAGTGTTACGGCTGCAACCAGGCAGGGCCAGCATATCCGCACTAGCACCGACAACAGAGAAACTTTATACCTTTTTCGAAACCAAAAGGTGCCTGGCTTGTAGATTTATGTTATCGTGGTGTGGATTATAGTTAGTCGAGTCGGGTTCGGATGGTGGTCGGTGGGTAATTGTCCCTTTTTTTCCTATGAAGAAGGTTTCTACAAGTGAAAGTATATATTTCAACAGGCTATAAATAGGTCTCTAGGTGCTTTTGTTTTGTTTTTGAATGAAAACAAAAGTTATTTATATCCAAAGGCAGTAGGACGAATAGTTCAAAAAGGTTAAGGAAATCAATTTTTGGTTGGAAAGTGAGGCGAGGCTAAGACCTTTTCTATGGACTTTTTGTTTTCTGAGGAAATAAGTCAAAGACACTTTCTTTAAAATTGAACTTCTCTGGTTCTTTGGCTTAGAAGGTTATATAGCTTTTTATCGTCAGTTAAGATTCCAGAGGATTTTTTATATTTTTTCGAGACTTAAAAAGGATGAAAATTATACAACTTGTTTAACCAATCTGATTAGTTTTATAGCATCATTAGGTAAAGATGGTCAAAATAAACTGAATTTAACTAGATTTTAATTAACAAGGAAGTATGTTTGCTGGCTGTTAAATCAGAGTTAAACTGAAAACCATAAAACTATAAGGTCGAAAGTTTGCACCTTCGATGGATTTTTATCGCATTTTATATTTAATAATAAAACGCATTTTTTTGTCTATGATTGGCAGCCAATCAGTTTATTATCATCTAATTATTTGAAGAGTTTTTACTAACGATAGACGGAAAAATATCTAGTATGATTACTTGAAATAAGAATTTTGTTATAAGGATCTCAAGTGTTATTAGAAAAATCGTTAACTCAATGACTAAATAATATCAAGTAATTAAACGAATAATTAAGGATTTTGTTGAAATTGTGAAAATAGTATATGCAACGAATTTTAAGTGTAACTGGATTTTTTTTTTTTATAATGAGCGAGCACTAAAGGGGTTTTGGGTACCCTTAATATGTATTGTATATATACACAGTACGAGCTTTAGGAAAAGAGGAAGGGATGTAAAAGGAGATACCGATGCACATTGGTTTTAAAGTTCTGAACATTAAAATGGGAGGGAAAAACAGAGGCGGGTAATGCATTCCACATTCTAGTAGTACGACTAAAGAAAGAATCTCTGTATTTGACGGTACGTCCGAAGTTTGGGCTCAAGTGTAAACTGATGGGCATTCCTTGAAGTACGAGTATTACGGTTGAATTGTTTAAGGGGAGGAATGCAGCTAGCTATTTCATTAGAACATTTTTTAAAAAAGTACCTATAAAATAAGGACAGGCATGATACATTCCGGCGGTGCTCAAGAGGTGGGATTGTATCAGTAATGGACCTATCACCTATCATTTTAAAAGCTCTGTTTTGAATTCTATCCA
Source organism: Episyrphus balteatus (assembly GCF_945859705.1). Classification (NCBI taxonomy): domain Eukaryota; kingdom Metazoa; phylum Arthropoda; class Insecta; order Diptera; family Syrphidae; genus Episyrphus; species Episyrphus balteatus. Next base: position 5,116,103 of record NC_079137.1, on the reverse strand, counting down.
AATAACTCAAGTGGGTCTTAGGAGCACCTGCCCAGATATGGGAATTATACTCGAGCTTTGGACGAATATGTGCTTTATAGATTATAGCCAGATCAGAAGGGGTGAAATATTTTTTTACATCTTCGGAGGAAACCTAAGCATTTCGCAGAGTTTTTGGCTACATCGAATATGTGCTCATTCCACAAAAGGTGGTTTGTAATGGACATACCTAGAATCGAAAGCTGATCAGTTTCCTCGATGCAAGTACCACTCATGGATAGTGGCAAAGGGGGAAGGTTTTGTTTTAAAGATAGTAAGCAGCATTGTGTTTTAGAAGCATTAAATTCTACGCGGTTTCTTATTCCCCATTGGACAATGCATTCGAGATCAGAATTTAATGAGCTTATCATATTTTGCCGTTGGAGTTCCACATCCGAAGGACATGGGTGTGAATCTACAAACGAATATGAAAAGCTGAGGGTACTATCATCTGCGAAACAATTTAATGGATTAGAAGTTTCAGAGAGCAAATCATTAATGAAAATGAGAAAGAGAGTCGGAGACAAAACGGAGCCCTGGGGCACACCAGCGTTTATATTATGGGTTTCAGACTTGAATCCATCCAAAACGACTTGAATTGAACGGTTCGAAAGGTAATTTCTAATCCAACGAAGAAGAGATTCATCAATACCGAATGCAAGCATTTTCGATAAGAGAGCTTGATGCCAAACTCTATCAAATGCCTTTGAAATATCAAGCGCAACAATCTTACTTTCTCCAAAACGATGTAAAGATTTGTTCCACTGATCGGTGAGATAAACCATCAAATCACCAGTGGATCTATTGCTACGAAAGCCATACTGCCGGTCATTAAGAAGCTTCCGTTCTTGAAGATATTTCTTAAGCTGGAAATTAATCAGCGTTTCCATGACCTTGGAAAGAAGGGACGTAAGTGCAATCGGACGATAGTTAGAGGGTGAAGAAGATTCGCCTTTTTTAGGGACAGGCTGGACAAATGCTGTTCTCCATCCACTCGGAAAGAGACCTGCACAGAGAAAAATATGACCCGCTAAAAACTAACAGATTGCCATATTGTTTTACCGTCCATACATTTCATAAGGAAATCTTATTAAAATCAACGATTAATAAGGTTTTTTTAAGGAGATTTCTTATTATTTTTATAGAGAAAATCTTATTAAAATTTGACTGAAAAGTTGATCATTTTTGCAAATTAGCACTAGAACAAAAATAGCGATCAATATTTTCATGGCAGGTTGGTTCAGGTGGTAAGGTGGACGACTAATGATTTGAAGTCTTCAGTTCGATTCCCAGTCTGGTCATGTTTTTTTTTTATTTTTTTGCAGATTTTAAAACAATAAGGAAAACCCGATTGTTTTAATAAGGTTTCCTTCTTGGATGAAAACCATAGAGAAATCTTATTGTTTTTGTTCTATTTTATGTGGCCTATTTTTCTCTGAGTGTAGAGTAGGACAGATGGAAAAGCTTACGCAGTGGTTTTGCCAGCGTAGAAGAACACCTCTTCAGAACTATGGGAGGGATACTATCCGGGCCAGCGGATTTGTGTATGTCAAGGTCTTTAAGAACTCTTGCCACTGCACGAGTACGAAAAAAGATAGGTCCCATAAAACTATTTACTCGCTCAAGTGAAGGGGGAGTCATGACACTTTCTGTTAACATTGAATTGGCAGCGAACTGCCTGAAGAGAAGGTTGGCTTTCTCAAGAGAACTAACAAAAGGAGTGTCATTGTAAACGAGCGTTGGAACCGAAGATGTTGTAGAGTTTCGAATATTTTTCACAAATGACCAAAAATTTTTACTACCTGTGGGACACTGTAGTATTTTTTGTCTTAATTTTTGCTCATGCAAAAATTTGATTCGTCGAATATGGGCGTTGCTGGCCTTTCTAGCTTGTTTAAAACTTATCCGATTTTCCTCAGTGGGGTTGGCTTTATAATAACGGAACATTACCTCTTTTTCCCTGATAACCTCTTTACAGCTCGAATCAAACCACGAATTCTCTTTTGGTTTGATTGTTTTAGCCCTATTCGGGATAAAATTTCTCATTCCGGAGAGAATTAAGTTTGTGATCATATCTGTACTGGAATCAACGTCACTATCGAGGAAACATAGCGACCAGTTAAAGTTTTTGAAAAAAGCGTTGAGACCCTCCCAGTTGGCTTTCTCATATTGCCAAACAGTTCTCTTAGGAGTTTTTTCTTTAACTGGATTTTTTTGACAAGAGAAATTCGCAGATATGACACAATGATCTGATGTGCCTAGAGGCGATAATGCACTTACAGTGTATTTATCAGGGTCAGAGGTAAGAAACAAGTCTAGAGTATTTTCAGCCCGACCAGCAACGTCCGAAATTCGAATCGGCTCGTTAACTAGTTGAGTTAAGTGGTTTAACTCAGCAAAATTCTCAACATACCTTCCTTCGGGTGTTGTCTGGCCCGAAAAGCGAAGCCAAGAAGAATTGTGTACATTGAAATCGCCCGTAATGACGATTTCAGTGCGAGGGTGAAGGGTAACAATCCTTTGAATGGAGTCGGATAGAGCATCAAATTCATTAGAAGTTGAATTACTATCCAGATTTGGACTTCGATAAATGAAACATGTATGGATGATGCGCTTGTTAATTGTAAATTTGAACCACATGAAGTTAAAATTAGTGTTAATGCACTGACCGTATTGTGGTTGAAGTTGAAAGGCAACATCATTTCGAATATAAATGGCGAGACCGTGGTGAGAAAAGAATAATGGCACCAAGCAATACCCATTAAGATTGAATTCAGAACATTCTGAATTTTCACTTATCTGGGTCTCACCTAGTGCCAAAACAGCTGGCCTGTTTTGCACAGTATAAATGTACACATCGCAAAAATTCGATCTAAGCCCACGAATGTTGGCATAGTCGACCCTGAAATTACCTACCATTTAAATATACTAAAACTTTAAAAAACCTTATCCGACAATTACCTATATTGAATGTCTTACATAAATTCCAATTTGAGCTTCAACAAAACAAATTGTCACTAGTGTTATGCCTTAGTGACAATTTGTATCGATAATCATTGATTGACTAATAAAATTAAGGCATATTCACAATCAGTTCCTTAATCACAGGCGCCACCAGTAGACAATATCATAAAAGAGAGATAAAATGAGAAAATTCTAACATTCTTTTAAATTTGTAATTTCTTTTTAATTTTTACATAAATGTCGGTGAAAAGAAAAGGAAAACAGGAGTTGTTTTTATTTACCAAAGTTTATAACTTTTGACAGCCCTACTGCATTCACTAACGCTTTTGTCAATTTTCCTTCATGATATTTACAAGAGCTGTTTGGATACCAGCTTTCTATGTCATCTAAGTTCTCGGCTAAAATATTAAAAAAAAAAAAAAGATCTTTTTTATTTAAAAAGTTAAAAAGGGTAATAAGAGTAGGTACCTAATTCCAACATTTTATCCTTACGGGTTCAAATTATTATTTTTAATAATTTTAGGTACCTTTTAAAGGTTTTATCTGATTTTTCAATTTCAGTTTTTTTTTTTTTTAACTTTTTCATTAGGTATTATAATGATAAAAATTATTTGGATGTTGACTTTGCGTTTTTTATCTGAGCAGAAAAATTTAAAATACATATTTTTACTTGCTCTATACTATAGGGCAAGTATTGGTTTCGTGTAGAAAAAAAAAATTGAGGTTTTAATCAAAACAAACATTACGATGATGGAGAACTCTGAAAAAGTGGGTCTCGCAATTCCGTCTGTGCCTCTGTGCGTCTGTGTGGTTGTGCGTCCATCTGTACACATTTATACAGCCTAAACGGGTGGACGGATTTGGTACAGATAATTTTTATGGAATTCTGAAAGTTGTTTTTTTTTTTTTTTGTTTTTTTATATTTTACTTAGAAAATGTACCTCCCATAAAAATTTTTCAAGTTATACCAAATAACTCGAAAACGGCTCTAACGATTTTGATAAGAAAATTTGTGTATAATTTTACAAACAAGACCCAACTTTTGATTTAAAAAAAATATTTTTTGGAAGGTTACTAACGGTACCTGCCATAGAACCGTTTTTTTTTTTTTGTTTTACAAAATATCTCTTACAAGACTAACCCGAGTTCAACGAAAATTTTAATACAAAAGTGATTAATTAACCGTAACATTAAAATGTTAGAAAATTTTCAAAAAACACATTTTTGGATTTTTAAAAAATATTTCAAAATTTCGTTTTTGAAAAATCAATTTTTTGAAAACAGGTTTTTGAAATGTTTTGAAAGTTTGTTTTTTAGTGTAAATTAATTACACGGTGTTACAAAAATGAGGTTTTAAAATATACGCGGGCGGAGACCTATCAGGTTTTGTAGAGCTAGTCGCACTAAATACGAAACGGTATTTGAAAATCCCCTAACACCCCCAAAATCTGGAGTTACGGGCAAAAAACGGTTTTTTGGACCTTCACCCATTGAAAAAATTCTAGCTTCGACAATTTTTTACCCATTTTCGATTTTTTTACAGTTTCTGATAGAAGATAAATATACTTTTTAACAATGTATAAAACATGTAACTCGGTTAAACCACTTAGAATTTATAAGATGTCAAAGTTCAAAAATTCAATTTTTTTTGTCATTTGCCCAACTTCGGCATCAATTTAAAGTATATGTTTTCAAAACAACATGCTATTTAAAAAATATATTCTAAAACTATATCTATTTCCCAATTGATCGAGGTATTTTTTTTGAAAATCACTTCAAAATTGGCTTAGAAAAAAAAATTTTTCGATTTCAACCCAGATACAGAAATTCGAACTTTTAGGTATAGAACAAAAATGTTGTTTCGGCACGTAGTAGGATAAGTTGGGCGCCAGGATTTGATGAAGGGTTTTTGTAGAGGAGCTCAATACAAACATTTTTTTTCTTTAGGAGGGGGGTCTATCTCCCCCCGTTTAGGTGGGAGGGGCATTTTTCTAAAAAAAAAGTTATCAAAATAAAAAAAAATATTAAAAAACAACGGCAACACTTACAGTAATAAATGATACCATTTCCAAAAGGCAAAATTATGCATTTGATTCTAATTTTTAAATCAATATAATATTACCAATAGTTTTTGAAATAATCGATTTCAAAGTTAAAAATAGGGGAAAAAAAATTTTAAAACTCATTTTATACTATTTTTCTCCAGACTGTGAATTTTAGTAAATAAATTACTTAGACAGAAAACTGCCTCAGTTAATTCCTTATCGAACAGTGAAAACTATATGTTTTTATATCTTCTAGTTTTTGAGAAAATTGAAAAATTGATAGGTCTCCGCCCGCGTATATTTTGAGTGTTACACCGTGTTATTTCTTCAAAATGGCATACCAACATTTTTCTTTTTTAATGTTAGAAAATTTTTATATATAAAAAATTAATTTTTTAAAAAACGACTCTAACGATTTTCAAAGTTTTTTTTTTTTCTCAAAATTCCTCTTTTAGTCCGGTCAAATTAGACTAAAATAAGGGGGTGAGGTTACATTAATTCCCAGCAAGCTGAAAATTGGTAGGATTATTGGGAACACCATCATAAATTAAATCTAAAAAGTCCTCATCGATCCGAGGCCTGGAAAAAAATTTACGGGGGGTCAAAGGTCAAAAAACTGGTTTTTCACGATTTTCAGCAAAACGGTAAGTCTTATCAAAAAATTTTCAATGCAAGAATTGTAGACCAGGAAGCCCTAGAACGGCTGATAGCTACACTTATGATTGTTTTAAAAACAGATAGAAAATAGTTCTATCACAACCAGTTCATAAAATATTGGCTTTTTTTCGTTCAGTGTATTTTAAATTTTATCATATTATGTTAAAAACTGCAAAGCTATTGCACATTTTCGTAAAAAAAATTTTGAAATCTGTTTTTTGATGCAAAATGTAAAAAAAGTGTAGATTAGGGTTATGTATTATGTTTGTGCCAATTTTGGAACATTTAAAAAAGGGGACAAAATAACTAACTAAACTGAGATTACCTAAACATATTTATTGATGGTCTTTATTACGATTCAACCTAATGAAACTCGAACGAATTATATTTTCTCGCCTCTTCTTTTCTAATCGTTAAAACTTACAAGACTACCGACGCAACGAACGATCTTATTAAAATTTATATCCAGAACACATAAAACAATTATCCAAACACGACTTCCAAGTTGGTATAGTAGCTGCCGCATGGTAGTATTGCGCGCGCGCTAATCGCCTGTACATTATTGAATTATTTCCGCATCCTGTAGATAGAGCAGCCACCTGCTTACCGCAAGCCACACAATCCACACAATCCACACAATCCAGTCATCCAGCTTCAGCTCTAACCAGCCAGCTACACACCGAATAACCAAGTCAATTTTTATTCTGTTAGGTCATCTATCTATCCCACGTTGAAGAGTAAATAAATCATGAAACATCAGTGGCAGGCAGCAGCAAGCAGAACAGCGGCAGCAACGAACGGTGGTGCGCATGGCCAAAGCTCATTTGCATTGATGACCGCCCCAGCCGCCACTACCGCCAACAACAACAACAACAACCAACAAACTGCCAACGTTATGCTCCTCATTTTGATATGGCCGATTGGGGATCACACAGTGCATCCAGGCGTTTAACGCTAGATTACCATCCTCCTCGTAAACTGTGAAAATTTCCGGCCCAAAAAAAAAAAGCCAGCCTTTTCGCTTAAGTAATCGATATCGTGAGAGAAGCAGCATGCGTGAGGCCTATGCCTATGTGCCTGCCTACGCGTTCTCGGACTTGGCAGAGGAGCCCTGGCTTATGGAAAATGCCCACAAGTGATGTAGTGGCAATGAGTAGAGAACAACTCGCACACTCTCCATAGCGCATTATGATCACTCGCATCCGTGAAGAAGCGTCCATCCACCAAGTCATTTGTGCCTTCGTCGTCGACGAAACGACCATCATAGTCGCCGTCATCGAACAAAGTGCAGATTCGGTACAAGACGGATGCGGATGGATAAGCGAACTAAGGTGTTTGGTAGGTTGGCCGTTTGGAGTTTTTCTTTCCTGACTTCTTCCATACTCCAAACAAACACATAGCAAATATCTTTTCAACCACTTCATCCAGCAGCAGCACAACAAACTTGGGATTGGGAAAAAGGAAAGACGAGTGGCGACGGCATGCAGCACCAGTGTCATGATGAAGGTATACAAAACGGGGAAACCCAGGGCCAACTGCGGTACGGGACAAACTGCACGGATATGATGCATTCTTTCCTATACTAATGCTCTGGCTGGCAACCTGTTGCACTAGGCTAAAAAGAGAACTCCGTTATTCTGTATATGCCATGCGAGATCTGGTCGCATATTTTATCATAACATTACGGACACACTGAAGATAAATTATTTGCTATTTTGGATTTTCTGGTGCAGTGTGCATTGCAGAGTGCGCTGCTGGCTGGGTGTAATATAATAGTGCGCGCACAGCTTCTGGGGATACTATTTGCGATGCGAATGTTTATTTAATTTTTTTTTTTTGCAAACTTTATATTTTGCACCATCGCAACTGGAACAAATTGTCAGTTTTGTGACACTCAACAGGAAGAAAATTAGTGTAGAGACGATGGTTTTGTGAGTTGGTACACAAGGATACATAATAACTTGACAAGGTTCTTATGAAGTATTTGGGGCAGAAGTACGCATTCCCACGTAATGTCAATTTTTTTGCTGAATATAGTAGAACAGTAATTTTGTTGTCAATCAATGTGTAAGAGTAAAATTTTTATTGAAAATGTGTCATTGAGAAAATAGCTACTGCTTGATAATTTCTAGATCTTTTTGGATTTCGCAAGGTCTTCTTCAATATGCAGGAATATCTATTTATCTATATGTCAGCGAATATAAGAGAATAGGTTGTTATTCTTCATTTACAACTGGGAACTCTTCATCGCGACATCAACATATTTTGACATTTAGCTAACCTGTTTAGACCCTAATCCATTAATTTCAACTATTTGCATTACATCTAGCAACAATTTACGACAACTTTTTTGGGGACATGTTGCTAAAAGCTAAAATAAAAAAAATGTCACTTCTAGCAACATATGGGATAAAAAATATCTTACGAAAAGACGCTAGGAGGCAATTTTTCTAACGGCATGGTACCTAGATGTAATTTTATCTTGAGGATATGTTGATGGAGGACACGAATAAGTTATATTTCCCTTAAAAAAGTGTATTGTACATTTCGCTAAATTAGTTCCTACATATTGCTGCTAATAGAAATATAGCGAGGCAACATGTTGCTAGGAAAGTTATGCTCATCCTTCGCATTTGCTTTCCAGAAGGCGTGAACTAGAAAACGTTGTATCTAGCAACATATAGCGTAAATTAATCTAACGACATGTTCCTAGAGGTTATTGTATCTTGGGGACATGTTGCTAGAGGAGTTGAACTAAAATTAATATTGCTTAGGGAGAAGCTGTCTCAATGACATATCTATCAGATATTTTTTTGTAATAGACATGTTGCCAATAGAAAATTAAGAAAGAAAACATGTTGCTAGGGCAAACCTACACTATTCCAAGAAATTGTAACTTATATCCGATTGTTCCACTTATGAATGTCAATAAGTTGCCGACACTAACCATTAGACAAATAAACTTGGTCCAGTTCAGTTATCCCATTACATCATCATCATCACCCAACAAACATATAGATACCCCAAAGCAGAGCGGCATTTTCATTTCAACCATCACAAGATTATGTCAAAATCGTTACCATGCCACAATTTACAGACTGGCAATAGTATAAGCTTGCCACACCAAAACCAGTGATCATCATCGTCAGGGAAACAATTCAAATAGATTTTGCAATTCTCAAGAGAGGGGGACAGAGTCTATACAACACACAAAATATAATGTGTATAAAGAACAGACGGATATGGGGCTAAGTCGTGGCAGCTAATGTCTTTCCATCTAGCAAGCGATATATACAGCCGGACAGAGTTAGAGTGTTTACGATGGAATTGAACCAGCTATCTAAACACTTGAACTTGTCCAACAACGTTGTTGGTTCTTTAGAGCGCTACAGGTTGCAACACAACTTCTACCCATACCTCTCGGGACTCCATGCGTCTCTCACGTCATCGGTTTCCTTCTCCTCCCATCTAGCGCCTTAGATTTCAAGCTGAAGAGCATCATCATCATCAACATTATCATCAGCAGCAGCTGTATACAGCTGGAGCAGCTGCCTCTGGGCCACTTATGTGCAATTTGGAACAATAAAACAGTGCGAACTGTTAGCATTACCACTCATGACGATTGCGACTATGCAACGACGACGCAAGAGCTTTAGATACAGCTGGCTTGCTGCTGCTGCTGCTGCTGCAGTAACGCAATCATTTAGAAGCAAATCCGCCCAAATAGCAAAACTGCTTGGAACTTGCAACGAAGACGATCGACCGACGACGACCAACGCACACGCACGCTGGCTGGCTGCGCTGCTCGTTGCGAATAGGAAATCCAGAATAACCGGCGGCGACTACCAAGAGAGCGAGACAAGTTTCAAAGTGCCAGCCAACATGGACGTCATATCCCGGTAGGTTGTTATCCCCAAAGACCATGATGATGATGATGATGATGCTGGCTGATTTCCGGTTTTTGTTTTTCGTATTATTTGGGCAACAAGCAGCGGTCGTTTTCGTCTCTTGTCTCTTCTTCCTCTTTGTCCCGGTGGCTTGGAAGTGCAACTTGATGCAACATAGATGCGTTATGCGAACAAAATGCGCATAAGACCTATCCTCAAGCCTGCTGCCACTGCCTGCTGATGATGATGATGAGTTGGTCGCTCGGCTCAGTAGTGTGCGATGGAATTCTATATTCGCGCAGGCAAAATGCGTAATTGAAACTCATCCATGGTTCCTTCTCTATCATTTTTTTTCTGTTCTACCTTCTTTTGTGGCAATGCGCGCGGTGATGGTTAAAGCTTGCATCCCGTTTGCCGCAAAAGTTGCAACATGCATGCGCTGCTACGTATATGGGAGCACTCTTTCATATTGCATAAGCACGGTTCCAACGTGATTATATCATAATGGAGACGGACAAAAAAAAAATAATCGGGAAGAACGAAAAGAAGTCTTCTTCTCCGTTTGAATGTTAAATGTTGAACGTTGTTGAAGTTGTCTTCGGTCTTGGGCTTAAGTCTTTTGCAGCGGTGGCGGCGGCGTTGTTTTTTGTTTTATTTTTTCCCTCCATCATCGAGCTCGATATTCAGTTACTTTTCATATAGAACGATGTTGGGATTGGAGCGTGTGGTGTAGTGTTTTTTTTTTTAGCTTTTCAGAAGCCTGGCAACATCAACAGCGGTTAAGCAATAGAAATGTGGCAAAAGATCGGGTTGAGATTTAAATGCGGTTTTGGGCAAAACAGGAAGAGAATCTATATGCCTCCTCTCAACTTGAAATCGAAGAGGATGAATTAGCTTCCACAGAGGGGCGGGTGTCTCACTTTGTGTGTGTATATTTTTTTGTATGTTTAAAGAAGAGTTTTTCAAGCCAGATACGGTATATCTATAAAAGAGATATATTCTGGACGAGTTTGTATAGACATTTGGCAGAAAGGAAGGTTGACTGTTTTGCTGCCATCATGTGTGTTTGTAAGGTAAAAGAATTCTTGAATCTTGGGTGTTAAGTAGGTCAGTTTGGCTTTGAGAGAGAGAGATGAAGCCAAAACAGATTCGAGAGATGCAGAATGATCGTGCTAAAGGTTTTTTTTTTTTTTTTTAGTTTTGGGTGGAGGAATGTGTGCGAGGAGAACTTTTTGAATTATGTGACATGGCGTAGTTTTTTTCTTTGCCTTGGTTTTTTTTTTTTGTTGTACACAAATGTTGTCAAACTGAATCGTGAAAATGTATAGAAATGGAATTGGCTGAACCGTTTTATAAATCAGGATGTGTTATTTAATTCCATTGAGATCTTTGTTTTTTTTTTTTTTTGGTTGGAAATGATTACAAAACGTGTTGGGTGTTGTTTGGGCCTGAGTAAAAATTTACATTCTGTTTGGATGGACTTTTATTTTAAAGGAACTTTGAACTTTTTTGTGAACCTTTAAGGTAAATAAAAGTCACGATATAAACGATACCTCCTCAAATTTGATTTAAACCAGCTTAAATAAGTTTGAATTTAAAAAAAAATCATGTGTGCAATTCACACATGGTTGAAGTGAAACCTTAAAAATCATTTTAAAAAAATCGAAAAAATATTACTTTTCTTATTCCATCACTTTTTTGTACATATATGACAACCTGCAATAAATTTTATACCATCTGAAAGCTTATTGTTTCAGCTCAAAATATTTATATCGACCATGTCTATACAACATCTACAAAAAGAGCTAGAATTTTTTTTAACCCAATTAGTTTTCATAAAAAAAGCAAAACAATCAATCTCTTTTCTCTTCTAACACCATTAAATCCATTTTTTAAAAGACAGCCTATAATAAATTTTATATCATTATTATTCTACCTTTTATATGACGCTTCAATCATATTTCTACCATGTCTACAAAAAAAGTAAGAATTTTTTAAAGCCAACCATGTCAAAATTTCAAACTGAGATTACGGTACTTCCTCTACTGCTGGCTGGTCATCGGCAACAAATCTTCACAGGTGTTTTGAGGTATTTTTCAAGTTTTTAGAGATTATAAAACCGTTATGTGTGATATATTAAATGAAAGGTAATATTACCAGCATGCGTATTAAAGTTAAATAAATTTGTTATGTTCTCTAGATCAAAAGATATAACGTGTTTAGAAAAAGAACATCTTTTCAACGTTATCTCAGAATTTTGAATATGAAAATAATTAAAATTTTGCACAATCATAATTTATCTAATTACCTATCTACAGTGTAAATTTTATTTATCTATCTATTAAAACAAAAAAGTTATGATCAATTGCTTTTTCGTGTCGCTTTGTCGTTTCATCTTGTTTCAAATCACTAAGATACTAAAGAAGTTTTCACTGCAAAAATTGAAAATCAACTTTGACTTTGACTTTTGACCTCGACTTGAATTTTTCTTAAAAAGAACTCAAACTTCAACTTCAATTTAAATTTCGACTTCAACTAAAATTTCGACTTCAGCTTAAATTTCGACTTCATTTCAACTTCAATTTCAACTTAAATTTCGACTTCAACTTTAATTACAATTTAAACTTAAATTTCAATTTCGACTCTAACTTCAGCTTCAATTTCGACTTTAACTTCAATTCCGACTTCAACTTCAATTTTGACTTCAACTTTAGGTTCAACTTAGATACCCTTCAATTTCGACTTCTTCTTCAATTTTTAGTCTAACTCCAACTTAAACTTCAATTTCGACTTCAATTTCAACTTCAACTTAAAATTCAACTTCAACTTAAACTTCAACTTCAATTTCAACTTCAACTTAAAATTCAACTTCAACTTTAATTTCGACTTCAATTTCAACTTTAATTTCAACTTAAATTTCGACTTCAACTTTAATCCCGACTTAAATCCCGACTTCAACTTCAATTTCGACTTCAACTTTAGGTTCAACTTAGGTACCCTTCAATTTCTTTTTCTTCAATTTTTAGTCTAACTCCAAATTAAACTTCAATTTCGACTTCAATTTCAACTTTAACTTAAAATTCAACTTCAACTTCAACTTAAACTTCAACTTCAACTTCAATTTCAACTTCAACTTAAAATTCAACTTCAACTTTAATTTCGACTTCAATTTCAACTTTAATTTCAATTTAAATTTCGACTTCAACTTTAATCCCGACTTAAATCCCGACTTCAACTTCAATTTCGACTTCAACTTTAGGTTCAACTTAAGTACCCTTCAATTTCTTTTTCTTCAATTTTTAGTCTAACTCCAAATTAAACTTCAATTTGGACTTCAATTTCAACTTTAACTTAAAATTCAACTTCAACTTAAACTTCAACTTCAATTTCGACTTCAATTTCATCTTCAACTTCGACTTCAATTTCAACTATGTACAAATTCGACTTCAAATTAAACTAGAATTTCGGGTAGTGTCTCTCTATTGGTTTCTTGCTAGCAGCTTCAATTTCAACTTCAAAATCCGTCTTGATTTGTGTCTTGAGGTGTTTGGCGTTTTCTATCCCTGAATTTTGTAAGAAATTTGACATCCTCCATAATTAATGACATCGTACAACGGAATGTCAGCCATTTATGGCTTTAGATCTTTGAAGTTTACTTTGTAAGGTTTATGTCTAATCTTACTGTAAACTGTCATTTTTATATAATAACTTGCCAAAGATACCTCAGACAAATGGAAGATATTATCTTCCATCATACCTCTCAATGCTGTACAATTAGTCACCTTATCTTGGCAAAAATTTAAAGCTTGATGTCTTGTTTTTACTGCAAAAACAATAATAACTGTAAGGTAAACCCATACTTATAGTTACTTTGTTAAGTAAACAAGCTCGTAACAAGCTCAGAAACAAGTTTGAATGTTTTATTAAACATCAAAATTATCTATCCAATTACGAAGCAATTTTTTAAGGCTTCGCATAGTGTTAATTAAAAGTGTTAACCTATTTCACACCACACCACCGTCATCATCATTATCATCAAGAACCTTCTACCTACAGTTATAGGTACTGGAAAGATTCAAGTTTAATGCGCCTTCGCATATTTATATTTTTTTTTTATCCCATGCAACGATCTCTCAAACATTGCACCAATTAGACTATGGCATCAGGTTGGTTGGTTGCCAATGCCACATTGCCATCATCATATTTAAATATATATATCTCTATGCACACTTAGAGTTTGTTGACAACAAAATGAGACCCTTGTAGAACACGCATGTACTACCACACTAACTTGGTCATAAATCCTCTGGTGTACAAGCAAAAGTAACAAGTGCGGAACCTTCTTCCTTCTTTTATATACGCATGCTAATCAATTCAACTCGAGGCGTTTTCCATTGAAATCTATAAATTATATTGTTCCGAGCTCCTGTCTCTGCTGTGTATACTTGAGCCATATTTTTTGTGTTACGTCTGCATATAAGCAGCCTAAGTAAAGGTAGGTAGGTAGGTTCAAGTTGGCTTCCCTATACGACCGAAAGAGTATAAATTGCCGCATCAAGAGCTTATTGGATACGAATCTGGAACGATGTAGTCGCAGTTCGCCATCTTTGTGCCTGTTTGATAGTTTTTTATCGGAGTTTTATAACTTCCTTATAGCTTCCTTCACACGAGAACATAACTCTTTAAAGAAAGCTTGTTATTATACAGGGTGTTCTTTTGAGCTTGATGGAAATATGAGACTGATGTGTTGGGGGAAAAAGAGGTCTCAACTTCAGGGGTCTAAAGAAGAGATGTTAAATTTTTGTCCATTAAGAATCCTATAAGACCGGTTAAATCAGTCGTTTGCAATCGAGACTCGTTTCTATTGTCTAGTTTTTTTTTAGACAAATGTGACCCTCACTCAAAGTTGGACCACACGGTCCTAACGAACGATGCATGCGAGACATTAGTCACATATCGAATATACTCTGTGTCTTATCTGTAAAGAATCTCATAAAGATATAGTCTGTGGTCTGATGATATAGCTTGGAGTAATTCTTGGAGCTATTTGGAGTGAAATCTGAGCACACTCAACTTTTGAGTTTATGAATCTAAGATCTAAGATCTGATTCGTTTGGAAGATTGTCTTGGCCAAGAAAACTGATGCACAACACCAAAAACAGACTTGGTAATGATAATAATGATGATGACCATGACGGTGATAGATTCCACAGAAGAACAGGATGGTGTGATGCAATTACTTGCAATGAAACGCGTTTGGATATGATGGTTATTCGAGCCTCTTTTATATTTTTTTTTTTTTGTATTTTGTGTCGAATGTTCTTGTTGTTGTTGTAAGCCGGATCTTGCTTTAAGAGGCAAGATCAACTACAAGCTTGTTTTTGATGCAGAATTTCTTTGAGCCTATAGAAGAAGAAGATTTATCAGAGATCTTAATGGAACGAGTTTTCCATCATAAAGAGAAGATAAATTTGAAAACAATTAAAAAAAAAGAAAGAACGAAGAGATTCCTAGAAGAACGATGGACAAGAGGAACATAATAACATACACGTCGGTCGCGAGTAACATGTGGATGCTGCGGATTGTTGGATTTGGTCGGTTATGCCTATTGTAGGTATAACAGGCTTTTAATTAGGAACATCAAGAAGGTGGAAGTGTTCATGAAATAAATGATTAAATAGCACTTAGGCTCTTTTTGCGGTATGTTCAAGTGTAGTGATGATGTGGGAAATATTTGTTTTGGACATGCCACTGAGCAACAATAACAACAACAAAAGTTGACACAATGTTGTAGGTGAAAAGTTTTATACATACTTTGTATCACAATTTGAAGCTAAAAATCCCAGATTTCCAAAAACTGTAGTGTATAAAAGTATACTGGTGGTTCTTGTTGATAGCTTTTCGTACACGATAAAAAAGACCACCTTAAAACAAACGGATTCCACATTAAATTAAGCCGATTTCTGCATGGCTTTTGGCCAAATGGTTTCCGTTTTGAATTAAACGGACTAATTTTTCTTATTTCTTGAATGTGCAAGTTTAAAAAAAAATCCACTTAATTTAAGCGGAAAATCATCTTATTTTTATGTGGAAAGATTTAAATTAAAAAAAAAAAATGGCAGCCACAGAGGTGCCAAACGATATAGTACAGGTAAAATAGGCATTTAAAAATTAAAAAAAAAAGTTTTTTTGCGGACAAGAGGGAGGGGTTGAAGGTCAAAAATATATTGAAAAAACTTGTTTGTGGGATATCATCTTATGACACATGTTTTAAGATATTTTTTGATGCTGAATCTGATGACATAAAAATAAAGTCAATACGGAATGTCTAATGAAATGGTGTTTTTTTTTTGATGGGTTAAGTTATAAGTCAGAAAAGTGTCATGACAGCTGACATAAATTTTGTTAATTTGTTAAACTTGGTGAAAAAATTTTTTTTGTTATAAGAACTAGGAATCTACAGAGTCCACAAAATTATTATGAATGAAAGGGAATTAGCACCACAAAAACTGGAAAAAAATGTTACACCAATGAAAATTGGTAAAAATGTTGTATTTATAACAGGAACCAAGAACCCAAGCAGTCTATAAAAATATTCTAGGTGAAAGGGTGTTTTTTTTTTTTGTTGGAAAATATGGAAAATCGATAAATCTGATAAAATCAATGTTATAAAACTTACCCTTACGAAATTTATTAAATATGTTGTATTTCCCATGGGAATTACGAATAAAATAAGTTAATACATTTAGCCACTTGAACTTATTAATTGAATTAAATTCAATCGCTCCACTTAAAATAAAAATATATAGAAATTTGGAAAAAAAAATAAAATTCGTTAAAAAAAAAAATTAAATAAAATCTGAAATTAAACTGCCCTCCAAAACAAGTATGCAGTTTTAATTGATATATTAACATGCATTTTTAGAAAAAAAAATGTTCAAAACCGTTAGAGCCGTTTTTAAAAAAACTAATTTTTTATAAATAATTTTTTGGAAAAAAAGCTTTTAAATAAAATTGGTATGCCATTTTGTAGAAATCACTAATCAACATCTTAAAACAAAATTTCAAAAAAAAAATCAATGTCCCGTTTTCGAAAATTTGATTTTTCAAAAAATTTTTTTTTTTTTAAATCCAAAAATTATTTTTTTGGAAATTTTATTTTTGGTTTATATTAAAATTATATAAATGCTTCTTCACGAAAAGTTTCGTTGAAATCGAATAAGCAGTTTCGAAAATAATCGGATTTGAAAAAAAAAACGGTTTAATGGCAGGTACCGTTAATAATGATTTTCAAAAAAAATTTTTTCATTGAAAGATAGACCTTAGCCTCTTACAAACATTTGAATTTTTTAAACAAAATCGTTAGAGCCATTTTTGAGATATTTCAATTTTACTAAAATCGGTATATATGACAAGTACCTACCGTTATTTTTGGTCCAAAAAAATTAATTCCAAAAACCCCTCTGGAGAGTCGCCAAATAACGTTACATAGCAAGTTTGACATTAATCGGTCCATCCGTTTAGGCTGTAGCATGTAGCTCATTATACAGACAGACAGACAGACAGACAGACAGACAGACGGACTTCCGGGCCCCATTTTTTTTTGCATTGTCTACCATCGTAATGTCTTGGAAAAATGTTATCTCAACTTTTTTTTTTGTACAAATGCCTAACTCTTTTTCGAAGAGACAGTAAAATCTCTAATTGGTCGCAAAAAGCCAATTATTCATGTAATACATCTAAGAACTTAAGTAAAAACGTTCAATTAAAATTAATTATTGGTTGAACATGACCTTGTTTCATAAGTTTGTTCTTCTCATACTTCCAATCCAATGATTTTTTGAAACATAGTGGAGAAGTAGGTTGCACTATAGGCTATTTTTTTTTTCTAAAATGTTGGCCAATTCAATAAGAACAGTCTAGTTTGCTACTTTTGTGCACAAAAAAAACCAAAAAATTCCTATAGACAGGTTTCTCTACGCTATTAATCCCATTACAGCAACTCAGAAGTACCTTTATTCAAATAATAATTAGTTCTATTAAACCCTTGACCGATATTAAGAGTCTTAAATAATCCTCATCTTTGTTAAGTAATTGCAACTTGTATATGTATAGCTTCCCATTCAATTATACATTACATCTTGTGCCCTCTGTTATGCAAAAATCTTGTTACAAAAAAAATCTCCATTCTCATCGCTTCTATAGAAGAAGTAGAAAAAGAAAATAGTAATTTTTCTTATTATTTATGCAACAATCCACAAGGTGGACTTGTGGAGAGTCTTATATAGTCTTGCACTAATGATTGTTCTTCGTTAGCCTGTTTTTTTTTTTGTTTCCTTTATTTCTTCTTGTTGTTGTTTTGGTTCTTTTTCTGTTTTTACCATCTTCGTCGCACATATACATTCAGCGAGCTTCCTTGGGATATTGCGAAACTAATGTCTAGCAATTCACTATCGCTTTCTTTTACCGTTAGAATATGCAGATAATTTCCATTGATGCAACTAGATAATACTAACACACAGACACATCGTATACAAAGCACTAATTTGATTACCGTTAATATGAAAATATTTCTTTTAGCTACTATTATACTTTATTTCACACAAACACACACATTTGAATAGAGTGTAAATCTTTGTATATAAAAGTGCATCATATATGCGTTTGTATACTCGTAGTATGGTGATTAATTTTCTAACGTTGCACTTGAATAGCGCACATTTGAGGCGGTTTGCCGAGGAAACTGAGAAATTACCAGCATAATTTAGTGAAAATAAATTAAATTTTCTTGTTAGTTGTTTATTATCCGAAGAAGGAGGAGAAGAGTCTTTGGAATGATAAAGAATTCCTTTGGATTATTATTACCGCATTACACTGCGGGAGGATGATTTAGTTATAAATTTGATATCATTGACAACGTGAGAAGAAACTAAGGATATACCTAATGGAGTTTTCAAATAAGATACCTACATTTTTTTAGCTTGGAAAATTCTAATAGCCTATTGTCAATTAAACTAATTGATTGATTTTGAAGTTAGTTTAAAACGTGCCGAGATGGGTCCAAAACGCTTCCGAGACGCGTTCAAGACTCGTCTAAATCGCGTCCTAAAGGCGTTCAAAACGCGTCCAAAACGCGCCTAAAACGCTTCCAAAACGCGTCCGAAGCGCGTCCAAAACTCTTCCAAAACGCGTCTAAAACGCGTCCTAACCGCGTCCAAAACGCGTCCCAAACGCTTCCAAAACGTGTCGGAAACGCTTCCAAAACGCGTCCAAAACGCGTCCAAAACGCGTCCGAAACGCGTCCAAAACGCGTCCGAAACGCGTCCAAAACGCGTCCGAAACGCGCCCAAAACGCGTCCGAAACGCTTCCAAAACGCTTCCAAAACGCTTCCAAAACGCATCTAAAACGCGTCTAATATGCGTCTATAACGCGTCCGAAACGCTTCCAAAACGCTTCCAAAACGCATCTAAAACGCGTCCAATATGCGTCTAAAACGCGTCCTAACCGCGTCCAAAACGCGTCCAAAACGCGTCCGAAACGCGTCCAAAACGCGTCCGAAACGCGCCCAAAACGCGTTCGAAACGCTTCCAAAACGCTTCCAAAACGCATCTAAAACGCGTCCAATATGCGTCTAAAACGCGTCCTAACCGCGTCCAAAACGCTTCCAAAACGCGTCCGAAACGCGTCCAAAACGCGTCTAAAACGCTTCCGAAACGCGTCCAAAACGTCTCTAAGATGCGTCAAAAACGCGTCGAAAACGCGCCGAAAACGCGTCGAAAACACGTCGAAAACACGTCCAAAACTAATACTTGAAACAGATTTACTTCGAAAAAAAAATTTTTTTGACCTTAACCAATTTTAGAAAATTGCCCCTCCCGGGTAATCGTCCTTCCTGCACGATTTTTTTTGTTATCTCAACCCAACCTATAATCTCTAGTTTTTTGACAGATTCCTCGTGAGTAACAATGCATAGTATCTTTATCACTAATATCCCTGAAATCGAGTACAGCTTAGGTAAATAATTAATTGCTTAAAAAACAACAGTTACTCTTGACAGTTAATTGAATTTTTATTATTTACAATTTGACATTTTTCACGTTACTGAAATAAATATTTTATAACATTCATTAAAGCTTTAACAAACTGTTACATCTCTGATATCTAATTTTACCTCCTACATAAAAATGAACTCAGATTACCTAACTTATCTTCACAACGATGATAGCTTTAAAATTATTAAAACTGTGGCTTTATAATCTTTAAATCGTTTATAGACCAAGAAAGAAAGTTGCAAATGATAAATTCTTTATTATGATCAAAAGGAACAGCATCTTAGAGCCTCATGTAAATTAGAAAAGGCTTCCTTTTCAATAATTTCGGCTAAATTATTATTCGGTAGTTTTTGTTCTCCCACAAAATTTCGTGCTCATATTTTCAAACCTGAAACAGAGTCTTCCATTCTGATTTTTGATAAAAAAAAAATAGAGTTTTATTAATAAGTAGCTTTTTGTTGGATCAATTAAAGAAGGTATTTTGTCATTTGAAGAAAATTTTATTGCTTTTTTCATATAACTACACATTTAAAAATGCATTAGAAAATGAGCAATTTTGATGTTTTTCATGAAATGATTATTATTTAAAAATAGGGCCAAAAATGAAAAATCCGCTCAGACCATATTCTAATTTTATTCATTACCTTTAAATTGACATATATATTATATGTGTTTTCCACTTCAGTTTCTCATAAACTATGCAAGAAAAAAATTATTTTGGACTATTTTGCAAAAACTGTTACTGAAATATTAAAAGAAGATATGAACAAAATTTTAAAAATAATGTGGCTAGACCATATTTTAGATTAAATGTCAATCTTTCATTAGCAAATTACTTTTTTGCGATAAGTGTTCTGTGGACCTCACAAACTGTGCAGAAATTTTCCAAATTTCTCGTTTTTCTCAAAATTTTGGCCGGAGGCCTCTTGATATAATGATTTTTATTTGGAAGACACCACTGCACTCCTTCAAAGTAAGATAGTAAGTAAGTACATTAACAAACGAAAACAAACAAAAAATGGAGCCCAACATGAAACCCATACAATTTATAAACCAATAAAAGATTCTACAAAGATAATTACATGAAGCTACTTTGAGTGTATATTTTTTTCTACAACTTATGATTCACATTCACATATTCCACAAAACTTAAAATCAAGATCTGTGCCATTTAGGACCCCAAGACTGCTGATTTTCCAAAAGGAACAATGAAAAAAATCAGAAATTGTTGACTGATCAAATATTCAAAATGCCTAGCCAAAAAATACAACATCATTTCTCTAACTATTAAAATATTGTAATAGCCCAACCCATCTAAACCAGAGTGCACCATAATCTTGTGGTATTGAGTACTTCTTCCTCTGGAACGCTAATATCCTATTGCCATTGCGCCCATATCCAAGGACAAACACTGTGTGTTGATGATGATGATGCACTTCGCCTAGATCTTGGCCTAGGAAAAATTCTTCTGTAACCATCATCATGCAACCATCCGTGATCGGGTGGTCTTGGTCTGCTTGCACTGATTCACGGTCATTGGCCGCATAATTGGTTGATGTATGCCGCCACCACCACCACCACTGTTTGTCGGACCTCCGTCGTCCGTCGTCGCTTGTCCATGATGCAACTTAAGGATATATACGATATTGGAACTGCTGTTGCACAGATGTCGCATGATAATCATAATCATCATCATCATCATATTGATGATCATATTGATGATAATAATGACGATGAAAATGATGATGATGCGTGGGTTTTTTTTTTTATTGCAAAAAATGTAAATGATCTCGCTCGAATGCAAATAGAATCACGATCACCATAGTCGAATGCAAGTCGAATTCCAAAACCAATAAAACCCTTATCTAATGTAATGGACTTTTTTGTTGGCATTCGGAAACAAAAGAAATTATGAAATATTAGAACTTTGATGCAACAAAAAATGCCGATCGGTGGTCTCGATCTGAATCTGGTTGATCGTTGTTGTTGTTTGGTCGAGTTCTTTGGTTTAGTTGCGGGTTGGGATCGTTATGATGGCGGCGGCATTGTTAATAGAGAAAATAATAATTTCCATGATCAGGCCAATGTCGATCGTAATCAATAATCATCATTATTATACGGACTTGACTGAGAGTGAAAACCAATGATTCGCAAGATGATGTGGAGAGTGAAAACTGAGGATCGATGAAGAATTAACCGAACATGACCTTGTGTCACAAGTGATCTTGGCTTGCATGTTGTGGTTGCAACAGAGATGGGGGATATGGCCGCAAAGCGGTGCGCAGGTGGATGTGCGGAAGAATGTTGATTAATTAGGAAATTCATACAAGAATGAGCAATAGGAATGTTGGGAAAATGTTTTTATTTTTTTTATAAGATGATTGAAAGGTTGATACGACTTTTATAATTTCAATGAAAGTGATGTTTTTGGTAATTATTAATTTATCGGTTGGGGTCAAGTAAAAAATTGAATAGAAAAATGTGGAAAAGTGAAATTTAGAGAATTGTACGTTTTCATAAAAATTGAAAATTCATTTTATGAGAGGTTCTTGAAAGCTGGTAAGTGAGAGGTATTTGAACTTACTTTTTGTTTCATGAATGGTAGGAACTACATATCATGGGCACAAAGCCAAAACCACGAATCTGCAAAATTGTAGTTGTGAGAAAAACGGCTTCAAAGTTTTGGAAACTCATGCATTCTTATATGGAAACTCGTGCAACGGAAATTGGTAGGCTCTTATGCAACAGATGAAGGACTGGGATCGATACAGTGAATAGAGGGACCTATAACAAGTAAAATGACGCATTGGAGTGAAAATGTCCAAAAATGCAAATTCGCGGTTTTGGCTTTGTGCCACAATTTTTACTGCCTTAGTTCGAAGGGAAATGAGACCAAAGTGCACTTACTTTGCTGTTGACAAGATCTAACTTTGCTCAAACGACATGCTTTCGGGACTCAGTTTTTAAGACCTAAGAGACCCTTTTAACTAAAATATTAAAGACTTAGTACTTTTTTATAAAACTTATCGAAAGAAATTAAAGCCAAAACCTACCCAAAAAAAAAAAAAACAGGCCATATAAGCTATAAAAGTTTTTTTTGTACAGCACCTCGATCGACGATTGCACTTTCATCCTGTTACACAAGACAGCTAGAAAATATTACTAAGTCTCTTGAAAAGGACCGTCCGAGGCTCTGCAGAGCGGTTTTTGGAACCTGTCTTACTCCGCTTTTAAAAAAGTTTAATTTTATCGAAAACAGGTGCAACGATTTTGTTAAAAATTAATTGAAGAACATGCTCTTAAATTTCAAAATACTTAAATTTTTAAGACTTATATGAAAATTAAAAAAAAAACATAATATTCGTTCTTCAAATGAAAAAAAAAAAAAAATTTTGTTTATGAAATTTACTACCTAATTTTTGTTTAATTAATTAAAAAAAAAAGTTTTCAAATAAAGTTGCTATTCCTTTTTATAACAATTTATTAAACAATCAACAAATAAAAACCAAATTTCAAAAAAATTCAAAGTCCCATTTCGTCGGTGAAACCAGAAAACTGTGTAACTCCATTTTAGCAAATTTTATAGGAGAGCAAAAAAACAAAATCGTTTTGAAGGCATTTGTATGAGTTTCCATTTTCTAATTTGCTAATAATATAAAAACTATGAACTTTAAGGGGATTCTGAGTTTAAGGAACTGTAGATATTAGGTTTGTCTAACAGATGGCATTCTAATATAATTTTCAGAAAATTTGGAGTTACACACTTTTCTGGTTTCACCGACGATTTGCAAAGATTCGATTTTAAAAATTTTTGTTTAAAATATTTCGTTGAATTCAAGCAAATCGAAATCAGATTAAAAAACGGTTCTATGGAAGATACCGTTAATAACGATTTATTGAAAAAAAAAAAACTTTTTTTCACTAGAAGATCTTTTCTTAAAACTTATATTTAAATTTTCTGATCAAAAAGTTAGAGACGTTTTTGAGAAAATTAACTTTTTTCCAAAATTGGTATAGAGGGGTATCTCTTCAAACCCAAACGATTTTTCTTTATTTTTTTAATTTTTATATTCTCATATGACTACGTTGAATATTGAAAAATAAATCGTTTTTCCTACTTCAAGTATTGTTTAAGGTATATAAAATGCAAGCAAATGGTACAAATTTGAATTTAGAACACTTCCTTGTGGTACCCCAGACACGTTTTCCCTAAAACCTGAATATCGCCTCCGTTTCTTACGCAAAAACATTTGTTCTCTCGATATTTTTTTATAATTGTGTAGAGTCATTCAGGAAAGGCTTGTCGTAATTTGAAATTGAAGCCTTCGTCTTATACTTAATCAAAAGCTTTAGACATATCTAAAAAGACTTAAGTGCAAGTCTTGTTAACATCAAAAAACAGCTTCATTTCATGCGTTTCCAAGTTCAAAGATGTCCAACTGTCACTTGACTTCGAGCTTCTAAGTGTGCCGTCTGAAATATTATTCCAATTTCGTATTACCTTATTCAATTTTGTAGTCCATAATCTTGTATTATTTTGCTTTCGAATGGCGTCTGTTTCACGTTATTGTTCCTTATAAATTCTAGAGCGATAATTTCTAAACTGTTTAGTATCAGTAAAATGCACACTATCAGTCTCATTTTTTACAGGTCAGTGTCACTTGCAAAAGCAAGTTTCTAGATCACCAACATTTTAAACCTTTTTTGAAAAAAAAAAAAAAAAAAAATTCAAATTGAAAATTGAAATTTCGTTTTCACTTAAACAGAAAATTCAAAGTACTATGGATCTGATATTAAAGTCAAAGAGGTTACTAATGAGCGAAAGTAATTAAGAAACCTTGAAAGTTATAAAAATGGTTCTAGATGAAGAAATTAGAAACTGCACAAGCTTAGCCCTCTTTTCCCTTTGAAATTTCTTTCAAATTTAGGAGAACTTAACGACTCTTAACAAGCCATTACCTACTTAAAACTCCGCCTTCATTGAATGGAATAATTATTCCACTTCGATCAAGATATTAATAACAAAACTACATGAGCTAGATTTTTTTATGATATATTTAAAGTAGCTTCTAACTTACACAAAAAAAAACTGAATAATTATATTGAAAAGCCTCCTGCTGTGTTAACGATTATTATTGTGGGTCCCTTACCTTTCTGGCTAATTATCTTGTCAGATTTTTCTCAGAATAACCTATAAAATGTAAAACAGATGCCAATTTTTTTCTCTCTTTTTTATTATTTTTTAAAACCCTATCGTCATTTGTATTTGTTTTTATTTATCTTGCTGCTGCTGGA
This sequence comes from Episyrphus balteatus, assembly GCF_945859705.1. Classification (NCBI taxonomy): domain Eukaryota; kingdom Metazoa; phylum Arthropoda; class Insecta; order Diptera; family Syrphidae; genus Episyrphus; species Episyrphus balteatus. The sequence continues at coordinate 5,091,184 of NC_079137.1, read as the reverse complement.
TTGTTCATAAATGTTGTCTTTAAAAAAAAAATAAAATTATTTATGTCCAATTAACAGCTCACCTACTTTCAAGATTTAATTTGCCATAATTAAAGCCCACATACAAAACAGTGAGTAAGTTATTCACGCGCTTTCGGCATGATTGATTTTTATACCAAAAACGTACATAAAATAAAAAAAAACCTGCTAATCAATTCAAATTATCTCGATAACATAATAATTATTACGTCGAATTGTGCTACAAAACGGTCGCTGGAAGTCAATTAACCACAGTAATTTTTTTAAGAGAAGTTGAATGACATTTCAGAGTTGTCAAAACACATCACACAGTCGGTCGTTTTGCAGATCTTTGACATTCTCCAAATGACTGTGAGATAGGCATCGTGTGACTCTAATCAATTTGGCAGAACCCACGCGCGATGTTTTTTTGCTGGACTATGATGATGAACATGCCATCAAACTTACAGAGAGACTCCCATCATTTTAAACATATTAATGACATATCTCTGACAGAATTCCGTTTGAATGTTATGTGGTGATGTCTGTCCCAGCCAGGCAGCATAATTTCTTTTGTGAATTAATTTGTGGCGTTTTGTGACAGCAAAACTGTCAATGTCAGTGAGATAGGAGATCTTGATTTTGTGTTACCACCTTTTTGGTGTTTGTCTTGTGTGTACTTTAAGACTGGTTGACTGACCTCAGAGACTGCGGATGGGATGATGTCTGTTGTAATTGCCCATAATGAAACACTTTAGGGAGGGTAAAATACACATAATTTATATTATGACTTCTGCACAAATGCCGTTAGAGGTGGATTAAAAAAAATTATTCTTCCTACAAAGTGACTGCGCGACAGTTTTTTGTGTTGATGATGATGTGAATGTCTAATACAATTTACTTGTCACATTATTTTTAAACAAAAATTTTCATGGTAAACTGGATATCATCGCGGAAGGTTCTTTTTCGTTTTGCTATGTTAGATTCTAATGACACCATGAAATGTTTGTGTAACACACGATTATGAGGAACCCAAAGAAAACTAAAAGAACAAACAAAAATTAGCGAACGGTAGCAATGGAATAATTCGTAAAAATGAAAGAAAACAAGAACTTATTGCAACAGAACTTTTAGAGGTCTGCAAATTTGGACCAACAACTGAACTGTATTAAAATAGTAAGGATTTTTTTTAACCGTTTTTTTCTTAAACAAAATAGAGATATTTTAATCATAGAAAACCTTTCGAGATTCTATCTAGTTTAAAAAAAAATTTTTTTAAATATCTCAACGCACTAAATATAGGCTAAATAATGTTAAGAGAGAAATCTGACACTCAATTAGTCAAACACAACTTAACAAGATTACCTAGTGACATAGAAAAAAATCTTCATTCATCTTCACAGTGCCACAATTGTTGTTAAATTGCAAAGAAAAACAAAACAAAGTTCTTACCTCAACTCTTTTGTTTACAACAGTGACATGGGAAACATAAATTTGAAGCGACTTGTAGAGTAACATATTTATCCTTCAATTGACTTATTATGCAAGTTTGTCTCTATTTCAATAGTTCCTCAATACAAGTGCCACAAATACACTGCGGGTAATTGAAATAGGGACATTATTTCGATAAATAAAAAAAAAAAAGAAAAATTAAAAAAAAAATGATTGTTTTAATGTAGAGTTTCTTCGAACTTTTTAAGATTCCAAAAGTGATCAAAAAGAGTATAAATTTTAACAACAATATACAAAAGAGTCAAATGTAGGAATTTTCTGTTTTGAAAATTTGTTTAATGGTTTTTTTTTTTTTTTACTGAAAAACTTGATTTATATACCTTTTCATATGACATTGGGTGTTTAGGTGCCTTTTTCAATGGAAATGACAAATGTGTTACACTTTTACTTTACTACAACCCAACAAATCGTAGTAATTCATGCGATAAACAAACGCACGTAACCATTACAACAAAATGACAGACACACTCTTCCTCCATCAATTTTTTCTTCCAACAAAAGTGTGTTAAGGCTAATTAATATTTTCTATTGAATTTTAAATGTGTATTGTTACAAAAGCAATAAACTGACAGTAAGTACACATACACATCAATAATTTTATTATTTATTGTCTTAGTTTTAAGTACTGCTGTATTGACTAAAATCCACTTGTGTTGCAGAGAAAATAGAAAATTTTAAGTAAATTTTACTTAAAAATTTCCTTCAAAGGCAATTCGTCTCCATTAGTTTTTTGTTGTTGTTATTGTAGTCGACATCTTCATCATCAAAAGAGGGAGAACAAAAAACATTCATTCAATGCAATGATAATTGCAATGACAACAAGAAAAACATAAAAAAAAAATCACGAACCATTCATTCACAACAGTGACACAGAAAAACACAACATACATATATTTTTTTCCATCCGCCCGGTAGTTATCAATTATTATTAGAGCGAATTTAGTTCAGTTTGTTTGCACCATTTGCTTTTTATTGTCTTTGGAGAAAATCAAACAGAAACGAAGAGTGAAGTGGTTCTACTTAGTGTAACTCTCGATTTCTCCGTAGTAATAATTTTTACTTTTTGTCATTTTCCTTCAATTGATCGATAAATAGGATCATTTTTATTTCCAGTTGAAAAGGGCAGTAAATGAACCAGGTAAAAACAAAAATTGTCTTTCTAATAAACCTTAAAAAAGTGCCAATAGGAGGGTAACATGTTGTATAAAATGAAGAGTTCTGAGTTAAGCAGTGTCACTTGAAAACTTTAAGTGAAGTTTACAGTATGCTTGTTTATAAAAGCCATACAAAAATGAATTCCGGTTACTAAGAAGTAACACTTGTAACGTGTTTGTAATCATTTTGATTTGTAAAAAAAATCATTTCTTGAACTAAATTGGAAGTTATTGGTTTCATAACGAAGTAAAAATTTTTTTTTATTCTGAGCATTTGCTTGGAAAAATTAGAATTCTGTTAAATATTTTAAACAAAAATTTGAAAATATTCACATTATGCACCTAACATAAATTTAATAGCTCATATTGACAGCGATTTATTTTTAAAATTGCAAATAAATGGATGTAGCTAGTTTTGACTAAAGTTATCTAAACTGTTGAGTTGGTAATTTTAGTCACACACTAAATTGTAACCTAATTGTAGGGTTTTCTTAGAAAAATGATATAAATTTGAAAATCGTTAGAGCCTTTTTTTAAGAAATATTTTTTTTTTTTAATACGAACATTTTTTTTACTTTTTCCAGAAAAAAAGTTTTTATGTCATTTTTAAGAAAATATTAGTAAACACTTAAAAACAAAGTTTCAATTTATGTATTTCTTTCAAATATTTTTAAAAAAATTTTCAAAATAAAAAAATTGTTTTGTCATCTTTACAAACTATCATTCGACACATTAACTTTTAATTTCGGAAAAATTCACCATCGGCAAGTTTTCAAAAAATTGATTTTTCAAAAAAAAAAAAAGAAATTATTTTTTCAAAAAAAAAAAGTTTTTTTTTGTTTTTTAATTAAAAATAAAAAAAAATGCAATGAACCTTATAACAAAGATTTTAATACCTGTTGCGTACCGAAACACTCAAAATTTGAATTTTTCGACAAGAAGGTTGAGCAACTGCGGGCGGTCGATTTTTTTTGCGATTTTCCCGAAACTATATTTTTAAACTTGTACTTACTAGTTTCACGTTGAATATTCTTAGATACATTGTCTACATACTTTTTTGTTCACTTGAATAGTTTATTTTTTAAATTAATTAATTTTTTTCTAAATCTATTGGTCGAAAGAAAAGCCTAGGCTACATTGTAGTCAAACTACCCTGAATTTTAACCTGAATTTTGTTGTTGTTCAGATTTACTAAACCGGTAGTACCATTTTTTAATATTTTCAAATAAAATTTTACATACCGATTGCTGATAAAATGGATTAAAAAATAAAAATATTCATAATTTCTATTTTCTATTTTATTAACTAAGGAAAAAGTGAAAATATTTTTTTTGTTGATTTTTTTTAAATTTTAATTTAAATACAACTATTCAAATGGTTCCGTATAAAATTTTCATTAAAATGAGAGAAGTCATTAAGGAGAAAGTCATAATTCAAAAAAACGGTTCTGTGACAAGTTCCGTTAAAAATGGCGGAAAAAATATTTTATTTGCAAAAAACCCACAAAATATTTTTTTCAAAATCATTTTAGCCGTTTTTAAGAAAAACAAGTTTTTCTACTTTGGTCATATGCCAGGTAACTATCATTAATTTTTTTCCTAAAAATATAATCAGATTGTTCAATAAAATTTAAACTTCAAGTATTCAAAAGATTCTGAAATTTTTCAATGAGTAAATTTTTTTGTGTGTAAAAATTGTCCTTAAAAAAAATGGTTATTTTTCTTGGAATTCAAAATTTTAACAGAACTTGATAATTCCTTTAAAAAAGAGAAAAAAAAAATTGTTTCGATATTTTCATTAGTTCAAAGGATATAATTTTTGCAACGAGGAAAGACATTTGGGGCAACAGTGCGCCGCTAATTCTAAGTATCACTGGACTGCAAAATTTATCTTTTTTTTTCTCCTTCAACTAACTTTTTGATCTTGGATAAGAAACTTAACTGGGGTCCTAACACTCAAGAAAGATATAAGAAAGCCACGTTTGCACTTTACTCATGCAATCGAATTCTTGGCAGAAACTGGGGACCAAATCCTAAAATAATCATGTGGATGTATACCGCCATTGTCAGACCCATTCTGACTTATGGCAGCTTAGTCTGGTGGCAAGCTCTGGAGAAATCCACGAACTTGAAGACCCTAACCAAAGTACAGAGAACAGCATGCATTAGCACTACGGGGGTGATGAGGTCCACTCCAACCGCAGGGCTGGAAGCAATCCTTAATCTCACTCCCTTAGATCTATTTGTACAAGAATTAGCAGCAAACAGCGCCCTACGACTCAGTCAAACCAACATTTGGAATACTAGTCAAAACGGCCACACTACGATCCTTTCTAACTATGTTGGCAACAACGTAAGTACAGATTACATGACCCCTTACTTAGACTTCAACAAGTCTTTTAATGTCAGTTTCCCAAACAGACAAGATTGGGAAAATAGTGTACCTTTCTCAAATGAGTCGACTATCACCATCTTTACTGATGGTTCGAAAATGAATACTGGGGTTGGTGCAGGTTTTTACTCAGAAAACCTTAACCTTGCCAGTTCTTTCAGGCTCCCCGATCACAGCAGTGTCTTCCAAGCCGAGATATTGGCAGTGAAAAATGCTGCTAAACAAATATCCATGATGGCGATATCACCTGCTGACATCACCTTTTTCATTGATAGCCAAGCGGCAATAAAAGCGATTTCTGCCACCTTAATCAAGTCAAAGCTTGTTTCTTGCTGTCGCGAAGAGCTTAGGGTTCTTGGTATGCAGCATAATGTAAGACTCTGCTGGGTTCCCGGCCACAGTGATGTGTTCGGCAACGAAAAAGCGGATGAGCTTGCAAGGGAGGGCTCAGTTCTTGATCCCTCTCTCATAGACCATAACATCAGAATCCCACAATGTGAAATAAAACGAAATATTGTCAACAATATTTCACAAAAAACAAATGAAAGATGGAACCTCCTAGAATCCTGCGGTCACACCAGGAAACTATGGCCGAACTTCGACGAGAAAAAATCAAACAAGATCTTACTACTTAGTAAACCTTCCTTAAGATCACTAATAGGCATCTTAACGGGACATAACCTACTAGGATACCACAAAAAGAAAATGGGGCTTAGTACGGATGATCTATGCAGAGGCTGCGGCAATGAGGACGAACAGGAAAACACTGTTCACTTCCTCTGTCACTGCCCAGCACTCTGTCGCACTAGGAAAAAATTCTTAGGAAACTACTTCTTTAATGAATTAGAAGAACTTTCGGAACTTTCAGGCAATAGCCTACTGAACTTTGTAAAGTCCTCCAAATGGCTCGAACAACCATAGCATTCATAGGTTATCACTTTTTCAGGAAGTTACAATACTTCAGGGTATCACAAGGGATCTACATTGATCTAAGTGTGACGGTAACAAGATCAACTGTCAGCCCATTTAACCTAACCTAACTTTTTGATATTATGAAAGATTAGACTTTCCTAAATCTAAATCTGGTTTCAGAAAAATTCTATCAGGTACCATTTTTGTAAAAATGATTTTTGAAAAATGTGGGTAGTTTCTAAAAAATCATCCTTTTAGATTCATTTGAACTTGTATAAAATTAAAACTTTTTGTCGTATTGAGCTCAAATTTGGAGGACTTATTTTTCATAAAATGACCTATTGATTAATATGTCTTTTACATTAATGTTTTAAAATACAGACATTTCGAAATCCTTCACTTTTTAGTAAATCCTACAGGAACAAAAGCACCTTAATTAAGGAAATAATGTAAAATATCAATGCCCATTATATTTAAAAAGTCAAATATGTAAAGAAAACCAAAATAAAATACATTCAACAAAATTTGTACGTGTTTTGTAATTTTATATACTATTTTTCTATTTAGAAATATCTTATTTGTAATAAACCATTCGATAAACTGTCTTGTAAAGCTTCAGATTTGTTTCTCCTAGAAACAAAAGTATACTTTTCTTATAGTTTTTGATGTGCTGCGTTAGAATCCGAAGTCGAAAAAATTCTATCACGTGAGGATTTTGAGATATTCCCATTAAAGTATCACAAAATCAAGTTTTTTCTTAGAAAATCTCAAAAAAACTACTATATCTCAAAAACCAGAGCTGACCAACATTTTTTGAGTTCGGATTCAAAATCAATACACTAAAGTCCATTAGAAAAGTTTACTTTTGTTCTAGGGAGAAAGATATATTAATTTTTAGAGATCAGTTTCTTAATGGTAAGATATGCCAAACCTACTAAACTTACTTAAATTAAGATATCTCGGAGAAGAAAATAGATATTGAGAAGATTGAAATTGAATTTGAAAGAAAAAAATAAGTTCTTTCATAAACCATAACAAATTTAATTGAAAAAGATTACATTTTGCCAAAATATTTCTTCGAAAACAGCAAAAAAATGGGTTTTTTAGATTTTCTAACGGGAATATTTAAAAAACGTGAAGTGCTAGGTCGATTCTGAATTCGGATTCGGAATCAGCATACAAAAATCCTTTAGAAAAGTATAGTTTTATTTAAAGGAGGATTTCCTTGCAGACCAGTGGTATTAAGGGAACAATGGCGATAAAAACGACAAAAGCGAAATTAGAAGGGTCTCTTGTCGCTTTTGTCACATTTGTGGTTTTTGACACTCTTATCTTTGAAATAGTTGTTTGAAAATATTTGGCATGAACTCGCACAACTTCAAGTCTTAAAAAAAAAAAAAAAAACTAAAAAAATACAACTTTCTCAGTTATTTCAATCATCTTCCATCATCTACTTGCTTCCAATCTTTAATCAACTAAAATATCAATGTTCAATCTCAGTGTCACCTAAGGTCTCTCTATAAAAAAAAACTATCACAATAAATTTGCATCAATAGATATAAAAATTTCTCACACAAAAAAAAAAAAAAAAAAATGCCAACCAATGTGTGCGACTGCACCCAAACCGAATAAAAGATTGTTTGTTGTGTTACAGCTTCACCTTATTTTTCATGTTTTTATAGTATTTTTTTTTTTGTTTGTTGGTATGTAATTCTCAAGACTTTCATTGAACAAAATTGTCACTTTCCATGTACAATGCGCACCTTTAAAAAACATCATAGACATCTCAAATCACACTTTATGAGTGATTTTTCATGCGCTGCGCCGCCGCACACTGGGGATTTTGCGGAAAAAAGTCAAAAATTTAAAGTTCCTCGGAGAATATTTCAATAGTATTTCTAAATTCTAGAATAAAATCTGAATCAAAATCAGAAAGAATTACTAAAATCGGACTTGTAGTTTACTTTTTAGAGCTTTGTAAAGGGACAAGTTGTTGAAAGTATAAAAATCGAAGTGAAAATACCCTCAAATTAAAGCTGTGTAATTTTTTTTAGCTTGAGCCGACTCATACACTTTTATTTTTCCGTAAAGAAGCCATCGTTTGTCTATTGTAAATCGAAGAAATTTTTAATTTTAAAGATGTTAATCTTATATATAAAAATGAGTTCATTTAGTGTGTGTGGCCGATAAACTCGCGTTTGGCTGGTCCGATTTTGGTAATTTTTTTTTTGTTTGAAAGGTATTAATGTGTAGATGGTTTGTATACAAAAAAAATAATACCTTTTCTCACATCTTTACATAGCTGTCAATTTGTACCAGTAAAAAAACACTCTCACTTAAAAAAAAAAAAAACTAAGCTTAATTTGTAAACAAATTTATTAGACAGGCTTTCAAAATAATTATTATCGTTTAAGGCCTGATTTTGACAACATTTGCGTATACATGTTAATAGTTCGCAAATATGAATTTAATCAGATTTTGTTGTGTCATGCTGTGGATATGTATTTAGGTATGTATGCAAAAAAAGGAACGATTAAATTCTATTTTTTTTGCTCAAAAGAAGTTCAATTCTGAGGAGTACCTACTTTCAACTTCGTGATGCCATTAATGATGGTAATGTTAATGATATTGGTCAGTTCACTATTTTGCTAACTTCATACACTGGTGCACACTGGGGCCTACTGTATGGGTGGCTGATGTGATATTCTTATATATAGTAAATTAAAGTTTGGTTTTGTGTACGTTCGCTAACCGGCCAAACCGGTTGTCTGATTTTCTTTAATTTTTTTTAAATAAAAGAGGAATAAGAGTAGAAAGTTTATTACAAAAAAAATTGATGATTTTTTAGGGTAAATAGGGGTAACAGTACATTGAAAAAAGAGGCTATTTTCTAAACGGTAAGTTTTAGAGATCTGAGTTTTTTAAATTGATAGATACATTTATTGTTAGTTTGGAAAAGGTAATGAAAAAATTATAAAAAGTTTCAAAATTAAGTTGTTAAGGGTTTTTGCAGTCAAAACATGTGATATACCTTCGACAAAAGATTAATTACAGATAGGCAAAATTTTGTACAGAAATTTGAATTACACCATTAGAAAGATACTAAAAAAAAAATTGGCGTCTCATACGGATTTTTTTCATAGACCCTGTACTTTTAAATATGAATTTTTGAAAAAAACAAGGAATTTTTAAAAAACTGCGAAAAATTTTAAATTAATAGGACATATGGGTTTTAGTTATGCGCATGCATGTGCAAATAATTGAATTTTTAAAATGATTTTTGACCGAATAACGGGAAAACAAGTTTTTTGTTCCAAAAACAAAAAAATTCTTACTTTTTTTGTAGGCATCGTAGAAATATCATTAAAACATCATGTGAAAGGTGAAATAATAGGCTTTCACATGATCTAAAATTTATTATAGGTTGTCATCGAAAAAATTGATTTATAGCATGAGAAAATAAAGTATATGTTTTTTTTGTTTTTATTAAGAGACAATTAAATTGATTCTCTCCATTGCATCCATGTTGCTTACAATCAATTTTGAGAAATTCACATAACGCCATGCTTTTCATAGCGTAGGAATAGCTTGCCGAGCGAACCAGTTGAGCGAACCACGCTCATGCACATTATGGGGTAGCATATTTCCGCTGACTAGCACATGCTTTACGAAAAAATTTAACTATATGTAGGTACCAAAAAGAGAGATCAAAATATTTTCTAAAGTCGAGTAAAAATGGGCGTAAGAAAGGGCAGGCTAAATAGCATACACATTATTCAAATTTATAAAGAGCCGTTAAAGTGCGATATTGATAATAGGGTGTATTTGCAAAACGCTGATTTTTTAAAGTGCCGTAACAAGCCGTATTGAAATATTTATGGAAAAAACGTTTGAAAGAGTTAATAACTTTGCATTGTGAAATTTTGTGTGGTGCAGCATTGTAGTGCATGTAGTGAGCATTTTACTTAGGCTACTTTTTGCTAAAAGTTTAAAAGTGAATATTTTTAGACTCATTTTACGAACTTTTAAAGTTTTAATCCCCTTTTTTTTGTTCATTACAAAGTCGAAAATTGGAAATAAATACAAGAAATGGCGGAACGAAGTCCGCCGGGTCAGCTAGTTATTTTATATAATTATTTAAAGAAAAGAGAAAAAAATGGCTTGATTTTTTCATATTTTTGTATATATAATTTTAGCTACACTTGCCTGCAGTTAGAGGCAATTAAAAACTTTTTCCTTATGAAATTCCCTTTCGATGAAGGCCAAATTTGGGTGCCACCAGGTGCCACTGCGTTTTTGATTGGTAATTGAAAACTTCATTTGGTCGCAAAAATCATTTTCTTAAAAATTACTTAAAATAACAAAAAAAATATTAAAAATCAATGGTAACACTTACAGTTATAAATGACACTTTTTTTAAAAGCCAAAATATTAGGCTTAATTTGAGCTTTTAAATTAAGTTCTTTAAGTGAATTATTTTTGAAATAATCGATTTATAAGTCAAAATTTTGAAAAAAAAAATTTTACAAAACATATCCAATACTATTTTTGACAAGGCTGGGGATTTGAATTCAATTTGAATAATGAAAAACACTGCCTTAATTAATTCCTTACCAAACACTGAAAACCATATGTTTCTATGCCTTCTAGTTTTCGAGAAAATTGAAAAGTAAAAAATCTCCTTTTTGTCAGATTTTTGTTTTTTTGGCTGCAAGCTTGAAATTCTTATCCGAAAAGACAAATAGAGAAAAATAAAATTAATTTGTTACACATTTTTTTATACATCTACTACAATAAAATTACATTTGATTTTTTGAACTTGGCTCAGAAAAATTAATTTTCGTCATATGTAACTGAAATGTATGTACATAATATATTGAAAACTATTCAAATTAAAAACGAGTGAAAAGGGATTATGCGTCTTATTATTATACATTTTATTAATAATGGGAATTTTAAGCATTTTATGCGAAGATCTAAGCAGAAATCTAATGGAATGTCTCAAGATTTAAATTGAAATTATTATTGAAAAATACAGATCATCTGACCCATTCCTTTATTAAGAAGAATCAGAGTCATTTAATTGAGGAAAAAATGGCTCTCTTAAAAGAATAAACTTTTGAAAAATTTGTATAAAAAAATGAAAAAAGTGTTTTTTTTTTAATAATTTTAAACTATAATTTGGGTTTTTTATTTTGCGTGGACGTGGACCTCGACAACAGTACCTACTATGAGTTATTCTTTTCCATTTAATGTATTTAAAATCGGTGAGGTGGTTCCAATAATACAAAAAAATTAAAAAAAAATGCTATAAGTACAAGTAAATTGAGAATCGGAATTCTTTATTACTCTCACAAATTTTTTTAAAAGGGCGTGGCAGTGGGCGGAAATGAATAATAATAATTTCTAACGACGAAAACTGTCATCCCTGAAAATTTCATCCAAATCTATTCAGTGGTTCAGTTTTTATTTAATTTTTTCCGCACTCCCATACAAATTTCCCCAGTGTGCGCCGCCGCCGAAAAAAAGTAGATTTTTGCTTTCTAAATAGTGGATAATCTGTCATTTTTTCTTCTCATACATAAAACATTAAAAAAAAAAACAACAACAACTAAAATGATTGACAATGAAGTTAAAGAAAAAAAAAACTAAACAACAAAACCCAGCTTAAGAAAAATAATAGGCGCGACACATCTGACAAAATACAAGACCCAGCTTTGAGGTAGGTGGTGTATAATGGCATCGGTGATGATCATCCAAACGACCTCGTGCGAACACAATTACTCTGTATATCTCTCCCCAAGATATCACAGTGAGAGAAGAAAATTAAAAAGCTTTTGCATCTCAGAGAGTCTTCTCTGAGTAATTTTTTTTTATGAATGACCCCCCTTTTTCGACTTTTCGAACATATTCGAATCTTCGAAAGAAAGTTTCCTAAACCGGCATTTTAGCCCAGACCCCAGAAAAGTATCTTACACCAGACAGCTGATTGCATATCTGCACCAAAAAGCTCTCTCTTTTTCTTATTTTCTCGCTCTCTCTGTTTGAAGATAGATATTTTTTTTTCTTAAACTGCTGTAAAAGATACTTCTTTTTCTTCGTTGCAATCTTTAGATTCGAGACATCATCTTCTTCTGGTTTGTGCCACCTTGCACACAGTAGGTAACACACACTGGTTTCTTTAGGGGGGTTATTTGCTCGCGATCGCGCACATCACAGCTTATAGATACAAAAACCAGGCTAATAGTACCATTGCGGACACGGATGGTATTTCAGTTGCTTCAGTAACTCGCGAGTGCTTCACCAATTCAGTCGTTTTATTTTTTTAGCCGTCGTTGTTTGTCTTCTTTCTGCCTGCCTTAAGACGTGTTTGACGCGTGGACTTTAACTAAAAAAAAAATCGGGATTAATTCAAACTTGAAAATCCAATTAAAAGATACAATTGTATCTTTAAGATACTTGTGACATCTTTCCTTCTTAGATCACTGAATTATTACACAAAATAGTTGCCACCGGCTGACACGACTTTCTCCGAAGCTATATTCCGAGATTCCTTGTGTATCTTTTTGCATCTCTTAAACGTGTGTATCTTCTGTTATCAGCCCAAAAAGATTGAATTGAAAAAATCATAAATTCAAACCGCGACAAAAAAAGTGAGAGTTTACCCAAAATAATTTAGCCAAAAATAATATAATTATTCAAATGTAAATATTTGCGAATTAATGAGCTTCACCCTGATCTCAAGACATCATATCGGCTTATAGTTGTCATTGTCAGGACTGTGACCGAGCTGATCGAGGAATTAATATTCAAATCGTGTTGTGGTGTTCTTGAAGTGTGGTGGTGTGGATTGTGGAGTGTGATGTTGTAACAACTTTTTTCTGGTGTCTTCCGCAACAAACCAAACAAAAAAAAAAAATCTAATTCACGATTGCGACGAACGCGCATTGAAATAAAATTCAATTCGAGCAACAGCAAAAACACCAGCAAAATAAGAAAAAAAAGTATCTTTTGCTTTAATTATAATTATCTTAATGGGTTGGGATGCTGCTGCTGCTCTAGCTGGGTGCTATAGAAGAATGTAACATTGCGCTGCGCTCTGCATCTCTCACTGGACTAAGTTAATGGAAATGGACCGTTTGCGACCGCGAGAGAGTGTGTTGAAACAATTTTCGTCGTATTCTTTTGCGAATTTTTCTCTAATTGCGGAATTATTTTAATTCACCTCTCGGCGCGGCGCAGATACATTTTTGCATTCAAATTAGAAAAAATGTCTTTGGGGTTGAGGACGAACGAACGAAATTTCTTCTTTGGATGGTTTATTAATTGCATTTTGGTAGCTATTTTCTACTTCGAGTTGTTTAGCTTCTGCCAGCTTCCATTGAGGCTAGTAACCAGCAGCTGTGTTGTGAACTGCTTTTTGAGCAAATTGTTCTGGATTTGTTTCATTTGTAGGTTTTCTTGTTTTTTTTATTTTTTTTTATATATTCTGTCCGTTTGTCGTGACATTTTTGTTGGTTTTCTTTTCTTTTAACTTTAGTTTTATTTTTTGCAAAAGCATTTTTGCGCACATAGCTCTGTGCAGCGAGCAACACTGGCTAATGAGTCTTTTGCGGCCTTTGTTGCAGAGATATTCTTCTTGGTATTGCAATTTTTTGTTACTGCACTTCTGCTATTGGTTCTAGTGCACTTTGTGTGGTGTAAAATTTAGTTTTATAGAGGAAGTGCAATGCGCGTCAAGATACCTGTTATTAAGTGGCTAATTAATTTCGTTGTTAGTTCTTCTTTTTTCGTTTTTTTTTTTGTTTTAATTTTTCTTTTGTTGAATGGAATGCTATTTTAATTTTTTTTTTTTTTTCTAGAGTTTTAGGTTTTTTGTTTTATTTTTAGCAATTATTGTGGTCTAGTAAGGTATTTTTTATTTCAAGTATTTGAGTTATTTATAAGGTAGATGGGAATTTTGTTTGGATTTTAAAGATAATATATTAATGTTGTGTTTTTTTTTTTATGTAAGGGTTTCTAGGTAACAATAGTTTTTTTATTTTTTTTATTTGGGGACCGGATAGCTTCTTGCACGGTTCAATTCTCGTAAAATTTTAGGCTTAATTAGATAACTGATTTTATTAATTACATATCATTAAGGAATTGGAATTATTGTTAAACATTTAAAAATAAAATGAATTCGAGTTTGGTGCTCAAATCTTTCGTTTTCTTCAAAAAAATAGCAAATTTCAAACGGATATATTTTCTTTTTTTTTTCTTAAATAAAAAAAAAATTTAATAACAGATATTATTTGAGCCACTTTAAATTAGAACAGCTTTTTATTGTATTTTATTTGTTTCCAATGCTGCTGAGCTAGTTGAATGTAAATTCATATTTTACCATCCTAACTGATAAAATTCTCCGTTTTCTCTACTTGGGACAAAAAAGGTTTCAAGAATTGTTGTTGAAATAAAGAAAATCTGCAAATTGTTTCTAGTTGATCGAATCGGTCAAAGTTCAAATTATTTTTTTATATTTTCTTTCAATATAATTTGAATTTTGTCAGTTTAATTCAATTGCAATCCTATATGGAATTTTAAGTGATTTGAAGAAAGGATCCCTAAAAATACTAGTTTTGATTTGCTCTAAAGAAAAATTCATAAGAATCAAGGCAGTGGAATTCAGATATTTGTTGTTGATTTAAAACGAAAGAGTTGAGCAGCGAACTCGATTTGATAAAAAGTACCTATTTTTGATCAAAGTTTATAGATTTTAGCATTTTATTATACATAGATAAGCAGAAGTTGCAGTTTTGTATTATTTTTAGCCAGTAAAAAATTGATATCTTTAAAACCATACAATTTAGAGAGGTTGGAGATTTTTACATTAGAATTACTGGAGTTCTACTCTTTTCTTTCCCTGATTAAAAATCAGATCACACTATATCAAATTTTTTGTAATTTTTTATACAAGTACATACAGAATAAAATCTGTTAGTTGTAGAAATTGAAGAGATTAATATTCTTTCAACACTCTCAAATAATTATAGCAAAATTTTCATATCGGGAATTTCCACTTAATTTTTCTCTCAAATCAATACAATTTCCTTCATTTTCTGAATTCATTAATTAGTCAAATTAGTCCTAAATAAATTTTTCAATAACTCATATTTTTATTTTCTATAAAAAAAATGACACGCACTAATTATTGTAATGTTTGCTTATTTTTAATATAAATAAAATACGACCGTGTTCTTTTGAAGCTAAATTAAAAGTAATTTTATTTTTATTTTTCGTAACTGACATTAAAATATATCAGATTTATACTGTTGCTTATTATAATAATGTATTCATACCAAAAAATCGGCCTGAATTGTGATGGTGCATATCATCATTCTATTTGGAAAACCTTTCCAGATTCATCATTATGTCTTCTTCCTGATCAATGTGACCACTCTTTGTATTGCTGCATTCAGTTTGCATTAACAAATGCCATTGAGTTGAGTCACAGTGTATTAGGTAAAAGTCTTATGTGAAGTGACCACTGTTTAATTTCTTTGAAATGACGAGCCAACTGAAAAATATTGACAAAAAACTTTTCCATACTGACTCATGTTCGTTGTTATAAGGTACTCAACTATGTAAGGATGAGTCACAATGTCATAAAAGCAAAATCTGTAACTTCAATACTTCCTTACACGCGTAGTTTTATCTATGATCTAAAACATCTCTTTAATAAATTTGTTTATAATGATATGCGATTCAATTTGCATGTAAAATATTTATCTTTCAAATTATGCTAATGTCAAAATTACCTTGTAAAAACCATCATTGATAAAAATACAACAACCAAAATCGACTATGCAAATCTTAGTCACCTCTTACTCTGCAAAATCATATGTACTTGTCACTTAATGGATTTTCATTAATTTTGCCACTCAAAGTTGACTTTCCCAAATATCCAACGCAGCGGGTGTGTGATGGTGGGGTAAATATTGGTTTAATGTAAAAATCTAGGTTTCAGTTTTCCTACTTCACGATTTTATAGTTTTGATAACTACTTTTTCAAAACTATTATTTTTATAGCTTTGACATATTTATCAACTCAATTTTCAATAAACTACTCATAAAATAAAAAATTATTTCTTAATAGAACGTCTATTAAATTTTACGAGAAATAAAATCCTATTATTATCAAAATGAACTTAAAAAAAAGAAAACGCAATGAATAAATTAAAACCAAGAACACAAAAGCTGTTATGCAAGAACAAATAAAAGGCATATTTTATGAGTTAAGATTGGTCAAGAAAAAGGTATGAATTTTGTTTTGCAATAAATAAATTTTTGTTTGTTTTTACTATATGCAATTGCTTTGATATTTATTCTTATCAAAATTTGTCCAGAATGAAATTTTTTTTCAATTTTAGTTTAACCCTCTACTCCATGAATTAATAGTAGCGGACGAAAAAATTAAAAAATGCTTTACATGGGTTCATTGGGTTGTTTCAAAACGGTTTTCATTAAAAAAATTTGTATAAATTAATTTGTTTAAAAAATTTGTTTATAAGCCAAATTTGGCTTCGTATGCATTAAGGGGTAAGAAATTTTACTAATTTAATTTATTCAGATTATGAAAAGAATACAATTAAAAATATCAAAATATAAATATTTATCATTTAAAAACAAAATAAAGTAAAATAAATACATTGCATTACAAAAGGTTAAGAATTAATTCAAATTTTGCTCATTTTAAGACAATGAACCGGGAAAAGCAATTTGTTTTTGTCCGTTATATATATTTTTTCTTGTTCAAATTCTTTCCACTGTCGAAGTAAGTCTTGCTCAAACATTTTCACCCACTCCCAGATCTTACAAAAGCTAAAAAGTAATAAAATGATTGAAAAATATTATTAACACTATATATTAACACTTAAAGTATGAATATACTCTACACTTTCGATTTCAATGCACACGACTGATCGACTCACCTGTGATCATAAAATACACCTTTATTTTGTGTCGGACACACGAAAAAACTATCTCTATGGGTTCTCAGAAACACAAAGAAGAGGATTGTATTTAATCTTTACCATTTTTTTGTGACAGAGAAGAGAAAAGTGCATACAAACAGACAAAACCATATTTGGCTTCGTATGCAGTAGAGGGTTAAAATGTCGATTGTTAAATTAATAAATAGCATACCGAATTCCTTACATTATTTTTTTTCTCTAACGATTTTAATTTTTTTTAATGCATAAGAAATTAAAGTGCATATTTGTTATTTAGATAGATTTTTTTCGAATTTTATGTTTTTCAATTATTTTCATATACATTTTTTACCAAATTTTTAAATAAAAATTCTTTAAAATGTAAGCACTTTATTTTTGAATTTGAAAAACGAAAATTGTTAAATCAGCAATAATTAAGTGCAGTTTAATTCATGAAGTATTTTTGTAAATCGATTAGTTTCCGAAATACAACTTTTGTAAAATTTATTAATTTTCTGGAGCTCTGAAATTTTTAGCAATATTTTGTTGTTTAGTAAAAACATCAAGCCTTTTAATCCAATATATTCCAATTTTTTTTTATTATGTACGTATGCAACTACTTTTTGTATTGTTTTTTTGTTACACTCTTCAGAAAGTAGATTTGAAAGAAATCACGAATTTCTTGCAAAAAAAAAACTAATCCCTCTTAAAAAAAAACTGACTACTGGCCTTCCGTTTGGTCATCTTTCATTCATTCATGTCCAATTATAGTGTTTTATTCTTTTTACATTTTCAAGGTTAACTCCACTCATCATTTTTGGATCTTTCTTCTTTTGTTAACAATAATTATAAATCCGAACTCATATTTCTTTTATTTTAAATCTGAATTAATTAACTCAATTTGGTGTTTTAATCTTTAAAGCAGCTTAACTATTGTATTTTACTCAATTATAAACATTTTTTATTTCCATTTCTTTGGAAAACAAAAAAACTTTATTTGTTTTAATGTAAATAAAGTTGAAAGAACGAGATTGTTAATGTTATTGAACTCGAATTTTTATAGTTCACCTTTTTTTTGCTACTGTTATGCGTTATGCGTTATGCCATATGATTTATGTTTGTTTAAAAATTATTCAAGATAAATCTTTATGTTTGTTATAGTTATTATTATGATTTTAACTGTAGAAAAAGAAGAAAAATAAAAAAAAGATAATTGAATGTAAAAGCTTTAAGATACTTTTTTTCTGTTATCAAGAAAATCATCTTTCACGTTCGCGTTTCCTGGTTGCTTACATGATTATCATAAAAATGTGTTCTCTTTGTGATATATCACAATTATTTAATATTTTTCTTTTTTTTATAAAAGAAAAGAAAAACAATTAAATCCCCAAGATACATTTTGCTATCTAAATCTATTACAACTTCAACTTCAAACAAAAACGAAAAAATCACTCCAAACTGCATCACGAATAAAATCACAATCACCCACACACACGTTACTTTGGATTACCTCGCGTTACTTCGGTCTTTTCCTGTTTTGACTGCTTTCTTTCATTTTACCCATTTTTATTTCAATTTTGTCATCATCATCCTCTTACCCCTCCTCATTTCTCAGCAATTAAGTTTTTTATATAATTTTTTTATTTTTATTTTTTTTTGTTTCAGCTCGTTGGTATCGTAAAGTTATAAAATTTATTATTTCCTCGCAATTTCTTGGATTAAACGTAATAAAAAAAAGGGCAATTTAAAATGGAACTTAAATGAAACACAACTTATAACAAACAACAGACTTATAATTAAACCCTTACGAACACGATACGACCAAACAACTGAATGAATTACAACAACAAATAAAATTTAATTCTCGTGTGTGTTTGTTTGTAATAGTTGCAATTAAAGTGAAATTATATTGTAAATAAAAAAAAAATACATATAAATTGAAAAGATAAGAAAAAATAAAGAAGAAGTAGAATAATTAAATAAGAAGAAAAAAAAAAGGAAAAGAAAATATATAATAACCATTCTTATTGTTTATTGCAACGCCTATTCTCTGTGTGACGAAAAGAAAAGTGATTTGTTAAAGTGCGCGTGCGTAAAGTGGTAACCTCGTTAGTCTTTTGTGAAAATACGAAATAAAAGAAAAACGTTCACGAAAAAAGTACAATTTTCTTATAAAAAACTAATTCAACTGAA
Source organism: Episyrphus balteatus (assembly GCF_945859705.1). Lineage (NCBI taxonomy): Eukaryota > Metazoa > Arthropoda > Insecta > Diptera > Syrphidae > Episyrphus > Episyrphus balteatus. The sequence continues at coordinate 5,072,055 of NC_079137.1, read as the reverse complement.
CGAATCCATCATCCATACAACATACATCCATCCATCGATCCATTAGAGTTTGCCGACTGCGATTGTGAATTGATTCTTGGAAATACTGGTGAGTTAACTATCATACTTATTTTTATTTCCACATCAATGTAGCATTTAGTTATATTCCCGGAACATTATAGAAATTTGTTGTAGGTATGTGAAAAAAATGAGACAGAATATTTCTTTGCCAAATATTGGCAACCGCAAATATTTTAACTTTGATAAAAATTGAAGACCGGAAAATATTATGTACCTATGAAATGAAGTTAAATGAGAAATGAGACTATGTTCATTAGGTATATGTTTTTTTTTCGCTGAAAACGAATCCTAGGTCCTTTTCAATCGATCCGGAAGTGCTGACGTAAAATGAAATTCGAGTTTGGTCTTGGATCAATAATTTTTCTTCAAATTTTGTTTTAATTCTTCAATATGGTACAATTATTAAAAAATGTTTGGATGCAAGTCATTTTTTTAAAACTGTTCCAACACTTTTCGAAAAATAAATTCCAAAAATTCTTTCTTTTAGGTACAAGAAATCAAATACCATATTTATTTTGAATTTTAAAAAAATTGGAAGGTGTTTTTTTTTAAATATTTTTTTTATTAGTTTAAACAATTTTTATAAAACAAATGTGTTTCGCAGTGTTGCAACTTATGTAATTTTTTTGTGCTTGTTGTGAATTTCATCTCTGCCTTAAAAAAATACATATTTTCACTAAATATTATTTCTAAGACATTCATCGACAGCAAACAAAACATTAAAGTTTAAAAAATCAATAAAATAAAAAAAAAAAATTAATTAAAAGTAAAAAAAAAAAATACGTATATCATATAAAATAAATGATCATTTAAATAATAAGAAACAAATAAAATATAGGTCATATTTTATAATACTTTTCTGCACATTCATAACTCACCATCTAAAAAAACACCCTTTGACCAAAATTTGGTGCGAATTTCGCATGTATTTTCGTTCTGACTTACCTATTGCAACTTTTCTTAGAGTAATTTAATCGACTTTGCTTTGTTGTCATTCGATTTAGCATAAAATATAAATATAATTTTAAAAAATTTATTTAAAATTTTCAAAAAAATTTCCAAAAAAATATTTGGTATGAAAAATAAAACGGAAATATTAACCGGCACATAAAAATTAAGTTTTAATAAAATCCATTCATCCATTTTCAAGAAATTGATTTTTCAAAAAAAAAAAAAAAAAAAAAAATATTTTTTTTTAAATTTTTTCCTAATTTTAACATTTGAATTACGAAAATATTTTTGTCCTAAGCGACACGTAAGTCAGACATCCAGAAAACGGTTCAATGGTAATAAATATCGTTGCAGGGCCTTAGTGTAGATATAGACGCAAACAATCTCAAACAAACAGAATTATGATTCCTTTCCTGTTTTTATCTTTCCATTCTCTATAATATTTATGTTATTTTGGTACTCGTGTATAAAGTTCAATATTTGCAAGTAGCAAGTGTATTTGCTTAAAAGAAAACATTTGCATACCAAGTTCTTAGATTTCTCATTAGTTCATTAATTTTGGTTTTTTTTTGTAAATTTTTTCCAATAAACTATATATTTTTTACATTATAAGGATTATTTAAGTAACTTGGGTAATAAATCAACTTCTTCCCATTATTTTTTTTCTGTTTGAAGCCAAAAAAAAAACAACATTTCTGACTTCGGAAAAATTAAGGGCAACCTTTTCAACAAAACCAATTTACTTTGAACTCCTATAAATTTCATTCACACAGCTTAAATCGAATTTGAGGTTAATAAAGAGGTCAAAAGTCAACATATCACTCATCACGTCAACTAAGAAAAATCACACATTTTAAAAGTTCTCTATTTGACTGATTAATGATTTCAATTAATATTTTAATGTCTGACATTCGAGTAGCTTTTTGGTTATTTGTTAAAAACTTAAAAAAAAAAAAAAACAATCATATAATTTTATCTACTTTCACACGATTTGCATAAAATTAAAAAAAAAAAAAAAAAAAATAAATTAGCGTAGTAAAAACGGTTTCGCTTGTATAAGTTTTTTTTTTTATGCAAAATAAATTCAAAACGATACGATATTTTTAATTTACATATGTTTCGCATTTATCTTTAAACCGAACCGAAGCTGTTGAATATGCTAAAGATTTAGATAAGAGATTATTAAAAAGAGCACACCGAATAAATTTTGTGGGATTTTGTTTTGTTTTTTTTTTTTTTTTGTTCTAGGATTCAGTCTCGAGTAGGTACCTAAAGAGATGGTGTAAGCTTAAATTATGTAAAATAGTAACTTTAAGAATTTAATGATTTCAATAAAATAGTTGTGTGAAGTTTTGTAAAGGAGCGTTGAATAAAGGCAATTCATTGCACTACCTATTTATAATAGTATCATAAAACTAAGTTTTATTTAACTGAAGGGACATTTAAAAAAAAAGAGGTTGTCTGTAAAGCCGATTTACGGACGATGATTTTACGTGATAACGTCGTCAGAAAACAGGTTGTGTGCTTTTGTTTAAAATGAGTCAATTGAAGCGTTTACTTATTTCAAACAATCATAATTTACAAGAAAAAGCTAAAAAAAAATACCTTTTTTATTTTCTCATTATATTAATTTTTTTTATTTTAAAAGCTTACAAAAAAAATTATGCAATTTAAAAGCCATGTATTTCTTCTTAAGAATAAAACTGTTTTATAATTTTTACAATGCGCAAAAAGTATAACAATAATTTATGGAAAACAATCATTTTCATAAAAAAAAAAGCAAAAAAAACATGAATTTTTACCTTCTCACATCATTAATACCATTTTTTTCCCTAACAACCCTATCTGAAAGCTTATTGTCTTAGCTCAAAATATATATATGTATCGAACAGGTCTATGAGACATCTACAAAAAGAGCTAGAATTTTTTGAACTCGATCAAATTTCATTAAAAAAAGCAAAAAAAACATTTATTTTTATGTTCTCAGGCTATGGAATCAATTTTTTTGTTTGACAACCTATAACAAATATATACCAGCTGAAAGCTTATTATTTCACCTTTCATATGACGTATCAATCTCATTTCAAAGATGCCTTCAAGAGAAGTAAGAATTTTTTAAAAAAATTGGTTAAAAACGGTCAAAAAACGTGTTTTTTAAAAACTTGTTTCTTCCGTTATTCAGTCAAAACTCACTAAACGATTACAATTTTTTGCACATGTATGCATAAGGCAAAAACCTACAGTTTGAGATTTTTTGACTGCTCCAAAAAAAAGGTATAAATTAAAAAACTATCCAAATATACCCCTTAAAAACAAGGTGTTTTTCAAAAATTCATATTTCGAAACGCAGAGTGTTGGAAAAAAATCCGTATCAGACGCCTACTTTTTTTTCCCTCATCTTTCACCTGGCACCTTTAGAATTGTCAAAAAAAAATTGTTCATAGCCCCCCAACACGTGTACAACGTTCAAACAAAACGTTATAGCTTAGTTTCAAAATTTTTTAGATTTTTTTTCTTAAATGCAGTTATTCTGAAATTAGTTTCATCTATCTAAAGCAAAAAATGAACTCTCTACGAATTCGCGTTTAGATTTTAGCCCAAACTTCATCTTTCCGTTGTTCCGTTGAAAGTGCGAGAGTGGAACGGGAGAAAATGGCGTCACTTTTTTGTGGTGGCTGCCATGGTTCATCGATTTATAAGACGTTATCAAAAAAAGTCTGGTTGGAAAAAGTGAAGTTTTTTTCCGTTGAGATTCTCCAATCTCAAAATGATCTTGTAATTTGAACAAATTGCAGCTAAAATTTCAAGAAAGAAAAAATTAAAGAAATCCATCCAATTCCAGTAAGCAATGCAAACTGTGAATTATAAAAACTAGAAACACTAAAAGGGGACTTAGGCCCAATTTATTCACTCTCCATTATTTTTAAAGGCTCCATTAAAAATTATAAAACTGTCAAATCGCATACAAATTTTAAAATTTCCCTTTTTTAATGGCGACTTTAAATTTAATGGAGTGTGAATAAATTGGACCTAAGTAAGTAAAGCCTGAACTACATAGAAACACAAAGTGAAAAAAGTTCAAAAAAGTTTCTAATTTTTCAAATAATTTTTTTTTTATTGACATATTAATAAATTTTGTTTTTGTTATTTTGTATTATTGTTAACTTTTTTTGCCTTTGTGTTTCGATGTAGTTCTAGGGACCCTTTGAGTGTCGCTCACTTTTGCTTTTGAAATAGTTTTGACATGTAGAGAGTTTAGTCCAATGTTAAATCTGGCGCCCAACGTTGAATATATTCTCCTTAAAGCTTATTCTTTTTCGTTTCGTGCCTTGCGTTGTTAATTGAGGTTTTAATAATTTTATTTTGACAGACCCACAATGTTGTATATTATATAATATAATTATTTATTTTCTTAACAGCTAAAACTCCAAAATTTCTTCTTTCTTCCTGTCAAAAAAAAAAGAGCTTCAAACTAAAATTACTGTTTTCAAACCTAACCATTAGCTGGCTTTTTTAACACAAACTAAACTTTGTTTTCTATTTTTGTTCCAATTTCCTTCCTTCACGAGAGTATATTCAAACCAAAAAGAGTACCCTAATTGGGGTCCATTACACAAAAAAAAAAAAAAAAAAAAAAATCATCAAGTGTCAATCAAAAAGTCAAATTGCTTCTCCTTTCACTTTAGCTTCATTTCGACAGTAGCTGGCTGGTCGTGTTGTTTTTATAAGAAAATTCAAAATAAACCACCAACAATTGACTGACGACTTTCAAGTGTCAGCAACAAACAAAAAGTACAAAAGTCGGCAAAATGACGCATTAACTCTCTCAATCTCAAACTCGCATGCGCGCGCGGTATTTGATCATAAAATAAAACTTTTACAATAACCTCAAGTTGGCCCGACACCGATTGTTGTGTAGTTCTTCTCGTATAGAGAGTGTATAAGTTGTTCACAACTTCACAACTAGGATTATATATAAAAGTACTACAAGCGAGAGAGGGTATCGTATACACAAACATGGCGCCCAATGTTGCAACAACTCATAGTGTCAAGCAATTTACACCTTCGATGTTTGTTGGCCCTGACGACATCGACTTTCGCACTTTTGCTGGAGGACTTTTAGCAAAGAATCATTGCATTTTACCGCACCGACGCCGCCGCGAGTCTTTGGGACACACACAATGGTCAAATATTTCTTGAAGAAGGTATGCACTTTCACACAAACGATGTTCTCATGATTTACGCTTTTTAATTGCTGACCTTTGGGTGTTTTTCTTAAAGACAGTCTCTTGTCAGCTTTAGCGGCGAATAAAATGCGCCTATAAGCTTTGAAAGAACGTTTATGGTTGTGTCTATGCGGAGGATTATACGGACTTCGGACTCCGGGGAACAATCTTCCGCACTGTCCTGTGGCAACTTGTGAACTTGGTTGGGAGAAAACATACCTGCTAATGAGATTTGTCAATAGAGTTGAGTTGTGTCCACTGGCATTGCTCGCATGATTGTTATGTGTCTTGGGGATCGATAAGAATGGGAAGTTTATTTAAACCATAAATGGTGACCATTGAGTTGACTCCTGGTTTGGGACAGAAGAAAGAGTCTATATTTGGACATTGAATGCGATAGTCTGGGAGAATATACAGAACAAAGAAATTCGTTTTATTGTGACCATGAAGATCTGCTGAGTCATAGCTCAGGTAAAAAAGGTTATATGGGAATTCAAGGTGGAGCTCAGGAAGATTCCTAACAAAGCTTAAAGAATTTCGAACTTTATATTTCTCATCTAGCTTAATCCGAAAGACCTATTTGCTACAATGTCTTGAAATCGATCACTGACATGAGTTTATAAGCATTCCCCTTTTATCAAGTTGGTAATAAGAAAATTACCGTTAAATAGCTTCAGAAACTATTTAATTAAACTACATTTTCTTCTTCGGTTTGAAAGAAGAAATTATTTTTTCTACAAAATTCTATAATCTCTGCCAAGTCCAAATCTATCCAATAGCTTTAATGTTGTTCGACTTCAATGTACAAATCTAACGCACTTTTTTTTTTTGTTGCATTCTAATTGCTTTAATTTATAAAGAAACCAGAAATAAAAACAATGTTGTATACCTCTTAACACGTTCAAATCTAATATTGTTGTTGTTGTTGTTGTTGTAATTGTAATTGTTGTTGTGCTATTATTTATGATTATTATTGTTGATGATTTATAATTGTTTGATGGATTAACGCGCGCGTACAAAAATTACCCGGAGACGGAGATACGCACTTGGATGGTCTTGGCACTGAATCACCATGTCATTGGAATACAAATGCACAGTAGCCGTGCGTCGTAGCTGGTTACTGCGTATCTTGATTCCGTAATCGATTTAAAACTCTGACATCAATCGAAACGGGCTGAAAAGAATCTTCGTGTTAAAAAAAAAGATGAAAAAGAAAAATAAAAAACAAGTTGATATCAAATCCGGGCTTCATTATGGCATATAGACAAATGCTTTAGTAGAAACAACACATCAAATGGGAATGCGGTGCATTCTTTTGCAATTGAATGGAAAAAGATGAGGTTGTATGAGGTAGTATGTATGCAGTTTAAAAGAATACAATCTTGACAATACAGGAGCTTATTTACTATTTTTGCTTTAATCAAAGGTCGAAATTTTAACGGAAGTCTTAGTTTTTTTTTTAATGATTTTGTAAATTTTTTTTTGGCCAACTTTTTTTTTTAAATTCCTTATTTCTTTCAAATACGATAGTATTTCTTGCCCGATATATTGCCTTCTGGACCTCGAAAACTATTCGATTGCATTCGATGGTATTTCATATCAATTCGTCGGAACTAACAAACTTTGACTAAAAAAGTCCACCAAAAACTTTTCAGATTTAGCAAAATATCATAGAAATTTAAAAATGTTTGTTGAGCCAACTAATTTTAGACTTTATTTTTTTTTTTTTTTGCATTTACTTAATTTTTCGGATAAACTTTTATTGAAAATTAGAATAGAGCCAATATCCTTCTAACTCTGAAAATCTCAAATGGACTTACACTTCATATGCTAAATTTCGAATGTCTACTTAATAAATGGTGTTTATTTAGCAAAAGAAATTTGTATAGAAAAAATGTTCCACATACGCCACAGTGACCGTAAATTTTAAATTTTGAAAATTTATACAAATTTTGCTACTGCCGCTGTGTATCAAGTACAATGCACGACAGGGGCACATGTTCTTGCTCTTATAGTTCTTTGGAATAAAAGAGTTTCGTATATTCAAGACAAATGTTATAAGAAATTTATAAAATAACCACCCTTATTGCGTTTTACAAATATTAATTTTTGATAAAAATTAAATTTCCATATTTTATAACTGACTTAGCAAACATTTAAAAATAGAAAATTATTCCAACCATTGTTAAAATGTTAATTGAAAAACTCCATTAAAAGGTTGACCAATTTTCCCATGAATTAAGTTTTTAAAATACGAAATTTCAGGATTTATCTATTGCACCTTTTTTATGTTTATGAACTTTCTTAACTGTTTTTTTTTTTTTACTAATTTGGCATCGCAAATTTTAAATCTGCCCTCGAATTTTTTTTAAGCAGCTCTAGCTTAGGTGATAAAAGTACTAAGGAAATATTCAAAATGTAGCAAAAAATCGTTTTTTTTTTGAAATTTTATAACAGGAATATCTCAAAAACGCGAGTTGATGAAAAAATTTCGATTTCGGATTTGAGTTCAGCACACTCAGAAGCACTGTAAACTAGGGAAATGCTGAAAAATTAAATAGCAAAAAATCGGTTATTAAGATTTTATGAAGAAAATATCTCGAAAACGCTAGCTGATAGAAAAATTATGATTTTGGATTTGAGTTCAACACACTTAAAACCTTTGGAAAATTATTGTTTTGTTCCTGAAATAAAACCACTGTACAATAGAAAAATTCTTAAAAAGTAAGAAAAAAATCGATTATTGAGATTTTGTATCGGGAATATTTTGAAAACGCGAGCTGATAGAAAATTTTTGACTTCGGATTCCAGTTCAGCACCCAAAAAACCATTGGAAGAGTTTATCAAACTTAATACAACGAAATTTTTATGCCCCAGTGTAATCAATTGATAGTTTAAAATCGCAAAACCGGTGTAAAAATAAACGACTTGATTTACTGTGTAAAGAAAAAAAAATTTTTATTTTTAACCTTTTTAAAATAATTTGTATTTTGTATAAGTTTATAGTTGCTAAAAATTAATTTCGTATAACATTTTTTATTTCGCAAAGGTCTTGCTATAAATTAAGTAATAGTTTCAAGTTTTAATAAAAATTTATTTTTTAGAGCAGCACCCTGAAAAAAATTGTATAAGGCTACATTGCTAATCTAGGCCTCTTCAGTTTAAAACAAAAGTAGAGATTTCTATTAAAATCGCTTCCATTAATTAGACCTGTGAAATTTACAGTTTTCTATCTGACACGTTTCTGAAAAAAATCATTAAAATCAAAACACTCTTTCTTAGCTTATTCAAAGATGGTAATTCCTTTTGAAACTCTGTTGCACATTCCATCAATTTAATTGATGGATATAAAAAAAAAAATTCAATACCAAATAAGAATAAATCAATATCTTATCTGTTCCCATTGCAACAGTTTCAAAGAAAATGATGACTCTATAAAAGAGAGATACATAGAAAAGAATTTCTAAACAAAATATTTTGATCCTGGTTGGATTCTATGAAATTCGTGCCACACACGATCAGCAATTCGCACTTGTTTTCCGATATCGATCTTGATCGAAATGTTGATCCAAAACTAACAACAACACAAAACAACAACAACAAACAAATAAACTCCCAACCGTGAATTGTTGAGAAAAAAAGACATTCCACACTTTGGAATCTACTGTCTCCCACCGAGTTACTCTACTCGCTTCGGTATGTTATGTATTTCCTGAGCCTGGAATTGTGTAGATTTGAATTTTCAACTCCTATTTGCAACTTACTATCGGCCAACTCAGGTACTCTCTGGGCAATAAGTCAAGTGCCATGATTATCTCAGTTGAACTGTTTGCGTCGTCGTCAGAGTCGTTGCGGTCGTCCGCCGCCTGCCTGTGTCGAGTCGAGTGCCTGCCGGCCAGTCGCATCGTCTTGAGAGAAAATAAATTCCAGAATCGCTCCACATACGCTGCGCTTAGCTGCCGCATCGCTCTAAGATGGCACACACAAACAAACACAACATATAAAATCGCATGCATAAAATGTTGCAACTTCAACTTGCGCAGATTCTAAAAGATGATAACACACACAAACTGCCTCTGAAGCTTGAGCCGTGTTTTTTAACCTTTTTCAATTTTTTTCTTATTTTTTTGCAGTTTTGTTTTTTTTTTGTTCTGAGAGCAAGAAAAGTCAAATCAGGAAATGACTGTGCATTCCTTATTGATGCATGTTGGACTGCAAATAGCTGCATCGTAAAGGTATCGCGCTCTCCGCCACCCCACTCAATCAATCTAATTCTGTCAAGTTAGTAATTATATGGCAACAAAGTGGGTGATGACGGATTTCTGGTGATGGGAAAGGTCCAAATCACAGAACAACACATTGGAACCTAGTTGTTAGGGAGGAGTAGAGAGTCTCATTGCAAGCAACTAGTTTTCGTAACAACTATCAGATGAACTTGCATGGAGTTAAAAATTACACCACTATAGTACCTATGTTAACTAATTGTCTGTAGTGGAACAGTGTGTCTGACAAGATGGGGGTTTTTAATTTGACATTTTAGACTTAAAGAAGAAGAATTCTTGAATATGTTGATTGTTAGCTTTTTCTTAACTAATAATTAATGATGCAAATAACATCTTTGAATCAGGATAACTCCGTCCTTAAGTTTCGAAAATAACTCTGGTTTACAGTTTTGAATTCAAAATCGATAGGCCTTTCAAATGATGTCAGAATTTTAAATCTTACATTCTAATAATATGCTAAAAAAGTATGGGACTAACTTCTAGGCGAGAAAATTAAAATCAACTATCTTAGCAAACATGGTATAAAAAGACAAGGTATGATCATTAGAGCCGCCATCTTACAAAATGGGTAATAATGTGTTGACGTTTGGCATTTGGCAAAGTCAAAAGCAACAACAATTTCCAAGACAAATTTGTTTACAACAACAATTTCAATGGGCTGGGCTGTCAAAACCTTAAGTAGCCATAAGTTTTGACAGTTCTCGATACTGAGTTTTTTCTAATGATCATACCTTCTCTTTTTATACCATGCTTAGCAAAGTTAAAGATTTGACCCTTTTAAATGCCGGGTAATCATAGTAACAAGATATAAAATTTTTCGTGAAATAAACGAATGGCTCTAAAACATTGCTGATTATTCTAAGAAATTTGAAACTGAATTTCAAAATTCATAGGTAGGTAAAATCGGGAACAGTGGAAATTTCACTGGAAAATTAAGTATACAAAAATAATAGCAAATAATACCTTTGTTAACAGTAACCTGTAACCCAGTTAAAGTCATCGAACACAGTATAAATCGTATCTTGGAAGATTATGTATTACTTGTATCGCAAATTTGATACATCAGAAAAATCACAAATTATTATATTTCTTCTGCCAAATTACATCTTATACCGCCAAATCATATGTTGCCCTTAATAATCTAGCAAATATCATATTACAGATTACAAATTACGGGTTACTCTATTGAATAATAGTCCAATTTTAACATATCGAAACTCAAAAATCATAGGATTTTTTTCAACATTCACAGATCTGAGCTTAGTTATTTGAAAAATAAATAAGTAAGATAAGATATATCGCGAATCTGAAAATTTCAGCAAATCAGAATTAAAATTGCTGATAAATTCAGAGAGTAAAAGTTTCTTAAAAAATAATCACACTATTATATCAAATTTCAATATCTCAAAAACTTTGCAGCTTAGATCAATTCTGATAATTGATTAGAATTTGAAACGTCAAAGTCCATCAGAAAAGTAAAATTTGGATTTGATGGCACAATCTGGCCAATATTGACATCATTTATGGAAAAATCAATCTTGAAAAATTGTTTTTTGCTTTTTTTTTAATATTTCTCAATATTTTCCGAAATAAAGTGTAGCCAACTTTTTTGATTGGAAAATCGGCTATTTTTTCAACTTAAATTTGGCAGTTATCAATATTTTGCTAAAAAAAAATTGGAATAATAGTCCAAAAATATGAAAAATTAAGTTTATTAAAAATCCAACTACTTTTGTAAAAATTAAAAATAAAAAAAATTGTATTTTTGCATTTTTTCCACTAAAATTATATGAAAGTGTAAAAAACAACTTCAGAAACGAAGAAAATTGTGTTTGATGCAAAATTGTGGAGAAACGGTTGTCCGCAGAAAAAAAAGTTTTGAGACAAACTAAAACTGTAATAAATTCTTGATTGGTTGTAAAAAAAATCTTTCAAATCAAACGTAGTTTGGCAAAGATAAGGCCAGTTAAAGAGAGCAAAATTCATAAAAACCGTGGTAACTCGAAAACGGGACGAAAACGAGAAAATTACCTCATAAGTTTTTCGACTTTAAATGACCTCAGGAATCCATGGTTTTCATTTGGGGCGGTGACTGTGGGACACCCTGTATAGGTACCATATATCCTAAGTTTACCCAACAACCTTATGCTGCTAATATTTTTTTAACTTTTTGTCATTTGAAAACCGGATAAGCACTTGAAAATCACATGTTTAAAAAATCACATGTTTAAAAAAGGGTTGGGGTCAAAATTCTGCTTTCAAAATTCTGCTTTTCAAAATTCTGTTTTTCAAAATTCTGTTTTTCAAAATTCTGCTTTTCATAATTCTGCTTTTCAAAATTCTGCAAAAAAATAAAAAAGGGCTTGGAAATGGTTAAAAGCGCGCGCTTTTTAACATTTTCCAAACCCTTTTTTAATTTTTTGCAGAATTCTGTAAAAACATCTTTTTGAAAAATTATCTGCTTATTTGATTACTTACCTACATAATTTGTCATTTTTTAAATGCGAATTAATTTTTGTTTTATAAATGAATAAATTTGAAAATATTAAGAAAAGGTTTTTAATATTATAATCCAGTCAAATAAGGGTTTAACCTCGGAATGAATGTTAGTAGAAATTTTTTTTGCTCAATATCTTCCTTTTGCCATTCTAAAACATATCTCAAAAGTCTAGAAAAATCTCATTTCCGCTTGTCGCGATTTCAAGGTCAAATCGCGAAATGGAGATTTTCAAAATTAGCAAAAATAGGCTATGGTATTATATACACATATGATACATGATTTCAAGGTATTTTTTAATGCTGATTCCAAAAAATCTAAAATCAAGTAAATCTGACGTCTCTGGAAAAAGTTATACCTGTTTTTCATCTGTCAACTCATATTATTATAACAGTTGCAAACTTACTGCCGAAAAACCCTTAAAAATTATGGTAGATGAACCAAATTTTGCATGAAGATTTTAGAATCCATCATTACTAAAAATCAAAACAATCCATTACAAAAAATATATATACCTACGAAATAATGGTATTTTTTGATGAAGGGGCAAATTTTAGGATATGCACTAAAGAATATTCTTGTTCATCTTAGGAATAAGTGCTAATAGGCTAATTTTTTCATTTTAATCTTTGTTTGGATATTCTTTAACTACCCTCAAAAATCTAAAAAAAATCTCATGTCCGCAAGTCCTAATTTTCTTGGTTTGAAAATAAGGTGCAGATTTAAAAAAATTAATAAGAAAAGTTTAAATTTTTATATGTATACCAACATAAGCGACATGATTTAAAGGTATTTTTTAACACTTATTCCAACAAAACTCACAAACAAGTCAACTTGACCATCCCTGAAAAGTAATGCACCTTATTCATGTTGATCTGACACAAATATCTAAAGTGTAGTTTTTCAATTTTTTAAAATCTGCACCTTATTTTCAAACCAAGAAAATTAAGACTTGCGGACATGAGATTTTTTTAGATTTTTGAGGGTAGTTAAAGAATATCCAAACAAAGATTAAAATGAAAAAATTAGCCTATTAGCACTTATTCCTAAGATGAACAAGAATCTTCTTTAGTGCATATCCTAAAATTTGCCCCTCCATTAAAAAATACCATTATTTCGTAGGTATATATATTTTTTGTAATGGATTGTTTTGATTTTTAATAATGATGGATTCTAAAATCTTCATGCAAAATTTGGTTCATCTACCATAACTTTTAAGGGTTTTTCGGCAGTAAGTTTGCAACTGTTATAATAATATGAGTTGACAGATGAAAAACAGGTATAACTTTTTCCAGAGACGTCAGATTGTCTTGATTTTAGATTTTTTGGAATCAGCATTAAAAAATACCTTGAAATCATGTATCATATGTGTATATAATACCATAGCCTATTTTTGCTAATTTTGAAAATCTCCATTTCGCCATTTGACCTTGAAATCGCGACAAGCGGACATGAGATTTTTCTAGACTTTTGAGACATGTTATAGAATGGCAAAAGGAAGATATTGAGCAAAAAAAATTTCTACTAACATTTATTCCGAGATTTACCCCTTTTTTCTCCTTATTTGACTGTATTATTAAACATTTCCGAAAATAACTAAAAATTTATTAATTTATCAAATAAAGATGAATATTCAAAAATTTGAATAAGAAAAGGAATATACAACATCGGTTCCAATTAGTATACATATTTTATTTGAAAGAAAGGCAGTATATGCATTTCAAAAAATATTTGCGACACTTAAATAAAAAAAATTTAGGAAAGTACCAATGTTGAATTACATTAATGAGGTGTATTTTTCTTTAGCCAGCGCATATGCTATAAAAAAAAAAAACAGAATTAGCAGAATTTTTTTGTTCAAATATAATGCTGGCAGAATTTTGAAAAGCAGAATTTTAAAAAGCAGAATTTTGAAAAACAGAATTTTCGCTGAAAAGCAGAATTTTTAAGCCAGAATTTTGACCCGATCCCGTTTAAAAAAATCACAGGTCTGTCAAATTAGACGTTACTTTGGAATGGAAGCGACCAATATTTGGTGCAGTGAAAAGAACAAATTATATCAAGTTGAGAAATAACTCTTTCTATTGAGACAAAGACTAATTTTTTTTTTCAACTCTCATCAAATGTCTTAAAATAGCATGCAATCCACCATTTTTTACATGGTTATGTGATATAAACCCACTTGCTTCCCACACTGTACACCACTCGCAACTAATTTGTATGCTAGGACCCTGATTTGTTGCCACAAAGTGGGTTGAAAGCCGCCTTATCCACATTAAACGGGACGTGGTGTTAATTCTGGTACAGCGCCACTTATTATACTTACTTACGAGCAAGAGTATTATCGATTTACCGAAATGAAACCTTTTTTTTCATCCAATTTGATAAAAATTTAAAACCCCTTTTTCCTCTTCTCAACTATCTAAACAAGTAGGACTAATTAATTTTAGAATGTAACCTACGTTGTGGGTCTTGTTTAGGATTTACTTCGTTTGTGGACATCCGTCCGTCCAATCGTCCGATGATGATGGGAGAAAAATATAAAAATTATGTAGCGCATCGAAGAACGAACCAACTTACACAGTCGATTGCAACATCAATTACATTATTATATAGCAATTCAATGGAGAAACCACGTTGGCGGCAATCATCTAAGTAAACTGGAGAGAAGAAAAACCTACGCGTGAAGCATGAAAAATATTAAAGGAATCGAACAATTTTTTTTTTCATTAATAAATGACTAATTTGAAGAAAAATAACAAATTATATTTCTATCTATTGGTTAATTAAGTGTTGATGTGGCGTGTTGGTTGAATTAAGTGTGAACTATAAGGCTGGAAGTAGGATTTAACTAGCCAACACGGTACCTCAGTGGGATAGGAAATAGAAGAAGAAGACAAAATTAATGATCGATTTATTGGATTCCTGTCTGTTTGGAATGATTTGTGTGAATTCTAGTCCAATGAATGTTAATTTATTGCCGAGGAATTATTCTTTTCCATTCCACAGGAAGTCTATAACTATGAAACTGTGAGAGGCCTTGAAGTTTTGATGATGAACAATGATTTATAAGTGTGTCAGTTAGATGGAAGATTTTAATTAAAGGAAGTCTTTATTGATGTGGTATATCAATTTCTCCATTTTTCATGGTAAATACTGCAGTATTTTTGATCCTATAACACTCAGGAAAAGTAAACCTACTTTTGAAACTTTATTTCATATAAATCGGTTAAGAACTTTCTGAGATAATTGAACGCAAACATAAAAAATTCCAACAGATTGTTGTTAAGCTAACTCCAGTTCACTAGATACCCGCTACTTAGTAAAAAGAAGGGTTAACCGATATACCGTTTTGTTCGTTGTGGTTGTCATTGATCTTCTGTTTCTTTTTAATAAGATCTCCCATATCTTTCCCATCGGTAGGTAGTCACACCTCACATCATCATCATCATCATTGTACCTACCAGAAGCAAAAACTACCATTTAATTAACTAGTTAGGTATACCTTCTTGCACTATCTTACTATTGCGTACGACACGTCTATCTTGTCTATGTAAAGTGAGAATATTTTTCTTTTATACACATTTTTTCCGTGTGAAATTGATTTTTTTACTGCGACTTGTCGCACAGTTATTATGTTCACTAACCGCGCTCGAATCCAACCCCGCCTTGTCTGTCTTGTCAAGCCCGTTAGTGCTGCTTTATTGATTTTTGCATAATATTACGACTAAACTCTTTAGAAAAAAACACAACAAAAAATAAAACTTAAAGGGGGAAACAGAATAATTTGCAAGAAAAGAATAAGAAGAATTGAAAGAAAAATTTTTAACTTAAAACGTAACTAAATGCGATGATGATGTTGTGATGGAAGAAAATGATAATGATGATGATTATCTGTGAGAATGATATCACATAACATCAACTTTATAACGTTGTTGAATGGTTTAGGAAGACAAAATGTCTCGTAGAAATGCATCTTACTGTTTTTTTTTTTGTTTTTTTGTTTAATGGCATCAATGAACTTAGTAAAGAATTAAGTATCACTATGCGGATATGTTTGAGGAAGATGTTTCAATGAGTCATTTTATCGAGGTATCAAACACTTTTATCAGTAAGTTGTCAACAAAATAAGTTAGGCATAGTCGGAGAGGCGACCGTCGAGTTACTTAGCTCATAAGGTTAGAGGTCAAAATTGGTGTCCAATTTTTTTTTTTTTTTTGATTTTGTACTCCGAAAAATCGATTGCTAGACACCACTAGAATATACACACCAAATATGAGCTCTTTATATTAATGGGAAGGTCCTCCGCTTCGCAATTTTCCATTTTTACATCAAGCTTCTACGAAAAAAAAATATTTTTTTTTTATAAATTGACTTTTTAGCAAATTTTCTTACATATTCTTGTAGAAAATTGAACGCTCTACAAAAAAGGCCTTCGAAACTTTTTTCAATTATCTAACCGTTTAGTAGATATTTGAAGTCCAAAAATCGGTAAAATCTTTAAAAATTCGTTTTTTGTTCTTAATTTTGTAACAAATTGAAAAATTATAATAATCAAACGCGCATGACATATTCTTATATAAAACAGATTGTTCCACAAAAAAGGTCTTATTAATTTTTTTCATTAATCTAACCATTCTAAAGATATTCGAGGTCAAAGTTAAAAAAAAATTATAAAAACAATTTTTACTATTAAAAATTTTCCAATTCACTGAAACTTCATTATTTTCAAATTAACAAGATGTATTCTTGTAGGGTCTAAAATGTCCTACAAAAAATTGCTTGGCATCAAATTGATTGCTTTAACCGTTTAGAATATATATGTCATGCGCGTTTGATTGTTATAATTTTTCAATTTTTTACAAAATTAAGAACAAAAAACGACATTTTGAAGATTTTCTCGATTTTTGGACCTCAAATATCTACTAAACTGTTAGATAAACGAAAAAAGTTTAGAAGGCCTTTTTTGTAGAACGTTCAATTTCCTACAAGAATATGCAAAGAAATTTGCTAAAAAGTCAATTTATAAGAAAATGATTTCTTTTTTAGTAGAAGATTGATGTGAAAATGGAAAATTGCGAAGCGGAGGACCTTCCCATTAATATAAAGAGCTCATATTTGGTGTGTATATTCTAGTGGTGTCTAGCAATATCAAAAAAAAAGAATTTTGATTTTTTTGACCCACCCTAATGTGGCTACCCTAGTTTAAAAGAAAAATTGTCTCATAATCATAACTAATACAGTCATATCTTTGTTGTTTGGACAGATAGAAACATTTTTGAAATACCAAACGAAAGTCGGTAAAAAAAAGTAAAAAAAGGAATGTAAGTATACAAATGTGGCAACCCAATTCAAATTAAAACAACACTGAAAAAAATCTTCTTTAAACAAAACAATACAACTTTTTATGCACTAGAAAGCTAAATTATACACCATATTTTAGATATAATACTTCCTTCTTTCTAAAAAACGTTGGGTGCCACCTATTGCATTAACCAGGAGGATTTTACGGGGAGCGGGTCAAAATTCTGACTTCAAAATTCTGGTTTTCAAAATTCTGCCATCATTTATTTGAACAAAAAAATTCAGCTAATTCTTTTTTTTTTCATAGCATAACAAAAATACACCTTATAAATGTTATTTTTGTTTGGTACTTTCCTTACTGTTTGCTGTTTAACCATCATGAATATTTTTCAAACTGCTTAGAGTAACTACTGACTTTCTTATACCTA
This sequence comes from Episyrphus balteatus, assembly GCF_945859705.1. Classification (NCBI taxonomy): domain Eukaryota; kingdom Metazoa; phylum Arthropoda; class Insecta; order Diptera; family Syrphidae; genus Episyrphus; species Episyrphus balteatus. The sequence continues at coordinate 5,054,306 of NC_079137.1, read as the reverse complement.
ACTCACATCTATTACGAGTATATCGTTGAAATCTTATTAGAAACGATGCTGTGTGATAAAGAATATTCCTTTTCTTATTTAATTTTATTTGAATATTAATTTTTATTTGATTAATTAAAAAAATGTTCAATTATTATTTTTCTCAATTTTAAATTTACTAGTTTATCAAAAAAAAATATGAATATTACAAAAATTGAGAAAGTAATCGTAAGTAAATAAGCACAAATAGGCAGCAAACTTTGCGAGAAGATGATTTTACAAAAGTCTGCGAAAAATTAAAAAAAAAGGTTTTTGGAAAATGTTAAAAAGCGCGCTTTTAGAAAAAAATTCTAAAAAAAAAAATATAAAATACATTTTCTTAAATTATTTATATACCTAAGTAGTTTTTTTTTTTACAAAAACATTTTACAAGTAACTTCTTGTAACTTTCTAAAACAAAAAAAAAAAAAAAAAACTAGAACACGAAATACTTCCTCCGACAGATCGCGTTTCTGAATTGTGATCTTGTTAATGACCTTGTTTCTTCCGACACTCTCACTTGTCTTAATTTCGATTTCCTCCAGATGTTACCAATGTTACCAAAAAACAAAGTACCTATAATAAATCTTTACTCCAAATGCACCCAAAAGATTTGTATCACTTGTTCAATGACACCATTCGAACAAACACAACATCTTCGTTAATTGCTTTATTTAAGAATAAATTTATATAAATTTTGTAAAAAAAAGAAAAAATTTTCTCAAAAAGCATTCGTGAGTTTGTCATTCATGTAAATGTTGTAAATATTTTCTTTCTTTTTCTTAACAACTTCCTCTTTGACACTCATTTTAATTTTTGAATAATAAAAAAGGCCTAAATAAGTTAAAAGCTCACCTTTAAAACCCCTCAGTTAAAAGACACAATATAAATCTTGAAAAAAAAAAAAACCATTTCAAAATGAATCACTTTCATGTTGTGAATTAACACATTCCACCAGTCCAGAGGTTTTGATGTTATATGAAGCTTAAGACGCTAATTGGACTTCTAATGAACAAAAGTGCAATAAACTTTTATTTTGTTGTTATTCGAGTCAGACAGTCGACCAAACACCAGAGAGAACAAAGAAATTAATAAATTTTAATTTATGGAACTATATTAGAGTTCGTGTCATTCACTGGAGATTGGACTTGGTTTTAATTGAGACATTTACATAAATGTATTATTTGTTGTAATTAATGGAATTTGGAAAAGATCCGATCTAACTAACTTTAGCAGAATGGAGTGATTTCTTTTGCTAAAATATGAGGACTACAAAAGTTGTCTTTAAAATTAAAATGCATTCGGTTTTCTCAGAAAAAACTGAGTGCATATTTTGCTTTAGAAAAATCTTAAAGGACATTAATCATTACAGAGCAGATGATTGATTGCGAATTTGTATTTTTTTTTTTATTATTGTAAATGAATATCTGTTAACCTTGTCATAAATAACCGATTTTTTAAGCTTTCACAGGCTTGTATATTCCTGTAATATATGCTGAACTGTGAACAACAAAACAATTAAAATTTGACATTTACAGCATATTTTTTTGTTATGTTGTTCATTTCAACCGAAGATAAACGATCTTCTTCCATATCGATATCCTTTTGCATCTTTAAATCTTGTTTTGTTGAAAAAATCTTCGTGTTAATTTGCAATAAATTTGACCCCTGCTTGTGGATTCGATTATAATTATGACTGCATCTTGTGATGAAGGTCATGTTTGCAAGTCATCCACTCCTTCCAAGTCAGCCAGGCAGTTATGTCCAAAAACCAATAAAACTTGTAAGCCTTTCGCTTTCTATTAGGCGTGTTTTTTTGGCATCGCTATCTGCAGCCAAATTGTATTTCCCAAAAAAACGTATCCGCAGTTGCCCATCCGCAGCTGTCTAGCTGTCAGATAATAAAACAAAAACAACAAAACCGAATTTTATTCAAGATTATTTTTGAGTAGTTTTTACGCATAATTTATTGATTTTTAAACGTTAGAAATGAAACAGACCAAATTAAATTACTAAAAATGGATTTTCCTTATTTTCCATTTGTACATCCATCTGCATTTGTTCAAAGTTTGATTTTTTATTTGGGTTTTGCTTTCGGATAAGTTTTTGACATATTGGGATATGTTCGTAGATTTGGGTACAGTCGTCGTTCATGAATTTGGAGTTTTTATAGGTGGCCCGTTTATATGCAGGGTCGACAGATCGAAATTGAAATTCGTATGTGAAATGTGGAAGACTTTTTTTAATTTTGACAATAAGGGTCAAAATTTGTATAAATAACTTTTACTTAACTTTAAGGTATAACTACAACGGCCACTTTTTGAAAAAAGTCAAAAAGTGAAAATTTTCAAACTCATTTTGTGATAGTTTTTCTGTCCACAAAATTAAAAATAATGATGCAGAAAGCTTATTTTTTGTTTTAAAAAACAATTTTTGTAGTTTTTTCCTAAAACAAATAGCGCTAGAAATAAATAAAAAATTTTTACTTTTGTAAATTTCGCACTTTTTCACTTTTTAGGTCATTGTAGTTATGGCTAAAGTCTCAAATAGATCATGAAATCTGAGACTTTTCCCCTTTTTCCTCACTTTACATCCACTTCTAGCTGTCAGATTCATAAATTTGAAAAAAGTGGACATATCCAAACTCATTTTTTGAAAGTTTCTGCATACCAAAATTAAAAGCAATGATGCAGACAACTTATTTCTTGATGTCAAAAACAATTTTTTTAGTTTTTTTTTAATATGGCGCTAGAAAGAAAAAAAAAATACTTTCGCAAATAAAAACGACATTACAGAAAAATATTAAACACCGTATAATAATTATGTGCGACTTGTTCCTTGATTTTATTTCACTAAAAAGCATTTAAAGTTTAGAGTAGGTTAAGTTTTCATCAATGGTAAATATGTATATAAATGAAATGTAGAAATAATTTTATGTGTGCGTTCCAATACTAATTCAAAATAAACTTAAATAAAAGAACGCACTTTAAGTACGTTGCAGATTGCACTCTGCGAACATAGCTTCGAGACTCTTGATTTATCCGATTATCCGAAATTTTCTCCGATCGAGTATCGATACTCGAAAAAATGTCAATTTCTTATCCGCAGCTAGATTTAAGTTTAAGTTTTATCCGCAGCTGGGTGTTGTATTTGTAATACATGGAAGCTCCCACTGCAGATAGGGATAGCGGTGCCAAAAAAACACGCCTATTGTTTTTTTTTTTTCTTTTTTTATCCACTGTATATTTTCTGTATCTTTTCCTTTTTTTCTGTTTTTAAACATTTTTAAAAAATGTTTTGTCAAACTGTGTCAATTTATTTATAAAACAAATAAAAAAAAAACTCTTTAAACAGTGTTGCCACTTGTTTTTTATTGTCCTTATACCAATGCCATACCTCGCGTATGTATTTTTATAAAAGTTTAAGAATTAGTTTGATGGTTTCTAAAACACATTTGTATAACAATTTTTGTCAGAAATGACAGTTACCGGTAATACCTATCTGTTTTTTTTTTTTTTTATTTTAAGCTTCATTTTCGTGAAAGTGTGCGACCATGTTTGGCCGTTTGAACTTGCCAGTAAATTGTGGGCCCCCTCCATTCTCCTAAATTTTTTTCACGCACAGAAGATTGGTTGAAAATTTTTAATCACTGGGGCTTGACCGTTCATGGTGTCCCATGCCACAAACTTATTTTTTTTTTATTTAAGTATTTCTAAAGCCGATTTACAATTTAAACACATTTTTTTTTAGTTTATGACTTTTGCGTATAGTGGTCGCCTTATAAGAAGATGCTATGTAGTCTATAACCAGCGGGCAAATCAGACCTGTTCAACGATACTAAATTTTCATAATGATGGTAAGTATTTTAAAAAACTATGAGGGAACATACATTCGAATATTGTTGGTCCAATGAGGAAAAACTGACTTAGTACCTACGTGTTAAACGTCTTTCAGGAGTGTTTTTGTAATCGGGGAAAGGGGTCGCCAGGATCGTTATTAATTTTAAGTAATCGTTACTAATTTTTTTGATTAAAATGATATGCACTTTTTCTCTGCCAATGCAACAAATTATTCACTTTTCCTTTTTTTCGAATAAAACACCCTTTCATCAAAAAAAAAAATTCTATTGTCTCTCAAGATTCTAGACTCTTTACCTACTGTAGAATAATTCCTACATTTCAAACGGGTATAATTTCTTCAAATCTGTTTTTCATGTTGTCTTCGCTACAAAAAAACACCCTTTACCCCGAAAGCCTAATTTCTTATTATTAAAATATAAAACACTATTACGTAAGTTTTTAAACGTAATATATGTACAAATTACACGGTACTGATTACGAAACGGTATTTAAAAAGTCCCTAACACCCCCAAAATCTGGAGTTAAGGGCAAAAAACGGTTTTTCTTACCTTCAACCATAGCTTCGTCTAATTTTTACCCATTTTCTACAGTTTCTGATAGGAGATAAATATACCTTTTCAACAATGTATAAAACATGTAACTCGGTTAAACTACCTAGAATTTATAAGCTGTCAAAGTTCAAAAATTCCATTTTTTTCGTCATTTACCCAGCTTCATCATCAAATTAAAGTATATATTTTCACAACAACATGCTGTTTTAAAAATATATTTTAAAATAATATTTATTTCCAAATCAAACGAGGTATTTTTTATGAAAATCAGTTTAAAATTGGCTTAGAAAAAAAAATTTTACGATTTCAACCCAGATACAGAAATTCGAACTTTTAGGTATGGAACAAAAATGTTGTTTTGGCACGTAGTAGGATAACTTGGACGCCAGAATTTGATAAAAGGTTTTTGTAGAGGAGTTCAATACAAACATTTTTTTCTTTGGGAGGGGGGTCTATCACCCGCCGTTTCGGTGGGAGGGGCAGTTTTCTAAAAAAAAATTATCAAAATAAAAAAAAAATTATTAAAAAACAACGGCAACACTTACAGTAATAAATGATACCATTTCCGAAAGGCAAAATTGTACATTTAATTTTAATTTTTAAATCAATATATTATAACCAATAGTTTTTTGAAATAATCGATTTCAAAGTTAAAAATAGGCGAAAAAAAAATGTTTTAAACTCATTTTATACTATTTTTGTCTAGACTGTGAATTTTAATAAAAAAAATTACTCACGCAGAAAACTGCCTCAATTGATTCCTTATCGAACAGTGAAAACTATATGTTTCTATGTCTTCTAGTTTTTGAGAAAATGGGTAAAAATTTGACGAAGCTAGATTTTTTTCAATGGGTGAAGGTCAAAAAAACCGTTTTTTGCCCCTAAATCCAGATTTTGGGGGTGTTAGGAACTTTTTAAATACCGTTTCGTAATCAATGCGACTATCTCAACAAAACGTGATAGGTCTCCGCCCGCGTATATTTTGAGTGTTACACCGTGTTATTGATTCTTGGCATTTATTACAGAATTTACTCCTACCTCGAAAAAAAACACCCTTTCAGACAATATTGTACTTTATAATAATTTGTTTTTAAATAACCTGTCTCCTGTTTTCTTTTATATATTTTTATTATGGTATCATAGTTTTGTATAAAATTAACTTTTCTTCCCATTTCATTTCAAACCACTGATTGCCTCCACAGTCTCTATATAAATCAGCGCACTTTAAGTTCGTGTGAACTAGGAAGCAATCGCTTGGCACTCATTAAATATCATTAATTTTCTCTTCCATTTTGGATTATATTTTCTTCTATTCTATATAAAATCTAACCAACCAACCAACAGCCAACAATATATTATGCCAAATGCCATACCAAAGTCAAAGCCAAAAGAAGACAGATGAATGAACTAAACAAAAGAGTTGAACAAAAAACCTGGGCAATAGAAGACGTACGATTCTTGTTGCACAAGTATAGTGAAAAAGATGTTGGCCATTATTTTTATTTTATTTTTATTTTTTTATGTAATGCTCCTGCGCCCTCTAGCGGGACAAAAGTGTGAATGAAATTCCATAGAAAAACTATCCATCCAGAGCGGAGCGATAGAACATTGATTTCACGATCTATAACTGTGATTACTCCTACTCCTTCTTACTGATGCGCGGTAACCTGCCATAAAATCTGCCATATACAGGTGCTCCTCAAGCCCATAGAAGTGTTAATCGAAAGCGTGAAGCTAATTTCAGTAATAGAAATGAATTGCATGTCACATTTTGAAGCTACCGTTGTTGTTGTGTTGTTAGTTTGTGCTGCCTGTCTCGTATACCGCTTTTTCGAGTTCGGATTCTAAGCTAAACTAGACAGCACAAATTGCGATCATTTTTCTGGAGGTGGTTCTTCGTAGGATGTTCCTATGGCAGTCTCTTACTGATGGTACAGTGGCAGAGTGGCATTGTGCGCAGAAAGCTATGTGTCCTAAAGGTTCGTTTTTCTGGTCTTTGCGACAGATTATTAAGACACACAAAGATGTAAAGATTCTGTTAGATAAACAGATATAGATACTGTGGAATGGGTATAAGAAGACAACAACTCTTGGATCGTTTTTAAATTGATTCTTGACTTGTGGCGGAGGTGTGTAGAGCGTTCGTTATTCCTTGTTGTACAAAATCTTGCTTTGGTTTTTTTTGTTTGTTTGTTTGTTTCATTCGATGGAGAGCTCTTCATTTTATCCTATCAAGAGGAGAAGAGACAGATAAAAAAGATAAACACAGAAAAATTCAATAAAAAAAAAAGAAAAAAAGATTCAAACACCGCAAACATGGATGAGTTGAAATGGAAGGCAGCCAGCATCACTTTAAGCCAACCAGCCACCTTTGGGGCAATAACCCAGAAACATGAAGAATTTTGTGTCTTTCTTGTGTCGAGTTTTTTTTTTATTTTGTGGTTGTTCTTTTTTGTGTGTATCATAAGATTGGTGTTCAGGTGAAAAGGATTACAAGGAGACATTTGTATCAGTTTTTATTAGGGTTTATAGAGGATATTATTTTTTTTTGGAAATATGTATCAGTGTTTGCTTGGAAGTTTTAGTACAATAAAAATGCAGTTTTTTTAAATAACCACTTATTTGATAATGTTTGTTCCCTCATAACTTCTAAACGACTTATCATAATTTAATAAATGAAGGATCGTTCGAAGCGTCTCTTTTGTCTATTGGATATAAGATACTTAGCGTTTTCTAATATCACCGCTATTATATGAAAAAATATCATAAATTATATACATTTCAGTTTTGTGAAGATATACCTTTATGCTTTTTTAATTCGTTGCTGAAGTTTGACGGTTTATTTATAAAAAAATTGCATAAATAAAAGAAAATTCTTAGTTTCTGATTTTTTTCTCTAGAGGGCGCCATAATACAAACCAATATTATATCCTATAACAAACAGACAAAAAGGATGCTTTTAACGATATGTCTTTTATCAAAATATGTTAAGTCGTTCAAAAGTTATAAGAGAACAAACAAACAAAAAAAAAAAAACCGATTTAAAATTTAAATTATGTGTAAAAACTTGAATCTTTGTTTAACTTCGCATGCGAAAAAGTTTCAAATGTCTACCATGCCAGTTGCCACTGATAGGCACCACTGTAGGTATACTCAATCCACATCAATATAATAGATTTGCTCGCATTCTTTCACGCATGCACTTCTATTCTCTATATAAGCTTCTGCCTGATTAAACAGTAGCAATAAGCAATGAAGCTTGCCTCTGCTGGCTGCCAGCAAGCAAACACTATTCAAAGCCATTCACCTATAATTATATATCGACTTTTGTCTGCGGAATGTTGACTGCTGCTATACGAAAATGAATAGAATGGATTTGGCCTTCATTGACGACGACCGACGTCCGTTGTCGGTCGTCCTATAGCTATACTCCAAAGCAGCAGCAGCAGCATCATATCGATTAGAATTAAGGTCGCCCCTTTCAACTCAAGATTTTGATATAATAAATGGGGATCTGCAATTGTATATATGAGCATTTCAACAACGATTACAATTTCCGTTTGAATGAGTATATTTATTGTGTGCATAGAGAGTCTAATAAATTCTTTCATTTTGAAGCTAAATATTAGGTCAGCAGGGCGGTAGGTTTTTTGAAAATAAGAAAATATGGCTAGATCAAAATCTGATAGGAAAAAAAAGGTAATTCGGTTGCCCCCAAGAAGACCAAGAGGAGATCAAAAATCAACACTTTATCGGGAAAGAATCACAACACGCGATATGTTTTTCCAGTCTCTTCCTCTTTCTTGGTTAATTGATGTGAAAAATACCAACTTGAAATAAGAAGTTCGTGTTGATGTTATATACGGGTGAAGATGAGTGTCAAGATATATCTATCCACGGCAAATTGTCCACTTTTGTTGGATATCACGTAAAAGTTTTTTTTTGCTTTTTTGTCGTGGCATTTATAAAGTTGTTGTCTAAAATCTTTTGGCCCTAAATTTTAGTAAAAATACACACGACTTCATTGTAATTGTTTTTTTTTTCTGTTTTTGTTCCGACTTTGGTAAATATTTGGACACACTTTATGACCACCAGAAGAAGTTTATTCAAAATAATCACAAAGCGTTAACCCAGGTAATGAACTTGAAAACAACTTATAGAAGTGAGATGTCATGACCTTTTTTCCTAAAAGTTGAATTTAAAAAAGTAAAGTAATTTATAGTAACATAATAATGGCATAGACATGGTTCAGTGGACTTAAAAGGGTTACACATTCGAATATACATTTTTTTAAGACCCATTTAACACGTCTCTCGTGCTGTTTGGGGGGATATTTACTTTTAAAGGTGAGTGATTTATATCCTACCACACTACACCGTTTTTAATTGAATTTAAAGTAGATTCTAACTGTCATGTCATCTTGTTTTTTTTTTTTGTTACGGTTTTTTGTTATTATCTTTTTAAAAATAAAAGTTAAAAGCTTTTTTGAAGTGAATTGACGTCATCCATTTGGACAGTTAATGCTTCTAAACTCCTGACACGCTATTAAAATAAGCATTTTCTGCACAAAAAAAAAAAAAAACAAACATTTAAAAATCTGTTGAATTGTTCAGACTCTTTTATTTGACCTGTATTAATAGAAAATTAATCAAATTGAGCTTAAAAAAGGTTCATTTTTTGTCTATTACAATTTTTATATGTACATATATGTGAATTAGAAAAAAAACTAATAGAGTTTAATAAAAATATTTACTGCAAATAAAAAAAAAACAATGTTATTGCTAATAAAATAAAATGCACGATTGGGTCACACGAACTTGCTCTTAGAGTTAAAGTTGCTCCAATTTTTAAGACTTTTTATAGGAATTTGGAAAAAACAAAAAAAAAACCGTTTTTTAAAAAAATAAAATAAAATTTGAAATCAAATTGCCCTCCAAAACAAGTATGCAGTTTTGATTGATATGTTAAGATGCATTTTTAGAAAAAAAATTCAAAATCGTTAGAGCCGTTTATTAAAAAACTAATTTTTTATAAATAATTTTTTGGAAAAAATGTTTTAAAATAAAATTGGTATGCCATTTTGTAGAAATAACTAATAAACATCTAAAAACAAAATTTCAAAAAAAAATTCAATGTCCCGTTTTCGAAAATTTGATTTTTCAAAAAAAAAAATATTTTTTTTTTTAAATCCAAAAATTATTTTTTTCGAAATTTTATTTTTGGCTTATATTAAAATTGTATAAATGCTTCCTCACAAAAAGTTTCGTTAAAATCGAATAAGCAATTTCGGAGATAATCGGATTTGAAAAAAAAAAAAACGGTTCTATGACAGGTACCGTTAATAATGATTTTCCAAAAAAAACTTTTTCATTCAAAGATAGACCTTGTCATAAAATTTACATTTGCATTTTTTAAACAAAATCGTTGGAGCCGTTTTTGAGATATTTCAATTTTACTAAAATCGGTATATGACAAGTACCGTTATTTTTGGTCCAAAAAAATTAATTCCAAAAACGTCTCTGGAGAGTCGCCAAGTAACGCTACATACCAAGTTTGACATCAATCCAGACAGACAGACAGACAGACAGACAGACTTCCGGGACCCACTTTTTTGGCATTATCTACCATTGTAATGTCATGGAAAAATGTTATCTCAACTTTTTTTTTTGTACGAATGCATAACTTGATATATATAGTACCTATATCGCAAGTAAAAATGTCTACATTAAAAAAAATACAATAAATATTTTCTTTTTCATATTCTTCGAATTTCTTACAATTTTGACTATAATGTTATATATAATATTATAGTCAAAAATTGCTAACACACTCACCGAAATAATTTATTATAAAGGCAGTTGATTTTATTCGTTTTTCGATATGTATAAAGTATATTAATTTTTTACTTTTTGTACAAATAAGAAGACAAGTATAAATAAGAAGACCAGTATAAATACTTGTCTTCTTATTTGAGCAAAAAGTAAAAAATTAATATACTTTATACATATCTAAAAACGAATAAAATCAACTGCTTTTATAATTTTTTCGGTGGGTGTATTGTAAGAAATTCGATGAATATTAAAAATAAAATATTGAATGCACATGCACACACATTTCGTGTTGAATTTTGTTTTTAATGCAGAAAATTTTTTTTATTTGCACAACATTTTTTTAGTGCATATAAAGCCTTAAAAGACACATTCAACATTATTGGTTTTCTCAATACTTCCAGCTTGGAACCTGATTATCCAAAAATCCACAAAAAAAAACCGTTTTTTTTCAAGTTATTGCAAAAAATACATTTTTTTTTTAAACTCAGCTTCGAAATAATGTTATCGAATTAAAAAAAAATAAGAAAATTTAATCTGAATAAACAAGTAATCTGATGCATGTAAAACCGGAAAAATTTCCAAAAAAAATTTGTTTTCGGTATTCGATAGAATTGAGCCGAACACGTAGCTTGATAAAATTTTTCATTGTAAGCTCTCAACATTAAAAAAAGTTTGATCTTTAAAAACTCTCTTTCTAAAATTTCAGTGCAACCATTTTTAAAGGAAATACAGTCTCTTGAAAAACCTCAAAAAATTGTTTTTTTTTTGTATTCTCTAATTTTTTCAACTAGTTCTTCTTGATTTTCTTTAGAAAACCAAAAACTAACTGGGTTTAATTACTTACAAAAAAACCAATTTCTAAAATACTTTTTCATTTGTTTTTCTAACTACCCCTATAGTGGAGTAACTAAAGTAAATTATTAGGGAACCCGGCCGAACAGCTCTGATTTTGACGATTTTTTTTTCAAATGTAGGTAATTAAAAAGACTTTAAAGTCTATAGATTAAAAATTGCCGGTGTTGCCGTATTGTTTTTTTTAAATTAAAATTAAATTTTTTTTTAACAAAACCATTTTTTTTGCTTAAATTTCATAAAACAAATGATAGCAAAAGATTCTCTAGGTAATTTAAGGAAAATATATAAAAGGCAGTAAGGGACAATCTTCCATCGTTTAAGCGATAAATGCAATTTTCTTACATTCTGACTTCAAACACAAAAAAAAATATTTTTAAAACAACGGCAACACCTACAATATTTTAAAATACGTTTTTAAAAAGCCAGAAGCTCATTCTTATCTCATAAATTTAAATCCACTAAATTTAATCAAGACTTTTTGAAAAAATGGTCCTCAAACTCAGAATTAAAAAAAAAATGTTATTAGAAAAATTTAAAATGACTTTTTTCCAAACTTTTTCAAATAAAATATGAATTTATTTAAAAAAAATTTTTGGCCATAAATATTATCAGTTGAATTTCGAAGCAAAAAAGGTAAAATATATCACACTTTTGAAAAAAAAAAAATGAAAAATTACTTCAATTTCAATGGTTTTTTTTTATTAAAACTGAATTTTTGCATTGAAATAATTAATTTTCTCAAAGATTGTGGTAAATAGGAACTTTAATTTTTTGCTATTTAACTTTCAACAGTAAGGGTTATTAAATGAATAAAAAATAATTTTATGTTTAGATGTTGAACTTTAAAAAAAAAAATAAGTTACATTTTTTTTCAAAACTTTTATTAAAAAAAGTTCTTCGAAAATGAAATACTTTTTAATTTTTTTCATAAACCGTAATACATATTGACATTTCCTTTTATAATTTGAAATCATAATAAATGCGGCCAAAACAATTTGAAAATAAATGCATTTTATATTACGACCAAGTTTAAAAAACGACATGTTAAAATTTTTTCAATAATTTTTTTTTTTCAAAAATCTGAGTTCAATTACCATTCTTTCAAAAGCCGTTCATTCAATTGACTTAGTTTTAATTTTACACATACGACTAAGCTTCTAGCTTTTAAAAAATGTATATTTGAATATTGTAGGTGTTGCCGTTGTGCTCAAATATTTTTTTTTGTGTTTGAAGTCAATTAATAAGAAAATTGCATCTATCTCTTGAACTATGGAAGATTGTCCCTCACTCCCATATATTTTTTTTTCTTGAATTTCTTAGACAATCTTTTGGCATTAATTAATTTATGAAATTTAAGAAAAATTTTTGAAAAAAATTTGTTTTTGTTCACAAAAATCTTCAATTAAATTTAAAAAATCAAAACGGCAACACCGGCAACTTTTAATCTATAGACTTTAAAGTATTTTTAATTACCGACGTTTGAAAAAAAAGATCATCAAAATCTAAGCTGTTCGGCGGGGTTCCCTAATATTGCCAATTTTTGAGCTTTAGTTACTCCACTACTAAATCCATTACATTTTTTTTATTATCCTCAAATTTTAAAATTATTATTAACCTTTTGATTTTATATAATGTATATTGTTAACACGATTTTTATTTTTTGTTTCAGGTATGTAAACATTGGTTTTAGAAGAGACACGTAAAACATTTGGCTAATGGTTGTTTAAATAATTAAAATAATTAGTTAATTATCAAAAAAAAAAACCTATTTAATGAGGAATTGACGTTACAATCTGCAATTCCTTCCTACGGCTTACGGTTTACAAATTATGCAGGTATTTAATTTTTCATTGAACATTTACAGTTGAATTATCAGATTTTTCAAAAAAAAAAAAACGGCAAACTCTGCACTTCTTTGTGCATCTAATTTAAGGTTTTTTAATTAGTTACCATCACTCTTAACCGTAAGATCTGTCTTAACAAACAATTTCAATCATCCAATTATCACTGCACACCCAAACTCGATTGAGATAAATGTGCCGCTAAAAGGAAATTCACACAAAATAAAAAAAAAAAACAAAAATAAAAAGAAATGCGTTTACAAAATCCAGGAAATAAATTCCACTTAACCCAAAAAGGTAGATACTTCGTATGTGCTTGTGCAGTGCAGGGTGTTTCTACAGTAGCCTGTATTACTAAAAAAAAAAAATGTTTATGACCAAAATTATGTACAATGCTTTAAATTACTGTACAAAAAAGGTTTTAGAAATAGTATTTTGATACTGAACTTGCAAAATTTTACTGAATTTTGAAATATTTGAGTTTTGAATAAGAGAAATATGGGGAAGAACACAAAACTCATTAATTTAGTTTTCTATAAAAAAATTAATTGGAGTTTTTTTTTTACTCTAAAAGGTCCGTTTTCAAATAATGTTAGGTATGTCTGACCCCCTTAAAATAAGAAAACTGAAATTAAAGGGTTCAAAATTTATGGAAAGATTTCACGCGGTGGCAACATTTTTTACTGTTAAATACATGACTTTTTACCAGTTTTAAATTTATTTGGCAGCTATCTTGACACGCACGCCCTTGTTATACATTTAAAAAAGGTAAAGATTTACTCTAACGAAGAAAAAAATAACAAAAATAATAAAAATTATTTAAATTATTTCTACCTACTGCTATTTTATTTATTACAATCGAAATCAGGGTTCGAAAGCTATAGCTAAATAAAAACATAAGTTTTACCAAAAAATTTCGTTTTGATCAGAAACGACATAAATCCAGCGACTTTAAAGGCTTAAAAACCCGCTTAGACCTAAAAAAAAGTTTATATCTTAAATGCATCTTAGGCTAGATTATAACTCAGCATACTCAAAATTTGAAGTGTTGTGATATTTTAAGTAAAAAACAGTTTTTTGTTGCTCCTGAAAAGTTTATGCTCATGGACTTATGTCGTTTCTGAAATAAACGATTCATTTGCCATGTACTTTCTTTATCAGAATCGTTATAGTCGTTTTTGAGAAAAAAAAACAGGCTTTCCAGCAGCTCGAGATTTTAAGAATTAACTAAGCTACTATTTTGTGTAACATTGTCTAAAACCTTGATTTTTGTTCAAGCAACAAGCAACTAATATTTTCTGTATAAAAAAGCAAAGGCGTTCCTAAAATTCCAGAAATAAGTTAGTTGTTTCAAATAACCTTATTTTTTTAATTACAAAACATTTGAAATTATGTGCCAAGTAAAACCATAAAAAAAACTGCAAGTTAAATTCATTGACTCGAAACACCCTGTACATTATTTACGCCATTGGATCAAGGTTAAAACAAAATGTGATGTGTTTTTCGTTTTCGGGATGTTCGTACGTCAGACAAATTTATTTGAGCCGTTGATTTTTCTGAAATCATTCAAAAAAAAAAAAAAAAAAAAATTGGGTGCAATGTCGTTCATTGCCTGTCATGTGGGGTTTTTCAGAAAAAAATATTCTTAAGAATTTAGGTATGTATATGGCCAAACTAAAGTTCCCAATTAACTGTCAAGTGATAAGTTGAAATTTTATTTTTTTTTTACTTTTCGTTTTTTTTTTTTTTTTTTTTTTGTTTTTTTTTTTTTATGAAATGATGACCATGATTGTGGTTTCGTGTTCTTAGTAAAAAGATTTTGCTTGCATTTAAATCTGACAAAAAGAAGTGTAAAAGGGAATCAAAAAGTGAAGGGCATATGCCAAAAAGGGCTCACCTTAATGCCGGAAGAAGTCATGCTTTAACCAGTTGAAGAATTTTTTTTTGTAAATGGGATTGTATAGGGAGTGAAAGACAACCTACTCGTTTATGAATGTGTTTTTGTTGTGCGTTTATTGAGGCCATCTGCCAATTAAGGAACAAAACGAGAAAAGGTTTTATATTTTTGCTTTGCTAATTTTCCAAAAAAAAAAAAAAAATTAAAGAATTTTGACTTGCATTTGAAGGCAATTAAAAATTGGTTGAAGTTTTTTTCTGGGCTTTGGATAATATTTATTTTTGAAGTAAAAAAATAATTCTGTTTTTTTTTCAGAACAAGTTTTGATTTTTAGTTTCCTACTCTCATATCTTGACTCAATGTCTACTTTATACTTCCAATTGCACCTAATCAAAAGCGAAAGTCAAACTTGTTGCAATTAAATAATAATTATTGTTTATGTAAAATTGTTTTGGCAGTTTAAATTAGTAATTGATTGACTAAAGTGCATGTGTGCAACTCTCGCCGTCATTTTCATCGAAAAACAACAACAACTCTAATGGAATGCATCGACAAAAAAAAAAAAATAACAAACAAGAGTGCCACCGATATGCAACACGAACGAAATCAAGCTGTCGCCGATTAATCGCTGTGTACAGAATTTCTTTTTTTTTTTAAATTTTTTTTTTTGTTAAAAAGCTCGTTGGTTCAGTATCGGTTATGCCATAGCGCATTCGCGCATGTGGTTATCGAACAGATTAATCTAACGAAGAACGATCGTATGGCATGAGATTGTTTGTGTGTGTTTGTGGTGCAACTTGCTTATAAGTTGCTGCAACTGCTCCACATCAGAGTCCAATTATCAACAGGTGATGAATGATAACGTGTGATAGGGAAAGTGTGTATAAGTTGTTATGTTTTTGCTCCAGTCTTGTTAACATATTTAACAACTTTTTTGTTTTTTTTGAGGTGGTTATTGGATTGAAGAATTTATACAGTTGAAATTAATTGCGCTTTATGACTTATTTTTTTTGAAACTCTTTATCTTATGTACTCTATGTTATGTTTTGTATCCAAACAGCTTAAAAAAAACTAAAATTGGTTAGGATTTGACGAAGAAAGAATTCTTCTAATAATCAAAAAAAAAATTTGCCCCTTAATCCAGATATTGAAAAAAAAAACGAAAATATGCAGTTTTACTATGTTCTATTAACCCTCTTAAACTTATTAGGTCCCAAGAAAAGTATATTTTTTTTTTTTTGTTACACAGTGTAATGTTACGCATACGCCACAGTGACCCAAGTCGATGAATTGTTTAAAAACGATTTCTCAACACTTAAATGAAATATTAAATTGACGTCATTTGTGCAGTTACTATTGGCAAACAAATAACAAGAATAATTTTGAAAATTGAGCACAATTAATAGCCTTCAGAATATAACAAAACGTTTTAAATTGCTTGACGATTAAAAAAAAAAAAGTATTGTTTAACTTCTTCAGTTTGAAAATATATGTAATGTGATAGTCACACAGGCCGGTCAATTTTTAATTTTCTAGTATTTTCTTCTAGATCTTGTGCCTGTCGTAAGACGGCTTCTGATTTATTTTTATTTCCTGTACAATATAGAATTTTTAAAAATCGTTTTATTTTTTCATTCAAAATAAAAAAAAAATGGTATGCTAACCATACAAATAAATTGCACTACTGGCTCGCAAGTTCCAGCTCTTATGTATGTTTAAAGTTTTTTTTTTTTGGAATATTTGGACTTTTTAAAAATTGATAAACAAATTTTTAAGAAATAAAAAAATAATAACAACATAAAAAATAATGTTAAAATTGGTTTAAAATTACAAAAACATTTAATTATTTTCACTTTTAAATGAAGTATCTATGCCATTGAATTTCTCGTATAATAAAGATTTTTTAGGAATTTTTTTTAATAACCGTTAAAGCTGTTTATTTAAAAAATAGTTAATTTTTTTGTATAAAAACAGATTGCTATGCCATTTAATATTAAAAAAAAAAAAACACTAAAATTTACGGGAATTCGTATGAATTTTCTATAAATTTAAGTGTTATTACTCTTGCTCTGTACGGCAAGTATCGGTTTCGTGTCAAATAAAATGCACGACTGGGTCGCACGAACTTGTTCTTAGAGTTAAAGTTGCTTCAATTTTTAAGACTTTTTATATAGAAATTTGGAAAAAAAAAAAATAAAATTCGCTTTAAAAAAAAAATAAAAACAAGTATGCAGTTTTGATTGATATATTAACATGCATTTTTAGAAAAAAAAAAATTTTTAAATCGTTAGAGCCGTTTTTAAAAAAACTAATTTTTTATAAATAATTTTTTGGAAAAAAAGTTTTAAAATAAAATTGGTATGCCATTTTGTAGAAATCACTAATCAACATCTAAAAACAAAATTTCAAAAAAATTCAATGTCCGGTTTTCGAAAATTTGATTTTTCAAAAAAAAATTTAAAATATAAATAAAAAAATTTAAAAATCCAAAAATTATTTTTTTGGAAATTTTATTTTTGGTTTATATTTAAATTCTATAAATGCTTCTTCACAGTTTCGTTGAAATCGAATAAGCAGTTTCAGAGATAATCGGATTTGAAAAAAAAAACCGTTCTATGGCAGGTACGGTTAATAATGATTTTCAAACAAAAATTTTTTCATTGAAAGATAGACCTTAGCTTAAAACTAACATTTGAATTTTTTAAACAAAATCCTTGTAGCTGTTTTCGAGATATTTCAATTTTACTTAAATCGGTAGGTATATGACAAGTACCGTTATTTTTGGTCCAAAAAAATTATTCCAAAAACTCCTCTGGAGAGTCGCCAAATAACGCTACATACCAAGTTTGACATTAATCGGTCCATCCGTTTAGGCTGTAGCTCCTTATACAGACAGACAGACAGACGGACTTCCGGGACCCACTTTTTTGGCATTGTCTACCATCGTAATGTCATGGAAAAATGTTATCTCAACTTTTTTTTTTTTTGTACGAATGCATAACTTGATATGTAGTACCTATATCGCAAGTTCAAAACTAACATTACAATGATGAAGAAGTCTAAAAAAGTGGTTTTGGTACAGACATTTTTTTTAGTAATATCCAAGGTTGTTTTTTTGTATATCTAACTTAGAACTTGTACTTCCCATCAAAATTTTTCGAGTTATTGCATTTTTCTCGAAAACGGTTTTATCGATTTTTATAAATAAAAATTTCTATTCTAACAAAACTTAGTTTTTCTTGGCGTTGTTGTTTTTTCGAAAACCGATATTTTAGTTATTTTCGTTTATTTCGTTGATGTCTTGAACGATTTTACATCATCTTTACAGACATTTATTTCTCATCATTCTAAATGATTTTGAATTGGGCAAAATAAAAAAAAAATATTATTTTTTTTTTTCTGATATCTAACCAAAACGACGTGCGATCCAGTCGTGCATTTAATTTTTTATTTGCGCTTCAATTTTCATGTGTGTTGGGTATTTTTTCACGCCAGAAAAAGTTAAAACATCAAGACCGCTTTGATTGAATATTTTTGTTTTTTGCTGTTAAGAATTTGATAGATGAAAAATTATAACCTGGTCAGATACTATTAGAAAACATATGTAAGTCCATTATCATAAGTAAAAAAATCGGTTACTTTTTTCATTTGACGTTTTAAACAATAATAATACTGTAGAAAGACAGAAAAAAAAACGTTCCATCTGCACCAGTGACTGACATTTTTAAGTGTTTGTAGTTACGAGTATCCAGATTGAAGGATCGTTTAAATCATTGCACAACTACAACTTCCTATAAAATGTCATTACAGAATACAGCATTTCAATTGAAATTATCTTCAAAAAAAAAAAAAGAAACGAAACGAAACGAAAAAAGTAAACTTCAGCTCAAAGTAAAATTACTCTCTGTCATCATGACATTCCCAATTCAATTCACTGGCAAAGTTGTCATCCATTAACCACAAACAAGGCAGTGCACAGCGCACAGTGCAGTTGTCATCATGCACCTCCACATACTTTTTTTTTGTGTGTGTGGTTAGTTCAGTCTTTTCTTGAGCAATCTCCCATCACAGAATTGCTTTGCAATCGGTGGTGCTTTTAACTTTTTTTTTGTTTTTTTTTGTCAAGTTGCAACATCCCTTGCCATA
The DNA here is from genome assembly GCF_945859705.1 of Episyrphus balteatus. Lineage (NCBI taxonomy): Eukaryota > Metazoa > Arthropoda > Insecta > Diptera > Syrphidae > Episyrphus > Episyrphus balteatus. Next base: position 5,035,307 of record NC_079137.1, on the reverse strand, counting down.
TAACTCGTTGTCGGTCGTCGCACAAATTGCATACCAACGTCGCAGCACCGTTGCATCGTTGATAATTGTACCTACTTTCAACAACTTGTTCGAAACGTAATTAAGGGCACCATCCACGGCGCGGCGGTGGTAGACGGCGGCGGCGCGGCGATTGCGAACGGCGACGGCAAAGACTTGCAAAAAAAAAAACACACAAACTTGTTGTCATTTCAAACAATTCCGGTATTTTTTTGTCTTTTTTTTTTTAGTTCAATCATCAACAACCCCTTTGTCGTCTTCTTCTTCTTCCTTTCGAGCGGTTCGTTGGCGATGCATAGAAAAATTGACAATTTCGTTGGGAATTTTTTTTCCACTTTCTACGCTTCGAAGGCATCGTGTAACGCGTACAAAAGCACATTGCTGCAGCCTTTGGAACGGAATTTCCTGATTCCATAAGAGATTGAAGCCGAGGATTGCGCATGCGTGATGACAGTGTAATGTCCTATGATTTGATTAGTGGAATTAACTGTCAATCACTTAATTGAAGTTGAATAGTTCCTATATAAGAAAAAGTAATACTTGTAAAAGCCATAAAAGGCGGTTAGGGCTCTTAAGATACCTCACAGAAAAATGTAACTAATTGAAATGTGGAGGTACACACAACTTCAAGAATAAAGATTTGTTTAATGGGTATATACAATTAAAGAAGAAAAACCAGTCCAAAATCCTCCTACTGGTACACAAAATAATCCACCATCATCCCACATCCGGTTGATCCAAATACGCATTCCCAAAGCGCTCCTTTACATCTGAATAATATTTCTGATTTCAAGTCAATTCCCAGTATCTAAATCGAGTCCTCTACGATTGATAAAGCCTGAATTATACTTCACAAACTCTTAAACCTGATGCATATACCTACTAGTTCAAAAAGGTAATAAAAGTTGCCATATTAATGGATTCATTTAGACACAAAAATAAAAAATCTTGTAATCTTGAATTTGCTCTAGAAAAAAGACTATAAATCGATGGTTAGAGAAACTACTCCTTCTTTTTTGTTTTGCCTACAACACCTGTTGTCAGGGCTGGATTGATCTCAGATGGTAGAAGAAAAATGAGGAACCTTAAAACCGGGCGGTGCGGTGCTTCATCCCCACACGGAGAAAAAGACCAGAGAATTTCTGCATGTTTTTCTACCAAGATGACCTCCGTCTTAAATAAAGCGAAAATCTACTTAAATTAACATGAAAATCCTGTTATTATCACCCTAAATTATGTGGATTTCAGCTTAATTTAAAACGAAAATCATCACAAAAATTGTGTTTTTGAAAGTTCAAAATTTGATATCTCAAAAACTTTGCACGTTAAAGCCATTCTAATACTAGATTCAAATAAAAAAGAACAAAGACCATTAGAAAAGAATATTTTGGTTTCTATGGAAAAATATTTTTCGCCATTCCCCAATATTTTCTGTCATTTACAGAAAAATTGATCTTAAAAAGCGTTTTTTTTTTCAATTTTTCTCAATATTTTCTAAAACAAGAGCAAAGTTTTTCTACAAAATCTTAAATAAAATATTTTAATCTAACAAACTTCCAAACTTTTCAAAAATCAAAAATTTTTTTTATTGAAAAAATCAAATTAAATTCGTCAAAAATCCAAAAATTATTATTTTACTTAAAAAAAAACTTTAAAATAGGTAAAAAACATAACAAAGTAATTTTAAAACAAGTTTTGTTAAAATCCAACCATTTTTGTAAAAGAAAAATAAAAAAAAAAACCAAAAAATTCTATTTTTACATTTTTCTCAATATTTTCCAGGTTTGAACAAAAGTTGTCGACATTTTTTATTATATATCGCACATGTAGTACAAAAGTGTCACAACTCAAAAAACACATTTTTTTAGTTTTTGACAAAAAAAAAATATTTGAAATTTTCCCGGACAAATCTATCTAGTTGCCATTGATATAATTTGAATAGTTTTTATTCCAGAAGGTAAAATGTCGTTTTAGATGTTTCATTTGAAATAAAAAGTCCTTTGACAAAAATGACATATTTTTAGTTGTGACGTGATTCTTGTTGGAAAAAGTTGTTTCATAATAAGTATTAAAAGTGTCTTAATTTGAATTGTGTCATTTTAGTTGTACCATTTTCAAGAAAATCGAGTGTTGCATTTTGAATTGAAACACTTTTGCTGAATTTTCTGGGGCAAAGCATTTTTTTCATTTTTAATTGTGACATTTTAGTTGATTGAGGTTACCGTATCCCCTTTGTATTATTTTAAGTTACAACACTTTAGATAAATGAAAAGTTGTAATTTAGAGTTAATACAGTTTTGTTGTTGATTTAAAAATATTGCTTTTTAATCAATTAAATCCCAAATGCTTCCAATTTTTTATCAAACCTTAAGCTAGCTAGGGCAGATATTTTACAAACACTTCAACTCAAAACAAATCCTATTTTCATACATTTTTTGATGTTTTTCGAGTTATGACACTTTAGACGAAAACATGCTGACTTCAAAAAAGTCTGAAATTTTTTAGCAATTCGCCTAAAAATCCAAAATTAAAATTTTTCCTTCGTTGTGTTCTAAACAATATTTTGACATGAGTAAGGTGAATAAAATATTTCAACGGCTTATAGGTTATTAAGCTAGTCTCAAAAAAAATGTTGGTTTCCTAACGTGAGTATCTCAAATCCCTGTTGTGATTCATCTCACCGAAATCTCTTATATAATGTGATTTTGTGCTTCGGTCTTATAGTTTTACTAAACCTATGTTTTTTTTACGACGGTGTTTATAATGAGATCCATGAGTACCTCAAGATAAACGGTGCTACCAAAGAGAATTTCTGAATAATTTCATATTCCAAATAAAGTTAAAGTTTTCAGTTTAAGATAAGGAAAGGCTCCAAAAGAGGTGTGATGAATAAACGACATTGTATTGAAATAATATTCAATAATTTTTTCTTAACAAAATATGAAAGCGGTGAAAAAACTTGATAATTATTTAGAATCAAGTACAACATAACTGTCACAACTCAAAAAAAAATTGTCTAAAGTGGCTAAACTCAAAATAATACATTATTTTTTGTGTACAAAGATCACCAAAATTGTCACAACTCTAAAAACGTGAATTTCCAAGGTTTAAGATAATTCAAATGATGCTGGTTGTCTGAATTTGGTTAAAAGTATATTTCCTCTTCTAAAAATTAACTAATTAATAAATATACTCATTCTATTCTCGGTAAGTTTATCGCCTCTATTAAACAATGAAGATTTTTGAGTTGTGACACTTTTGTACTACATGTGCGATATATTTTATTTAATAGACTTCAAGAAACAGTAAAATCAAAAGAAATGTAATTTTCACAATTTGTTGTTAAACTAATTTGACTGGCTTAATCAAGTAAATGAATGGGTCGCTGTGGCGTATACGTAACATATTTATCTAAAGAATGATCGGTCATTCGATACCTAGAGCTCGAAAATAACGATTCGCTTTAATTTTCATTCGTTTTCTCACTAAGAGATATCACATTTGGCTTTAACATTTTGGTATTGGTAAAAAATGTATTGGTACAAGATGGTTTCTTTTTTATGACTTGTTCTGATTGGGAGCGGGTCAAAATTCTGGCTTCAAAATTCTGGTTTTCAAAATTCTGCTTTTTTCAAGAAAATTCTGTTTTTCAAAATTCTGCTTTTATTATATTCTGTCTTTCAAAATTCTGCTTTTTAAAATTCTGCTTTTAAAAATTCTGCCAGCATTTTTTTTAAGAAAAAAATTCTGCTAATTCTGTTTTTTTTTTTTCAAAGCATACGCGTTTACTTAACAAAAATACACCTCATTAATGCATATTAAGTTTGGTACTTTCCTTACTGCCTAGAAGACTGACTTTTTTATAACTCACATCTACAATATACCGTTGAAAACTAATTAGAAACGATGAAGAATATTCCTTTGCTTATTCAGTTTTTGAATATTAATTTTTATTTGATCAGTTAAAAAATTTTCAATTATCATTTTTCGAAGATATTTATCATTAAAGACCTTTTCTCAATATTTTTAAATTTATTGATTTATCAAAAAATAAATTAATACCTATAACAAAACATAGTACCTACCTACTCGTAAGTAAGTTATCTGAAAAAAGCAGCAAATTTTGCGCGTGCTTTTTAACATTTTCCAAACCCTTTTTTAATTTTTTTTTCAGAATTTTGTAAAACAGAATTATGAAAAGCAGAATTTTGAAAAGCAGAATTTTGAAAAACAGAATTTTGAAAAGCAAAATTTTGAATGCAGAATTTTGACCCCAACCCGTTCTGATTTATTTTCAAAAATATCACACTTGTTTTCAACTTTCCTATGAAAATTAAACAAAACGAACCGTTTACGTAAATTTTCACTGAAATATTATATGATCTCCAAAAATATACCAAACTACTGGGAAGTCATAAAAAACCACTACAATTTTTAAGACTTTTCATATAGAAATTTGCCAAATTCATATGAAAAAACAAATTAAAAAACACTCAAAATTCGTTTTTCAAACTAAAATAACAACATGTACAGTCAAATTGAACTCCAAAATAAGTATGCAGTTCAATTTTTGCAATTTTATAAAAAATATTTTTAAAATCATTAGAGCAGTTTTTTAAAAAATTAAATTTTTATAAATAATATTTTGAAAAAAAAAAAAATGTTTAAATAAAATTGGTATGTCATTTTGTAGCTATTATTTATCAACACCTAAAACCAAAGTTCCAGAAAAAATCAATGTCACGTTTTCGAAAGTTTGATTTTTCAAAAAAAAAAACTTTTTTTTTTAATCCAAAAATCAAATTTCGTTGAAATTCAATTTTAGTTTCCTCAGTCAGTGAATGGGTCACTGTGGTGTATGCGTAACATTTTGTTCTTAAAGTTAGGTTAGTATATAGTTCTTCTAAAAAAAAACAATGCATATCTTATGCGAGAGATTTTTTTTTTAATTTTTTCCGTAAAAAAAATTTAACTCACCACAGCTGTAAACTAAAATCGAAAAAAAAAAATATATTCACCACGATTTTTTTTCCTCGCAAAACAATGTGCATCCTATTGTTTTTGCGGGAAAAAAAAAACTTACAATTGTCATCTGTTCACCACAGACATTTAAAAAAAAAAAAAAAAAATAACTTCATCACTTATTTTTTTTTTTTTATTGAATCCAATTTCTTTTAGACATTATTAACATATTAACGATTTGTTATATTAACATATAACAAATCGTTATGTTAATAGACAAAAACCACTAAGGTTATTATTTTGAGAGAAATTTTTCATTGGGCGTCAAGAAAAATAATCTTTTCATCGAAAGAATAAAATAGCTGGTGATTCTCAAAACTGAGCACATTATTTACCCAATCGACTTATTCCTCTCCAATCCATCCCTGTCTAATGCTTCTGGAATTCAACAAATCAACTTATATATGTAGGTAAGCTAGCTTCTTCAATGCAAATTATACCAAGTCTCCATTAATAAGCAATCACCTTTTGGCTGACTTTAACTGCATTAGCATTTATGAAATTTCCACAGACATCATGCCATCGATATAAGAAAAAAAAACAAAAACCTGGTCAAGATCAGTCCGGTCCCTATATTCCAGCTCTATAAATAAAGAAAAAGCCTCCACGCATCGTAGCATCATAATAAACACGTTATAGAATTAACCATCCAGCAGCAGCAGAAAACTTCAAGACTATATATTCTCCTGGTGCTCAGTCATTTCATTAAATTTAAATCTGGTTCTTATAAATATTACAAAAAACAACAACAACAACAAAAAACAACAACATTATCATGAATGAGTTTATTTATGAAGTGACTCCACATTCAAGTCTCACAGCATGATGATGAACGAACGCTCGCGCGCATCATCAGTAAAAAAAACAACAGAGGGGGGAGGCAGTGCAGTCATTAAAATTTACTTAGCGAGTGCCCAATCATTTTGGAGAGTTCCATCTTCTGCATAAACACAACAAGCACGAACTGATAGAACTCGACGTACTAACTAACCAAACCAAATCAACTTTGGACCGGTCTTTCTGGCGCTAATGGTTCTCACATCATTTTCGCCAGGATTGCGTGACAATCTTCATTTGCGGAGACCACAAAAAGATTGAATCGATCTACCAAACGAATATGTTGTATATTCTTTGGCATGCAGCGCTGTGATAATGAATGTACCAGATAAAGGGAACACGATATTTATATTATACGTTTTGTTTTGACAGCTGGCTACGTTATAAAAACGTAAAAGGTTTTTCAAATTGACAGTTGTTTGTAGAAATATTTTAGATTTTTTATTGAAATTTGGAAAAAGTCTCCACTGTCAAAAAAAAAGCTAAAAAATAGAACAAAACGTTGTTTGTAGAAATATTTTAGATTTTTTATTGAAATTTGGAAAAAGTCTCCACTGTCAAAAAAAAAGCTAAAAAATAGAAAATTGTCGGTCTACTTATTCAACTTGACGAAACTATCAATATAATTGAATAAGTACAATCTCAAGACAATAAACAAAACAACTACCAAAAAAGCCTTGAGGGTTTCATTTCCATTCAATAGTTCTTATATACACGTGTCTTACAACTTTTTTCTATAAAAGACAAGATTCTTTTAATAGCAATTGAAGCTTTCATCGGATTTGTTAACACTTGGCTAAGCACTGAATCGACACACGAACATTAAAAAAGATTGTTTTGACGACTCATTCAGTTAAAAATGGTTAAAATACCTTTAGGCTATATCATCGGAAACACTCCTGGAAGCCATAAATTAACTACAAAAGAGAAAAAATAGAATTAAATTTACACAACAATGAAGTGAGATGCTTCTGTGGAGCTTCGGGTTTTCTATTACAAATTGTTTATATTTTTAGCTGAGATCAAAATCATAATTAAACTTATGAACTCAGTTGGACTAATTTCTTTTTGCCGCTCCAGGGTGGGTTATCCCAGGCGTGGAAAGTTTAAAATTTAATTTATGGTTTCGGGATAATTGGTCAGTGGTTTGAAGATGATGCCCCTATTAATAGCTTATTTATAATTTTGGGACGTAATTTGGCGGTAATTTTGCAGGGAAAAAGGAAAGAAGTATCGGAAGCAGATAAAGTTCATATCAAAGTCTCGAAATAAGTTTTTTTTTGTTTTTTTGTTTTTTTTTTGAATTTTCGAACAAAAAAGCAGAAAAAAATGCATTTTCCAAAATTTCCTCCAAATCAATCGAGTGATACATCAAAAAAAAGATCTCTTTAAGCTTTATTATTAACTGAAAACTAAAAATTTCTTGGAAGTTTGATTCCTGAGATATTTTCAACCAAACATATTTTTTTCTTTCTTTTCCGAAGACGATATCTTTTGACCAAAATCTCGAAACAAGTTTTAGTTTACAGATATGAGTTCACAGGGAAAAGGCCTATGCATTTTGGTAAAAAATTACAAATTTATTTTTTTCAGATTTTTTAGAAAAAAATCAAGGTTGCCAAAAAAAAAATTCCATTTTCAAAAATGTCTTCCAATTCCATCGAGTGAGGTATCAAAAGAAAGGTCTCTTCATGCTCTTTTCACAAGTGAATTCCAAAAGTTTCTTTGAGATCGGGTTGCTGAGGTATTTGCATCTAAATATATATTTTTCTGATTTTCGGAAGCAAATTTGATCGGATTCTTTGCTTTGAACAATCTTTTTTTTGCAGTTAAACTTGGCCTAATTGATTTTCTGATTCTGATCTTCGGAAGCAATCTTTTTTTTGCAGTTAAACTTGGCCTAATTGATTCCTTGTGCATTAGGGTGGGTCAAAAAAATCGAAATTCTTTTTTTTTTGTATTATACTAATATCTTCTAAACTGTTATAGCAATCAATTTGATTCTAAGGAATTTTTTGTAGAACGTTTAAGCCCCTACAAGAATATATCTTGCTAATTTGAAAATAATGAAGTTTCAGTGAATTGGAAATTTTTTAAAAATATAAAATGTTTTTATATTTTTTTTTAACTTTGACCTCGAATATCTTTAGAATGGTTAGATTAATGAAAAAAGTTAATAAGACCATTTTTGTGGAGCAATCAATTTCCAACAAGAATATGTTTTGCGCGTTTGATTATTATAATTTTTCAATTTGTTACAAAATTAAGAACAAAAAACGAATTTTTAAAAATTTTCTCGATTTTTGGACCTCAAATATCTATTTAACGGTTAGATAAACGAAAAAAGTGTCCAAGGCCTTTTTTGTAGAGCGTTCAATTTCCTACAAGAATATGAAAAGAAATTTGGTAAAAAGTCAATTAATAAAAAAATTATTTTTGTTTAGTAGAAGCTGTAAAAATGGAAAATTGCAAAGCGGAGGACCTTCCCATTAATATAAAGAGCTCATATTTGGTGTGTATATTCTAGAGGTGTCTAGCAATCGATTTTTCGGAGTACCAAATCAAAAAAAAGAATTTCGATTTTTTTTGACCCACCCTATTGTGCATGTAATAAAATTCATAACAGACTTAAAGTCTATAAAAATGTTCGTCTAATACAGTCCTTCATTTTATAACAATGACTTTTCGATCCCAAATTTCTTCTAGTATTAGTAGTGACTTCAAATATTTGCCGATAGATTATTTTATTCCGCGTTTTCATTATTTAAATTTGTTAATCAATTAATTGGATAAACTACGATCGCATTGACATTTTCACATCGTCCTAAATAATTGTATGCCATCGGTTAACAATTTTCCAATCTGTCATGATTGACTCTATTTTTCATCTTTGCTTTCCATCGTTCTACTTGCATATGGCGCAAGCAAAGCACCCAAGAGGAATATACATTTACTTGCCTCATCCATTGAAATCTGAAAGAAAATTGAATCAGATGACCAAAGTGTGACTATGACCTAGAGAGTGGACCTTTCGTGAAATATATGCCACCTTTTCAGTGTGATAAAGAAATAAAAAAAAAAAAATTAGGAAAGAAAACCATCATCATCATCGTCACGACAATGAACTGAATTTTGTTTAAATCGAAGATTTTTTTTATTGTGATTTTTTTCCTTCAAGGAACAATGTTAAAAGACTTTCAAGTAAAATAACACAGAATATAATTCAGTAGTTAAAGCATTTTTAATACTTGTTGTTTTCAGAAAAACGATGTTTTCGTACTATTAAATACAGATATTCGCAAATAAGCTGCACTACACGAATGTAAAATAAATTAATTTAAAACCCGTTTAAAGTTATCATCAATTCTTCGAATATTTGCACTCTGTGAATCATTTTAAATATAATCTTTTTGTTTTAAGTGTTTAAAGGAAAATTATACATTTTGGTCCTTCGAGCCGGATTTCTCTTACATAACAATGTTGAAAATAGCATAGATCTTGTATGTTTGGGAGAAGTTACCTATTTCTTGCAGAAATATTCATGAATATGATCATCCAGACACAAATTACGTGCTTTATTTACACGGAGAAAAAATACCACCTAAAAACAATCTGATTCAGTATTAAATTAAGCGGATTTCTGCATATTTTTTTGGCAAAGAGATTTCGGCTTAAATTAAGTTGACAAATCTTCTTAATTTCTTGAATGTGCAAATTTAAAGTAAATCCACTTAATTTAAGCGGAAATCATCTTATTTTTATGTGTGAAACGTTTCAATAAAAAAAAATTTAAACCCATTGTGGATCGATTTTACAACTGTTGAGACACTCTACCATCAATCTATGTATCTAAAGCTGAATTCTGACGATAATTTTTTTAATTTTAGTAGATTTGATAAAAATTCACATTAAAATGAAAAAGTTCACCTTAAATTTAAGAGAATTCATGTGGACACCACTTACTTTAAATGGAAATCCTAAATTTAATAGAAATTAAGCGAATTCCACTTATTTTAAGCGGAAATCCTAAATTTAACAGATTTTAAGCGGATTCCACTTATTTTAAGCGGATACCCTAAATTAAACAGAATTTAAGCGGATTCCACTTATTTTAAGTGGAAATCCTAAATTTAACAGAATTTCAGTGAATTCCACTTATTTTAAGCCGAATTTTTACTGTTGCAAGGTGGTGGGATATCAAGTGGACATCATATTATTGTAATTGAATGATCCTATTCATACCATCGCTGCTATTCGCTCCCAAGTGTTACCTGGGTGAAGTTATTGCAATGTGTTGAATCAACCAACCATTGAATATTTTTCTGCCCAAACCGAATTCCATTAACACTTTCAGCCATTAAATGGTTATTTTTTTTTTTCACACTCAACTAACCCGAATGCACTTTCTATCATTTCTGTGGTCTCGTGTTTGGTCTCTTGGCCATCTAACGTTCATTGATGGCGTACTCTTGGTCTTGAAACAGGATGTTATATAGCTGAGCTAAGGTGATGCTGTTCCAATATATAAAAATATGCTTGCAGACATATTTTCCAATCAAAACATAATTAGTCGGATTAAGAGTGGAATTTCACTTGTCCATGTAGTCGACAGTGGTTGGATGGAAGTTATAGCATTCCATAAGATTGTCTAAACTTTAACTGTGTCTGTGTTTGTGTGTTGGTTTGAAATATTTCACATTTTGGTGCACATTGTTGAGTTTAATGAGTTTTGAATGCATATTAATTTAATGGTGGTTGAGCATTTTGTATTTTGTATTTTGTGATGAAGTGTGGTAATATCAATTTTTATCTTCTCTTCTCAAGTCAAAACGATTAAAAGCAAGTAAGATAATTGATTTCGTTTAGACGCTTCTTAACAACTTTTACCCAAATAATTGAAACATGGTAGAAGGCATTTGCTCGAACATACGTAAAACGGCTCTGATGCATGTTAATAGCTTTTGAAGCCAATTATTGGTTATTATTTTAATTTGAATCTAACAGAAAAATATATAATTTCGAAAAGTGCAGAAGAATATGTGTTAATTGAATTGAGTTACTAAAATATGTTAATTACTTGCATTTCCATAAAAATCAATTAAATGATGAGGTTAATAGATTTGATTTTCTAGAAGCCCAAACGTTTACAATTTTTAACCGCTTTGATTTTGTTTCTTTTTTTTTTTTAATTCATTTATTTTCCATTGCAAGCAAAAAAAAATTGTTGCATTAAAAAAATGTTATTGCAAATGAAAAATATTTGCATTGAAAATGAAATTTTTATTGCAAATAAAACCAATTTTGCCATTAAGAAAGAAATTATTGCAAACTCAAAATTTTCTGCATTAAAAAAAAAATAAACGCAAAATGTGTGCCTTAAATATTATTTTAAATATTCGACAAAATGTTCAATATTATAGTTTAAACTCTTAAATATCTAATGTATTGTCAAATAGCTAAAAATGTAAGAAATTCGACGAATTAAAAAAAAAAAAAATATTTAAGACACACATCTTGTGTTGATTTTTTTTTCTCGATGCAGAAAATTTTGTATTTGCAAAAAATTCGTTCTGCCCTATGTGGGTCATGCCCCATGACATTTGAAATGACCCTTATGGGTCATGCCCCACGTGGGGCATTTGAAATGCCCCATACGGGTCATGCCCCACGTCGGTCATGCCCCATATGGGTCATGCCCCACGTGGGGCATTTGAAATGCCCCATACGGGTCATAACCGACGTGGGGCATTTGAAATGCCCCATACGGGTCATGCCCGACGTGGGGCATTTGAAATGCCCCATATGGGTCATGCCCCACGTGGGTCATACCCGACGTGGGGCATTTGAAATGCCCTATATGGGTCATGCCCCACGTGGGGCATTTGAAATGCCCCATATGGGTCATGCGCCACGTGGGGCATTTGAAATGCCCCATATGGGTCATGCCCCATGTGGGTCATGCCCCATGTGGGTCATGCCCCACGTCGGTCATGCCCTACGTGGGGCATTTGAAATGCCCCATATGGGTCATGCCCCACGTGGGGCATTTGAAATGCCCCATAAGGGTCATGCCCCACGTGGGGAATTTGAAATGCCCCATATGGGTCATGCCCCATGTGGGTCATGCCCCACGTCGGTCATGCCCCATATGGGTCATGCCCCACGTGGGGAATTTGAAATGCCCCATATGGTTCATGCCCCACGTGGGTCATGCCCCATGTATGTCATGCCCCACGTCGGTCATGCCCCATATGGGTCATGCCCCACGTGGGGCATTTGAAATGCCCCATATGGGTCATGCCCCACGTGGGGCATTTGAAATGCCCCATACGGGTCATGCCCCACGTGGGTCATGCCCCATGTGGGGCATTTGAAATGCCTCATATTGGTCATGCCCCACGTGGGTCATGCCCCATGTGGGTCATACCCCATATGGGTCATGCCCCACGAGGGCCATTTGAAATGCCCCATACGGGTCATGCCCCACGTTGGTCATGCCCCATGTGGGGCATTTGAAATGCTCCATATGGGTCATGCCCCACGTGGGGCATTTGAAATGCCCCATACGGGTCATGCCCCACGTGGGGCATTTGAAATGCCCCATATGGGTCATGCCCCACATGGGGCATTAGTAATGCCCCATATGGGTCATGCCCCACGTGGGGCATTTGAAATGCCCCATATGGGTCATGCCCCACGAGGGCCATTTGAAATGCCCCATACGGGTCATGCCCCACGTTGGTCATGCCCCATGTGGGGCATTTGAAATGCTTCATATGGGTCATGCCCCACGTGGGGCATTTGAAATGCCCCATACGGGTCATGCCCCACGTGGGTCATGCCCCATGTGGGGCATTTGAAATGCCTCATATTGGTCATGCCCCACGTGGGTCATGCCCCATGTGGGTCATACCCCTTATGGGTCATGCCCCACGAGGGGCATTTGAAATGCCCCATACGGGTCATGCCCCACGTTGGTCATGCCCCATGTGGGGCATTTGAAATGCTTCATATGGGTCATGCCCCACGTGGGGCATTTGAAATGCCCCATAAGGGTCATGCCCCACGTGGGGAATTTGAAATGCCCCATATGGGTCATGCCCCATGTGGGTCATGCCCCACGTCGGTCATGCCCCATATGGGTCATGCCCCACGTGGGGAATTTGAAATGCCCCATATGGTTCATGCCCCACGTGGGTCATGCCCCATGTATGTCATGCCCCACGTCGGTCATGCCCCATATGGGTCATGCCCCACGTGGGGCATTTGAAATGCCCCATATGGGTCATGCCCCACGTGGGGCATTTGAAATGCCCCATACGGGTCATGCCCCACGTGGGTCATGCCCCATGTGGGGCATTTGAAATGCCTCATATTGGTCATGCCCCACGTGGGTCATGCCCCATGTGGGTCATACCCCATATGGGTCATGCCCCACGAGGGCCATTTGAAATGCCCCATACGGGTCATGCCCCACGTTGGTCATGCCCCATGTGGGGCATTTGAAATGCTTCATATGGGTCATGCCCCACGTGGGGCATTTGAAATGCCCCATACGGGTCATGCCCCACGTGGGGCATTTGAAATGCCCCATATGGGTCATGCCCCACATGGGGCATTAGTAATGCCCCATATGGGTCATGCCCCACGTGGGGCATTTGAAATGCCCCATATGGGTCATGCCCCACGTTGCGCATTTGAAATGCCCCATATGGGTCATGCCCCACGTGGGGCATTTGAAATGCCCCATATGGGTCATGCCCCACGAGGGGCATTTGAAATGCCCAATACGGGTCATGCCCCACGTTGGTCATGCCCCATGTGGGGCATTTCAAATGCGCAACGTGGGGCATGACCCGTATGGGGCATTTCAAATGACCCACGTGGGGCATGACCCATATGGGGCATTACTAATGCCCCACGTGGGGCATGACCCATATGGGGCATTTCAAATGCCCCACGTGGTGCATGACCCATATGAAGCATTTCAAATGCCCCACATGGGGCATGACCAACGTGGGGCATGACCCGTATTGGGCATTTCAAATGCGCAACGTGGGGCATGACCCGTATGGGGCATTTCAAATGACCCACGTGGGGCATGACCCATATGGGGCATTACTAATGCCCCACGTGGGGCATGACCCATATGGGGCATTTCAAATGCCCCACGTGGTGCATGACCCATATGAAGCATTTCAAATGCCCCACATGGGGCATGACCAACGTGGGGCATGACCCGTATTGGGCATTTCAAATGCCCCACGTGGGGCATGACCCATATGGGGCATTTCAAATGCGCAACGTGGGGCATGACCCATATGGGGCATTTCAAATGCCCCACGTGGGGCATGACCCATATGGGGCATTACTAATGCCCCATGTGGGGCATGACCCATATGGGGCATTTCAAATGCCCCACGTGGGGCATGACCCGTATGGGGCATTTCAAATGCCCCACGTGGGGCATGACCCATATGAAGCATTTCAAATGCCCCACATGGGGCATGACCAACGTGGGGCATGACCCGTATGGGGCATTTCAAATGGCCCTCGTGGGGCATGACCCATATGGGGTATGACCCACATGGGGCATGACCCACGTGGGGCATGACCAATATGAGGCATTTCAAATGCCCCACATGGGGCATGACCCACGTGGGGCATGACCCGTATGGGGCATTTCAAATGCCCCACGTGGGGCATGACCCATATGGGGCATTTCAAATGCCCCACGTGGGGCATGACCCATATGGGGCATGACCGACGTGGGGCATGACATACATGGGGCATGACCCACGTGGGGCATGAACCATATGGGGCATTTCAAATTCCCCACGTGGGGCATGACCCATATGGGGCATGACCGACGTGGGGCATGACCCACATGGGGCATGACCCATATGGGGCATTTCAAATTCCCCACGTGGGGCATGACCCTTATGGGGCATTTCAAATGCCCCACGTGGGGCATGAACCATATGAAGCATTTCAAATGCCCCACATGGGGCATGACCAACGTGGGGCATGACCCGTATGGGGCATTTCAAATGCCCCTCGTGGGGCATGACCCATAAGGGGTATGACCCACATGGGGCATGACCCACGTGGGGCATGACCAATATGAGGCATTTCAAATGCCCCACATGGGGCATGACCCACGTGGGGCATGACCCGTATGGGGCATTTCAAATGCCCCACGTGGGGCATGACCCATATGGGGCATTTCAAATGCCCCACGTGGGGCATGACCCATATGGGGCATGACCGACGTGGGGCATGACATACATGGGGCATGACCCACGTGGGGCATGAACCATATGGGGCATTTCAAATTCCCCACGTGGGGCATGACCCATATGGGGCATGACCGACGTGGGGCATGACCCACATGGGGCATGACCCATATGGGGCATTTCAAATTCCCCACGTGGGGCATGACCCTTATGGGGCATTTCAAATGCCCCACGTGGGGCATGACCCATATGGGGCATTTCAAATGCCCCACGTGGGGCATGACCGACGTGGGGCATGACCCACATGGGGCATGACCCACATGGGGCATGACCCATATGGGGCATTTCAAATGCCCCACGTGGCGCATGACCCATATGGGGCATTTCAAATGCCCCACGTGGGGCATGACCCATATAGGGCATTTCAAATGCCCCATATGGGTCATGCCCCACGTGGGGCATTTGAAATGCCCCATATGGGTCATGCCCCACGAGGGGCATTTGAAATGCCCAATACGGGTCATGCCCCACGTTGGTCATGCCCCATGTGGGGCATTTGAAATGCTTCATATGGGTCATGCACCACGTGGGGCATTTGAAATGCCCCATATGGGTCATGCCCCACGTGGGGCATTAGTAATGCCCCATATGGGTCATGCCCCACGTGGGTCATTTGAAATGCCCCATACGGGTCATGCCCCACGTTGCGCATTTGAAATGCCCCATATGGGTCATGCCCCACGTGGGTCATGCCCCATGTATGTCATGCCCCACGTCGGTCATGCCCCATATGGGCCATGCCCCACGTGGGGCATTTGAAATGCCCCATAAGGGTCATGCCCCACGTGGGGAATTTGAAATGCCCCATATGGGTCATGCCCCATGTGGGTCATGCCCCACGTCGGTCATGCCCCATATCGGTCATGCCCCACGTGGGGAATTTGAAATGCCCCATATGGTTCATGCCCCACGTGGGTCATGCCCCATGTATGTCATGCCCCACGTCGGTCATGCCCCATATGGGTCATGCCCCACGTGGGGCATTTGAAATGCCCCATATGGGTCATGCCCCACGTCGGTCATGCCCCATATGGGTCATGCCCCACGTGGGGAATTTGAAATGCCCCATATGGTTCATGCCCCACGTGGGTCATGCCCCATGTATGTCATGCCCCACGTCGGTCATGCCCCATATGGGTCATGCCCCACGTGGGGCATTTGAAATGCCCCATATGGGTCATGCCCTACGTGGGGCATTTGAAATGCCCCATAAGGGTCATGCCCCACGTGGGGAATTTGAAATGCCCCATATGGGTCATGCCCCATGTGGGTCATGCCCCACGTCGGTCATGCCCCATATGGGTCATGCCCCACGTGGGGAATTTGAAATGCCCCATATGGTTCATGCCCCACGTGGGTCATGCCCCATATGGGTCATGCCCCACGTGGGGCATTTGAAATGCCCCATATGGGTCATGCCCCACGTGGGGCATTTGAAATGCCCCATAAGGGTTATGCCCCACGTGGGGCATTTGAAATGCCCCATGTGGGTCATGCCCCACGTCGGTCATGCCCCATATGGGTCATGCCCCACGTGGGGAATTTGAAATGCCCCATATGGTTCATGCCCCACGTGGGTCATGCCCCATATGGGTCATGCCCCACGTGGGGCATTTGAAATGCCCCATATGGGTCATGCCCCACGTGGGGCATTTGAAATGCCCCATGTGGGTCATGCCCCACGTCGGTCATGCCCCATATGGGTCATGCCCCACGTGGGGAATTTGAAATGCCCCATATGGTTCATGCCCCACGTGGGTCATGCCCCATATGGGTCATGCCCCACGTGGGGCATTTGAAATGCCCCATATGGGTCATGCCCCACGTGGGGCATTTGAAATGCCCCATGTGGGTCATGCCCCACGTCGGTCATGCCCCATATGGGTCATGCCCCACGTGGGGCATTTGAAATGCCCCATATGGGTCATGACCCATGGGGCATGACCCACGTGGGGCATGACCACTTTTTTTTTCTGTGCAAAACATTGTTGAAAAACTTCAAAAGTAAGCAGTAAGAACCTTCATATTGACTGCAATATAAAGATTTTCTACAAGATAAGTTCTTCTCAAGCTCTTTTTAGGTCATGAACTTTTTATCCAGGGGTTGCCTTATTAAAAAACTTATGTTGGGCTGATTTATAGACGCATTCTGATATTCCATACAAATTTAGACAAAATTGTACCTTTATTATAATATGCATTGTAAAATAACTTTATTTTGTATTTCTCTTTTTCTTTCAGTTATGCGCCCTAAACTGGATTAATGTTTGACACGCATGCCGGTCATAGGTGAGTTTTTATTTTTTATCAAAACTTGTTAAACTTTTTTTTTCAACCTGTTGTAAAAATGATTTCTAAAAATCTTGACACACTACTTAAGCTTCCTCTTATCTTTCATCTTCAATTTAACTTTTTCTTTCTAAAAGCCTTTAAAAAAGAATAACAACTATTAACCTAAAGAACACTTTCATCATCACAATCAAAACATTAAGCTACTCTCAGTTCTTTCAAGTCTCATAGTAAATCACTGTACAAATAGAAAAAAAATAAAACCTCTGAATACTGATCAATCAGCAGCATTCGGCCCTTTCTGGGAAAAGTAAAAGTATTTAAATCGCTCACTGATGGATCGCTAACATAACATTGCCGATCGCATATCACACAGAGCACTCGCGTGTATATTTCCGATCATTATTACATCCATAAAAGGGTTATAATCAAATCGGCAAGTCAGCAATCGATCAGAGACGAGACGAGACGAGACGATCGGATCGCATCCGATTGTTTCGATTTTCAGTTTCACTTTTCCCATCAACCTTGTCTAGATGGTGGAATTGGAATCTTGAAAAGTTCTTTTTGACTTTAGCCGACACACGTCAAGATCGTTAAATTAACATTCAAAGTGAATCAACCAGCCAACAAAAAAAAGGGAAAACAATAATTTAATTGACAGCGCGCGAGACATTCTTGGTATTCCCTTTGAGGGCTTAATGAACATAAAGTTAAGGTACTACAGTAAAATGCATTAAACTTTTAAGCAAATAAAAAAAAGGAAAGTAGTTTAATAAAAAGGTTGCTGACTGCAGCTTTTTTGATATGAATCAATAAAATGTCAGAATTGATGTGTACACTCTTCATAACTGTTGGCATAATTAAAAATTTTAACTTCCTAAACACGGGCTTATGTCCAAAAATATAAAAAGAAGAGTAAAGTAATTTGTAATGCAAAGACTGTTTAGACCTTGATGTCAATAAAATTTAACCATCACTTTTTTGATCATGTAACGTAGGTAATAAGTTTTCAGGTGTTGGACGTTGGAATTTAGTGTCGCAAAGTGGATTATTTTTATTAAGCGGAGACATATTATGTAATAAGTTTTTGTCTTCCTAGCAAATTTTATGACATTTATTCTGAGGTGAAGAACGTGTTTAGGTTTTTTTTAAGACAGAAACTCGAATAAATGAAAACATTTACACTTAACATTCTTCTCAAAAAACGGAAGACATGAAAATTATAATTTTAAAGTAAAACTTCTTTAACCGGAATCAAGATAATAAAAAAAATCGCTTGCGTTACGCAACAAATTGACATAAAACCAGTTTGAAGACTCTTGACAACCCAACTCACGGTTTTGCTTCTATAAAGCTTTACGGAACCTACCGTTGCGAAGCAAAATTGTTTGTAGCGCTTTTGATAGTTTGTTTAGTAACTCGCTATGTTTACTTAGTGTAACAAGAATCATTTGGACCTAAAAATATCAAGAATATCCTCTAGGGTTAGTTTATTGCATATTCAGTGATTGCGGAAATTAATAACGCGTTCTTACTCCTGAACACTGATTGAAAAACATAGCGACATGGGGGCATTGCGACGTTCGTTTTTCGAAACACCTATGATTCCGCAAAATGAGTTCGAATACGGAATACTCGGTAGAAAATAGAATTCGAATGAAAATCAGAGCAGTCGTGAAGTTTTTAAGAAAAAAAGATTTGCAGAGTGGAAAATTTTTCTCCCGAAGTATTTTTGATCGCTCGCAATTTTTAAAGCTGTTGCAAGTTTACCTAGAAGCAAATATACTGAAATAAACTGAGATAAGTTTTGCCAAAAACAATTGAACACCGAAGGTACAACATTTTATAAAATCCCATTCTCTTATCATTTTTACTCATTGGTTATTCCATACTTCTAAAACATTCAAAGCTTTACCAAATAGTAAATCACATTAAAGTTACTACCACCTCGAAGTCATGTCCAAACAGACTTGGTATCTGCCAGACAACACATTTTTCCACGTTATACAAAAATTGAACGATTTAACAAAGTAAATTGTTCCAAATTTGGTATGGAATTCAAATAAAACTGCAAAGCAATTTGTCAGCTCGTATACACCTCTCTATTTTTTTAAATTGAATGAATTTTCAAAAAAAACCTAAAACAACAAGCAGAAAAAAAAGTGAAAGACACACCACCACCATGTTGCAAAAAACTAGAGCACATCAACCAACATGGCGCGCAGAAAAATTTAATTTAATTTCCTCTTCGTTTTGTTGTGTCGTTGTGATGATGTTGATGGTGATCGTTGTGGTTTGGTCGTGCAACTCGTGTTTGGTGTGCTAATGAATTGTGTTTTAAGTCCATCTCGCGCGACCAAACGCTCACACTATTCCTATCCTATTGCCTATTCTGTATGCTTGCTTTGTGTTGTCTCTCTATCCGCCTTGAAAAAAGTAGCACCAAAAGACTTTGACCATAAATCACACCAATATGCCATTGTAACTCTCTTATATTCCAACTCCCGTCCACACCTTCTTTCCTCCTTCTCCTATTCTAATGCATGCTGGGCGACTTAAAGGCTTTTACAAGTTTGCCGGTGAAATTCACTTGCGCGCACCTCCCGAACAGAAGCAGACAGCTAGACTATGCCTCCCATCTTCCACCAAACAAAACTTTATGCCACATACAAAATAAGATCGTGTCGGACAAATTTGTGATCTGAGATCCAACAAAATGTGCAACAGGCAGCAGCAGCTGGTATTCACAAACGCCCCGACAACAATTCGCCGCACCAAGCACAGTCACACAACCAAGCTATCACCAATCCAAGAAAGTGTAGAAAAGGCGGATTTCTTAACGCGTTGTGTCAGACTTGGACACAACACACGCCAATTGAACTTTTGTTGCTGCCACAAATAATGGTTGTTCCCTCTGTGACTATACGATCTTACCCCGCTTATAACATCGAATTGAGACTTTTTTTTGTCTTGCCACTGATTTCGGCCAAAATAGGCGAAATTCTCTGTTTTCTGCATGGTTGATTAGATGCAATTTGCAACAACAACAATGAAGTGTAGTTGCCGGCGTGGTCGCGTGCGTTGTCCGTCTGAATCTGAATCTATGCCTCCCACTTGGCCATAGTCTCAAGTACTTCACTCACCTGCTCTTCGTTGATGGTTCAACTTGTATCCGCGCTTAATTAGTGTTCGATATGTTTTGTGTATAGCAATTAGGTGGAAGTATGGAAATACCTCACTAACTCGTAACTATGGGAGTTGTTTTGATGTCCACCAAAACCGGGTAAGCAATTAGGTCAATTATCTTGTCGTTTTTTTTTTTTTTTTGTCGTCAATAAGTGGGTTTGGAATATGTAACGATCAGAAACTAGGTAAAGGCTTTTAAACTCCCACATCTTGCAAATGAGAGGTTGGTAAAGTTGTTGAAAAATTGTAGAAATTCAAGAAAAGTGACAACACTTTTTATTTTAGAAGCACTATATATAATATTTTTAAACATATAGAAAATAAAGCGGGATGGAAGCCGCTGTACAATTATTTTTTTATATAAGGCGTTTACAAAACAAAGAAAAACTCGCTGACATTGATTTTCTGTTGAATATATTTATCCAACACGTTCATTTAACAAATTATTGAAATTTCCCATAAAGAAATTGTTCGTTCTTGTTGATTCTCATGGAATTGAGTCACCTACGATTTTTTATATTTTTTCGACGAAAAAAATCCCAGATTACGTGGTAGAGTTTGATGGCGGTTCGATAGCCTGAAGAACGCCGTGATTCACATCCCTTACTTTGGCGGACACTTTGTGGTGGAATAAAAAAAATTATTCGCATTAATTGAAGCTAATTAAATGCTAATTTGTTGCGCAAACCAAAAATGTGTACCTAGCTCGCATATTTTTTGAATTATTGGATTTTCCCTTAAAATAAGTCTGAAGTTAGCGGACAAAATCTGAAATGATTAAAAACAATGAGTTTAGTTGACCTCCAAATTTGTAGCTTTTAAAATGCTTTTCATAAACTTTTTGCAGCCTCAACAGTTTTTTTGATATTTGAAGTTCCACTAAAATAAGATTGAGTTTAGCAGACAAAAGTAGGAAAATTAATATTTTTTGATGCCTAGAACTGTAGCTCCACCCAGTAATGTTTTCTTTCAACTTAAAGTTTTAGAAGTGTTCTTCCGGTTTGATCAGGCCAGTGGAGACATTTTTAAAAAATCACATTTTTAAGTTTTTTCTTTTAAATACATTCTTTTTGATATAAACCCCAATTTTGTAGCTAAAACCGTTTTTAAAATATTCAAATTTTTCTTTAAAAAAGATACATAGCTCAAAAGTAACTTTTCAAAATCCAAAAAAAATGCGAAATTCAAAAATATTTTTTTTGCAGAAATTTGAAGTAACCTAGACTAAGACGAAACGCAAAAACCTTGATTTTGTAGCTCGATTATTTTCTTGTTATTCAAGATTCCGCTTAAATAAGACTTATTACATACATATGTAACGGTCAAAATTTTCAGAATAATTTAATTTAATTTGTTTTTTTCTTTTCTAGAAAATGTAGCTTTGCAAAACAAAATTTGTTGCGCAAAAATTTATTTTGCAACTCATCTCAGTCATTTTCTATTCCAATTTGCCTTTTTATTTATTCAAATTGGAATAGAAAATGACTGAGAGGAGCGCAACAATTTTTACAACAAAGCTACAATTTTTTGAAAATTTTGACCGGGACGTCTGTGATTCCGTGAAATTTTCAGTAAATGTTCGTTCTTGCTAATTTTCATAGGGTTGTAATTTGAAAAAATAAATATTGCAAATGAAAAACAAAAAAAATTGTATACAGGTAAAAATGTTTATTTAAACTTAAAAAAAATTGCATTAATTAAAACATTTTTATTGCAAATGAATCGTATATGCTCCAAAAAAAAAAATTACTGCACCTAAAACTATTTGTTATTAAAAAAAAACAAATCTGCATTAATTTTTTTTTCAACGCTGAAAATTTGTAATAAGCAATAACATTTTTTTATTGCATATATTTTTATTTCGATAAAAATTGTATTTTCAATACAAATAAATAATTTTCAGTTGCAATAATTTTGTTTAATGCAATTTTTTTTTTCAGTATCAACACAATTTTTTTAATGGAAATTTCTTTTATTTGAAATTAATATTTTTTTTATTTGCAATGAAAAACAACTGCATTAAAAAAATGATCCCGGTTATGAAATTTTGAAATGAACAAATATTCTCAGCTTCAAACTTTTAAAAATGTCTAAATTTTTTCACATGCTAGGCCCTAAGTAAATAAATTTAATTTATATTTTAAAAGTAAAAGTTTAAATAAAGGACAGAAAAGCAAGTTTACAATGGTTTATTAATATAACCTTTTCTATGCATTTTCTAAAAATATTCTTCTGATCTATTGGTTTGCAATAATTTAATGATTATTTAGCCATTTCGACTGCATTAAAGTTCCACGAACTTCTTCTAGTCCAACACTTCCGAGTTCCGTTTGTTAGCAAAAGTCAGAATTTTAGAAAAATTTAGTTTTGAATCACTTTTTCGAAAATAAATTTACATTACCGACTTCTTTTGTTTTGGTTATAAAAAATCTTCAGTAAACTGCTCCTCTAGCTTTAAGTTTCGGTTTTATTAAACAGAGCTTGCACTTTAAATGATCAAAACTTACAAAATAAATATCAGTTTGAGGTTAAAAGAACCAGTTCCATTCAAATTTCAAACGAAAACATGGTAAGGTAGTGCAGATTTTAGGGCGCCTTATATTGAAAATATTAGATACATGGTGACTGAAAATATATCTTAAGTGTCGGTTATTTTATTTACATTCAAGTGATGCCAAATACTAATTTTTACATTTTTCTCTTTCTTTTCTAGGAAATCATATCTTCTCCACAATGTGGAGTAGATGGCTAGTCAGCGCTCCAGTCATATTACTCTATTACCAAATAGTATTAACAATAATAAATTGCCTTAGCACAGTGCCACTGGCAGCTGAAGCTGCCTACAATAGTGGTCGTGGTGGTGGTGATTTCATCAGTGGCAGTAGTGGTAGTAGCAGTGGTATTAGCAGCACTGGAATAAGTAATAATAGGCATCTTCGCTATAGCGACAGCCTTAGTGATACATATAGCAATAGTTACGATAGCATAAGTGATAATAGTTATGATGATCATCTACCTGCCCCCGAACCCCTGCTACCATCCTTATCCGCCCCCTATCAGCATCGCAGTCAAAGTTATAAAATCAGTCCGAAACCATGTCAGATTGGTAACATTGACGGAACCTGCATGTTCGTCTGGGAGTGCATCAAGTCCGAGGGTCAACACGTTGGCATGTGTGTTGACACATTTATGTTTGGATCGTGTTGTGCGCACAATCTTACCCAAAATGTTGTGTTGCCTCAGACTTTCTCGTTCACACGACCACCACCATCGCTTACCTCGTCGGCCTATCAGCCGTCATCGTCGGGGGGACATCATCATAAACCCAGACCACCATCGAGTATAAGGTAAGGTATAGTTGAACTTTTGAGAAAAAAAACCTTCAAATTGTACAAATTTGTCTTCAAAGTGGAGTAACAACAATCGAACGACCGCATGGTGCTGGCACTCTTGTGGTCCGTCATCCGCCTGGACCCCATCATCAAACTGTCATCACCCATCACCATGGTAGTAGCAATTACTATCAACCGCAATATCAAAAGCCAGTCACAACTTCATCATCATCAACATCGTCTCCATTATCGGGTCCAACGTCGACCCTCACATTTGTGTCAACAACGAAGAATCCTAGTCTTACCAATTCATTAGTTGATATGGAAACATCTGCCAGTATTTCTTCAAGTAAGTTCTTTTAGATTTATACCTTGTAAGTTTCTTCATCGAACTCTTTTTGGTAGGTCTTTGGAATACATCACCGCAGACAGTACAATGGCATATGACGACCGAACCGAATTTCATAACGAAACCAAGGCCTCCGATATGGGAGAAGCCATCGAAACCAATCAAACCTTCGAAGAAGCCTATTCAAACGCAGGCTTCGTTTATGACGACACGAAGACCAATCGTCACATCGGGCAATTTCCCAACCAAAACGAAACCTCAGGTAGGTCTCTGAAAAAGGCTTAGGCCTAGTTTAATAAAATTGAGTAAGTGTCTAAAACGAGGTCTATAGGTATTGTTGAACTGTCTTCCCACTTATATATGTCAAACTCGCTCTAAGAAACTTAACACGTGGTAGAAGTGAAACCTTAAAAAATCCATTTTTTTTTTTTGAAAAAAAATCTAACTTTTTTTTTCTTCCATGACCTTTAAAATCATTTTTTTATATTACAGCCTATAACAAATTTTATATCATATGAAAGCTTATTATTTCACCTCAAAACATTTACCTAAATCATGTCTGTACGACATCTATACAAAAAGAATTTGAAGATTTTTGGAATGCAATCAGTTTTCATCAAAAAAAAAAGCAATAAAAACAAATAAACTAAATAGAGGCTTCCGAATACTAAAAAAATAATGTGTGGTAGAAGTGAAACCTTAAAAACCATTTTTTTTTTATTGAAAAAAAAAAATCTAAAAAATCTAACTTCCATCACCTTTAAATCCATTTTCTTATATTACAATCTGTAGTAAATTTTATATCATATGAAAGCTGATTATTTCACCTCAAAATATTTACCTAAATCATGTCTGTACATTTACAAAGAGAAATTTGAAATTAGAAATTTTTGGAATGCAATCAATTTTCATTAAAAAAAACAATAAAAACAAACTTTCTTTTCTTCCATTACCTTAAAGTCCATTTTCATACATGACATCCTTCAATAAATTTTATATCATTAAAAAGCTTATTATATCAATTTTAATTATTCATCTCAATCATATCTGTACTACGTCTAAAAGAAAAGAAATAATTTTTCAAAGCCAACCATGACGAAATTTCACTTTTTCGTTTCATCGTATTTCAAATCACTACGATACTAAAGAATCTCTCACTCTTCCAACTTCTTTTAGACTCTTGGAACAAAACCAACAAAACCTGTGACAACAACTCGACCCTATTCACCATACTCCAGCAGTTCGACCATTTCCGCCATTTCTTCTACGACCTCCCGACCGATTTCCTCATCAACCCAATACAACCCATCAACTTATCATTCATCCCCATATTCCTATCCAACTTATGCCTCACCTCTAACCTTCAAACCAACAAAAGCTCCCATCAAACTTACCACAACCACGTCAAGTATTTTCCCCGTTCGACTAACTCCACCACCTCTAAACCTCACAACCATCGAATCCAATGAAATCCTAAACCATGTCACAACGAATGACAATCCCATAAAGACAATTTCTGCAGCTCGAAGTGGTAAGTCTTTAAACACCGAGAAAAAACTCCTGACATAATTAACCATATTTTCGCACACATCATCAGAATGTGGTGTCCCATCTTTAGCTAGACCGGAAACCCGGATTGTTGGTGGCAAGAGTGCTCCATTTGGACGATGGCCTTGGCAGGTGTCAGTTCGGCGGACATCATTCTTTGGCTTTTCCAGTACACATCGTTGCGGTGGAGCGTTGATTAATGAAAACTGGATCGCAACCGCTGGCCATTGTGTCGATGAGTAAGTTGTCTCCAAATTTGGTCTTCATTGAACAATTTTTTCATCTGTTTTTTCTTCAGTCTTTTAACATCACAAATCCGCATTCGTGTTGGAGAATATGATTTCTCTCACGTCCAAGAACAACTGCCATACATTGAACGTGGTGTTTCGAAAAAAGTTGTCCATCCAAAGTATAACTTTTTTACGTACGAGTATGATTTGGCGTTGGTGAAACTGGAGCAGCCGCTAGAGTTTGCTCCGCATGTTAGCCCAATTTGTTTGCCGTCGACGGAAAGTCTGCTGATTGGAATGAATGCAACTGTTACAGGTTGGGGTCGATTAAGTGAGGGTGGCACATTGCCATCAGTTTTGCAAGAGGTGAGTTTGTTGTTAAGATGGAGAAGGAAAGTAAAGATATTGATGGTTCTCGTTTTTTTTTTAAGGTATCGGTACCGATTGTTAGCAATGATCGTTGCAAGTCGATGTTTCTGCGAGCCGGACGACAGGAATTCATTCCGGATATATTCCTTTGTGCTGGCTATGAAACTGGCGGACAAGATTCATGTCAGGGTGATTCTGGTGGACCATTGCAGGTAAGAGGATTTTTAGAAACTTCATTTGGTTTGCTGGAAACTAGTTTGTAGGTTTGCCGAAAGAATTTTATCGGTTTTAGCGAATTTAAAGGAATTTTGTAAGACAAGCAACCAGTTCTTGTTGGGGAAAAAAGTTTTGTTGTCCAGTTTGTGACCCTTAAGTGGCCACTTTTTGAAACTTGGTTGTAAATTTTTCCGCTAAACCATGAATTTTTTTTAAAGGTATTTATTTTAAGTTGTCGATTAGAATTAATTACAAAATTTTAGCTTATTCCTTTAAAAATGCATTTTTAACGATTTTTCTATGTGTTTTTTTTTAGGTTAAATCACAAGATGGTAGATTTTTCCTGGCTGGAATTATATCATGGGGTATTGGATGTGCTGAAGCAAACTTGCCTGGTGTCTGTACGAGGATATCAAAATTTGTTCCTTGGATTATGGAAAATGTTGTATAATGGACTGAACAGAAAAACATGAAATATTGTGTAAATAAAATTTTATTTAAATATTTTTATTTAATTAATGAAAAACAGAAAGTTAAAAAAAAAAACAAAAGCAAAAACAGTTGCTTTGAAAAATGTGTGATTTTATTTCTTCTCATTAAAAATGAATATCTTGCTACCACAATGTCCCATAACTTAATTATTTTTTACTTACCTAATCTTGTTTTGTAAATAAATTTTTAATATGTATCTTAAGTTAAAAAATAAAAAAATAAAAAAATAAAAATAATTTAATAAATAAATTATTTAATTCTGTTGTTATATATTTTTATATTTTAAATTAATTATAAAAGTATGCAATTAAATGAAATAAGAAAAAAAAATATAAATGAATATTAAGAAAATGAATTTGTAATGTAAAATATTTATTTAGTTAAATAATAAAATAAATATTATTTAGAAATATGTGTAAAATAATTTAAATAATATTTAATAATTATTATAAATAATAAATAAAATAAATAAATATTATGTAATTTTCTTGCCCAAAGATGCAAAATTAGAGAAAAAAAAAATAACAAAAAAGAAATTTTATAAAAAAATGTTTTGTAATTGCAATTTATAAATAAAAATAAATTAAAAAAAAAAAATAAATAGAATTAAAAATTATTTACTTTGAAAATTGATGTAGATGTAGTTTTTTTTTTTTTTTGTAAAAAATAAATAATTTAAACAAAATGTTAAGAAAACTTAATTATTTTTTACTTTTGGGACTCATTATCCCACAACTTTTTTTATTTAAATTTTTTTTTTCTTTATTTGATTTGAAGTAATCGGTTAGTCTAATCTAAAAAAAAATTTTTTTTTTTAATTTTTACAGTGTTATCAGAATCCCCATTATTCCGCTACCAAAATTGAAGTATTTAGCAACGTAATAGAAAGCGAGCGCAAATTTTAATAGTTTAACATTTTTTTGTGCTTCACCCAAACTCAGAACATCTTGTGGAAAATGGAGAAATTTAAGTTTATTTTAACCCTCTGTAGGCACACCTCTTTTTTGTGACGTGATAGGCACACAGGTGCGAATTTGGTTCGAAAAAAGTTGTAGCGACATGAAAAAGTATTTCATGTCGCTACAACTTTTTTAGGTCTCAATATTTTATAGAGAATCTAATATGAAATTGATGTAGAATCTTCCGAGGAATTCGAATATTGTTTTCACAATTCCAAAAAAAAATATTTTCACCCTAATAAAGAGACTTTTTGTGACCACTTTTTTTTTTAAATCGTAATTTTTTATTTTTGTCTTGCCAAATTCGCACCCGTGCGCCGACAGAGGGTTAACTTTCCAAGAAAAAACAGCATGAAAACAGCATGAAAATGACTCTTGCACCAGGCGATCATGATATCTAGCAGGGATCTCCACTTTTGAACGAAAAGGGGCGTTAAAAAAAAAACAGGTTTTCTTCATGAAATTTGTCAACGTTGCATTATTCAATTTAGTTTTAACTAGAAATGGGATCCGCCCCTTTTAACGGAAAGATTTCGTTCGTTCAAAAGTGGAGATCTATGCTAGATATCACGATCACCTGTTGCATGAGTCGTGTTTATGCAGTTTTGCCTTATTTGTTCGAAGGGGCAGGTCAATGCTAGAAATCATGATCGCCTGATACGTGTTTTATTCTTATGATGTTTTTATGCTGTTTTTCTTGTTTTCTTAAAACAAAATACCAGAAAAAGTTCATAGACAGTTGTAATAGAAAATGGGGACATCCTGCGTTATAATCATTAAGTAAAACCAGTTTTGCTCGTGAAATTTGTCAACGTGTGGAAATTGCGAATGATTTTTTTTTTTTAAAGAGGAGAATGGGCGTGGTCAAATTTCGAATTAGGTGTGGTGAAATTTTCGAACTGCGAATAGAAGTTTGTTACAATATCCTTCTTTCTTAAACATGAGATCCTGATAAATTGTTGAAAATTTTGTTTGACATTCTAGGTATTTCGTTATGTTTGGGGTTAAGAAGAATTTATTTTGTATGGCTTTCGGATGAAGTTCATCTTTTTTGGGGAGTTCTTTCAGAACTTCAATAAAATTTTAAGCAATATTGAACAAGGGAATTTATCTTGATAAAATAAAGTTTTTCGGAGTTGGATTACTTAGAAAAGAAATAATTTTTTTTGTTTATTGAAATTAAAGTAGGTACTCACTATTTCGCTACCAAAATTGAAGAAATTAAAAACATAATAGAAAGCGATCGCAAATTTTAATGGTTTAACTGTTTTTTGTGCTCCACCCAAACTAAGGACATTTTGTTAGGCGTTTAACAAAAAAAAAACAGGTTTTCCTCATGAAATTTGTCAACGTGGCATTATTCAATTTTGTTTTAAATAGAATTGGGATCCTCCCCTTTCAACGGAAAGATTTCTTTCGTTCAAAAGTGGAGATCCCTGCTAGATATCATGATCGCCTGTTGCATGGGTCATTTTTATGCTGTTCATATATTTTTTTTTTCCTTAAAACAAAATAGTGAAAAGTTAAAATTTACTTGAATTTCTAAAACAAACAATCGTCGGCAATCATTAAGTTAAAGCTATGTAGTTTTCCCCGTGAAATTTGTCAACGTGGCAGTTATGATTATGTTGTTTTATTTTAAAAGAGGGGAATGGGCGTGGTCAAACTTTGATCAAGGAATGGTAAAATCTTGGAAAGATTAGTAGATTTTTACCATACATCCTTCTCCAACATGAGCTCCTGGTAAAGCGGTGGGAATTTTGTATGAGTTAATATTTTTTTTTTTGCAATTTGTCTTGCTCTTCACGAGTCCAGCGAGTGAGATATCAAAAGAAAGTTCTCTTTAAGATCTTTTCAAAACCGAAAACTTAAAGTTTCTTGGAAGTCTGGTTACTGAAACAAAACATTTTTTTCTTTATTTTCTGTACATTCCAGCCGATATATTTTGACCAAAATCAAGGTTAACCCCTTGCCAAAAAAAATTCTATTTTTATAAATTTGTTCCAAATTCGTCGAGTGAGACATCAATAGAAAGGTCTTTTTAAGCTCTATCCACAAATGAAATCCAAAAGTTTCTTAAAGGTTTGGGCACTGAGTAATGTGCGATCGAATTTTTTTTTTAAGTCTTAGCCAACAGTGCATTCTCAATTAAATCGACGCGACGATCGAACGTAAAGATAAAAAAAAAAAAAAAACAAATACATTTTGACTTCCTTCGAATCTTATTTCTGACCGAAACCCTTAGGGCATTAGAGATAGAAAGGTAACATTACACCTATTTCTCCCCCTTCTTGAAAGCAATCTTTTCTCCTTCAAGTGTCTATAGAAGAACCATTAATTTCGAAACCGATATTTGATCATGGTAATCACTTCAAATTGCTTTAGCAAATGCGTAGAAAAAAGTTTATGTGCATGTTCATGTTCATTTCTAATGAAAACATCAAAGAATAAACAGTTGTGTGTCCCTGGAGGCGATGATGATGGCTTTGCACCAGCTTGCAATGTGTTGCTGCACGCTCTTTGGACTTTTTAAGTGGCTTAGAATTGATCAAGTAAAAAAAAAAAAAAATTAAAAAAAAAGTTTAAACTCTCCCACACGTTAGATCTATTGCAACAGAAAGTGTACACAATTGATTCTTTAACTTTGAGAAAGTAAAATTTTGTTGAGACACTTTTTCTACTTAGCATTCTAACTGTGACAAATTCGTGAGAAATACTAATTAAGACTGCAATCGATAATATATTTCTATTTGCTTAAACAACTGTTTACAATATTTGTGTTAAATATTCAAAGAATACAATTTGACCTATTGCAAAAGGGCATTATTCGGCTTAAAAAAAATAAAGACTTCTCCCAACATGCTTGTGATCCCATTTTTTGATGAGTTCTGTATGTTTTCCATCCAAAAGCCATTATGATGTGGGTGTCAAATAGTTAGAGACAAAATTGATTTATAGGTGGAGCTCAAGTGGTGATGATCGTAAAAAAAAAGAGAAACAAAAACTGATCTTTATTTATTCAAAGAGGCCAAGAATTTTTTTAGTTTTTTTTTTTTTCTTTAGCCAATAGAAGATATAAATACGTCCTGTGACTCCTCTAACCAGAAGATACATTTATTGCAACATGCTTGTTCAATTTCAATTTGAAGCTCAACTTTATTCATCACAATAATAAATTGTTCTAAGAACTCAAACAAAAGAGTTGATGCACGAACCCTAAAAATTTCGTTCGATCAAAAAGTAGCTAATTGAATGCTAATAAAGTTTTAACAAAATATTGACATCAGATTAATAGAAAAAACTGAAAAATGCAACACATTTGAGATGAGAAGAACAAAAAAAAAAGATTTCATGGCAGACAACACACGAATCTACAAATTCTTTTGCATTTCTATTTTAACACCCAAACACTCAATTGTATCTACTGAAATTTCCTTGGCAGCATTTTAATCAAAGCATCATTTGAGAAGTAAAGTTATTAATAGATGAAAGTGGTCTGTCTTTGGCTCAGTGGATTTATGATATATGTATTCAGTGTTAAATCTAGTCAAAGTGTTGATTTACTTCGGTAAGCCCTTTCCATGAATTCCCTTTGGTTTGACACGCTAACCTGGATAGATAGATTCAAATTGTGTCATGAAAGATTAATCACTTTTGAATTCATGGCATAAATCGATTGATATCTCAATTGGATATTGAATTGGGGCTGCATAATATAAGGGACAGCTGTTTGAATTATTGCGAGGGTTAAGCTACTTGAGCTTTGAGATGTGGCGGTATAAAAGAGACAACAAAACATTTTTTTGTTTGAATTGTAAGTTTTGGAGCTCATGAGTAGGTACTGAAAAAAATCATTGTTTAAATCCGTAATTTCTAATAAAAAAATTGTACTACTGTACTTTGTATCAGTAATTGAATTTTCAATTTTGTATCTGAGCCACGAAAGGGGAAATGGAGGAAGTTTTAAAAAACGGATTTTTTGTACCAGCTATGGGTTTCGACAAAATTTTTAAAAATGGAATTTTTTTTCTCAAAAATCTGAATAAATAAATTTGTAATTTTTTTACCGTAATGCATACACCAATCCAGTTTACTGTGAACTCAAGACTTTGGTCAAAAGATATCGGTAAGAAAAAAAAAAGACAAACAAAAATTGGTTGGAAATATTTCAGGAACCAGACCTCCAAGAAACTTTTAGTTTTCAGTTATGCATAGAGCTTAAAAAGGAATTTCTTTTGATATCTCGCTCGATGGATTTAAGGAAATTTTTGAAAATAGATTTTTTTTTTGCAAGGGGTTTGATTTTTTCTCAAAAATCTGAAAAAAAAAATTAATTTGTAAATTTTACCATATTCGCTATAGCGCTTATTATTTATTGTCTATCACAAGAGTTTAAAAATAAAAAACAACCAATTTACCTAAAAATAACAATTCATAATTTTATTATTAAATTCGTATAGGATTTTTGTTTTTGTTGTATTTTTGTCTTAAAACTAAGTCAAACATTTGTATCTTAAAAATTAAAATTGTATTTGGTACGTCATTGCTTATTTATCACTCTTAAATCTACGGAAAACAAAAATCATGGCATTATTATCACATTTACAATGTAACAAAATTATAAATTTTAAAATATTTAATATTAATTATATTTAATCATATTTAAAATATTTAATATCTATTTTAGCAACCAAATTGCACCGAAAAATCAACTGATTTCATTAAGGTCAGCGATGTACAAATTTATTCAATAAAAACAAAATGTTACGCATACGCCATAGTGACCGTTTAAACGTTAGAACTTGATTTACAATTTTCTATCAGTGACCAAATAACGTAAACAGTTGACCTTTATTAATCTTGTTTTGACGTTTTAAATGATACAGTTGGCCTTAGTAAATTTTTGGTACCAGGTGTGAAAATATCTTGAAGCTATCTTCTAATCATTCAATTTTATTTATTTTAAATATAATTTTCTTAAATATATAAAACTTTATATGTATTTACAAACAATTATTTATCAGTTCTGTTATCACTCTTAAAATTTATCTATACATCAAAAAAATATCCTTCGACAATCATCCTGTTTCTTAATTTTTTTATAAATTAACAACTTCAAATATTACTTAAATAATAATAACAAACTGTCTTTGCTTTATAAGCATCATCAGTTAAAATAGTTTGAACAAAAATATTTTAAATATTTAAATATGTTTATTTTTTCACAACATGGCGTCGATTTCCGGTTATGTTCTTCAACTTTTTACATCATTTTCGCTTTAGTTCGGCGCGTCACTTTTTCAAATGGTAAACTTTTCGAATAACGGCGAATTCGTATACACGTCCAAACAACAGCAAAGACAAATGCTAAAGTTGTCAGCGATATAGCTAAGACAACATCCAATAGCAAATACTGCACCCATGAAAGCTTTACCCATGAATGACGTAAATGTTGAGTTCCACCATTTCGTAGAACATATTCAATCCACCAGATACCACGTTCCACTGGACGCATTGGTTCATCGGTAAGGATTTTATTGAGTTTATTTATATTCTTTTGATATCTGAAAATAAAAAAATAAAAGAAGATTTGAAGATAGTTAATGTTTTTGTCATGGGAAGTCTATTTTAAATTATTTTTTTTTTACTTAAAAATTTAAAGTTAAGAGTTTTTAAAGTTTTCTAATTTGTTTCTACACTTTTATTATTTTTGTTTATATTTTGTTTATTCATTTTTCATAATTTACCTAAATTTTGTTCAGTTTTTATTTTTCGTTGTCTGCCTACTTTGTTTGTACAAACTTTTGCAACCACCTGTTATAATGGTTTTTTTGTTTAAATGTCAAATAATAAATTTGCCTTTCTGCAAAATTTGGAACAAAGAGGTGTTTTTTTTTTCTTATTTTCCTGTTTTTTATAAATTTTTAATGAATAAACAAAAATAGACGCAGACAGTTGAATGTGTTTTATTGTTTACTTGCGAGCTTTAAAATAGAGTGAGACAAAGTTGTAATAAGAAGGTACTTGCAGAAACAGTGAATAAAAGTGTTTATTATTGTATTTTGTTTAGGATCATTTTGGTTATAATTTAGAGTTTTCATCATTAACAGGAATAAATGGGTAACCATGGTGTATGCGTAACTTTTTTTTTTATTGAAATTTTCTTTCGTCGGTTTCGGTTTCAAATATTGAAACGAATTAGCAGCATTTCTAAATAATCTCAGACATTTTAAATACATAGTTGAATTATTAATATTTCATGCAGGATGTGATTATATTTAAGACCATAAGCGAGAAAGGTTAACAAAATTAGGCCTTGAAATGGGTTTGAACAAGTTGTATCCAAGTTTTATATTTTTGAAATGATAAAATCTTATAAATAGATAAACGCAAGCTGCATGCACAAAATAGCGTGACAGAGCCCAACACTTTTTTGAATTTTAACTTGAGTTATAGGAAATATAGGGCAATTTTAGGATTCGTAAAAAAATCGAACTCAATACAACAATGAAGAATACCAAAGTGGGTCCAGCAGGAGTAATTTTTTTCAGACTTGGTAGTTAATAGTTTTGAGTGATTCACTGGAGGACAAATTGAAAATTTGTTGAGGGCGAAATCTTACGGAAATAGAAAAAATAATATTATTCAAAAACTGCTCTAACGATTTTTGTGCAGCGTTCCGGTAAATGTTTTTTTCAAAATTTATAAAAGGACCCCGCACATTTTGTATGGGAAGTGGCCTTTGGTGAAATTGTCTGAAATTTTAGTATGTTGTTCTCTTGAAGTTCTTGGTCAAAAGTTGATGTAAACAAAAAGTCGAAAAATGGACAGTTTTTAAAATAGTGGTTTTTTCCGATGATCTCAAACCTTTTAAAAGGGATCGTAACTCTCTATATTGTGTTTTGGGCTATTTTTTAGTGGAATCCATAGGTTTCGAAGGTTGCTGAAACCGAATCTGAAGTCCATTTCGACCTATCACGTCAGGTTTTCAATATAACCTCAAAAAATGTTACAGCCTCAAAAAAAAATTTTGTTTTGATCTGGGAGTGCGACAGTGCTTAATATATGTTTTTTGGGTCGCTAAAACCAGATTCGAAGCTTATTTTGCGATATCACGTCAGGTTTTCGAGATAACATCAAAAAAGTAACGAACATCTTTTTTGAGGTTATCTCGAAAACCTGAGGTGATAGGGCAAAATAGACTTTGAATCTGGTTTCAGCGACCCGAAAAACATATAATAAACATAGTCTCACTCCCAGATCAAACAAAAAAAATTTTGAGGCTGTAACATTTTTTGAGGTTATCTCGAAAACCTGACGTGATAGGCCGAAATGGACTTTTAATTCAGTTTCAGCGACCCTAAAAACCTATGGACTCCACTAAAAAATAGCCCAAAACACAATATAGAGAGTTACTATCCCTTTTAAAAGGTTTGAGATAGTCATCGGAAAAAAAACCGTTATTTTCCAAACTGTCCATTTTTCGACTTTCTGTCCATATCAACTTTTGATCAAGAACAACATACATACTAAAATTTCAGACAATTTCACCGAGGGCCACTTCCCATACAAAATGTGCGGGGTCCTTTTCAAATAACACATTTTTAGAAAATATTGAATTTTTCCAAAATTTTGGTTTTTAGTGTTGATTAATATTTTCTTAAAAATGGCATGCTAACTTTTTTTTTTAAATGTAAGAAATTTTGTATTTTTATTTTTTTTTTTCTTCTAAAATTTCCTTTTTATACAAAAACTCAAATAGCATATTTCTGGTTATGGTTAAAATCATTTAAAACGATATTTATTTAGTAATAAAAACATATTTTACATTTTTACCAATAGGTACCTACTTATGAAATTCCTTAAAAAAATAAAATTTTAATTTTTGCCTATTTTGTTCATAAAAAGCTATAACAGTGGGCAGTGGATTTTATTTTTTTCAATGCATACAAATTTTTATTTGCAGTTAATTTTTTTAATGCAAAATATTTTTTTTTTTTTTTTCAAATGCATTTTTTTGAGTTGATATTTTTGCTTTTAATTTAAATTTTCTTAACTAGTCAAAATCAATTTCTCAATATTAATATTTAAATTAATTTTATAAATTGCTATAGATTTCAATATACAATTCTACAAGCTGCATCTTCCACAAGGCCTTTAATTAATATTGTATACGAATTCATGTCATTAATAAAAAATTAATCTTATCTCAATTGCATTTGTTTTATTAACATTGAATCAGCAATATATATATTTATCAGCTCTGATATCAGTGAATCAATATTAACACAGCTACTGTCATAGCCGCGTTGCTCTTGAACTTAGATCCTTAAGACTTGATAGTATTTATTTAGTTTACATTGCAATTTACAATAAAAAAAAATAAACAAAAATTTGTTTGGCACATGCAAATAAGGAAATTCCTATCACTTTTATTTGCTTACGTAAAAACAACGTGTAGTTCGAAAAAAAACTATCAAATAAACAGAACAGAAAGAAAATTCTAAAAATAGAAAAAAAGAAACGTCGATCACCTCAATAACAGAGACAGACAATGTGTCAAAGTTAAGTTTATATTTTGATTTGCATTTAAATCATTTGCAAATAAAATTCCTATAAATTGCCCACAAAGCACACTAATTCATTAGAATCACGCAATTCCACAATGTTCATTAGAAAAAAAAAACTATCTCTCTTTTTCTATTCTATGTTTGTACAAACTACAAATGTTTTATATAACAATTTTATTCAGAATTTATCAGAAAATAGAATAAAATAACAATGACAATCACTCAATTTATCAATTTATACGTCAATACATTGTGACATTTGATAGACTACTACTGAATCATTTTAATTAATTAACATAGTAAAATTATTCATATAAAAGCTTAAATCATATAGACTTACCTTTGTGTAATAGCAAATGCTTCAATTTTTGCCAACAATTCTGCTGATGATTCCATATCAAAGTTTGACACCAAACCAGCATCATGTTTAACAATTTGTAATAGATAATGTTCCAAGCTGCTGGAGAAGGAAATTCCTAGAATTGGTACTTTATGATGGATGGCATCTTCAATGTCCCGCTGACCACCTGGTGTTATGAAAAGTTTTACATTTTCATGAGCTGCAAAAAAAAAAATAAGAAAGAAAATTAGGAAATACTCATCAAGAAAGTTGAATTAAAAATGGAAGAAACCCAGGAGCGGAACTAAACTATTTATTTTTCAATACTTTCAATGACACTTTTTCAAGACTTTTCTATATAAAGAGTAGATAAATGAAATTTCACGCAACTGAAAATAAACTAAGCCATCTCTTCGTTGCCATTCTGTACATTAAATTCATTCATTTGCAAACCAAATTCACTCTTTTGCAAATCAAATTCACCTTTGAAAATCAACTTCTTTTGAAGAAGATAAACAGAAAAGCCTTCAACACATAGAGTCATTTGGGGTAAGATCGCTCAGTGGGTAAGAGCGCGCAGTGCTTATTTCTCGAGTTGTGGCCAAAAAAAAAAACTAAAACAAAAAATGAGGAAATCAGCGCTTAGTAAGACGTCAATAAGTGATGACCTTCGCGATTGTGTGCTCAGCTCCATTTTATTTTAAAAGCGGGAGGAAAAAACAGGGCTCAAAACAAAAAAAAAAAAGTTGTGCGGGAAAAGTGTGTAGCGTCGGCGTGTGAGCATTATATACCGAGAGTAGTACATATTTTGGAATTGTGCATATTTATATTTGATTAAAGTCAAAAATTTGTTAGATTTTGTTGTATTTTATTATAAATTTGGTAAATAGAAAAAAAAGTACCTTTATGGGTAAGAACGCGCACTTCTCCCCATATTAAACTTTTCTTTTTTCAACAGGACAGAAACATTTAAAACTTGAATTTTGAAAAAACGAAGGCTGTTATTCATGAATTCGAAAAAAGAAAGGCCGTAATCTTCTAGTTTAATTCGAAATATTTTTTTGTTTGTTTTGTTTTATAAAATAAAGTTTAAGTTTTTGTATTTGAACTTAATTTGTTTTTTCGTAAACATTTTCATTCATTTTAGTGAAAACTTGAAAGTTTTGAAATAAAGTTTTGTTTAACTAAGTATAACATTGAGTTTTTAGACATTTAGTTGTCGTAAACTGTCAAGATTCCTATTAAAATTATGTGCGCGCTCTTACCCAAGAATTTGCGCGATTTTACCCTGACTTTGGTGAAAGAGTGCGCCACTTCGACTTCATTTGGTTTTTGTTTTTAATCATATGAAATATTTAAAAAAAAAAAGTTTTTTTCTGTGTTTTCTTGTTCCCAAAGTATAGGTTTATCAAATCTAAAAAAAAAAAAATGATACTGATATCTCTTACAGAATCTTCACAATTTCGCCTTAAAGTGAAAAGTGCGCGCACTTACCCCAACTGACTCTAACTGCTTAAAAGACAACTTATATCTTTATTTTTATTCATCAGATTACCAAGATTGGGGTCTTCAGGCTTGGAAAAGAAAAGAAAATGCACGACTGGGTTGCACGAACTTGCTCTTAGGCTAGGAGCACACATGCGATTTTAGTCGCACGATTATTAAGTCGCAAAAATGGATCACATGTATTTCAATGCCGGTTAACACACATGCTTCTAAAAAATAGCCGCGATTAAAAAATTGAAAATTGTCCCAGTTTTTTGGCGACGCAATTGTCGCAAATTAAAATGGAACAAATGGACCAGTATAGTTGTGCACACACTTGCGACTAAACCGAAAACGACTAAAAAGTAGCAGTCGCAAAGAGGCCAAAACATGC
This sequence comes from Episyrphus balteatus, assembly GCF_945859705.1. NCBI lineage: Eukaryota > Metazoa > Arthropoda > Insecta > Diptera > Syrphidae > Episyrphus > Episyrphus balteatus. The sequence continues at coordinate 4,996,372 of NC_079137.1, read as the reverse complement.
GCACAAATGCGATTTTCAACCACTCGATTTTTTAGGCGCAAGAAATGAAACACATTATTTTAAATGAGAGCGCACAGACTTGCGATTTTAAAATCGCAAAGTTTAAAAAAATGGATCCGGTTCTGTTTTTCGCGATTTTTTTTTTGCTGCACATAAGGATATATTATGCAGAATATAATGCACCTGCCCGCACGTGCGACACTCGGAACAATTGTTTTAAGTACAATAATGGATATTTTTTTTATTATTTTTGTTATTTTTTCTTCGTTATTACTAGAAAGTGTTGTATAGTGGCTCTTTTTTTATAAACGATAGGAAATTTAAAAGGACAATTCCATAAAATTCATAAGAATTTAAGAGAAGACCCTCAGAAATTTACCCAGTACTATAGAATGAGTATTCAATGCTTTGGTGAAATAATGGTACTCGTGGGGAATAAAATAAGATACAAACATACACATTGCAGAGAATCTATTTCTATTTCTAATCTGGTAAACAAGCTGTCAAACCCTTCACAAATTTTGACACATTTATCACTTTACCACTTTTACCAGAGCTTACACCGTTTCATGAATTCACCTTATCATAAAATCCGATCGTAGATACCATTTGTATGAAATTTTTCATTACGAACGGATTTCGTGATTGTTTTCTTTGCGGTCATTTGACCATTAGATTTGAACAGTGGCTCTTTTGATCTTGAGACGATGCATTTTTTTTTGTATCGAAAAACGATCAAATTTTTTTCGACCAAACATAATGTTTTTTCTTGCATTAAAAAATAGTCGCGCGATTTTTTAGTAGGAATGACTGAAAATCGCATGTGTGCGCCTAACCTAAGAGTTAAAGTGCTTAAATTTTTAAAACTTTTTATATAGAAATTTGGAAAAAAAAATAAAATTCGTTTTTTTTTTTTAATAAAATAAAATCTGAAATCAATTTTCCCTCCAAAACAAGCATGCAGTTTTGATTGATATGTTAAGATGCATTTTTAGAAAAAAAAAAAAATTCAAAATCGTTAGAGCCGTTTTTTAAAAATTTTTTTATAAATAATTTTTTGGAAAAAATGTTTAAAAATAAAATTGGTATGCTATTTCGTTAGAAGATAGACCTTAGCTTTAAACTAACATTTGAATTTTTTAAACAAAATCGTTGGAGCCGTTTTCGAGATATTTCAATTTTACTAAAATTGGTATACGCAACAAGTTCCGTTATTTTTGGTCCAAAAAAATTAATTAAAAAAACCCCTCTGGAGAGTCGCCAAATAACGCTACATACCAAGTTTGACATTAATCGGTTCATACGTTTAGGCTGTAGCTCCTTATACAGACAGACTGACAGACGGACTTCGGGACCCATTTTTTTGGCATTCTCTACCATCGTAATGTCATGGAAAAATGTTATCTCAACTTTTTTTTTTTTTGTACGAATGCGTAACTTGATATATAGTACCTACAATCGCAAGTAAAAATAGAGCATTTGGTTCTATATTTGTAATTATACAGTAAATTCATATGCTGAAGCATTTGATTTTCAAAAGGTGAATTTGATGTGCAAAAAGGTGAATTTGTTTTGAAAAAGGGTGAATTTGATTTGCAAATTAATGATTCTCCCTTGCCAGTTATGTTTTGACAATATTTTAAACTGGTAACAAATACTGATTGCTATTTCAAATTGGAAATATATTATTTTAAGTCTTCACTAAGCTATAATTTATATATACCTAGATTATAATCGGTTAAGGTTGAAAGGCCTCAACGAGTTCTTGTCGCGACTTCCTACATACTCAAGTACATCATTTTATTAAGCTTCAAACACAATGGAAATTGAATAAAAAATAGTAGACATTAGGCTTAAAGAATAGATAACAAGATAAAAGGTGGAACAATGATGACAGCTATTCCCAAGAATACAACAACAACAACAACAAAAACTACCTACTCAAATGTCATTAATTTCACACTGTCGCGCGGCAACCTAATTTTTTGCTACAAAATAGAATTGTGACAGTTAAACACGCACGTTTTGCAATCCTCATTCTCCCCAAACAAAAAAAACTATTTCTAAACAAAATAATAATAATAAAGTACTCATATTCAAAACTCTGTATGGTACGCCCGTGCTCATACCGTCTGTCATATATGCGGTATATGTCATTATACAACAATTCTTTTGATGGACACAGAACCGAGAAAACATGGTGTACCTCTACTATACTTCGACACAAGTGTATCTAAATAGAAAAGAATGAAAGAAAGAAAAACCACTCAATGCCTATTGATAGAGCTGGGAACAAAGCTAAGTAGTTTCTTTCATGATGACGAGTTTTCTTTTCATAAAATCTAATTGAAACAAATTCATATTGGACAATAGCTTGGCAGTCAGTCACTCACTTTACTCAGTCAGTATTCCAGAGTATTCTCCTCAGTTAGTCAGTTGTAGAGTATTTACGTCAATGCAGAAGAGATTTGTTTCGTTTAACTTTTGTTTCATATTTTTATGTAGAGAAGAGAGTAGGTACACGAGTATTGTGTAAGCGAACACACCCCTAGCAACAACAAATCATCACCATCATCTCCACTTAGCGAATCAGTGAGCTTATTTTTTTGTAGTTCAAGTTAAACGAACTGCAGAACTATAAATAGCTATAAGAACGGTGCCGCTTGATGTTGGGTTGATGAAAGAGGTGGAATGTTTTTTATTTCAATTTTCATTCCACAAATGAGGTTTTTGTTTCTGTTTTTTTGTCAGCACCTTTACCATCAAATAATTGACAGCTCGGAAATTCCCTTAGTCGAGTAGTATCCTCGAGCGTGTTAGTTTACAAATAAACCAAACGAACTGAACTAAAGAAGACAAGTTCAAGTACATTTTTGTCATATTGATGGTGGCGGATGGCGGTGTGTGGTTATTTATTGCTGGCTCATGATTATTATACAGTAGAGCAACATAATATTTGTAAATAGCAGGTTTATTAAAATTACAATAAATTGTAGACAAGAGCATTGAACTGAATTGAGATTAGATTATAAACTTGAAAACCTAAAGAACGAAAATTTAAATACAGTTGGAGTCATAAGGTTAAATTTCGTAGACATATAGACTTTAAGTGATAAGTAGGTGAAAGAGATTCAAGAACACACAGAAAGATCTATGAGTCTTAAATCAATTTTTTTAAGAAAACAAACAAATTCTTGAGGTTAAAGTTCAACACAGTCCATTTTAACTAACCCCTCAAAACAAGCAAGCGAAAATATGACTTTGTAGTGTTTTTTTTTTTTTAGTTTTTACTTAATATGAAAATTTCAAATCAATAGTATAAAATGTCACACCCGTAACATTTTTGTCACACCCGCAACATTTTTATTGTCACACCCGTAACACACTTTAAACTATTTTTTAAAGTATTTAATTCTTTTTTGTTTCTCATAGTGGAAGAGATGAACATTTTCTTCTTTGTAGACATTCAGTACTTATTCAAAAATCGTGTATTTACAGTCACTCTGAAATTAAATTTTATTTTCAATCAATTGTACATATTATTTTTTAAGGGAACACTTCACTTTTTTATTGTTTAAATTGAATTCTAAGTACTGGTTCATAAAATTACTATAATGTAAAAAAAAATGTCACACCCGTAACGTAGTTGTCACATCTAGTGTCTTTTTAAAGCAAAATGTTTAGCTATAGTTTGAGTAGAAAGGCTAGTACCAAAGCAATATGAACTGAACATTGCTCTAGCAAAAAAACTTAAGCTTTTAGACAGAATTACAAAATTTAAACGATTGCTAAAATTTTGGAAAACAAAATTTCATTGGAGGTCCGCTGGGACGACAAGCATAACCAATGCAATTTCGAATTGCCCAACTTCAAACGGCTATATCTCGGAATATTGAAAAAAAAAAAAAATGAAAAAAAAAATGTTTGATGCCAAAAGATAGCGGGGACTCTAACCTGCATTTGGGTACAACTCCCATCCCTGTAGGTGCACGCGTTCTCAAACCGGGAGAACTTAAAGGTAAAAAAAAGTTAAGACCGATTCTGAAAAAATAACGGTTTAACATGGAAGAAGATTTTTTAAAAATCTGACAATTTGCAAAGCGTAGGCCCATGACACAAGCTATCATTTGGCATCACTTTAAAAAATTGCTCTCAAGCGGTTTAGCTTCCAGGAGCGTTCAAAGATTCGGGGATTTTTCGAAAAAAAATTTTACCCCAACTTTCAAACACGATTTTCTCGGAATTTTGACCGGGTTTTTGACCGAAATTTTTCTTTTTTTAAAAATAAAGGTTATTTTATGACCTTTATTGAAAATGGCGATAAATAAGAGTTATTAAGGAACCTTTCAAAAGGTTGAGATTTATTTCTGATCTCTGGTAAAAACTAATCGCTTTCCAAATAAAATGCACAATCACTGGGTCGCACGTAAGAAATTTAAAAATTACAAAAATTTGATATAAAGTTAAAAAAAAAACATTCTTTTAAATGGTTTTACCTTCAAACAAAGTATGCCATTTAATTTTTTGTACATCAAAGAGTTATTAAGACAAAGCAAAAGTATGACTTTTGTAGTAGTTTTTACATAATGCAAAAATGTCAAGCAAAAATATAAAATTTTCTAGCAGAATTGTTCACTATGGCGTATGCGTGATATTTTTTTTTTTCTATAGAAAAATCCAAACGAGTTCCATTGATAATTTAACACATAAATTATATTAATTTCTTCACTATTTGGATTTTTTAATGAGTAAAAAAATAACAGTAAACAAATATTTTGGCTGAAAGATGTTTAAAGAGCAACAAGTGCATTCTTAAAAAAAAAAAACGCTAAACGAATTATTTTCAAACTCGAATTGCATATTCGTTATTATTTTTTTTATATTTTTTTCATTATTTTAATATTAATTTTATTTACTCTCAGATTTTATGCAGCTCCAATTTTTGTTTTTTTTTATAAAAACTAAAAAAAAAAATGTTCTCTGTTATGCAAATTTTAAATGCAACAATTTCTAATTATGCATTCATCACAAACAGAAATGAATAAATAAAATGCAATTTTTATTTTGTTTTGGTTTTGTTTACACAGACATGAAGTCGCCATGTTTAAGCAGCGCCACCAATCTCTTCCTGTTTTTGTTTACTCGATAATATCTATTATTTTTGTTATTGTTTTTTGTTTTTATTAAAATATTTTTACTTTTTACTTTTATATTTATTATTCCTATGTAATTATTTTAATCTATCTAAACTTACTTGAATATGTCCTTGGGGTACAATTATGCGTTTTTTTTTTTACTTAGCATTGTTTTGAAATGAAAAATATTATTATTTATATTTTGTTTGTGATGCAGAAAATAGAAACACGTGTGTCTGTTGATTTGCATATTAAAACGCAGGCAAATGCGTTTTGTAAATAAAGTTATTACGAAAAGAACAAACAACATTATTATGTCACTAATTTTTAACACAATTTATGCATTTGTGAGAAATTCTAACTCACAATTTAGTTACTCTTATGAAACAGATTAAATAAAAAATAATTAATTAGTAAATTCTTTATGAAAAACGTTAAAAGACTTTAAGAAAGAAAATGTAACAAATTATCTGATAGTAAAGAAAATTGTGTGAAATTCGGTAGGAGTACTTGCAGTAAAAACCTGGCCATAAGTCAATTTTCTGAAAATCAAAATTGACACCAAAAAGTTTGGCAAAGTGGGTGCAAAATAAACATGTGTCAATATGCTGCACTCATTATTTTGTTTTTCGATCGTGTCTTGTTAAAAATTGAGTTCAAAGTTAACTGTTACATCCACCTCATTTTTATTTGAATGCGAAGTATTTTGGTAAGTGTTATTCTATATGCGATATCGAAGTGTTGTGAAAGAAATCTAAAAATGGAGAATTCTTCTTCAGTTATTTATTAACGATATTAATAAAGTTTTGAAAATGTTAGATGGTTTTTTTTATTTTAATTCAGGCTTAGAACTAGTATCTACAAACTTGATATTTTTGGTAAGTTATTATTTGAACTTTAATGATTTTGTTTTAGTATACCCCATTATTCTGCGATGAATTAAAACTTATGAGTTAGTTTATATATTCTTTAACACAATGCAACACAAATTGGGTGCTCTTAGGTGCTCTTTAGAGAATCGAGGGTCAAGTTTTTCACTTTCTGATAGAAAATACTCCTTACTTTATGCAACGTTTTTTTATTTTTAAACTAAATTTACTGATGTTATTAGTGTATTTTATTTTGGGTGATCATAATTAAGGTTGGGGAAGAGAGAAAAGAAACTGAGAATTGCGTATTAGGCATGAGGAAAAAAAAATTGAGAAAAATAATGACGACAGGCGGAGTGCAGGCCATTAATAAATTTTTTTAGTTTTTGGTAAAAAAATAAAAATAACAAAAACTAGGTTTATATTGTATTTTCTTGTAGGATTACTCATTTCAAACAGAAATAATAACAAAAACCACAAAAAATAATTATGGCCAAGTTTTTGATGACAACACTCCTATGTGCGGCGAGAAGAATCATTATATAGAGTGTTTTGTCATATTATAAAGATTTTAATTTTTGCTTTAATTTTATCAAAAGGACAACAAGATTTGAAAATCGAACTTTTAAAAATACGTCTTCATTGATTCAATAGCTGCCTTCTAACCGCAAAATGTACATATTTCCTGCACAACATGGCACTTATTAAACCATCTTCAAATTAACTTTTTGGTATTGTGGGTGGAATTTTTTTTTTTTTTTGGTGCCGTCGTTAAAAAAAAAAATAAATGCATTGTTTTTCGGTCAATATTGAAAATAGAAATTAATGATATTTAAAAATCTTGGTGGCTATATGAAAAAATACCAACTTGAGACCTCGGATTGGGAAAAATCAAAATACTACGGAATAAATATATATTTTGGATTAAATATTAAAAGAATTAGTTGTAGTTTAGCATTAAATCATTGATTTTTTATGACTATGAAGAACCTGTTGTGACAAAACACTTCTTTAAATGAAAAAAAAAACAGAAAATAATGTTACGTATACGCCACAGTGACCATCTTAGATTCAACTTTAAAACTGTAATAATTGTAAGAAACATGTATATTTTTTTTGTTTCGTTTGTCATTTACTGACCAATTAATAAAAATTTGTCTTTCGAAAGGGGCTACTAATATCATATGCTTGAAGTAAATGGCCTAAGTGTCATACGTCATAAAAACAAAATTCTATTTTAATACCTTATTGCACAATAAACACACTACTTTGTATTAAATTACCTAGAAGATTAAAAACTTTTCTTATCTAATAAATTGTATTTATACTCTTATTAACAGCACACGTTTCCATTGTTTATGTTTAGTGATAGCAAAAACTAGTAGTTTAGGGTTATTAAAAGTTCAATTTTGTCATATTTTAAACTCTCTCACGTAAATTGCATAATTTTCATTTTAAAATTTAATAAACTAACTTATTATGTGCTCCCAGTAATTTTTTTTTTTTGTTCAAACAAGGAAGTAAAAAATATTTATCGCTATGGTTTTATCACCAAAAACCTTGAATTGTTATCAGTCTGACAGTGAAAACCATAAAAACCTATATATACTATATAAAAATATAGTGTTTAATATTGAACACAAATATTCTCATACATATATTGACGTAGATAATGCAAAAATAATTTTAAGCTGCGATTATGAAAAAGAAGATTTAACCCGAATTGACGTTAAATGATAAATCTGTGCCCTAATATGCATCTGATAGAATTCACACAGTGACTTAAAGATCATTATTCCAAAAATATCTCTCGTACGTTAATATATAGGATAAACAATTATAGTCAAGGTTTTTTTGGGCAAAAATGATTCAGAGACTTTTTTCGAGGGAGTGATAGTTTAGAAGATAATTACGTTGAAAAAGAAAATTATTTGAATTTCTCGCAAAATTGAAATTCATGCATCTTTGTCTTCGTCTATTTCCAAGATGGTAGCCCATAGAAAATACAGATCTGTTTCTGTTTGTGGAAAATTTTTTGATCTACAGAATGAATGAAAGATTTTGAAATTTTTTTTAAATCTGTTCGGAAAAAAAATAAAAACTAATACCCTATGTTTTTAAAATTTTCATGGAACAAAAAAAATTATTTTTTTGATTTTTATAACGAATTATCTTCAAGAAGAAGAAGAAAGATTACATAAAATTTTTCAAGCTAGAAAATTGATCATGAAAGATTTTTCCCTAAAACTGATGTTTACCAAGATATTCCCGACACACTTCCACGTATAATTTTTTACTTGCGATATAGGTACTATAGGGCAAGTTTAGGATTCGTAAAAAAAATCGAACTCGAGATAACAATTTTACATGACATTACGATGATGGAGAATGCCAAAAAAGTGGGTCCGGCAATTCTGTCTGTATGTCTGTCTGTCCGTCTGTCTCTATCTGGAGCTGCAGCCTAAACGAGTGAAGTGATTTTCTTCAAACTTGGTAGTTAGCAGTTTTTGGTGATTCCCTAGAGGGAAAACTGAAAATTTTTTTTTATGACCAAAACTAACGGTACCTGCCATATAACGGAAATAGAAAAGTTAATTTTTTTCAAAAACGGCTCTAACGATTTTGATTAAAATTTTTGTGTGTAATACTACACGTAAGGGCCAACTTTTTAAATAAAAAAAATATTTTTTGTACCGTTATTAACGGTACCTATCATAGAACGGTTTTTTTCGTTTCTGAATATCTCGTACAAAATTAACCCGATTTAAATGAAAATTTTTATACAAAAGTGTGTAAGTAACGATAATATTAAAATTTTAGAAAATTTTCAAAAAACGCATTTTTGGTTTTTTAAAAAATATTTCAAAATTTTTTTTTGAAAAATCAATTTTTTGAAAACGGATCAATGAAAAATTTTGAAATTTAGTTTTTATGTGTAAATTAATTATTTCTTCAAAATGGCATACCAACTTTTTTTTTGAAAAATGTTAAAAAATTTTACATATAAAAAATTATTTTTTTAAAAAACGGCTCCTACAATTTTCAAAATTTTTTTTCTAAAAATACCTTTTTATACGAGAAATAAAATGGCATATTTGTTTTTTTTTTTTTTAAGATATTTTAAAACGGAGTTTTATTAATTATAAAAACAGATTTAATTTTTTTATACTACTTATGAAATTTCTTCAAAATATCGAATTTTAAATTTCTTGAATAAAAAGCTTTAACATTATAGTTACTTTAAGCATAAGAGCAAGTACGTGCGACCCCAGTCGTGCAATTTATTTAAACATAAATCACTGTCAACATCTTGCAAAAAAAAAAAAAAATAACAAACAACAGAACTCCTAGTTTAAAAATCCACTGTCACAATTTTTAACATACGTTTAGGGAATAAAATGACAAGTAAAAAAAAAATCCCCGTCAACTGTGTTAATGGAGGGCTTACTTTCATTTCATTAACAGTACGAAAAAAATGTTAGGGGGATGATACTCATAAAGTCATATCCCCTCATTAAGGACTTTTTTTTTCCAGAAAACTTTATGAGCTATCGCATTACTCACACAAAATGCTAATGCTCTTCCAGTTGACGAATTAATTCTTTTCCAGTTCGCCAAATAAGACCTGTTGCATTGTGATATCTTTTCAAACTTCCTTTCAAGCTGAAAAAAATATATATTGTGTGGGGGAACTTACAATTAAGCCTAACGAGCCATGAGATATCACAAAAAAAAGTGGGTTTTACTTTATTGGGTTCAGAGAGCAAGTCGTCAATATATCCTTACAAAATATGTACAAGTTCGTGTCAAAAGTCCATTAGACTTTGGTGTGTCCCTGAATAGCTCCTAATATGCCTATATTCACCCTGGTTAGGGTAGGTTGGTATATTTTCTTATTATTTGTCATGGCCTAAGCTTTAATCTTCAATCTTTCAAACCTATTTCCGACCTTCATAAATCTTCCCCTTGATTGATTACGTCCCAAAAATGTTTCCCTCACACAAATTATATCAAAAAAAAAATTATTCCCCCCCTCCGTCAACTTACCTAACAGACTTTCCTGTTCAAAATCTGACCCAAGATACATCTTTGTCGTCGTATTAAATGCGTAGCCATCATCAATACCATTCGTATTAAGCACAACATCAAAGCTAGATTTTTCCAGTATTTTGACGAGCTTTTCCATCCGGTGCGTCTCCACAAACGCACGTGTAAGCATAGCTCCAAGATTAATGTATGCCACCATGTTATTTCCGCCAGCATTCGTCCCTTGAGCACCGGAACCAGTACTCCCACCATTTGTATTTATATTTGCTTGACTCTGGAGGAAATGTTGCAAATGCCACGGCAGCGATTTGTCCTCAATGATGGCATGAATGCCACCCATGTGAATAGTTGTTGGACCAACTGGCCGGGCATTACCCAAAGCCTGGTAGCAATTCACCAAAAGTAGATCTGCATTCGATTCAATTTCCCAAATGGACGGTGTGCCAGGACCGAAGAAATTTTTTACAATTTCATCTTGTTTGGGTAGCTCTTCATTGAAGTAGAGATATCTGTAAAGAGAGTGAAATGTACGAGGGGATTTAGAGAGAGAGGGTAAAGAAGAGAAAATAGAGAAAAAAAAAATAAATTTTGTGAGAGATGAATTGATAGCAAATCGATTTGAAGGTGAATATGTAAAGTGAAAAGCGTTTGATTGATGGGATTTTCCTCCGATTTAGATTTTTTTTGTTCTGCAAAAAAAGAAAAATTTCAAAGTTGCAAAAAAACCCATCGAATGCGATGACGATAAGAGTACACTTGTGAAGTTCGTTAGAATGAATAAGTTTATTTAGAAGCTTTGATACGATGTGTGTATGATGATGACATCGTGACTAGTTTAGAAGTTTTCAATGAATGACTCGACTTAGATAGGAAGAGTGTTTATTGATTGAGATACGTATGCAGAAGCAATGAATGGATGGGGAATTATGGTATAAATGGTGTAAAATTCAATGAATTAAGGTTAAATTGGAACTTCAAAGAGTTATAAGATAACTTTTATAAGGTTATTTTGTAAAAGCCGGTCGCAATTAAGGTTGATAAAAAGACTACTTGGCTTTGATAATTTAGAAATTAAACTCCTTCTGGGTAATTGATAAGGCAGTGAAAAGTTATTGTTCAGTAGCTTTAAGTACTACCTTGTTTACAATTAAAAGGGGACTACCAATCAACTTTTAAACTATTTAATGTTTGCTGTTTTCCTCAGTAAATTTTGTAAAGAAAAGTTTTTGCTGCAATTTATGATACACCTACATTAATTTGAAAAGGAGGGTCTAAAGACCTACCTCTTGCTGTTTTATTTGATTGCTACAAGAAGAATTACACATTTTATGTTGTAAAACCAAAATTCGGATAAACTTCGGTTAGTGGGTTTATAGAAAAAATTTATGGTTTTACAACTTTTGAAAAAAAAAAAAATCTATCAAATTTGTAGCTTCGTTAAGGCTTCCTTAAGGCTTCTTATATACACTATACACCGGATGGAAAGTAATATAGCATAGGCTTTAGAGAAATTATAATGTAGCTTTTTTTGTTAGATCTTGTTAAATTCATAAAATCCCTAAAAATATTTTTGGTCAAAGGGTATTTTTTTTGAGTATGTAAATTGTGTATGTGAGAAAGAAGAAAAATAGCACCCAAAAAGAAAGTGGTAAAAATGTTTCATTTACCACAAAAACAAGAATATAAGCCGTTTAAAAAAAAATATTTTATGTAAAAGCTTTTTTTTTTTTTAAACCGAAAATCTAAAATAAACAAATATTATAAATGCTACTCAAGTAGCACACTGGTGTATAAATTGGTGTAAATTCATTAATTTTGGTGTAAAATTGAGGAAATTGAAAAAATATGGTGTATTTCTCAAAATTAGTGGTATAAAAATTATACCACTGTCTTTTCTGTAAAAAATTTCAACATTTTTTTAAGATTCCGTGCAAAAAATACACCGATATTCAGTTGTTTTTATAATATACCATTAATTGTGTATAAAATTATTCGATTCTGAAATCAACCAAAACGGTACATTTTGTACACTCTCTTTGGTGTAGAAAGCACACCCTTTGGACATAAAATTCACCAGAAGGCATAAGTGGGAGACGACATATATTTCAATGGCCGCCATTTAAAAAAAGCAGACAGCAATTAATTAGTTTTCTATAATAGTATATTTATCGACCTAATTATCCCGCAATTTGGTTTTTTCAATGCGGTATATAATATTATAAAAGAACTCTTCTAAAAAATGTAAAAACAACAAAAAAAATATAATTTTTGAAAAACTGATTTTTAAAATATAACAAAAAAATCATTAATTCAATGGCATTTTTGAGGCGCTCGAAATTTAGAGGGGGTAGTATGTAAAATAAGTAGACAGAATGTGTTTCATTTTTAAATTAGGAAAACAAATTCATATATAACCATTAGTTTCTTATGGCAATATTATGAAAGTGAATACAAATTCATTTTCATTTATTTCATAAGAAATGGTGTGAATTAGAATTCATCAAACTGTTTGAGGTAAAAAATAAACTTTGGTTCAAATTTTAAATCAGAATAATTTAAATGGTGTATTTTATCCGTAGATTTATTGTGTATTTTTCAATTTCAAAGGGATAATTTTCACCAAAACCAGATCATTTAATATATCACTAGCGCCATTTATACACCAAAATAGGTATATTTTTTTAACCACCGGAGTTTATTATATACGAGAAAATGGTGTATTTTTTATATTCAAAATGTATATCACGAAAGTGCAAAAAATACACCAAATATTTTGGTGTATTTTAGACTTTTGTGCTACTTGAGTACTTTAACGAACTTTATTAAAAATATTGTCTTTCCGATTGGGAATTTCGAATTGAAGTCTGTAGCTCTTTCAGGTGAAAGGAAATTTTTTAGGGGAACAGAATATGTGGAATTATTGCAAAAATAAGACACCCTATTGAAATCTAGCAATAATGTTACGTTTTAAATTGTAACCAAGAATATTTAGTGATCATAGAGATAACATGAATAAAAGGGTGTTTTATTTTGTAGTGGAAAAAATTAGCAGGGTGCATTAAAAAATTTAAAGGCTGTTCTTAATTCTTTTAGGCCCAAAAACCAATGATTCATGTTGTTTTAGATCTTAAGAATAACGTTTTATTTGTCATAAGAACCAAAAAATAAAAACCAAAAATAAAATAGATGAAAGGTTTTTTTTTTCTGGCGAAGGAAATGTATGTAGATAATAATTATAATAATTATTGCCAAAAATGCGTGGAAAAGAAATATGAAGATATTCAACTGAAATTTTATTCGGAATAACTTTTTGTGTATAATGTACAGCAAAATTTCATGAGCTACCTATTACACTGGTCAACAAAATTGAAGAACCAAAATACTTATATTTTCCTGAAGGTTTTCAGGACTTCGAATACGAAGTCAAAAAAATTTTACTAGCCTCCGTTTTTGAAATGATATTTTTATAAAAAAGGTTTTTCTTCATTTTATATCGGTAATATTTCAAAAATGGAAGCTTACAGAACTTTTTTTACTCCGGATTAGAGTTCAGCACTCCAAAAACATTCAGAAAAATTTATTTTGAATTTCTATGTAAAATTTAAAAATTCAAATCCCTAAATAATTGAAAGTTCGAAATTTTGAAGTTGGAAAATTATTCATTTTCAAACAAATTATGTTTATGGGCATTAGGGTGTCCGTTATTTCCCAAAGTGATGTTTTCGGGGGAGACACCCCCTAGATCGAAAGCTTAGGGCCTAAATAAGGGGAATTTAGCAAAAAAAATTTTTTCGGAGGTCATTAACCCGTGCCTCTAGGGTCATACTTTCCCCATACAAATTTGTATGGGAAATTTTTAACATAACATAAAATTTTTTTTCTCTCGAGTTAAATCATATTTTTTTTTAATGTTTGATAATTCTGGATGGAAAACAGTTACTTTAAAAGATCACATTCAAAATTTCCCGTTAAAAATTTTTTTTATATTTTATTTCGGTTTTTGAAATTATTAGCTGTTTTCGTAGTTTTTGCTTTCACCTATCACACAATTTTAAATGCAGTTTTATTGGTTTTTAATTCTTTTCAAATATTGCATTCAAAAATTTGTGAATAAATCAAAAATGTCAATTTTTTGAAATTTTTTTTTTGAAATTTTTGCCGTTTTTATAATAAATAAATGTTATTAAATACTTTACCCTTTCTTGTTTGCAACTTTTTTGATGTAATTTTTTAGGTGAATATTTTTTAAACAAAATTCAATAAAAATATTGTAAACATATCTTTTGTAGTTCGAGAAAAATAAATTTAAACGTATAAAAACGGCAAAAATTTCCAAAAAAAATTTCAAAAATTGAAATTTTTGATTTATTCACAAATTTTTGAATGCAATATTTGAAAAGAATTAAAAACCAATAAAACTGCATTTAAAATTGTGTGATAGGTGAAAGCAAAAACTACGAAAACAGCTAATAATTTCAAAAACCGAAATAAAATATAAAAAAAATTTTTAACGGGAAATTTTGAATGTGATCTTTTAAAGTAACTGTTTTCCATCCAGAATTATCAAACATTAAAAAAAATATGATTTAACTCGAGAGAAAAAAAATTTTATGTATGAGTTAAAAACTTCCCATACAAATTTGTATGGGGAAAGTATGACCCTAGAGGCACGGGTTAATGACCTCCGAAATTTTTTTTTTTGCTAAATTCCCCTTATTTAGGCCCTAAGCTTTCGATCTAGGGGGTGTCTCCCCCGAAAACATCACTTTGGGAAATAACGGACACCCTAATGGGCATGAACAAATTTTCGTAACTTTTTCAATACGTTCGGATTTCTTAAACTTTTTTGGAATTTGAAATTTTAAAACTATTTCAATTCAAAGTTTATCAAAGACTAAAAAAAATCTAAACTTCGATTTAAAACCTTGCAATACATACATTTTTATATACAAAATTAACTTGATTTATAAAATGAACCTCACTGTACTTAAAATATTATAGGTACCTTCTTTAAATTTCCAATAAATCTCACTGATTGTCTTTATTCACAAATCAAATAAAATTAAATCGTATAACAATTCCTGACCATGACCTTTACTTTCTGGTTTTTCGGGTTCAATAAAAGACGATAAATATATTAACTTTATTTTGAATTGGCAATGATTTGGTTCATTAAACATTATTTCTTCTTAATGGCAAACTTTTCTTACCCTCAAAAGTATCTTAAATATTTTCTTAACCATCTCCTTAGAAATTCGAAGAAAGTATCGAATTTTGGCTTAGTGAAACTATATGAAGAAGAAGATATATTTATACGTTAAGGAAAATTCCCAAATAACTGAAGTGTTTTGTCAAGACATTTCTTTTGTTTGCCCCCTTTTTGTTATTTATTTGAAGTCTGAATAGTTAGTTAGTTATCCAACATATCGAGGTTAAATTTTATCAAAACAAAAACAAATGAAATGTGTGGCAAAAATAAATATTTTGGTTAGGATATTTCATCGTAAACTTATTATTGAAAGTTTTTTTTTTAATGAATAACACACGATAATAAGTCGCATGTGAAAAACAATATCCGTGTCAATAATAAAACGTATTCAACAACAACAAAAAACAAAGGAAACAAGTCGAGCCCCCCAAATGAATGAATGATAAACAAAACTATGATGCATACAATCTAAATACATAATAAGAAAAATATCTCACAAGTTATTTACTATAATTTTTTGTTTTCAAAACAAAAACACACACGTCGTCGTCGACAATCGGCATATAGATACAGATACTCTTGTTTTCAACCTACGCGCAAAAGTATCTTTATCTACACAACATTTTTCTATGAAAAGCATCGCTATAAGCCGCATGTGTTGAGAGATAAGTTGTTTAGTTGTTTACCAATTTTTATGTAACATTCGCCTGTGTATCTGCAAAGGCAAGTGTTGTTTGCATAACAATCTATCTTAAGACTTTACCTCTAATACTCAAGAGATAGTATTTTTTTGTTTTTATATTATTTTTTTCTCCCAGAGTTGGGAATTTTTTTTATTTTTCATAAACAAGTTTTATTGCAAAAAAATATAAGTAAACACAGAAAATATACATACATTTCATAAAATGAATACAAAAATAAAAATATCTTTTTGACACTGTTAAAGTATCTATAAGATTGTCAGTGATTTGAGTTATATCCATCTACCTTGTGGTAGTTTATTTTTATGCAATTGAATGAGTTTTAAGAATTAATTTAGGCCGGTAGCGGTAGAACCTTGTTAATAGCAAGTTAATGGCTCTGGGTTTACTTTTAACCTTTTGCATTCAACCAAAACGAGTTTGAAGGTGGTTTTATCTGTCAAGCTTTAATTTCACGGGTTTTTAATCGAAAATTATTTAGGGGAGATAATAAAAACTAAAGATGCTCTTGCAATTAATTTAATTTTTGTTTGAAGTAATTGAACCACTTTTTTGATAATTGGGAAAGTATGAGCTGTATTTACGATTTCGATTCGATTGAAAATATGATTTGTATCTTCTAAAAACCTCTGGTGGCTTAGTAAAAAAGATCTATTAACAATTTTTATCATCGGAAATTTCTGATTTCAATTAGTTACGAGTTCAAAAACCCCATTTATCTCGTTTTCATTCATAACTGGCGCCCAATCATGGAATAAATTATTACATTTTTCATTAATTTTCCGTTTTATAGTTTTAATATTTTAAATACTTGAATTAAGTAAAAAAATTCATTCAAGATTAATCGCTTCTGAATGTAAATTTGTCTCCATGAACTTTTATTTTTCTTTTTTTTTTAATGAATTGTATAATTAAATCACCAACAACTCTACACCGCATTTAATTTCTGTCAAGAGATGAAATATTTTTTTATATACAACAAGCTTAATGATGTAAATATAAATATTTACCTCAAGTGTCAGGATATAATATGAGTGAATGAAAATCAAAGCCCTTAATTGCATTTAACTGACAAACCCATTGCATATTAATTTATTATTATGAAAGGTTGAAGGGAATAAAAAAAATGAAAAATTAAAACGATGCGATGTGATGGTGACAACTGACAAGTGTGTGTGTGATGTCTGAGTGTCAAGCCAAGAGGAAAAATCATTAAAATTTATTGAAACACACAAAAATTACATCATTTTAAATGGGTTCAAGTTTATTGTTGAATGGTTAAACAAGAAATTATTATAGTTTTATATTTGTCGGGTGTTAACTTTTTATGTTAACTTCTTTATTAGCTTAGTTATTAAAGGAAGGTTGAAGTAGGATTTTTTTTACTAGTTATTTTATTACCTGCTAATGTGTAGAACATTTGTGAACTCTGAGGTAAACTAATAGACACACGCAAGACGCAACAAGTGATTATGAACAGTTTAGGTAATATTTAATTAACCTCTAATAGGATGGTATGAGACTTTTTGCTGAAATTAATTAGTTTTCCTATAATGACTTCCTACTATCCTAAAAATGTTTTTATAACTCTAAATTTTATTTTCCCTAGATTTTAAGTTTTTAAATTGCTTTGTATTTCTTTAAAATTAATTTGTCAATCGCTTTAATTTATTTCGCATTTTCATCTAGAAAAAAGTATACGCATGATTTTTTTAAATATTTTTCTGAGTGTAGCTACTCTTAATCATTTTCTGAATTATTCCAGAATTGGACTTTCAACTCTTTTTCAAGACTGACGTTTGATTTCACAAAAAAAAATAATTAAAATTTGCTATCAGAAACACGATAGACAAGAGTTTCGCACTTGAGTTTTTAAAACAATGAAATTGAAAAAAAAAAAAAAAACAAAACAAACAAAAAAAAATGTACCCAAACAATGACTATTCGGTAAGAATTTATTTTTAATATTTTTGATTCAAATTTGATACAGTTTTATCAAACAAAATCGTAGACAAAACGAAAATTAAATTTTGAATAATTTCATAATTTTCAATGTTTGGAAATTTTTATTTTAGATGCAAGATTAAAACGTTTTATTCATTTATTTATTTAATTTTTTTTTTGTGTAAAAAGAAGGAGAATTGTAAGAATTTTCTTATTTTTCTGAAAATGTAGGTACTATGTTTTAATCTAATTGTTGAGATTAAAACATAGTATTTTTATTTCTATCTCGAATGTAAGTGTCACAAAACGCTAATTGGTATGTGTAATCTTAAGGTTTTTTTTTTAAGTTGTTCCCATTTTCGACGCAATAGTTTAATCTTTCTCCGAAAACTTTCTTGAAATAATGCTAAAATGACAAAGAATCAAGATCTTGCATTAAAAGAAGATGGGCATTTGCATCAGAGGTCTGGGGTTCGAGTCCTAAGACAATTCAACCCTTTTTTTTTACTTACAAACGAAAAATTATCTCCAGTAAACCAACTTTACAGAAAACCATTTTTTTTTTGTAAAAATTTGGTTCGTTAAATGGATTTTACTGGTTTGTACGCGGAGAAAAAACCCATGCGACAAAACAAATGGATTCTGTATTAGGTAAATTAAACAGATCTCAGAATATTTTTTTTACAAGAAGACTGCCATCTTGAAATAAACCATCTACGGTACTAAACGAATGTCAAAAACAAATAATCCTTTTAAATTAAAGTGAATCTTTTAATTTTAATAAGAATACACATAAAATCAACTAGAAATCATATCATTTTTAGCAGATTTTTTTTTAAGAAGAAATTTCTTATTAAAATGAAATGAAGTTCACTTTGGTTTTATAAGAGTTTAAACGGACTCAATTTATTTCTATAAGAAATCTTTGTTATTTTAAGAAGATAAATTTAAAATAGATAAAAAGACTCATACAGTTCCAGAACGTAATTTTACGTATAATAATTTTAGAAAAATTTAAGAAGAACATTTTCTTTGCTCTAAGTACCTTGTTAATATGACAAGATATGTCTTGTAAATTTGACACGATCGATGGTGTGATTTATGATATCCCAAAGGGCAATAACACAACTTTTAAGTATACACTAAAAAAAAAAAAAATCAAATAAAAACTAATCGACCCAATTTTATTGTTTTGTTAAAAAGCAAAAGAAGGGTTTCAAATCTTTATATAAGTATAAATTTGGTTCGAGGTTCTTATAGCTCGAAAGTCTAGAAAATTTAATCTTTTTTGTTTATGACAAAATTTATTGTTGGTCTACCGAAACTAAAAAATTCCAATGAAATAAAAAACCCACTCCAAACCTTATCTTTATAATCAATCAGATATCACAATGAATCATAAGTCACCAACTTACTAAGTTCAAATTTCATTCTGTTATCAACAATTCCCCAAAAAAAAAAAAATTTAACAAATTTGCTAGTTTTTTTCCATCAAAATAAATGTGATCACGCATAAAAAGAAACAAAACAACACTCATAAATACAAATACTTTTTATCTGTCTTTTTTTTTGCACCAGAAATGAACAAATGTTTAATCACAAACAAATGTTTATTTAACCAAATTCAGATAAGTAAAAACAATTTCACTTATCCAACTTAAAAAAATTCAACAAAACTACGGAAGCAAACTTGCGTCAAGTGAAATTTCACAACTGAACAAAAAAAAACTCCAAATTCACGTCATAAAAACCAAAAAACACAACAAAACAAAATAAAATCAAAAAAGAATTAAGGTCGAAATTTATAAATTTTAATTTGCGGTAAGAGAGAGAAAATGATAAGTGAAATCGATCTTGTATGCATGAATTTAAATCTTCTTCAAAAATTCTTACCTTGATTTCAATGTGAAGATAGTACTGGCAACTCGTTGAAACAACGACAGATCTTCACTAAATGGCATAAATACACTTGGAAACGCCACCGGATGATTGGGATTTCCAATTACTTCATGTGTCGTAATATATGCACCACCTGGAGTTATACCAATAAGTGGCGCCCGAAATTTATGCGCGAATGCATTCATTAAAGCTGGTCCTGACCAATCTACCAAAACTGCACCATATTCTTCATCAGCATGATTATTACCCAAAAGCCCTTGCATTTGAGCTGATTTCAATTCTTCATTAGCAACAGTCCGCATTACATGGAAAACAGTCAGTAACATCTCTGATCCACTCATCATGTTCTCTTGATTCTTGAGCATATTTAAAACACTCAAACGATGTGCGAAACTTAAATCGATCAATTCAATTTGTTCGGGGGTAATTGAACCCCCACTCGACGCAGATAGATTAACGAAATTCTCTGGATCGGTTGTGACGATCGTTAGATTGTGACCACGTTTTGCTAGCGATTCGATTAGGGGACGAAAAACGATTTGATGATCGCGTAGGGGAACTGGTAGAATTACTAAAAGTCGTTCCCCTTTTGTGAACTGAAGACCGGCGAGGAGTAAAATTGTTGTGGCAAATAGAAATTTCACGAACAAAGGCATTTTTACCAAAATTTCTTATTTCAACCCAAAATAATTTAAAGTTTTTTTTCTTTTGAAAAGATCTTTTATGATTTTCTTTGTATCTATATAGAAACTGCACTGTGAGTTATTTTGCTGATTGTATTTCACTCAAAATTTTATATGATTCTTGCAAAATCTTCACAATTTTTTTTTTTTATCTTCAATATTTTTTTTTGTAGTTTTAAAAAACAGCACCTATCTCAACGATATACAAACTAAAACTGATCGTGCAGCATATTCAAGCAAGGCATAGTCATTTTCCGCACACATTCAAAGGCCAATTCGAATCCAAGATACATTTTGAGTTGTAGACTGTTGAAGATATGAAAATCTTTGAGTGTATTTTTTGAGTTTTTTTTTTTTTTTTCTTCTTTTTATTCATAACAAAGAAAAAAAAAAACAATAACAAAAGGGAAAATAAAAACAAGAATACGTTATCTTCTATGAAATGAAATTATGTGAAGGCGGGTGATAAAAAACAGTAGGAGGAGGAATCTTGTCTAAAATTGGATTAGAATTTTTTTTTTTTTTGTAAGTATTTTAGCAGGAAGTTTTGAGGAGGGTGAAAAATTGTTTATAAAAAGAAGATTCACTCTGTCTACAGTTTACATCGATTGAAGTCAAAGAAATTGGTGGATGGGTGGTGAGTGCAGGGCAGAAAGTCTGTGTAAAGGGGACAAGACAACAAATTGAATCAATAAATTAGTGTAAAACTCATGAATGGGTTGGACAAAGTTGATTATAATTTGGTTGAAATTGAGATTTTATTGGAAGAAAATACTTCATTTCGAATGTTTTTTTTTAGAAAAAATTAACATTTTTGTAAAAGTTTTTAAAGCAAGCATTATTCAAAAAAAAACCTTGGACTGTATTTGTTCAAAAAAATTTCGAAAATTTCATACAGTGTCACACCCGTTATAAAAATATGTCACACCCGTTACATTTTTGAATTCTTATCAAAACACGGGTTTTTATAAATATTTCTTCATGTTTAAATATTGTATAAATACGTTCTTTCATACAGTGTCACACCCGTTACAAAATTATGTCACACCCGTTACATTTTTGAATTCTTATCAAAACACGGGTTTTTATAAATATTTCTTCATGTTTAAATATTATATAAATACGTTCTTTCATACAGTGTTACACCCGTTACAAAAATATGTCACACCCGTTACATTTTTGAATTGTTATAAGAACACGTGGTTTTATAAATTTGTCTTCAAATGTATGAGTAATAAAATTTTCTTCCTCGACTTTTCATTCAAAAATCTTAAATAAAGGCTTCTAAAAGTCACCGAAGTAGACTGAAACTATTTTTTAACGTCACACCCGTTACCTACATCTAATGTTGGTAAAGTTGAAAGACAGGTTAAAAAATCTATTAAATACTTTATTCAGTGAATGGTACACAAATAAGGATCAAAAGAATGAAGTAACTATGTCACACCCGTTACAATGGAATTACCCTTATATTAAATTTTTAAGGCAATTAAGCGAGAAAAAAAACTTTCTAACGAATAATTCGTTTAATTTAAAACATTTTAGTTTTAGTTTAGGAAATCCAAAAATACTATACAATTTATTAAAAATTGATAGTTCAAAATATTAATTAAGATATTTTTATCAAAAGCAATACCTTACCCTTAAAAAACATAAAAGCCACAAAATATCGGAAGTACCTACCTAAATCTCAAAGTAAATGTAACAAAAGTCACAAGTTAATTAAACCACAGGGAAAGGGATCAAGAAGATTGTTTAATTCTAAATTAATCTTTTTCATGTTTCTTGTTAATCGACCCATATTTTTTGAATTGAACACATTTATTCATGTGGAAAAGATTTGTTCCACCGATAAGTTTTTGTAAATAACAACAAAAAATCAACGCAATTCTAAAAAGTAAACATGTTTATACTCAATTTTTTTTTTGTTGTTACTTACAATAATGCAAAACTATTATTATGATAGGATAAATCGCAATTTGAATATTGTTTTTTTTTTCAATCTATGCAAGAAGTTTGTAGGTGTAGAGTATAAAAATACCTACTTAAATCCAAAAAGTAGATTGCCAAGCTTTGATCTTAAAAGCTCTTTGAATCACTGTGGTTCTCCTAAAATTATGCTACAATAAAAAATTAAGTTTTCAAATTCAAACAAAAATTGGAATAATACTAGAAATATTGTGGATTCTACTGTAGACAGAATGATAACAGCTTTTTGTAAAAAGGTTAAGAAAAATGTGGAATTGCTAATCAAAAAAAGCATGGATAGAACTTTTTATAAAAATATTTAATTTTTGAAAATATGTAGCATTTTTATGTAAATATTTTAATCATTTTTTAAGTTAGAATCAATATTTAATTTTTAATAGTTAATTTTTTAAGTTTGGTTAACGTTTTCTGACCAAGCAGTTCTTTTAAAGCACCAAAACATTGTTTTCTCATTCGTTTAAAAATTGTTGGAAATCCATACACTTAGAAAAGGACCACCTATTAACAAGCGGATCTCTGCTTAAATTAAGTTGAAATCCACTTAATTTCTTACTATTATAAAAATAAGAAAGTTTTCATCTTTAATTAAGTGGATTTCCGCTCAAGTAATCTTGGCCAAAGAACATGCAGAAATCCGAAATTAAGTGGATTTCTTTTGAATTTACGCATTCAAAAAATTAAGAACATATTCCGCTTAATTTTAGACATGGGTCATCTTGGCAAAAAAAACATGCTGAAATCCGCTTATTTAAATGTGGAATCCGCTTGTTTTGTGTGGTCTTTTTCTCCGTCGTGTGAGACTGATTTGTTGCATTAGTTAAATGTGAAATTGTTACATGTTGCTCGGATATTGGAAACTGCAATTTTTCGGTACCTACTAGAACATTTTCTGAAACAAAACAGTAAAAAAAAGTTTTGACTATGATTCAATAGTTCCAACTACATGCATTCAACAAGGTAATATAAATGATCATTATTGATCCTTAACTACCCTTGCACAATGCACAGTTTTTGGCAGTGGCGTACGTTGAGTCGCCGGGGCCCCGCACAGTGTGGCCAATCACGAATCTAGCTGGACAAAATTAATAACTCGCTTTAAATCGACTTTTTTTCTAAACAGTTTTGAACAAATGAGTGTGAATAGATAAAATTCTATAAAAAAGAAAGATTTTTTAAAAAGAAATCTATAATTTCTGCAAAAAGTGGGTCAAAATAGTGATGAAGAAAATGCATTTTTATAGTATTTATGTTTCCGTAAACATATTCTATGATTGGATATACTTAATTATTTTAAAAAACGCTTGAAAAATCTCAATAAATAAAAACTCTATTGCTATTCACGAAAAAAGAGAGGCAGAATAATTAGTTTTTATTAAGAAATAGAACTTTTACACACGTTTTTGACAGGTGACATACATGATTTATTTTCTCAATATCATGCTTTAAATTAAAATTTTAGCAATGATTTTAATTAAATATGCTTCACAATCATAAAAAATGGCATCACCTTTAAAAATATCTGCAGATAATTTAAAAAAGTAACTCCTTTTTGTGCGATGCAAACTTGAAACATAAGAGCCTATTAAAAACAGCTGTGTTTATATTACCTTCTATGTTTTTCAAGATAATAATTCTCTAAATTTCTTCGTGACCCTATTTCTGGCCTTTTACACTTGCTTGCTTTTTGCATTTAACTTGTTTTATGTGTTCCGACAGAAAAGCATCATTCATCAATGATAATGCCTCATTAGTTGAAAATTCCAGTGGTTTAGTGGTTCCAGAGGATCAGAACTTAATCTTTTATACATTTTGATCCTCCACTCAAAGAAAATTCCAATAAATCCTTTACGGTTTTATTGGAATATGCTTTTTCAATTTTGCGGAGAGCGGTTCTACTGATTTTAACTATTTCTAATGGATAGGTACACTTTTAACCTTCCGTTTGTTATATTTTTCCCGTTTTTTTATTTTTAAAAATTCTTTTCTTCTTTGTTTCACTATCTACTGTTTTTGTTTAATTAGTTACCACCTAATATTGGTCAAGCAAAATGAAATTCATGTTTAAAGAGCGGTCCAAAGTGTCTTCCACCTTTTTTGTTTTTTTTTTTTCGCTTAACTTGAAGCACAAAACTTTTATATATGTTTTTAATATTTCTTTATTGTCAAAAATGTTCCAAAGATGATACCTGCTCATTAAAAGATAAAAAAAAAACTGTCTTTTCGATCTTATTTGGCAGTTTTGACACATTTTTCGAAAATTTGTTTTTTTGAAAATCTTGACTTCATTTTGAAAAGTGAAAAAAGTTGTATGGCGGTCGAGAAAACGCGAGACATGTAAATAGCTAATCTCAATGACAACACTCCACAATACATTAATTAATTAATTTCAGACCGGAAAAATGCGGAAAAATTAACTTTACCTCTAATTGAAAAACAAAGATATTTTTTTTTTTGCACTTCCTAGCCTTCTTACAGAATTTTTTTTTTTAAATAGTTGCAATGGTAATTAATAAATAAAAATTATAATACTTTACCTCCAAATGTAGATTAACAATTAAAAAAAACAATTACAACAAAAAAACTACCACAGCGTTTTTAATCGTCAACCAAACTCAAGCGAAAAATAGAATACTTTGTATTATCTCCATCCAACTGTTGACAAGAACCAACTTTCAAGCTTAGCTTACGCTAATCCGAGATGGGAACCAAAAAACCAAACATGAATTACAGTTACCCATTGTATTGAGAAGCTCAACTCATGATTTAAAATCATGTGGCTAAACTTTTTTTTTTCTATTTTGTCCAGTCAGATTGTCGAATTACCACACTGTGCCCCGGGGCAAATATTTAGAGACCGTTAAAATAATTTTTTTTTAGCTTAGAATTGATAGTTCTTGGGGCCTCTGTTCTGAAGTAATACATATGTACACATTTGATTTTCCATCATCAAACATAGTTTATTTCTTTCGGGGCCCCTGAAAAATTATTTTTGGGGCCTCAAAATTAAGTGCTTAGAGGCCCATAAAATATAATATAATTTTTTTGGAGCCAAGAATTAATAGGTATTGGGGCCTCTGTTCTGAAGTAATATTCGGAATGCCACCAATAACGTAATTTTTTTTATTTTGGACCCTGATATATTTATGTTGGGGCCCCTGAATTGATGTTTAATTTTCCATTTGATTGTTTTGAACCACTGATCATCAAATAATATTTGTCATGCCATCAGAAAAGTTGATGAACATTTTTGGGCTCCTTAGTAATAGATATTGGGGCCCCCAAATTAATATTTGCTTGCCCCTCAACTAACGGCAACGGGGTTCCTGAAAAATTATTTTTTGGAACCCTTCATATAATATTTTTGGAGCCCCGAAGTCATATTTTTTTAGTAATTCATCAACAAATGTAATTTAATTTAAAAAACAATTTTTTTAATTTAACTTTTTTTTTGACGCTTTGAAGTAAAGGCGAAGATTTTTTTTGCGTTTTTGGGGCCCCTAATGTATTATTTGTGGTTGCAAAGATTTTTCAAGTAATATTTTTTGGGGCCCTAAGATAAAATTATAATTTTTCTTCTAAAAAAGAAGTTTATTTTTTTGGGCCCCCTGGGGAAACCTTTTTATTAAATGAATATACATACATATATTGTGTGGCTACCAACGCATTATACATTACACTGAATGACATAATTTTTTCCCCTTGTATCTGAAGCGATTCAAATACATTTTAATTTATTTCGAAACTCAATTTATGCTAACAGTTTCCTTTTCTGCATTGTCTCCAGTAGGGGCCCTAGGGTTGGTCGGGGGCCCCGGGGTGCCGCCCCTTTTGCCCCAAGGGAGTGTACGCCCCTGGTTTTTGGTACTGGAAGATTGTAAATATTGATTTCACAACCCTTTTTGAGTGCTTACTAAAAATTAAATTTTTACAAAAGTATTTTCCCATGATTAACTTTGATGAAACAAACTAAAAGTTTGCTGTTTATTCTCCGTATTAGCTTACTGCTTTGACTAAAATTGTTTATCTGTGTTTATCGTTCCTTTGCAACAACGTCTCTTTAAACTATCTGTTTTATTTACCTCATAACTCGACCCCAAACTGAGGGGAAGACCAAATTCTCAGAAAACAGGAAATATCACAAGGAAATTCAACGGAATTGAAATATTATTGTTGACCCCACCGTTTATTCCGTTTAGGAAATTTATTTGCTGTTGGTTGAATTAGAGGAAAATTGCTTAAGTGAAAATATTACTCCATCTCTTTTTTCATTTACTTCCCCAAAAAACTTTACAAAAAGATTGAAATCCAATCTCTATAGTTGAAATACCAGGCACCTGGGGTTCACCGCATGAAAATGTGAGTTGGGAAGACAGACAGTAAAATCTGGTGTCCTCTCAGCTCTCACTTTCGGAAACCAAATACAATCCTTCCCGTTGGCATATACAAAACCCATATTTTTTTTACCAAAAATATCTCAAACAATTAGAGAAAATTACTTTTTCCCTCAATTCCCATCATAAGGATTCAGAAAGGGAAACAGGAACTCATAAAATATCTGTTTTCTCAATTACACCCACTCTGGTGTAAAGGTAATAAATATTAGACCCTACCAAACTATCATGATAAGAGTAAGAATGCCAAATTGGTGTATTTAATGCTATCTAGTATATCCACACGGACTGGAACGAAGAACAAGGGCATGCGTTTTATTTTTGCCTTGATTTTGATGGAGCATATCCTCTCTCTCTAAAGTAAATCAGGAGTCATTCGTTATACGCTGTAGGTTTTTGTGGTTATTTTTAGCCCAATTTAAGATGGGGCGCAAATATTGTAAGTTTGTTACAAACGCATATTGTATCTATTTATACCTACACGGAGAAAAAAGACCACCTAAAAACAAGCGGATTCCACATTTAATTAAGCGGATTTCAGCATGTTTTTTTTGCCAAAATGACCCATGTCTAAAATTAAGCGGAATATGTTCTTAATTTCTTGAATGCGTAAATTGAAAAGAAATCCACTTAATTTAAGCGGTAAATCATCTTGTTTTTATGTGGAAACTGGAGATCGAACTTATAACTGTTAGGTCACTAAGCGAGTGCTTTACCATCAGCCAATGCCACTCACAGTTGGAAAAATGATAAAAACGCAATTCACCTTAAATTTAAAAGAAATTAAGCGGATTCCACTTATTTTAAGCAGAATTGTATTATTTTAAAAGGTTGGAATTTAAAGTGGGCATCATTTTAATTTTAAGGTACACTTTTTTGATCAGTGTATAGTATGTATCATTTTTATATAGCTTCACAAATTGAATGTGGGAGAGATGTGAAATTTTATAAAAATAGAGGTACCTATATTTCTTCGTGTAGCGATTGGTGTATGTCAAAGAGGAAGATATACTTTCAAATTATTTTAATAAGTGTCCCTCCTTTTGGAACATAAAATTAGTGAAAATGTTTGTGATGGGTAAGCGATTCTGAGATTCACTACTGGGAGGTGGACTATAAATAGGCGTATTGGAATTTAAAAGATGCTGAATGGAAAAATTGAAGACGAAATTGCACGGGTTGATTTAAGTTTTTTTTTTTTTTAATTGTTGAAAATAATTTTTCAAAATAAACTTCGCAAAGGAAAATACTCAAAAATATATTGAAAAAAAAAACCAGGGGTCGAATTACGGCACACAATTACGATCACACGTTAACGTTTTGACTATTGCTGTCTCTATTTGATTAGATAACGAACGTATGCCGTAACTCGACCCCAGTATCGATACTTTTCGGGGACGTTTTGGACGTGTTTCGGAAGCGTTTCGGACGCGTTTTGGACGAGTTTTGGATGCGTTTTGGATGCGTTTCAGAAGCGTTTTGGACGCGTTTTGGACGCGTTTTGGACACGTTTTGGACGCGTTTTGGACGCGTTTGGACGCGTTTTGGAAGCGTTTCGGACGCGTTTCAGAAGCGTTTGGGACGCGTTTTGGACGCGTTTTGGAGGCGTTTCGGAAGCGTTTCGGCCGCGTTTCGGACGGGTTTTGGACGGGTTTTGGACGCGTTTTGGACGCGTTTCGGACGCGTTTTGGACGCGTTTTGGACGCGTTTCGGACGCGTTTCGGACGCGTTTTGGACGCGTTTCGGACGCGTTTTGGACGCGTTTCGGATGCTTTTTGGATGCGTTTTGGACGCGTTTTGGACGCGTTTCGGACGCGTTTTGGAAGCGTTTCGGAGGCGTTTCAGAAGCGTTTTGGACGCGTTTTGGACGCGTTTCGGACGCGTTTTGGAAGCGTTTTGGAGGCGTTTCGGAAGCGTTTTGGACGCGTTTTGGAAGCGTTTCGGACGCGTTTCAGAAGCGTTTTGGACGCGTTTTGGAGGCGTTTCGGAAGCGTTTTGGACGCGTTTCGGCCACGTTTCGGACGCCTTTTGGACGGGTTTTGGACGCGTTTTGGAGGCGTTTCGGAAGCGTTTTGGACGCGTTTTGGAAGCGTTTCGGACGCGTTTCAGAAGCGTTTTGGACGCGTTTTGGACGCGTTTCGGACGCGTTTTGGAAGCGTTTTGGAGGCGTTTCGGAAGCGTTTTGGACGCGTTTTGGAAGCGTTTCGGACGCGTTTCAGAAGCGTTTTGGACGCGTTTTGGACGCGTTTTGGACGCGTTTTGGAGGCGTTTCGGAAGCGTTTTGGACGCGTTTCGGCCACGTTTCGGACGCCTTTTGGACGGGTTTTGGACGCGTTTTGGAGGCGTTTCGGAAGCGTTTTGGACGCGTTTTGGAAGCGTTTCGGACGCGTTTCAGAAGCGTTTCGGACGCGTTTTGGACGCGTTTTGGAAGCGTTTTGGACGTGTTTCGGCCGCGTTTCGGACGCCTTTTGGACGGGTTTTGGACGGGTTTTGGACGCGTTTTGGACGCGTTTCGGACGCGTTTTGGACGCGTTTTGGACGCGTTTCGGACGCGTTTCGGACGCGTTTTGGACGCGTTTCAGAAGCGTTTCGAACGCGTTTTGGACGCGTTTTGGAAGCGTTTTGGAAGCGTTTTGGACGTGTTTCGGCCGCGTTTCGGACGCCTTTTGGACGGGTTTTGGACGCGTTTTGGACGCGTTTCGGACGCGTTTTGGACGCGTTTTGGACGCGTTTCGGACGCGTTTCGGACGCGTTTTGGACGGGTTTTGGACGCGTTTTGGACGCGTTTTGGACGCGTTTCGGACGCGTTTTGGACGCGTTTCGGATGCTTTTTGGATGCGTTTTGGACGCGTTTTGGACGCGTTTCGGACGCGTTTTGGAAGCGTTTCGGACGCGTTTCAGAAGCGTTTTGGACGCGTTTTGGACGCGTTTCGGACGCGTTTTGGAAGCGTTTTGGAGGCGTTTCGGAAGCGTTTTGGACGCGTTTTGGAAGCGTTTCGGACGCGTTTCAGAAGCGTTTTGGACGCGTTTTGGACGCGTTTTGGAGGCGTTTCGGAAGCGTTTTGGACGCGTTTCGGCCACGTTTCGGACTCCTTTTGGACGGGTTTTGGACGCGTTTTGGAGGCGTTTCGGAAGCGTTTTGGACGCGTTTTGGAGGCGTTTCGGAAGCGTTTTGGACGCGTTTTGGAAGCGTTTCAGAAGCGTTTTGGACGCGTTTTGGAAGCGTTTCGGAAGCGTTTTGGACGCGTTTTGGAGGCGTTTCGGAAGCGTTTTGGACGGGTTTTGGACGCGTTTTGGACGCGTTTCGGACGCGTTTTGGACGCGTTTTGGACGCGTTTTGGACGCGTTTCGGACGCGTTTCGGACGCGTTTTTGACGCGTTTCGGACGCGTTTCGGATGCTTTTTGGATGCGTTTTGGACGCGTTTCGAATGCGTTTTAGACACTTTCTGGTTGTGTTTTGGACGCGTTTTGGATGTGTCTTAGACGCGTTTTTGACTCGTCTCGGGCGCGACCAAGACGCGACCAAGACGCGAACAAGACAAATAGTTCAAGTTCTTTTGTTTCAATTGTTTGCTTTTTTAGAGAAAATTAGTTTAGAACTTGTTAATTTTAAATTATTTAAATTATTAATTTAAATTTTTTTTTACGAAAAATTTTCTCTGCAAAATTAAAAACTTTAGGAAGTTACCAAACATTAAATTCAAAAATGTACATTGCAAAATATTAAAATTATATAACGGGCCCTTTTGCCACAAGTTCCTATTTAAAACTAAATTCTAACTTGCTTCCCTCTTGCTTGAAATTGATTCCTTTATTATCACCGTCAAACAACACAAAGACAAAAAACACTACAATCTTTCTTTACGAGTGAGTTATAAGTGCGGCGTCGGCAAGCTTCATCTTGGGAATAATGTTTACATACAAATTAAACATGCTAATAAATTCTGTTGATGATTCAGGAAAATTTAAAAAAAAAAAACATTTTTTTTTGTTCATTCTTTTTATACTCAGTAAAGATTTTCGATAAGATATTCATTGTATATCACGTCGTCGTAGGCGGTAGGAATGAATTTTATATTTTTTTTTATTCTAGGTGCATCTATGCGGGCAACGTTAACTATAAAACCCATCCATATTTGTCACACTATATAACTCGCACAGTTATTTTTTTGTTGACATATAAGTACATCAAATCGAAGTAGAGGTATGAGGTAAGCTCAAAGCAAACATTAAATTTCCACAACTAAACAAAGAAGAATGTATTTGAATTGCAATTCCGGTGTATTATGATCTTTCCATCTTGATGAGCATGGTACAACGAACGTATTGGAATGATACATCCAGAGAGGTATTATAAAATTGTCATTTGAAATTGAAAACTATACACAGGCACAGAGATACCTTGTAGCAGAGGAGTGTAATTTTTGAATTCCAATTCAGTGCTTTTGCAGAGATAGAGTATACCAGTACATCATATTGCGAATACAAAATTGAGAATGAGACATATTGAGATGAAGATGAATTGCAGTGCACAATATTCTAATCGGTTTTACGAAAATTTACGAAACATTTTTCAATCTATACTTGGTCACAAAGCTGACAAAGAGCGGGTTCAGATGGGGGATTATATAGGGAGTCATAATAACCCCTTAGAAACAAAAAAAACTTGGCAATATTCAAAAGAATTGTAAAAAGCAAAGCAAAATGCATAGGAATGCGAAAAAAGCAAAATGCAAAGCAATGCAAAGCAATGCAAAGCAATGCAAAGCAATGCAAAGCAATGCAAAGCAATGCAAAGCAATGCAAAGCAATGCAAAGCAATGCAAAGCAATGCAAAGCAATGCAAAGCAATGCAAAGCAATGC
Source organism: Episyrphus balteatus (assembly GCF_945859705.1). Lineage (NCBI taxonomy): Eukaryota > Metazoa > Arthropoda > Insecta > Diptera > Syrphidae > Episyrphus > Episyrphus balteatus. The sequence goes on along the minus strand of NC_079137.1, from coordinate 4,964,640 downwards.
AAAGCAATGCAAAGCAATGCAAAGCAATGCAAAGCAATGCAAAGCAATGCAAAGCAATGCAAAGCAATGCAAAGCAATGCAAAGCAATGCAAAGCAATGCAAAGCAATGCAAAGCAATGCATAGCAATGCAAAGCAATGCAAAGCAATGCAAAGCAATGCAAAGCAGTGCAAAGCAATGCAAAGCAATGCAAAGCAATGCAAAGCAATGCAAAGCAATGCCAAACAATGCAAAACAATCCAAAGTAATGCAAAGCAATTCAAAGTAATGCAAAGTAATCCAAAGCAATGCTAAGCAAGGCAAAGCAATGCAATGCAAAGCAATGCAAAGCAATGCCAAACAATGCAAAACAATGCAAAACAATGCTAAATGTACAATTTTGATTGTCCCCCACTCAATCCAGTATCAGAAACCGTTCCTGTATCCTAAATAAACCATCACCACATATAGCTACATACATATATCCACTATTGTCATCAATAATATTGTGAAACAGAAACTCTGGGAATCTCTCTTCTGCATAAATGCATGATATCCATATCAAATACCACACCACTGTACCGCACCATTACCATTTACCACTACAAACAAATATATGAAGAGTATTATGGTACCTCTACGAGCTCTACGAGAGAGTATCTATCATTTTAACAAAACGAATCCTTCTAAAGGATGCTTTTCCAATGAATGGATGATACATTGTGAAACAGTGCCAGTATAGAAACTTTCACTTTTTCCATATAGAGAACAAATGTGTATGGTGATATGGAAGCTGCCTCATGCATGCATTGATGTGTGGGTTTCTCGGTTTTTCGATTAAGAAGGTTTCCATGATGAAGGGTTTTTGTAGGTCGAAAATGACACTGATGGCGGTATTATATGTGTAGAGAGAGGAAGCAAATGAGATTTGATAACAATGTGAATGGAAACAATTGAATTATAATGATGCCAAGTTTACACACTGAAACATCAGGGTCAAAAATTAAGTACATATTTAAGTTTGCTAAATAGAACGCATCAGTGGGGTAATGAGTTATGCGATGGAATGTGATTTCGGAGGTTCTATTTATTGAGCCACAATTCAGAAGTGGGATGATATTTGAACCCAGAAACCAGGACCCAAGTCGGTTCAACAATGAGACTAGAAGTTCATGAAAATACGAGTTTTGAAAGGCGAATCGAAACTGAACAACAAGTCATGATGGAACGGTTTGTTAAGTCACTGACTCTGTTGGGCGCCGTTTTCATGGTACAGCGAGAAGAAGAGATGTCTTCAGCGTTAGAAAAGAGAGGCTTTTAGCTTGTTTAAGACTGGACAAGTTAATGTCTTGTGATCACTTAAAATAATTTTCAAAAAATTCAATTGATATTATTTTCATTCCATTCGTTGGGCGCCATTTTCAAAAGTCTAGTTAGCATGTCGGGAAAATATATTTTAAATCCTTCAAAGAAAGTAATTTCTTCCTCCTAAAAGTGTCCCTTACAATTAAAGCAAAGCTAACCTTCAAGGCAACCCAGATTCTTCAAAAAATGGCGCCCAACGAATTAAAAAAAAAGAGTGATTTTACAGGATAGAAATGCATCTTTAATATAAATACACAGAATAAAGTGCTCTATTTCTTGCCTTTAAAATCACATGTCTGTTAAAGCTATACGGATCACAGTCTTGCCCTTAATCCTTTCATGTTTTTCCACCATCGAAATGGATTTTACACACGAACTCTCCTCTTTGCGATTAATTTCAAGAAAAAATATCCAATTTCTTAGAAACTATCTTAAAAGAGTTGAGTAAATAATTTTCCTTTTCCTAGTTCAAGAGCATTTGGCTTTTTTGATTAATATTTTTTCAATCTTGTTTAAAGTGACAACTCCTTTATTTTTCCCCCAACTTTCTTGTTAACAAGTTTGCAGTTTTCCGGGTCAGTAGTTAGTGTTTGAAATCAAATTGAATGTGTGTCAAAAGAAGACAAAAAAAAAAGAAAAATCTAAAATTCCATTATGTGGTATAGTTTGTATATTTTCGCTTGAAGTAACTGTACTATTAGTTTTTATCTAATTTTTCCACAACTTCATCCTCACCCATGGAAATGAATGAAAAACTAGATATACTAAATTTTGAGCGAGAGAACGAAAATAAATCACAAAAATAATGAAAAACGAAAACACATAAAAAACAACAAAAACTTTTTCAAACGAACTTTATACTCAACGAGTTTATACAGCTCTTACAGAGCCAAAAACGACAACAAAACACACACTAAACCATCATCAAACTGCTGGTAGTGCTGGCCAAACAAAAAAACAGCTACAAATAGGTTCTTTTTTCCTTTTTTTTTAGTTTAAATGTGATTGCATTGGTTTTGAATTTTGTTTGATTAAGAGAGTGAAGAGGGTGCTGGGGTGCCTAACCAGCAACTGCCAACGGTGGTGGTGGTGCTTCGGTGGCGGTCGGTCGATGGTGTGGTGCCGGTTGTTGGTGAATATGGTTTTGGTTAGTTTGTCAAATAATGTTTTATACATAATTTTTGTCTTCTCTCTTTGGTGTGCTCGCTGTGTGCTGGGTGACATCAAAACGCAAAAGCGTGCGATACAATCGGCTAAAGTGTCATTTTCTTTTGTTTGTTTAATTCTAACAGAACTGACAAAATGATATATTAGGTCAGGGTAGTATTAACAAGATAGGTAGTGCAAGAGGCGCCTTAATTCGTTTGCCAATAACATTTCAATTCAAAAAATGTCTAATACTAATAAGTAAAAATGGCTTAAATTCAATATAATTCCTTAATATATTAAGTAAGTATGAGCAGAAAGAACCGTTTTGCTTTTTTTTTTTTTGAAAACACACTTACAGCATTGACATACAAATTATACAAAATGGCGCCCAACGATTAAATGAAAATGTCACGGTTTCGTCGATTGGTGTTTTCCTCTTTTATTATCCTCAAAACTATTAGCGATGAGATGAAAAGAGTCGTTTCTTAGCACTGTTTATGTATAATCTTATCTTAATTCTTAAAAATGGCGCCCAACAAATAACTCGCAAAGAAGTAAGTAGAGATGAAAACCTCACATTTAATTTGTAAAAAAAATCGTGAAGGTGCCTTATTACAAGATACTTATTCCAGATTATCAAAAATGGCACCCAACGATTAAACAAAAAAACCTGTCACACACCAATTTTGGAAATGTTTAATTTTCTCGAAAACGATTAGATAAGATCTTTTTTTTCGTGAAAAAAGTTTTTTTTTTTCAAAAATCGTTATTAACGGTACCTCCATAGAAGGTTTTTTTTTTATCTGATTTTCTCTCAAGCGATTTGTTAAATTTCAACGAAATTTTTAAACAAAAACACCCAAAAATTAAATTTTGAATAAAATAATTTTTGAATTTTTAAAAAAAATTTTGAAATTTTTTTTAGAAAAATCGAATTTTCGAAAACGAGACATTGAATTTTTTTGATTTTACGTGTTGAATAATAGTTTCTACCAAATGGCATACCAAACCAACTTTATTTTAAAACATTTGTTTACAAAAATTATTTATAAAAAAATTAGTGCTTTAAAAAACGGCTCTAACGATTTTGAAATTTGTTTTTTCTAAAAATGCATCTTTATTAAAGAAATTAAGCTGCATACATTTTTTGGAGTTTGATTTCATTTAAAGAGTTGTTTTTTTTTTAATTCTTTAAAGAACGAATTGTTTGTTTTTTTTTTTTATTTTCATATGAATTTACCTATTTTTTAACATTTTGAATTCCAAGAGCAAGTACGTTCGACCCAGTCGTTCATTTTATTTTTAACATTTAAACGAATTTTTCTAAAACTGTCTTCAGACCATCAAGACATTAGTCTTCAAGAACTGTAACACAGCTTTTCAAGACTTGATTTATGTATAATGAAATAAAGTTGGGCGAATGAAAATGAATATTTAAAGTTGGTTTGTCGGATTCGTTTGTTGATTTTCCGGGTTCGCCAGTTGATTTCCTAAGTTAGCCTGTTAATTTAACTGGTTTGCATGTTGGTTTACTAGATTCACCTGTTCATTTAACAGGTTCAACTGTTGGTTTACTGAGTTCGTCAGTTGATTTGCCAGCTTTTCCTAATTATTTGTCGGTTTAGTTCGTTGATTAGTCGGGTTTTTCAGTTAATTTGCCGGGTTCGCTGGTTGTGGCTGGTTGTGTGCTGGATTGGCAAATTAATCTTCCCAAAATCTTTTGACTGTCGGAATTGTCCCTTTTTATGCTGGTTTTTTCATCTACCAGGTTCACCTATTTGATTCCAGACTCATCTGTTGGTTTCTCAGATCGATTATTCTTTTCGCGAGAGTTCTTTTTCTCCTAACAAACTTTTTCCATTTTAACTAGAATAATAATAAAGTAATGAAAAGCGTGTTACTCCTTGTGCCAGCTATACAACAGCTGTTCTGTTCAAAAAAGTCAAAAAAACAGACAAAATTATGAGGTTAAGTTATAATTCCTTCTTCCTTTAGTCCAATGTAAGATTAACGTCCTTATTATGCTATCAATACCATGAGCTTAAGGTGTCTGCTTAACATATTACTATCCCTTCTATCCCCAAATTCTTATTTTTTCATTTTTTTTTTTATTTTCCTGACTATACACAAATGTGTTAAGCTATATCCAACCACCTAACAGAAACAAAAAAAAAAGAATAATCCTTATAATTGGCTTGTTATCCTTTTATCTTATAAAAATGTTATAAGGAATTTTCTATTCACGTATGCACATTCACTTACTACATAGAGTTACTATACCCACCAACCTAAACAAAAAAAAAAAAACGAAACCATAACCAAAAGCAAACCCAAGACAAAACAAACGCAAACCTTCTTTTGCCAGCCAGAACCCAGAATCAGCCAACAAACAATATTTTTCCCTCCACACAAAATATTCCCAAAAATCATATACCTTTTATCCTCTGAAATTTTTGTTTCATTTTTATTTTTATATTTTTTTGTATTGTTGTCTTCTTTCAGTTTTTTGTTTACATATTATACCCAAAATGAAATCCCTCGCCCTGACCTTATGCACGCTGCCTCTGCTGTGTATATGTTCAGAGCTTACCCCAACTACACCCCTGTGTATTATTCAGCATCGTCATATCACAGATGATGATGATGATATGGTATTTTATACCCATACCCAAATCGACGACCGACCAAAAATACCCGGTGCCAGTTTTATAAATGGATTTTCTATATCATACCCCCCCAAAATACTATTATACACAGAAGCATACACAAATACAAGGAAATGCGAGTTTGTCTCTCCTCTTTGGTATAATGTAAGTATAGTATCTGGTCGCTTCGGGCTCCCCTTTTTTTTTGTCTTCTTGACTATCTGTGTTTTTTTTAGTTTGACCAGATTGGTAGTATATGTCGTCAAAATTTGAAAATAAAAACAAGTTTTTTTTACAAAAACATTATTTTTCAGTAAATAGATTTTACATACAAATATTCGTTCTTGTTGATTCTCATGATTTGGTGTGACCAAAATGAAAAACAAAAAAAATTAAAATTGGTCTGTAATCCAGAGAACCCGAGAAAGCCACGTCAAATCTTATTAATAATTTCCATGTTCTTTTGTATATTAGAACAATTTACTCATAAAATACAAAACTGAACAAAGTCCCTTACTTTGGCAGACACTTTGTTGCGGAATCAAAATAATTAATCTCATTCGCACACCAAAAAATTTTAACTCACATGATTTTTGAGTAATTGAATTTTCCGCCAAAAGAAAAAGATTTGGCTAACCTCCAAATTTTTAGTTTTTTAAATGTTTTTTTTTAATTCCAAAAACTTGGTTTTTGTAGCCTCAACATTTATTTTTTCAAATTCCACTGAAATAAGACTGAAATTTGCAGACAAAAATATTTGTTTATGCCCGAAATTGTAGCGAATTAAATGCTAATTTGTTGCGCAAAAATTAATTTTGTAGGTCAACCCAGTCATTTGTATTTCAACTTAAAGTTTAAGAAGTGCACTTCCTGTTTGATCAGGCCAGTGGAGCCATTTTTAAAGAATAACTTTTTAAATTTTTTTCTTTTGCCAGTAATTTTAGCTTTTGAAAAAAATTTTTTAAACAAACCCCAATTTTTTAGCTCCAAAGCTTTAAAAAATATTCAAGGTTTGTTTAAAAAAGTTAGCTCAAAAGTAAGCTTTCAAAATCCAAAAAAACGCGAAATTCAAAGAAATTTTTAACAGAAATTTGAAGTGAACAAGACTCAAATGAAATGCTTCAACCTCGATTAGTTTTCTTGTTATTCAAGATTCCGCTTAGATAAGACAAAATATGTTACGGTCAAAATTTTCAAAAAAAAAAACAGCATTTTTAAAAAATTGTTTAGTTTTCTAGAAATTGTAGATTTTCAATATAAAATTTTTTGCGAAAAAATCAATTTTGTAGCTTCCCTCAATAATTTTATTTATAGTGCTTTTAAGAAATTTATTTTTCTCTATAAACAAATTGAGGACACTTTTTTAAGACGTCATTTTATTTTTTTTTTTACTATTTTAAAGTTTTGTAAAGGCTTTTTGAAATTGGTTCAGTCATTGCTGAGAAAGTTCAAAGTGAGGAAAAAATGGTTCTATGGGAGCGGGAGCTACAACAATTGTACCAAAAAGCCAATGATTCGTTTGTAACGTCTTAGAATTTAAGTATATAAATGTAAATGTTCAATTTGTCACTGTTACGAAAAAAAATAATTTTTTGAGTAAAAGGGAATTTTTTGGGACTTTTTACAAAAAAACAGCCTTTTTCAAAAAATTATTTTATGAAAACTCCTTATTTTGGTTTATATTACTTTTACATAAATTTTCATTAGGAAGGCTTGGCTAATCATTTTTTTTTTCGTCAAAAAAAAAACCCTTTTAACCATGAATTTCTTGTCGACACTATTGCTTTTAATCTCAAATGTAACAAAACTGCTGAATTACAATAGAGTATCATTATTACCTTATTCTTAGTTTTTGCAAAAGGTGCAAATTTTCTTTACATTTCAAAAAAACACCCTTTGAATTTGGAATAATGAAACTATTTTGACATTTTTATCAAAGTTCGAAAGGGTACTATTTATACTATAGAGTTTATCGGACTTATCGCGAATTTTTCATATTTGCCCAAAAAACACACTTTCATCAAAAAAACTTTTAAAGAATTTTTCGATTCCTGGTAAAAGTTATAAATGTAACATTTTTACCAATGTTCTTTGAGGTGCCATTTTTGTCCAAGTTTTTGTGGTACTAGTTCGAAATTTCATTATTTCTTTAAAAAAACACGCTTTCACTCAAGATATTTTTTTAAGGTTTCTTAGATTCTTAATTCTTACAACAACAAATTAACCTTTTTCATCAGGTTCAAAAAAATTAAAAAGTATGTCAGGTTCATCCCAAATTTCATTAGAGCATCATATTTTCACATTAGAACCTGTTAAGACCCAATTAATTCACTCTCCCTTATATTTCAAATCTCCATTAAAAATGAAAAATCTGTCCAAAAACATACAATTTTTTTTTAATTCCCCTTTTTAAATTGCGACTTTAAATTTAATGGAGTGTGAATAAATTGGGCCTAAGTGTTTTTTAAATTTGAACAGAGTTGCCAGAACAAATGCAATGATAACTCCTCTAAAATGGCCTTAAACATGAAACAATTTAATTCTACGAATCATTGCAATCTACGAAAAAAAAAAGAAAACAGGGTTGCCATATAATTCTTACTAGATACAGGTTCCTCACACACCATTTTGCAAATTAATTTCACCTTTTCTAAAAATTCATTTGCAAATCAAATTCACCTTTTCTAAAAATTATATTTTTTTTTCTGTTTCGCTCCATATAATTCACATTATCTTATGTTTTTTTAATATTAATAATTGTAGGAATTTGTCTCAGTTTGCAAAAGGTGAATTTGATTTGCAAAATATTCGTTCGTATTTTTTTCGTTGGCTCTTACACAAATATTTGATATTTGGTCACACTAATTCAATGTTGTGGTCTTTGTCTCCCACCTCACACATCAACTCTATACCTACTCCGCACCAACATGAATACGCATTTAACACACCGAGACCGACTGGCTCTGTGCGCCTCCACTCTCTCCCAAAACTCCAACCATCACCGGCATGGTGGATGACGGCGCGCGGTATCCACACACATAAGCTGGTATGTGCAAATATACAACAAAAAACCAACAACAATTTGAACACCCTACAAAGTTGTGAATGATTTGTATGTGTTAAATTTGGGGGGACAGAGTAGAGACAGAGAGTATGTAGAGTCGTCGTCACCAGTTCACCACTCACCATAATCATAATCATCGACATCGTCATAGTCAGAAAATCGCCCATTCTGGATACTATAGAAGTCGGCTTTTTCATCAACGTGAAACAACACAAACAAAACAGAAAAAAAACTTACCTCACTTTGACTTTATTCCAGTCGAGTTGGGTTGTCGTTAGTTTGTCGCTTTGGCATGGTAAACCAGCTTCAGTCCTAATGTGATGGTAGTGCTCTGCTCTTTGGCTACAACAGCTTCTACAACTGGCTCTGGCTGTCAGTCTGTTTATAACCGGTATACGGGTGGGGTTATGCTATTCCGTTCGTTCCAATAACACTCCGATAAGACTTCACATTTTCACGTTATTTTTGTCGTCGTTGGTTTTTCTCGTTTGTTTCTCGCAACAAATTTTTAGATTCACTACGAATTCTCTCGTCGTTGGTTGAAGTCGAGTCGTTTGTTCATTCGTTTGGTGTTGGTTTACGGAATTCGCATTTTTTGGTTACACGTTTACGTAGTTTTTTTTTTCTTGGTTGATGATGATTTTTGAATAAATTGAAATCATAATTCGCTAGATTTTGTGATTTTAGTGGATTGCAAACCCACTTTGGTGTGTTTGCGTGGTGTGGTGAATTTTTTTTTAATTTTTTTTGGGCTTTTACATTGAATTAATTTTTATTCAAAATAAATAATGCATCATTCCTGACGAGCATTCTGCATTTTTATGTGAATTTTTTTGATATATATCCTATTGTCGAATTGCATATACTACATCACCTGGGTACAACTCTGGTGGAATAAAAAAAAGTAATTATTCAAAGTGACACTTTTAATTTCGAGGTGAAATTAAAATTCTACCTGTCAAAGTAAATAATAAAATACAAATAGTTGCTCCATTTGTTTGTTTTATTTGTTTTCTCTGTTTCTGTATCATTTTTTTTATTTCTTGTTTTGTGTCTATTGTATTTGAATTAAATGTGGATTACGTATGGAATGCGTAATTAAACCGTTTTAAAATAAAACAAAAGTGGCGCCCAACAGAAGGCTATTAACTGTCAAAATACAACTTTCTCTATCTCGATAGATAGAATTTGGGACAAGGATTTAAAAAGGATTATTTCTTACAATTGAGAAGGAGACCATTTTCATTATTATTCAGAAGCAACAAAGAGGAAAAAGGAAACAGGAGGTGAGTTCTTTTAGTAACATTTAAGTTTAAACATGCGGTGGCGGGAAGAGAGCGTTCCCTGTCTTTAAAAAATGATAAATCGTGTTTTAAGTTTTTTTTTCTATTTGTTATCTTTTGTGGGACAACGTCATTTTTCTTGAATTCGTTTTTGCTCCTCAAACTGAATTAAGTGGAATCAAATTAGCAGGCAAATTCTTTCAAAAGAAAAAAGAAGAAAAACAAAAAAAAAAAAGGATGAAAGTTGATTCCGCGATAATAAAGTACCACAGAAAGAGAGGTGGTTTGTCGGTTAGGTAGTGTGTAGGTAGATGAAGGTAGGCAGGCATATCGTCAGTCCGGTTTAGGAGTTATGTGGGCAGGTTTCCGTTTTATTTTTGCTGGTTTATTTTGAGTGGAGGTCTTGAGAGAGAGAGGATATTTTTTTGGTTTCTTTTTAGTTTTTTTTTTCTTGTGAATTTGTATCCTCTTTTTGAAACCTGCTGTGTCGTGTGGTGAAGTGGGAAGATGGTCATAAAGCCCTCAAAACGCAACGAAACGCAGAATATAAAATCGTCATTATCGTTCCGTTTATAGCAAAATTGTGTCCAGTGGTAGGGATTTTTTTTTTTTTGTTTATTTTTATTTATAATTTTGTTTTTTTTTGCATTTTTGTGTTACTTTTTTGATATTTTTATTTTGTGTGTTAGGTTTACTTTGAGAAGAGAGATATTATTGATGGCCATGTGGATGGGAATTGGAATCTCTGGTTGTTTTAAACTCGTTGTTTTTTTTTTTTAATGCTGGCTGTCTGTTGGTTTTGGTTTGGCGGTTTTGTCATTTTTTTTTTTTTATTATTTTTTACTGTTTTTTTTTTTTTATTTTTGGTTGGGATTCGATGGAAAAACTGGATTTATTTCTTTGACTTTTTTTTTGTTTTGTTTGTGGTTTGGTTTCATACATTTTTTTCCGTTTGTGCCTATTTTTTGTCTTCTTGGGAAGTTAAATATAGTATTGTTAACAGGTTGGGATAGCGTTTTTTTGGTTAAGTTTCATTATGGTAATAAAAATGGTTGTAGATGATAGGTATCATCTTATATAGGTTGTTATTATGAGACAGACAGATATAATGAAGGTTTTGACTGGGTTTGCAAAGAATTGAAAAAGAATCAAAATAAGAAAGAAGAGGCTTTTATTAGAGATCAGACATATTTTTGTGTGTGAGTTTAGATGAATCATAATTTCATGATTAAACGTGATACCTGATTTGGAAGGTATTGATACTTGAAGATTTCATTGTTTACGAATTATTGTTGGCTTTTTGTTCAATAAGCGTGTTTTTTTTTTGTCAAATTTCTGCATTCAGGCCGAAGCCGACGGTAAAAATGATTTATTAAACGGAGAAAAAAAACACCTTCAACAAGCGGATTTCTGCATGGTTTTTTTTTCAAGATTACTTCCGTCTTAAATCAAGCGGAAATCCACTAAATTTAATATGAAAACCTCCCTTTCTATGATAATAAGATGATTCAAATCTTAAATTAAGTGGATTTCCGCTTAATTTAAGACTTAGCTCAACTCGGCATAGGAACCATGCAGAAATCCGCTTGAAGGTCTTCTTCCTCGTTTAGCTATCCCAATTTAGAGTTGCAAAGTGAACGGACTTGGCATTAATTTATAAGATGTATGCAATGCTATCAATTTCAATGTTTTCACAAAACCGCTATAAAATCAATCAGATTTTAAAGCTCTTTTTGTTTACAACTCATTTTTAGTTGAAGAAAAAAAGGTGTTAAATTTTGTTTTACTCGATTGAGAAACATTTCGAAGCTCAAGGAAACACAGCTGTTATTTTTTTTCAACCAAAAACAGTAACTTAAAGGTGGTATTTCATGTCCTTTTCATTTTGGATTTGACAATAAATATGACTTTCCTCGTACTCTTGTATTGTTCAAAAGGGGAAACCGACGAAGTTACGAATACCAGAGTTACGGGCGACAGAGTTACGAGCGTCAAAGTTACGCGAAACCGAAGTTACGAAAAACTAGAGTTACGAATTCTAAAGTTATGTTAAGCTATGACATGTGATTTTTGGGTTGGCAACAATTGCGAGGAACGACATGGAATTATGGAAATACAAACAAGAGATTAACATTTTTCTCATTGGTCAGAACTAAATGAGTAAAGCGAAAATGGGTGTTATTTAATCTTGTAGATAATATGGTTTTATTTTTGTGAGAAGATCGCAAAAACGTTGAAATAAAAAAAAAACATGAGTATACTTATGTAAATTTGGGGGACATAATTGAATTTAACTTCTTATTTGTCCAACTAATATTGCAAATACGTATTTTTTTTCTATTAATTAATATAATTATTCATAGCCACTTTGTTATTATTTATATTAAAATAATAACCAAACCACCCATTTTTTTACAGACGTTATTTTGGTGTGGTGAACTGTTGTTGCAATTGTTGCCAACCCAAAAATCACATATCATAGCTTAACATAACTTTAGAATTCGTAACTCTAGTTTTTCGTAACTTCGGTTTCGCGTAACTTTGACGGCCGTAACTCTGTCGCGCGTAACTCTGTTATTCGTAACTCCGTTACCATTTCGTTCAAAAGCATTCGACATGGTGCAATATAATGTCCTTATTAATTAACTAAGTTTTTCATTATGTTATTCCCTGCGAATATAAATTGAAAGAAAACAGGCAGTGATTCTAGAGAACGTTTCATTAAATTAGGTATGCTTATTTCACCCGTGGTATTCCTCAGGGTTCTATACTGGAACCATTTTTATTCTCAGTTTACATAAACGATACTGCCTATTGTATGCCGACTCTATTTCTTTAAACACTTTTATGCACGCACATGAAATTTAAATTTATTATTATTGTCCACAAGAACACATCGAAAATTATTCATTTGAATTTGAAGTAAATTAATGTCTTTATAATTAAATCAAATTTCTGTTACCTAATAGTTTTAATTTTACTTCGATTCCATTATTTTATATAAGAAATTCAGTTCTCCATTGCAATACATTTTGACACTTCAACGATAACTTAGAGAATTGAACGACAAAAAGGTATTTAAGAAGGAGTCATTTGTAGTCAGGGTTGTAAAAAATCATTATATTTTAAATGCATTTAAAAAATCGCATTAAAAAAAGTATTCATTGAAACTGAAAAATATTTGCATTAAAAAAAAATTGTTATCGCAAATGAAAGAAAAAATTCCCTTGAAAATAAGATTTTTATAACATATAAAAATATTTTGCATTAGAAAAAAAAAAATGATTGTAAGTAAAATTTTTCTTAAAAATATTCTTCGAGTATTAAAAAAAATATCTACATTACCTATTTCAACTATAATTTTGAAGCTTATATAGACTAAAATTGTACGATATTCGACGAATATTAACCCTCTGTAGGCACACCTCTTTTTTGTGACGTGATGGGCACACGGGTGCGAATTTGGTTTATACTTTTTTATGTCGCTAGAACTTTTTTCGGTCTCAATATTTAATAGAGAATCGTATATGAAATTGATGTAGAATTTTGCGAGGAATTCGAATATTGTATTCACATTTCCGAAAAAAATATTTTCACCCCTATAAAGAGACTTCTTTGTGACCACTTTTTTGAAAAATCTTAATTTTTGTATTTTTGTCCTGCCAAGTTCGCACCCGTGTGCCAACAGAGGGTTAAAAAAAAAATAAATTGATGCACCAATTTTACAGAAATTTTTTTATTTGCAATAAATTTTTTTAATGCAAAAAATTTGTATTTGCAATTTTCAATGCAATTTGTTCGTTTTCAATAACAATTTTTTTAATGCAGGATATTCTGTTGCAATAAATATTTCTTTTCTATAATTTTCTTTTCATTTGCAGTAAAAATTATTTTTTGCTTTTTTTTTTAAATTTATATTTATATTGTTTTTTTTAGCAAAATTTAAGATTCCTTCTTGGGACCATTTCCACATTACCGTAGGTGGCCATTTTCTTGTATTAAGCTTTGGATTGGAACAAATAAATCATCCTTCCTTAATAAAAAAAAATCCTGATCCTATTTATTACGTATTCCATCACCATAGTAAATAAAAAAAAATCCAATCTCAATTTTAATTGCATAAATATTTTATCATATTTCAATTATAATTTCCCAAATGTGTCAGTCCATAATTAATAATTATCCTAATTATATCGATTGAGTGTGTGTCTGTGTCTGTGTTTACCTTTAACAGAGTATTTATAGTATCTAAACTCTTAACCTTAAACCTTTTTGCAGAATTAAATCCTATTATACACAATCTATGAATGTTCGTTTGTGTCAAAATGTTAAGGATATAATACAACTATAACATCCCATAAATTACCGAATTCTAAATGACTTTTCCCAATGCCAATGCCCTTCTGACATCTCATTCCATCTCTCTGTCTCTCTATTTCTCTTTCATAAAGACCCCAAATATATGTAGAATAAAATACAGTTATTCCATATTTGTATTGTGGATATCGCATTGGTTATTATGGAAAGGTATATAATTTCGTAACTGACAATTGACCTTTTCCAAAAGTGCCAATGTCAGACAAGATAAGGGAACAAGCAAAAAATCATATCATCATCCAGTCCAGAGGGATATAGGAAGAGAGGAGAGTTGTGGGCCTAACGAGTGTAGGAAGGAATGTGTGATAATATGGTTGGAGTAAATCCTCAATTATGATTCAAGGGAAGCCCCATAAATGACTCTCTGTGTGTATACGAGTATAACAGCAAAACGATATTCTAGAAAAAGATTGTTATATTTATCTTTCCCAGGGTTTCATTGATAAAAGCTGCTTATTATGTGATAATTAGTAAAGCAATAGTATTGGTCGAAAGTTTTTAGACGTCTATTCAATATTTTTTTTGACATATCAAAAATAATGAAAATAGAAAACTGTTATACTGTTTTGTTTCAAAAACAATTTACACTTCTATAAGGCTTTTATAAGATTTTTTTTTATTCTTTAAGGCATTTTTAACAGTTCTTTAAAACAAAATATCAAAACAAAAGCTAAGGCATTGACTCTAGAAACTGAAATTTTTATCAAACTGTTATACTTAATTTTGACAGCTAAAAGTTCATATGGCAACCTTATCTTTGTATATGTTTTTTCTTTTGTTAAACAAACGTTTATAACTTTTGACAGCAACTGTTCACAACACTGCCTGTCAAGTGTAAAAAGAGAAATTTTCCTACATGCCACGTTAAAGGTTAACTCTTGGGTTAAAAGAATTCCCAACTCTTTTCATCCTACTCCACCTCCAACCAACTTTTGAAATAAAATGTGAACTTTTGTTCAGTTTTATATAAGTAGTTTTGTTGTACCTAGTCGTGTGGTATAGATGCTACGTGAGAATTTTTTATTTTTCCATTACATTCCTCGATTGGGTTAAGAAAATGCAACGATTGTGTAACATGTGCAAGCCATGTCGCCATGTTAAAACAAATATTGAAAGAAATTGTACAAAAAAAAAAATACAAATAAATTCCTGACGATTCGACTGAAATTTTAATTTCCTTTAATCCATTTGGATTTTGTGAATCTGCAGGGTGTGCCGGATTAAATGACCAATTATAAAAATTTCACGCCATTTATTAGGTTTAACGGTTAGGAGAGAGAGTTTTTGGACATTTTTAATTTGGCTAAGATATGCTTGGTGATTGTGTGGGCCATTGAAAGTCAATATTGAGGGTTCTTCAGATTTCTAGACTTTGCGATTTTGGTTTTTCGGGGTTGCGAGGTTTATTTCGCGAGTTGTATTTCCATGTTTTTTATGTGGTTTGTAAAATCTTTAGAAAATCCGCTCTAAATAAAGGAAGACAGTTCACCAAACTGCTCATAAATGCGAAATTATGTAGAAAAAAATGTTTCCTTTGTCTAGAAAAGTCTTGCAAAATCATTTTGTTTCGTTATTTGCATGTTTCTAAGTTTGCAAACAGTATTTCAAGACAAAATATAAGTAACAAGTAACAGATAATTTTAATTAGTCCAAAGTTTGCTTCGCAGGTCTTCGTAGATGTTTTTTTTTGTTTTTTGCATTAAATTGTTTGCGAAGAATGCGAATTGAAAAAATTAATTTAGAAGTGAAATTAGCAAACATTTAGCAAAATCTGCATAATTGACAGAAATGAATTGCGGATAAATACGAAACATAAAATTAACTCAGAAGCTTAATCAAAATCAAATACGAACTTTTGAAAAGTCGCTGCTTCGCAATTCTGTAACTAAAAATCTATGCCAAATTGCATGCGCTTACAATGGATTCATTTTGATTATTGTTTGCATTTCTTTCATTAAAAATGTTCGGAAAATATGATGCATAAAAGTTGCTTTAACAAAATATGCGAAATTGTTTAATTGATGTGCGAAGTTGAATGAACATTTGCGAAACATTTAATTTTTTTATTTGAAATGAAGTAGAGTAGAATAAATAAATTAAAAAATATTTGAACAAATTATTTTAAGTCTTTTCATAAAATTTCACTTATCATTTGATTTCGATTGAAATTAAAACTTTGCAAAAAGTAGTATTTTTTTAATTGAAAAATAAGTTTAATGAAAATTTCAAAATAAATACTAAATATTGGTTAAACTTTGCTAGGGTGACAGTTAAAAACAAAAATTCACTCAAAATGTTTTGCGAAATCTGAAACTCTTTTGCAAAATATACTTTTGAATGCAAATTTGCGAGTTTTCAAAATATATTGAATGGAACTTTTGGAAATAAATTGTATCGAAATGATAATTTTGCTATACCTATATATATAATTCTTTGAATAAAGTAAGTTGAGTTTGCGAAAATGTTAAGAGACGGAATAAAATTTCACAATGAAAATTCTTGGGTCTATTTTGAAATTTTCACAATATTCTTCAAAACTCCAAACTCCACATTAAAACAATTATTTGCTAAAGCTCTTCCTTTCAGATGCTCACATCATAACACACATTTCACCATTAGCCTTTTCGTATTTTGAAAATATTTGACTTTTATTTAGATACTTAAAAAACCACTGCACTTAACTTTTATCCTTATTTGAGCAACTAAACTAAAACTCTGTTTGCAAAGAGAGTTTAATGATTTCACAAGAGTTACTCATTTAGTTTTCGTTTCGTTTCGAAACTATTTACAATCAAAAGTGATTTTAAAATCCTTGACAGAGTCCTCTGCTGCTCCACACACCAAAGGAAACCAAACATCACATCCCTGTGTGTGTGTTTTGTTTACCTTCCACTTTTATTTATCATGCTTTTTCTATTTAACAACGAAGTGTGCAGAATTCAAGGAGTCAACGTGTTTTTTTTTTTTTTTGAAAGAACGATGATACTAGTAGAGAGGGAGTTTTGTAGCTTTTTGGAGAGTAGCGAAGTAAACGTCAAAGTGATTTAAGGATTCCCCATCAACATTAGGTACATGCTACTTTTCAGAAAATCCTTTTTTTTTTTTGTGCTTTCCTTATAACTTGTTGCCAAATCCCTTGCGGCAGATAGTTTTCCCAAATTGAATCCTTCAACCGAATGACGGAACATAAATCTTATCAAACATAAAATTCACTCAGAAGTAAAGTATGTGTTTGGCCACCATTACCACCACCAGCCAGCACCACCATCATCCAACAACGGAAACAGGATTCGGGTTACTTTAACAACATCTTGTTTAGTGTTGTATCCGGGAGAATAGGGGTTACAATTCTGTTTATATGGTATAAAAGGACTTATAAGGTTTCAAATTATATATAGAGAGAACCCGTTAAGGAAAAACATCTATTCACTTTGTTGGATGTGACGAACATGGGTGATCCATCACGACAAAAATATCAATTTCAGTTTCTAAGATTAAGACATTCTTTTTTTGGGATTCATTTTATTTTTATATCATTTTCAGTTTTTGGGTAAATTTGCTGATATTACAATTTTATACTGTCACGTAAAATTTATTGACATTTGTCTACATTTCTTACTGTTTCATGATTCAAAGAATATCAAGATTTTCCGATCAACTAATGTTGAAAAAAGCATTGGACCTAAAGCACAGCCTTGTGGTACTCCACTATGAACTTTAAGTTCTTTTCATACTTTACCTACTGTTGTGGAAAATTTATCAAGTTGCATTTCCACTATTCTATGTTATGTTTATGATACTTGTTTTGACCTAGATAAATAGTCAGTTTTTAACCTTTTCAGACAAAGTAAGGAGAAATCTGTTTAAATTAACCTTTTAACCTGTTTAAATGTTAATTAGTTTAAATCTCTTAATTGAATTTAAACGAAAAGTCTTCATTAGACTTTTTTTTAGCTTAGTTTGTCTTACCTTAAACTGTATACTAAATAAAATCTACCAAGGATATTCTTTTATAACATATCCTTTTTTCCTTTTTTTGTGATTTTTTTTTTTTTTTTTTTTTTTTGTGACTCGCATTCATTCCTTGTGTGCACCATAGAGAGAGAGAGTCAGATATACGATGTGTATTTGCGTATATAAACCACAAAATCCCAAGGCTTATGTTATCCGCACCGCTTAGCAACTGCATATGAAAAGTTATTGGGCAATTATACAGACCGGAGCAAGAGTAAAAAAAAAGGATATATACAACAACACGTTTGCATATTACCCAAGTGTAGAGATATTCTGTTTTTCTGTATATTTTCATGATTTTATTTTTTTTTTTGTTTATTTATTTAAATCCTTTTATAATCTTTTGTTTTTTTTTTTTTTTAACATTAAATCCTGGAATTTATGTTTTCTTAGTTTTTTTTTTTTGCTGTAAGTAAAATATATAGGAAGAAGGAAGAGGAAAAGAATTTTTTTGTTTTTTTTTTAGCATAAATTTCAATTTGAAAAAAGAGTTATATGGATAAAATGAGGGGTAAAATAATAACTTGTGTGTATAGAAACGAGGAGGGTTTATTTTGGATTGGAAATTAATAGATTATAAGCAGGGATAGGATCTTGTGGACCTAAAAACTTAAAAAAAGGCAAAATAAAACTCCCAAAAAGGCATAAAAAGGCATTTATTGAGAGAAAAAATGAAATATAAAAATTAATTGTAGTAATTTGAACAATCATGATTTTTTTAACAAGTGCCTGTGATTGTCCTTTAAGAGTACTTTAAAGGGGCTTAAAGAATTCTCTACATCTGTAGAAACGAGTTGAGCCGAATTAAAGCACTTTTTTTTCGAGGGTGCTGTTTTCAAATCAGTTATTCTTTTCTTCTTCTTTTTTTCGTTGCTGAGATATTCACGTATTGTTTGACGTAAACACCAAATTTTAGCATTTACGTCAAAATTTTTATTGCAATTTATGAAAATTTTGAGAATTGTTTTGACATACATACGTCGATGTTTTTTTTTGACGTACAAACGTGTATGAACAAAAGAAACTTCTGATTTTCATGGCGTATACGGCAAACTCATTTTGGACAAAAATTTAAATATTTTGAATACTAAACGAATTTCAGATGTCCAATTACATGTATGTAGAAAAGATCAATTTTAACTATGTATATATTAACTAAAAATCAAAAAATGCCGTATACGGCACTTAAATACTAGGGCGACGATATGCATACATGAATATTGTAAATTGAGTAAATCCTAGTACGCAGCTGAAGCGAGACGAAATTTTCCATACAAAATTTTCCATACGAAATTTTCACGAAATTTTGAACGAAATTAAATTTGTTTTGTTTTTGCTTTAAGACTTATTTTCTGATGTTTTTTCTTGAATTTTTTTATTTGTGGTTTTTTTTTCTTTAATGTGTTCGCTATTGACTTTGGAGACTTCAAAATTTTTCGTTTCGCTTCAGCTGCGTACTAGGCGTAAGTTAGCTTGAGTAGTTAGCTTTTGAACGTGCCGGTTGACGGCCGCGCAATAGAACGTAGAAGGCCTATCGAGGTATCCGTTCGGAGAATTGATGGCCCGTTCCGATCGGAACTTACATATCTTTCAAGGTATCCACTTCTGAACAAAAAAATAAAGTATACAATCGCATTCATTTGACACATGTGTCAGCGCGATTTATTCAATAAATAAAAATCCTTGTGATGCTCAAGTCTTCTTAATTTCAACCAACCTCTCTTGCTATTTCCATTTTTATATTTCTTTCTGTGAAATTCCACTTTTCTTAAAATATTCCGCAACTATTTTATGTCGGAGAATTTCCGATGAAATTCAAAGCACAACTGTCAAAAAATCTTTGTTGAACACACTTCATCGCAATGCGTTGATAGGAGCCTAGTTTCATCGGAAGATTCTCCGATATGTCAATCGGAACGGATACCTCGATAGAAAATTTCTCCGAACGGATACCTCGATAGGGCTGATTATATTGAGAAAGTAATATATTGAGTAAATTATCTTTTTGTTTGTATATTTGAGTGTTTTGTGTGTAGGCATTACTTTAAAGACTCTAAAAAGATAAAAAACATAGGAAAAGGCAAAAAAAAGGCAAAAACAGGAGAAAAGGCAAAAAAAGGCAATAACGAAAGAAAAGGCAAAAAAAGGCAAAATAAAATACATATATTTGGCACGAGGGGGACGTGAAACGTGTTTGTTTTTAATCTATAATGTCGTAGGATTAAGCAAGAAAAAAAGGCAAATTCCACAACATCCTATCCCTGATTATAAGCATACCTATATTTTGAGAAGAATGTAAAAAATATGAATTTAATGGGAGGGTGGAGAACAGAATCGAGACAGACAATAAAAAAATAAAAAATAAAAATAATAACAATTTATATTTACTTTTCTAATACTCAACACAATCTTGATACTCTTTGGAACCTCATGGCACTTAACAACTTCCTTTTATAATCTGTTCACTTTAAGAGTCTTTCAAAGTTTGTAATGCAATTTGTACACGGCAATTCCGTGTACAACCGCTATGACCTACCGAAAATTTTAGAGTCGTAATCAAATGGTTGCAATTTCTGATAGACCATTCAAGAAATATTTCTTAAAAATAGTTGGGACAGCAAGGCGTCGCACATAGGAGTATTTGCAGTAAAAACCTGGTCATAAGTCGATTTTCTGAAAATCAAAATTGACACCAAAAAGTTTGGCAAAGTGGGTGCAAAATAAACCTGTGTCAATATGCTGCACTCATTTTTTTGTTTTTCGATGGTGTCTTGTTAAAAAATGAGTTCAAAGATAACTGTTACTTCTACCTCATTTTTATTTGAATTCGAAGTATTTTGGTAAGTGTTATTCTATATGCGATATCGAAGTGTTGTGATAGAAATCTAAAAAAATTTAAATGGAGAATTCTTTTTCGGTTATTTATTAACGATATTAATAAAGCTTTGAAAATGTTAGATGGTTTTTTCTATTTCAATTCAGGCTTAGAACTAGTATCTAAAAACTTGATATTTTTGGTAAGTTATTATTTGAACTTTAATGATTTTGTTTTAGTATACCCCGTTATTCTGCGATGAATTGAAACTTATGAGTTAGTTTATATATTCTTTAACACAATGCAACAAAAATTGGGTGCTCTTATGTGCTCTTTAGAGAATCGAGGGTCAATTAGTTTTTCACTTTCTGATAGAAAATACTCCTTACTTTATGCAACGTTTTTTATTTGTAAATTAAATTTACTGATGTTATTAGTGTATTTTATTTTGGGTGATCTTAATTAAGGTTGGGGAAGAGAGAAAAGAAACTGAGAATTGCGTATTAAGGATGAGGAAAAAATTTTGAGGAAAATAATGTCGACAGGCGGAGTACAGGCCATTAATCAATTTTTTTAGTTTTTGGTAAAAAAATAAAAATAACAAAAACTAGGTTTATATTGTATTTTTTTGTAGGAATACTCATTTTAAACAGAAATAATAACAAAAACCACGAAAAATAATTATGGCCAGGTTTTTGATGACAATACTCCTATGTGCGTCGGTCCTGCCTTAAAAGTATTCTTGAAAAAAAAAAATTTGAGACCCAAAATAAAAAGTGGTTGAGATTTTTCAGACCCCGTACCAATTTATAGACAAGCTTTCAACAGTAAAATACTTTCAAAAAAATCGTTAAGACCCTAATTTGTAATCCTCATAGGTACATTTTAAATTGCTTTTTTAAATTAAAAAAAAAAAGAAACTTTTGACACTTCGAGTTTCATTTAAAACGATGCTATGTCCTAAGTAAATTTAAATTTATTATTCACGAGATATTTTTAATTTTTAAGACCCACAACAAATTTTTCACCTTCTTTTTCTAAAGTAATTGTTTACAAAATATTGAAAAAATAAAAGATTTTTGGACCTCATTTATTTGGTCACTTCCGCAATAAAACAAAACATTCTAAAACAGTATTCATAAGTAAATACATGGTAGATCTTATGTCTATAGGTCATTTTTAAAACTACGAAACAAATGAAACATTCATTAAACTAAAGTTTTTGGACCCCTTTTTTTAGTTGTAGGTACTAATAACTAAATAAATAGATACTATGACCCTTCTGAAATTTTAAGTAAGTAGCATATTGAACGGTGTAGGTTGTATTAATTTTTTCTAAATAATCACACTAATCACAAAGATGATATTAAAACCCAATGAAATATCAAAAATATAAAGATATTTGGGGTCTTTGGAAAATTGAAATCAATTTTGAAAAGAATGAAAAAGTTTTTGGGCCATTTAAAACAGTGACACGTTTTTCTTTCTTTTCCTAACATTCCAAAAAATAACAATTTTATTTTTTCAGGTTTTTTGACAAAAAATCAATCAATTTTTAAAAAAATCCTCCTAATCCATCGAGTGAGACATCAAAAAAAAGGTTTCCCTAAGCTCTATTCATAACTGAAAACTAAAAGATTTTTGGAGTTCTGGTTCCTGAGATATTTATAACCAAACATTTTTTTTTTCTTTCTTTTCCTACCGAAGCCGATATTTTTTGTCCAAAGTCTCAAAACAAGTTTTGGTTTACGGATATGAGTTCGCAGTGAACAGGCCTAAGCATTTCGGTTAAAACATTTTTTTCACATTTTTGAGAAAAAATAAAGGTTTAACCCCTTGCCAAAAAATTCCATTTTTTTAAATTTTCTCAAATATTATTTTTTGTACATATCTATGACCTTTTCTGAGGCGTACGAAATTTGTCTTAAATCAATAGATTTCTGTTTAACTTTGGCAAGAGAGCTGATAACAAGGAAACGATTTATCAATATTTGATCGACTTTTAAACTTCAAATTGTATATTCAACACATAATCAGAATCTTTACACAACAGGGCAAAGCATTAAATTTCTTTTGTAACCCTAACCCTTTTTATGACTAACCCTCAAGAGGACAAGTATTGGATTTGAACAAAAAAAATATCAAAAGAAACTTCCTGAATTCCATAAACAACCTTACACATTACATTAACCAACAAACAGATTGGTTGGACTCTAAAACACTGCACTGCCTTACCATAAAATACATCCAAATTTTGTAAAGGTGACTACCTAACGCATTTATAAATTCAGGTAGAGACTAAGCCTTGGAAGATTTTATAATTTATCTATGATACCCATTGTTTGACGCTGTCACTTTGACAGTTCATAGTCACAACACTTTTATTCCCTATTGATTGACAGATCGTTAAGATAAAATAACAATCTACATTACCGACTAAATGTGTGTCAAATGTATTAAGTAAGCAAAATCTTTATCTTATCTCAAAATAATATCAAAAACACCCACAGCACGTAACTACGTGCGACCTAGTTGTTTCTTCTTTCTTCGTCATTTTCTTATTCTTCATTTATTTATCCACACACTGACTGAGTTGATTATCCTGGTCTAGCAAACAATAATGCTTATCTCTTACATTAATCTCTAAATAAGTAGGCGTAGACTTCAACGATGACGATGCCGATGTCGATGACGATGAGGGCGGGATATCTAATTTAACTCTGACACTTAAAATCCACCCAACTTCAAGTAGCTCTAGCATACAAAAGCCTTGCCAACTACTGACTTCTATAATATTGTTTGGCCATTTGGCGTCGTCGTCGTAGTTTTACTTTGGAGAGAATCTTTCACAACATCCGGCTATTTGGGTCAATAGCAAAGCAATGCCAGCACAAACAGCTAACAGGCAACATATGTATTATATATTGGCCCAGAGAGAAGCTACTTAATTCCAGATTGAAATTTGAACTTACACTCCACACACATGTTGTGTGTGTGTGTGTGCTTGTGTGTGTACTTGATGTGTGTATGTCATGTGTGCTGGGCATTATAGCGAAAGAGGTCCTTTCGGAATCCCAGGATCACAAACTAACCCAAACCACCACTTCTGCATGTTGAATAGACGATTTTTCGATATATAATATTTGTGACAAACTGCAAATTGGATATTTTTAGCAAAAAAATAGAGAGGACGGAGAAGGCTGGAGGAAGCCTCGTCACCAACAACGACGACGAACATGTTCTATTGTCAGGAGTAAATAAATGGTTGACTTGTGTTGTAGCACAATGCACTTTTTGACTTATTTCATTTTCACAAAAGAGTTAATGTTCTATAGAGGAGAGGAAGTAGGGAAGGGTTGAAATGGATAAATGGTACACGTAGAAAAAAGACCAGCTACAAACAAGCGGATTCCACATTAAATTAAGCGGATTTTTCCATGGTTTTTTGCCAAGATGACTTCCATTTTAAACTAAGGGGATAAATCTTCTTAATTTCTTGAATTCGAAAATTTAAAAAATTCCGCTGAATTTAAGCGGAAAATCATTTTAAATTTATGTGAAAACATTTAAATAAAAAAAAACAAAAAAACTGGCAGCCACTGGAAATCGAACGTCCAACTGCTGTGTCGGTAGGCGAATGCCTTACCATCAGGCTATCTCGATGTTGAACGAAGAAAAATACCATGTAAAAACAAGTGGAACCTACATTAAAAAGCGGATTTCTGTATGGTATTTTACCAAGATGACTTCCGTTTTAAATTAAGCGGACAAATCTTCTTAATTTCTTGAATGCGCAAATTTAAAAGAAATCCGATTAATTTAAGCGGAAAATCATCTTATTTTATAAATTAAGCGGATTTCTGCATGTGTTTTTTTAAGTTACCTCCTTCTTAAATTAAACTGACAAATCTTCTCAATTCCTAAATTAGGTAAATGTATGTTAAATGTTCTAATTTAAAAGAAATACACTTAATTTAAGCGGAAAATCATCTTATTTTTATGTGGAATAATTTTAATAAAAAGAGTTTTGACTATAGTTTTTAAATTTTTAGTTTTCTGTCGATTTTTTAAGTTGAAAAATCACTTAACAAAAAAAATAAAAAACTAGCAGAATTTAAGCGGAGTCCACTTATTTTAAGCGGAAATCGTATTGTTTTAAGAGGTTGGGATTTAAGGTGGTCATTATCTTATTTTGGTTGCCCCTTTTTTTCTCCGTGTAGAAGAGAGAAAGGACGGAAGGCTTGAAACATGGATAAATTCTAGGAATGAACTTTAAGAGGATTCTGTGGTTAAGTTTTTTTGGGAGAAAATTTATACACTGGACTTGTGTATAACCAAAGAATAATTCTGCTGAAAGAAACGTTTTCCAAGAAGAATGGTTTTTTTGTTGGTTATTTATTGTGTCAGGATGTTTGCTTATTTTGTGCAACAAGAGGCATTAAAAGTAGGTACCCACAGATACTAGAGAGAGAAATAGTTCTCTCTTTTATATACATTCAATCATATGAGATAATTTAAGTTGCTATTGTATTTATTTTGAGGTTAAAAACTTGTGCACAGAGTATCCAATCCAATCCATTAACTAAAAAGAAAAAAATAAGAAAACAAAAATGAAGGAATAAATACACGCACAAAGTTAAAATAAATATTTCTCAACAAGGATATCGACGAAACCAAAATCGAAACACACAATACTGCTTTAGGGCTAATGGACCAGAAGAGAGCAACAATTCGCTGCTACTATATTGAGTTTATTTAAGTTCAAGTCAAAGGCAGAGCATGTGGCATTATATTGCAAAAAAAAAATCAATATGAAAATCCTGGTTTTCATTTGCATCGGATTAAAACTAGAAAAGAGAACAATCAAAGCTGGATACTATAGTGAAAGCAGTAGCAATCAGAATTGCAAATCTTCAATCAACTTGGTGAAGCAATTGTGATTCTGATTGGAAAATTAGCTTTGACGTGAGTAGATTTAGTAAAATGATAAAGGAAAATTACATGGTGAAAGGGAAGTTTAATTAGAATCAAAGTGAAATGTCACTAAAAAAAACATTCAACGTAACTTTGTGATCAATTCAATATGAACATTTTTATATTCTTTTGAAACAAATGACAAATAGAGCTTTCAAAAACTTCAAACAAACGTCACTTTGACAATTAGTATAAATTGCCGTAAAGGCAGAACCACAATTTTTTTTTTTTCAATTTTGATAGTAAAGTACTGATGCATTGCAGATAAGGCATTGTTTGAAGTTTCGAACCATTTATAGCCAAGTAAGTGCCACTAGAGTCATGAAATATATACTGCTTTAGTGCTTTGCCATCGTTTTCAGCAATTCAGCAGATTAAAAACCTGTTTTTTTCTACGATTATGACTTTTTTTTATTATTCCACGTCTTCTTACCTCTTTTTTCTTTTCAAAATGTAAAGCTGTGATTCACCTCAGCAAACCCCGAATTCAACAACAATTTAGCACTTCAAATATTTTTTAAAAACTTTTTGCATTTCTCATTATGGTCACTCAGCGTGAATTCAGCAAGTCTTGAATGTTATCTTCAAAATTTTGTTAAAATATTAGGATAAAACTCATTTAAAAAAGAGGCAATGAACATGTACGTAATTTTAATTCAGCAACAATTCAGCTCATCAATAGTCTTATGTTTCTATTATCAGAATCGTTTTAGACAATTTGAATACATAATAATCGAACCATTTTTCAATAATCTCTGTATGTCATTGTCTCAAAATTTCACTTGAATATTTTCACTCAGCATAAATTCAGCACGAATCTTCTTTCGTTTTCTTTATAATTGATTTAAAATATTTATAATTTGCACTTCTATGGTCACGTTTAGATATGAACACAACAAAAATTTAAGAACAATTCAGCACAATATAAAAGTTAAGTTTTTTACGTCAACTACTTTTCTTTTTCTTCAACAATTATAATAAATATAGAATTATGTTTGCATTCAGCCCATACTCAACTCAATTTATATTCCATTAAATCTATTTTTCATACTTTGAAAATTTTTAATTCAGGATGTACTCAGTACAAATGCATTCAGCACAAATTCAGCTTGGCTTATTTTTTAATAAAAATATATTTTTAATACTACTACTCTTCCGCTTCAAAATTTCAATTAAATGACTTGTTAACATGTTTGAATTTCTTATTCAGCTCAAATGAGGCCAAAAACACAAAGAAATATTTTTAATATTACAATTAAAGTATATTCAGCAAGAATTCAGCAAATCAAATCCCTGTTGTTTTTGCTATGTTAGCTATTATCCATAATCTGGAGTAAAATTAAATGATATTTTAAAGTGCTGAATGTCTAAAACGCTGTTAAATGACATCCCCTGTATCCTTAAATCGCATGCGTTTAGAACTGCAAAACAAACTCTCACTTTCTGACATCCAAAAAGTTTCCATTAACTTTAAATTAACAATTTTTATCTTTAACTAAAAAAAATTCAGACCATTTCTTCTTCTCAATGTGATATTAAACAAAGAAAACTTCAAGAAATCAAGAAAAACTCAAAGAGTGAAAGTTGCATATACAATTTTTTATAGCTCGCATGCATCCAATCAGAATTTCGAACTTGTTTAGAAAATAGAAAATAAATGAATTCCAATCGATAAACGACTTTTTTATCTTCCAATTCCTACCCACGCACAATCACATTCTGAGAATCCAATTCAACAAAAAAGCAAAACTCAACTCAACGCAGTCAGACAATGATTTTTCATCTTCCAATCTCTGCCCCATGCTGCGATATACTTTTATAATTGCACTCAATCAAACCAACAACTTTGAGTTTGACCGTAAAACGTGTTTCTATTTTAACGAACCAATGAGAATGTCACCTGGAACTGGAATATAATCTAACAAAAAAATAGATTGAACTAAAGGTGGGCGAAATTGACATTATTAATATTTTCTAAGGTTTATGGTTTTGCGATGAGACTTTAAGAACATGACACACATGATTTTGAAGATAATTATTTGGTTTATGGTTTTTTGGTGATTTTTTTTTTTAAATTGTTAACAAATGAAGTCATATTGTTCAACGCATAAAGTTCAACTTTATCTTTTTAACTGTGGTTTTAAAATTAAAGGTGACCATCTTTCATGAGGTGACCATATTCTTCAATATTTTAAAGCGAAAAAAAAAACACGAGCCACCGCTTTGCAGAAAAAAAGAAACCAAAATGTGGTTTAAAAATTCCTACAAAATTAATTTTATAATTCAGAAATTTATATTGTACAGCGGCTTCTACCATATGTATTTTACTATACAGCGGCTTCCACGTAATTGTTCTCTTTTGGCGAATAAAATTGAATGACTCATCTTTTCCATTTGTACAGCGGTTTCTTTAACCTACATTTATATTCTATACAGCGGCTCATTTTTTAATTCGTTATAAATAAAGTACACGATTTAAGAAAAACAATAAAAACTTCAATAAGAATTCCCTAAAACTTAAAATTTATAGCTTATACTTTGCAATATATCAAGTTCGTTGACATAATGTCAAATACTTTCACGTCTTTCTCTAATTTACCATTTCTCACTGAATTTACACGCTATAAAGCTAAAAATAGGAGGCGTCAAAAAGTTTTATGGTACGTGTATTTTGAGAATACAAAATTTGATTTACTCATTTATCTCATGTTCTGCTTGTCTGCGTTTTCTGAGTTATATTATGGTCACCCTTTTTGCCGTACCTTAAAAAAAATGTGCCTGAATGGCATATCGGTTGTGGTCTATTTATTTCCTCTCTTCAAATGACAGAATAGAAACTCATTTTTTTTCTTGTTAAAAAGGAAAAAACTGACTGATTCACGCAGTTAAGCATGAAACGATAAATATTATGGGTATGACACAATTTTGTGTCACAAAATGTAATTGATGTGAAATGGGTTATTACAGTAAAGGCATAAAGCCCTTTTGTTTTAATTTTTGACAAAGCGGAAATACATTAATTTTGACAAAATGTCTATTTTTCTTTTTTTTATTTGTAGCTTCTTGTAATTAACATAAAAAGGAGGAGATATGGGTCTATGGAAATAGAAACTTAACAAATTAAGTTGTTTGAACGTATTTGGGGCGGAAAAAGTTGATTTAAATGAACTTTACAAGAAGGAACTTTGTCGATAATGACACTTTTAATAAATGGAAAGTTAAACCAAAAAAAGGAAGAAGTAGGTTTGAGGATTAATCAAAGGTTAAAAGTAGAAGAAGTGTTTTTGAGAATGTTTGCCGATCTACCTTTTATTTAAAACCTGATATAATTTTAAGACTTCTTATAATATATGAACGATGATGCTGAAAAAATATTTTAATTAGTTTGTGTTGACTTTCTGATTACTTAGTCAAAGTTTACAGAATTTAATCGTTGAAAATTCTTTACATATCAAAATTTAAGCAGGAAAAATTTTCAATTACATTTTCTAGCTTATATTGTTAATTGGGATCTAAGTTTGCTTACATAAACTTTGAACCCTCAAGCTGAGAACCCATAGTTTTTTTTTTATATTTTTTAGTTTAAACTTCATTGAAGATTTTCAATTAGATATTTTTTGCAGGTACACAGAGAAAAAAGAGCCCTTTAAAATAATACGATTTCCGCTTCAAATAAGTGGATTCCGCTTAATTTTCTGTTTAATTTAAGGTGAACTTCATTTAATTTCAATATGAATTTTCATCTTTAAAAAACTTAATTAAAATTTTTTCACATAAATCTAAGATGATTTTCCGCTTATATTAAGAGGATTCCGCTTAAATTCTGTTTAATTTAAGGTGAACTTCATTTAATTACAATATGAATTTTCATCTTTAAAAAACACAATTGAAATTTTTTCAAATAAATCTAAGATGATTTTCCGCTTATATTAAGAGGATTCCGCTTAAATTCTGTTTAATTTAAGGTGAACTTCATTTAATTTCAATATGAATTTTCATCTTAAAAAAACCTAGGTAATTAAAATTTTTTCACATAAATCTAAGATGATTTTCCGCTTATATTAAGAGGATTCCGCTTTAATTCTGTTTAATTTAAGGTGAACTTCATTTAATTTCAATATGAATTTTCAACTTAATAAAACCCTAATTAAAATTTTTTCACATAAATCTAAGATGATTTTCCGCTTATATTAAGAGGATTTCATTTAAAATTGCACATTCAAGAAATTAAGAAGATTTGATCGCTAAATTTAAGGCGGAAGTCTTCTTTGCAAAAAACAATACAGAAATCTGCTTAATTTATCCGCTTGTTTTAAGGTGGTCTTTTTTTTCGTGTACTATGTACATTATTCCCTAAAGAAACTTTCAAAATTTTATAAACATGAAACTATTAATCGAATTTTAAAGACAAAAATCCCAAAATAAACTTTCCTTCAAACAATAACAATTCTTTTATCACCACAAAAAAACAATTCGACCAAATAAAAATAAAAAACAAAAACAAACAATTTCGAAAAAACGTATGTTTACTCCTGCAACATACATTTCATGCTTTGTCATACCATTTAATTTTTATTATTTCCCAAGAAAACACGTTAAACACATCAGGTGAAACTTTTATGAGAACCATCAACGTGTGTATGCAATGTTATTACCCGCACAGAATTTCGCCACCATCAAAAATTACTCCTCTCGTATTAAAGCTCCACTCTCATATTATAGCTCTACTCATTTTTAGGATGTCGTGAAATGTCTTCCCCATCAGTGAAAAAGAAAATGCCTTTCTGGCATAAGGGTTAGACACATTGAAACCTTTTTCAAATTAATACTTTTTTACACTCCAAGTTACGAAATGAGGTTTGTAGTAAATATTACAAAACTATTAAAAGTCTGAAATTTAGATGAAAGTTCAAAATTATTTAATAACTTTTAGAACACTGTTCTAATATCTTCTAAATATATTTTATTTGTTTTTCTAAGATGAAAAACAACAAAACTACCAACAACATCAATCAAATGACTGGGAGTGTTTTAATTTTACTGTCAAATGTGTGCGTTCCCGTCATCCCCTCATGTATTTCCCATCTTGTCTTTATTTTATGAATAATTGAGTAAATATATTTTGTATTCAAAATGAGTCGCAATCACATTAGTTTAAAATGTCGTCGATAAATGTTTGGCGTTCCCTTTCTCTACACGTAAATGAAATTCCTTAACGTCGTTTTCATCTTTGTTGTTTATATACTCCCACATAAATACAAAAAACCAACCCCCATTTTGGTTAAAGATGAAATTTAAAATTATTAACTATCGACTTTTTTTTCGTGCTGAACGGGCATAATAATACAAACAAGGCCAGGAAAATAAGTATCATGACAAAAATGATTCCTCATCAACCATCAGTCGCAGGCAGAGCATGTGTACACTGTACACATAAACTTCAACTCAAAACATTGTATCTCGCATCTTTTTGTGTTTTTACCCAAAATCGATATAACGAAAATATCAAATTTAACAAACTCCCAGAGAACTCTGAACGAACTTTCATACCAAAGATCCGGACGGAAAAAACAAACCAACCATGAAGTTTGCGTTGCGTGCAATGACACTGGCAATCTTCTTACATCAATTTAGTTTTTTTTTTTTACTTTGTATTTATTTTTTATGTGATACCAGCTTTCAAGGTGAATTTCTATAACTTGATACTTATCTTAGTATAATAGAAAATCTATTTGAGTTTACCGTACAAATTCGTACTGTAAGCTTTTAAAATGATTTGTTTTCAAAAATAGTACGCATACGCCACAGTGACCAAACAAATTATGATAATGAATGATAATAGAATAGAAGTTTTGTAAACATATGTATTTGGAAATTCTATTACTTGCATTAAGAGTATAAATTACCAAAAAAATTGTACCAATAAAAAGCCAAATATTTCTTTTAAATATTAAAACCATTTTTAAATTTTTACAATGCCCAAAAAGTATTAAAATTAATTTTTTGATACATATAACAACCTATAATAAATTTTATACCACCTGAAAGCTTATTGCTTCAGCTCAAAATATATATATATATCGATCATGTCTATTAGGCATCTACAAAAAGAGCTAGAATTTGTTTAACTCGATAAATTTTCATCAAAAAAAGCAAAAAAAAAAACATATAATTTTATGTTCTCACGCTATTGAATCAATTTTTTTTTAAGACAACCTATAAAAAATTTTATATCATGTAAAAGCTTATAATTTCACCTTTCATATGACGTTTCAATCTTATTTCTGCGATGCGTAGAAAGAAAGTAAGAATTTTTTAAAGCCAACCATGTCGAAATTCCAAACTGAGATTCAGTGTTGCCACTTCCAAAAAAATTTGAGCAGTAAATTGTAGATTGTGTAGCTTGTAGTGAATGTACAGTTATGTGTGATATACCAAATGAAAGGTAACATCATCAGGATGCTCAATAAAGTTAAATCAAATTTGTATTTGCTTTAGATCAAAGGATAGAATCTGTTGAATAGTAAAACTTTATTTTACCGTCATCTCAAAATTGTGACTACAAAATTGATTACACAGATATAGTCCTGTCTATTATCTATCTACAATATAAATTTCATTTATTTATCTGTTGAAGAAAAAAAGATAAAAATAAAAAACGGTTCAAAAAAGTCAAAAAGCTTGGGACAAAAAAACTTGTTTTTCCCGTTATTCGGTCAAAAACCATTTTGATATACCAATTTTTTTCACATGCTACAAAAAATTTAAACTCACCCAAAAATACCCAAAAATAAGTAGGTGTTTTTCAAAAATTCATATTTCGAAACACAGAGACTTAAAAAAAAATCCGTATCAGAACCTTAACTTTTTTTTTATTATCTTTCGAATGACGTTTTTCAAATTGTCAAAAAAAAAAATTCCCTTACCTGTAATCACTACTTTGTCAAAGGTCTACCTCATGTTTTAGTTTTAGAAAACCATTAATAGCTTGGTTTTGAAATTTTTTTTTGAAATTTTTCAATACCATTGTCAGTCGTGCAATAAATTTATCTATTGATTAAAAAAAATTCAACTCTTTATATTGTCGGGTTTAGAAAATAGTCAATTTTTTGAAATTTTGTTTTACCCCTATTTACCCTATTAAAATATAGAATTTTTTTTAAATCCATCAAATATATTTATAGTCCAGTAAATAAAGGAGTTTTACCCTACAAAAGGTCCGGTAGTTCTAAATTTTTGATATGTTGTTAGGTATGGTTAGTAGATAAAAAAAACCAAATTTCCACAACCACGCCCCCTCCGCCCCCTTCAGCATCACCGAAAAACCATAGAAATCTGGCACTTTTTTCACTTTTATGCCCATTACTTTCTTCTGGTGCATTTTATTGAAAAAAAGTTGTTGGTAGACTTGTAGAAAACATAATTTCCTACGAAAATGACCTTGGTAGTATTTTTATACAACCAAAAACAACGAAGTTATGAAGTTTCCAAAAACATATAAAATTTCGGATTTTGCAATATTTTCAGTTTCTTGTCACTTAACAGTGCTATAACTCTTTAACAATTGACTTTTACGCAAAAGTCTTCATAATCAATCTTATAGACAATTTAATTACCTAAAATAAAATGTAAACCACTTTGATTTTGTGAATCAAATAACCGAGTTAGGGCTAAAATAGTAAAAAAGTATTTTTGATAGTTTTCGACACTTTTTGAATTTATCCATTAAATGAAATATTTGTATCCCACAAAAGGTCGGGTGGTTCTTATTTTATATTTAATCAGGTTTTAGTGGTAGATTTATAAAAAAAATTCATAGCCACGCCCCCTCCGCCCCCTTAACCATACTCCAAAAACCAATTCTGTATTTTTTCAGTTTAGGTTATTATATTTTAAATAAGCTATAGAAGATTTTTGTATCTCTAATAGTTTATTTTTAATTTTGAATTGAAATTTTTCGCACTGCGAAAGTGCGAGAGTGGAACGCTAGAATGGTTCATCGATTTATAAGACGTTATCACGTTAAAAAAAAACTGCGATTTTTGCCAAGGTGGCTCTTGATTTTACTGAGGAAACCCATGATTTTACTGATGCGATCAATGATTTCAGCAAGCAAATCCGTGCTTTTTCCGATACAACTCTTAATTTATCCGAGGAAACTCTTGATTGTACCAAAGCAACTCATGATGTTACGAGGGAATCTGTGATTTACGACGCGTTTTGCACTCGTTTTGGACGAGTATTCAACGCGTTTCAGACGCCTTTCGGGCGCGTCTTGGACGCATTTTGGACACGATTTGGACGCGTTTCGGAAGCGTTTTGGACACGTTTTATGCCTGATTTACAATATTGCGAGACGACGAGACGAGAGCGAGATTTAATTCGTAATTGTCTATTTTTGACAGGAAATAGAAGAATGTGTGTAAAAATAAATAAATTATTTGGCCAAACATCAAAAACTAGATATCAATTTTACTCTCGCAACGCTCTCGTCTCGTCGTCTCGCAATATTGTGAATCAGGCATTAGACGTGTTTCGGGTTCATTTCAGAAGCGTTTTGGACGCGTTTTGCGCGCATTTCGGACGAATTTTACGCGTTTCAAACGCGTTTTGGACGCCTTTCGTGCGCGTCTTGGACGCATTTTGGACGCGTTTTAGGCGCGTTTACGACGCGTTTTGGATGAGTTTTAGATGCTTCTTGGACGCATTTTGAAAAATTACTGATGTTTAGAAAAAGCAACAAAGATAATAAAACTAAAAACCAAATTTTTAACTCAAACGCTGAAACAAAGTGATTAAATTTAAATGTGACGGTTAGAAATTCGTTTCCCATATGAAAGACCTTGACTAATGTTTTTTTTTTAGCTTTCTTTAACTCAATTACCCGCTCAAAACCACAATAATTGAAATCGCTGGCATTGAAATACAATAACCTCTCTATTGTTGTTAAACTTTCTTTTTTTGTGGAGAAATTCACCCTCTTACGTTTACTGCTACAACACATTATTACTCTTTAACTGAAATATGATAGTTTGCTTCATGACGAAGCGGTTTTGAACGTAATTCTTCATCGTTTTTCTGCAAAGTTAGTGAATTTTTATTTTGTCATTGTACATAATCTACTTTTCTACATAGCCCATTGGGAAATCCTAGAATATGGATAGAGGCTATGGTTACACAAGTTTTTTTTGCTACTGGCTGCTTCCATGTGACATATTTTGTACATTTTGTACGCATAGAAAACGCAGTGAGAGAGCAGTTCTACATTTTTTTCTTTTTATGTTTTATTTTTTTTACCTTGGAAATGTAATCTCCCTTGGTAGTAAACATTATCTTACTCTTCTTCATTTTACTTCCCAACTTTGCTGTTTACTGAAAAAAAAAGAAAACCAACAACAAGAACGGAAACCGCCCGCCGCCATAGCCAAAGCCAACACCATCGAGACCCGACACAGTTAGCCATTGTTTCTTCATTTTTTTGTTTGTTCTTATTTCTCTCTTTTTTTTCTGTTAAGTTTTGTGAGATAAAATAGGGAAGGTAAGTTGATCCCGTGGAAAAGAAGAAGAAACTTTCCAGACCCCTGAGGGTAGAAGTAATAGTACGTTTTTCGGAAAAGCAAAAGCAGCAAGTTTTGCCTTTTGCTCATAACATTGATCTCATTCCGTCCGCCTTAGTCCGTGTTGTACACATAGTTGCAAAAGAGTCAAGTCAAGTTGGGAGAGAGAGAGAGAACACTTCCTTTCGCTTCTTGTCTTGTTTAGTCATTTTACAGTTGGTTAGCCCTTTTGGGAGTGACACAGTGGTTTTGATGACAAGTTGTCATTGTTAATCATGTGGGCCAGCAGCAATGGGAAGAGAAGAGAGACAACAAACCTTTCGACACCAACCCAACACCTCAAG
Source organism: Episyrphus balteatus (assembly GCF_945859705.1). NCBI lineage: Eukaryota > Metazoa > Arthropoda > Insecta > Diptera > Syrphidae > Episyrphus > Episyrphus balteatus. The sequence goes on along the minus strand of NC_079137.1, from coordinate 4,929,075 downwards.
AACGACACGACAACGATGAATAGCAGTTTGCTTAAAACTTTCCTCGGGAAATGATGAAAGACTCGAGTTAGAAACCCCCGAAACCATCAGAAAACTCAAAGTGAGAATTTTCATTTGTCCTCTCTCTCTCTCTCTCTCTCTAGTAAGACCGACCCGACCGACTTTATCATCATCCTTTAGAGAAAAGTGTATGACAGAAATGGGCATTGAATGAAGGCTAGGCGAAAGTTCTTCTTCAGAAGTCGTGGAAGTTGCCTGTCAACAAATATATCCTTTTCCTTTTTATATAGGTGTCTCTGTCTCAGTCTCAGTCTAGTATAGAAGGATAGAGATTGCAATTAGGAGATTGAAATTGAATTGACGGGACGTTTGGTGGTGCAAAGTTGTTAGCAAGCTCCAACCATATATAGTCTTTACACAGTCAAATGGCTTTCAACATGAAAAACGAAAGACAGAAAAACGAGGTAGAAGGAGGTTTGGTTGGTTCGTTTGGTTCATTATTTGTTGTTTGTTTGCACAAAAAGTTTCTTTTGTACCTTCGTTGGTTTGTTTTTATTTTGGGGGAGAAAAGTTTATTTATCTATTCGGAGAGTTCGAGAGAGAATGAAGCAAGGTTTTAGGCAAAATGTATCTTTTCAAAGCGAGTCTATTTCAAAAACGTGCTTGCAATACTTTATTATTATTATTTTTTTTGTTTTTCAAAAAAAAAAAAAAAACAGGCAAGAGTTTTGTTTCAGTTTTGTGTGTTTGTTTTTTTGTTTATGTTGTTGGTCGTGTTGTTGGTGCAATTGTGATTTTAAGGATCTCTATTCTCTTCTGTTTCGTTCTGAAGTTTTAAATGAAATAATCAACAAAATATGAGACACGAATTCCTAAACTATATATGAACTAGGGTTTTGCAGATGCACACAGTCTCTTGAAAGTTTTAAAAGGTTTTTTTTTTGGTAAAAACATAAAAGTTTAGATATTTATATGGAAATGCAAGTCGAATAGGTAGAATATATTGTTAATGATGGGTTAGTAGTTGAAAGTTTTTGTTGTAGTATTTGTTTACATAAAATGGTTTCAAAAAATGGAAAAATATCCAAAAACGGTATGAATTTTTTAAATTTTTCAAAATTTCAATTTTTTTTGAAAACTTTTAATTTTCTTTGGTTTACCTAAAATGTTCAAATAAACTCAAAAGAATTTGATTTTGCTCATAAAAAAATGATTAGAAGTAAGTCATTTACAGCTGCAAAAATGTCGTGTTTTAAATTATCTCAAAAATTCAAACCCTCACAACAAAAAAACTGTTTGATGAATAAGTCTGAAACTTTGAAAAATTAATTTTAGTTCTTTTAAGCCTCAGTTTAATCTTATCACCCATAGTTATGAAATAGCGGCAGATTTTCTAAAAAAAAAAAACTGTAAAAATGCCTATTTTGATAGCTTTTCTAAATTGATATCAAATGTACGAAAACACTTTTTTTTTTAACAAAGCAAACTTAATTTCTTTGTAGAGAATTAAATGAAATTTTCAAATGTATCCTTAAATTTTCTGTGGAGTGATCCGTTGTTGAGATATTGATAGTCAAAGTCAAAAGTATGGTTTTTGGTTCGATGACTGATATTGTAGTCTAAAAAAAAATCATAGAATTTTGAAACAAAAATAATCTTGAAGCCAAATAAATAGCCTTTCTAAAAAATTATTATTATTTCATCACAAAAAATTTTCCAACTTTTTTATGAGAAAAGTAAAAACAAAAAAAAAATTTTGAAAATGTTGGTTTTTGAACAGTTTCAACGATTAACCTATTTTACCGTTAGAAATAAAATAATTAGTCATAAAATAAAACTAGAAGAATGCAGGTTTCACATGCTTTTTGATTTGTCATGATGCGATCATTTTTAACTGAGATACAGTTTGTCGAAAATTACTAAAAAAAATCACAATTTTTTTTGTTCCCTTAATTTTTTTGGGCTAGTGTATTTCTTTCTCTGAAAATGGCTGCAAAGAGGACAAAACAAAGATTGGAATTCGATGAAAAAAATAGAGCCAAGCCATTAGGTAGATGCTGGGATACGAATATAGACCTTTGGCGCCATAGTCCATTGCACTAACCATTGCGCCAAGGGGTACTACAATACCTGGTGATGGTAAGAGATAAAGTTGGTTATGTACTTGGTTCGGATCTCGGATGAAGCCCAACTCAGTAGGTGAAAGAGCATTTTTTACGAAAATGTGCAACCAATAATTTCTGACCCGCCAGAAGCAACGAATTACCGACAACCAACCAAGTCTCAAGACTGAAACCAAGCGAAATACTCATAGAGATAGCCTGGGTCACCGAAAGCTTCCCCGAACTTATATTCAAGCTTCTTTATTTTTATTGAAGGTAGGTTCCATTTGATATTCAGTCGCTGAGAAAAGCATCGAACTTATCAAACTGTACCTACTTCTAAAATAAGTGTTGATCTGGAGCTAAGTTTATTGGGCTATCAGTTTTTCGAAGTTCGAAAAAAACTAGTTTTTTTGGTTGAAATATCCAGGCTTTAAAAAAACTGCAGGTGACCTAGGACGTTTTCCTCTCTCAATAAACTTGCTCTTACTCAGACGTCAGACCTTAAGGGAAAGTTTAACATCCAAACTTAAACCTAGGCTCGTATATAATTCAGGGGCGTATACAGGTATGCTTCTTGGGGGGGGTCATGCCAATTTTTTTTTTATCAAAAGTTTTGATAGCAGGCATAAACCTGAAAATGGGCTTTTTGAATTATTAAACATTAAAATTTGTGCGTCTTGCATTTCGAATCGAAAAGTTCCGAATGTATAGTTCTAAAAATAACCAAACAAAAACGCTATGAGATTCGTTTAAGTTTAGCGTTAAACCTTAAAGCCTAGAACGCTGCTGATGTGAAACGAAATTTTTCGTCGGTCTCCACGAGGACAACGAAATACTTGCGAAATCTGGACCGAAAAATACTCAAAAATTGCAAAACATAAATGAAAAAAAAGCAAACACGCATCGCAGAAAGACATGCAATGACAAAATGAACAACAAAAACAAACAAAATAAAATGCACGACTGGGGTCGCACGTACTTGCTCTTGCAGTTTAAAACACTTTTATGTTGGTTTACTTGTAGATTTTAAAAGCTGCCTCTATATAAAATTAAAGAAATTTTGTTGACGTTGGGGAAGAGCCGACATTTAGGGCAAAATTTTGTTAAATGAAAAAAAAAAATGTTTTTTTTATTTGACTTTTTTGAAAAAAAAAAAAAAATAGAGATGCAGTTTTATTGCAATTGCTTTGAATATTACGTTTGCAAAGTTTAATCAAAATCGTTAGAGGCGGTTTCGAGTTATTTGGTTTGAATTGAAAAATTTGTATGGGAGGTACACTTTGTAAGGGAGATACAAAAAAAACAAAAAAAAACCAACTTTCAGAATTCCATAAAAATCATCTGTACCAAATTTGAAAAAAAACCGTCCACCCGTTTAGGCTGTGGAAATGTGTACAGATGGACGCACAACCGCACGGACGCACAGACGCACAGACGTACAGAAGCACGGACGGAATTGCGAGACCCACTTTTTTGGAATTCTCCATCATCGTAATGTTGGTTTTGATTAAAACCTCAAAATTTTTTTTTCGACACGAAACCAATACTTGCCCTATAGAGCAAGTAAAAACTCAAAATGTCATTTTTCCACACACAATGAATGTCCCCGGCAATTGTTTGTGTGCGAAAAAGAAGTTTAGACTATCAATTTCGTTGTGCCGAACAGCGTACTACAGAACGAAAAGTTGAAAGAAATTTTTGGTTTACCATTTCGTTGTTTCATTTTTGTATGGGATTTTTCGTTTCTTATCAGCAGCGCACTTGGCTTTAATTTTGACCAATTGAGGCTATCCTCTCCTAAAAATAAAATGTACTGTACGAGTACTTCGATTGAATAATTTGCCTTAAAACAACTGTTCATTGTTTTCCGCTTGCCCAGAAAGTTAAAATAAAAATCGTTTTTACTTAATAACTTTTGAATTAAGTCTTCCTAACCTCAGGCAAACGAATAGCAAAGTTTTGTAAAAAAAATTGCATTGAAAATATAATTTTTTTTTAAATTTTGTTTTAAAATTGTATGGGAATTTAAAATACCTCTATTAAAATAGTAAAGACAAAAAAAATAATTTTGGCGATATTTTGAAATTCAACCGTTTTCAGGTATTAATCAGCGGTTTACAATATAAAAAACATTCAGTTGTATTTATTAGATTAAGCCCTGCTTTTTCAATCGTCAGATAGACTATCAGAAGAATAAAGGTCACTATAAAAAAAAAACTTTTATTCGTAGGAATAAGCTCTAACTTAGGTTTATCTAACTATTCAAAAAATTAGCCCTAAGTGATATTTAATAATAATATTTAAATTGCCTTAGATAAGGTTGCTTACATTGCTTCTATAATTGGCTGGCCATTGATGATTAACAAATCGATAGTTGTTTCAAAAAATGCAACAGATCTAGCAAATTAAGTATGTACAAAATACTGTTATATTCTGTAAGCAAACAAAATTCACCAAATTTTATCAGACGAATGTATTGAACTGGAACATTGCAAAAAACTAAAAAGATTTGACAAATGATATCCTTCTTTAACATTTTGCCGATGACGAATTTTATCAACAGAATTGACCTCCACACAGCAAGGCCACAGAAAGCTTCCCTATTTAAAACATATTTTATTCACTTCATCATATAAAAAAATAGAAGATATGGCTGCTTCTTTTATTTGCTGGTAAGCAGTGTCTTGCCCTTAAGATATTATTTTTGTGTACCTACTAGATTCAATTTCTTTTAAAAAGCTTTGAATATAATACTTATCCGGATTTTGTTTCCATACAAAACTCTACAGCTCAACTAATATTATCGAACGAATCAAAATAATCCTAATCCAGCATAGCGTTCGCTAAAAATATGACCACATCCCCAAAATATGGTAAAATAGTTTGTTTGAAAACCAAAAATTTTTTTTACCTTTAATTTTCGTTCTAAAACTTCAACATTTTAAAAATAATATTACTCAAGAGATTTCAGTATCACATAACAAATTCTTTTTTAAGTTCTGAGTTCTTGGGGGGGGTCATGACCCCGTGACCCCCCCCTTGTATACGCCGTTGATATAATTCAGGCTACCAAGAAACTGACGACAAACACCCTAAAGAAACTTCAATCACTCTCCATGATATAGTAAAAAGTCGGAACTTGACAGTAAATCAAATTTAAATGTTTCCTTAAGTACCTTTATTACTATCATCTTCCAAGGTTGTTGAATAAATTTACCGTTAAATAAACTCCAGCTTATATAAAATTGGAAACTTCTTCTCACACTTGCCGCTATTTTCTTTAAATTGAGTCATAAATGTATAAAGGTACCGGCACTAATCCAAAATCCATTTTTCTGGCATAATATCCTACACTCATATACTTATTTTATTTATTGCACTTCTTGATGTGCTAAACAACATTAAAGAATGTCATTAAAGCCCCTTTTCAAGTCCCGTCGCCACCCACTTATACCATTGAAAAACTTGTATTATGTATGTATATTCCATCACAATCTCAAATAATCTATTCATAATAGGGTTCTATTTTATGACACAAGAAAATACCGCAACAAAAACACCATAAATCATATGCCTCGAAGGCTTCAAGGCTTTATTATATCCCACACTCCTCCCTCCCCCCTCCTCAATTTCACTCTTCCTCTATGCGGACTCGCAGGATTGTGGATTGTATAATGTATATGGCGAATAATTTTGAAAAAAAGATAGGTAGGTACAGAAGCTTTTTTCCAGCTTACCCGACACCCAATGCGTCCCCCCCCCCCCCCAACCAAATCCCCCTTCAAACCGAATGATTTATTAAATTCATGTCACCATTAAATCTCTTCATTACCTCTTTCTGCCAAACTGAAAAAAAAATACCCTCCATTCGAAAAACTCATTTCCCAACACCCAGAGAGTAAAAACCTCATCCTTCATTCTGACTAAAAGGCACACATTAAGGAAGGAACAACAACAAAAAAACAGAATAACGGAGATAAACTGCCAACAACAAAATGCTGAATTAATGCTGAATTGTTGGCTGGATAGCTGGTTTGCAGCTCAAAACTATAGTTCTACACTGCCATTAATATGAGGAGAGGTGGCAACGTTCTTCCTCTATAATATCCTCTGTCTGTGTGTGTGTAGTTGTCCTCGCATGCCGACTTCTTTCAAAATGGCTTATCAATGTTGAATTAAATTTTGTTTGCCTATATACGTGTATTTTTTCTTCACATCTTCATCCTCTTGGTTTCTCTTTCCCAATTCTCCATAAATAACACACACATTTGTGTGAAGAAAAAAAATTAGATCCTCGCACAAATTAGATTCATAAATTCAAAAAAAAAAAACATGGAATTTATTAACGTGTATGCATTGCCAGGGGGCGCCAGTGTCTAGTTCTGGTCTTTTAGACTCTTTTTGCAATTACAGTAAAATCTAATTTGAATTCAAATGTCTTTCTGCTCTCTTGCAGCAGCAGCATACGCAATGTCGTCGGTCGGTCGGTCGTTGTCAGAGGTGGCAGGTGGCTGACATGTGTTATACCTTCTAGAGTACAATGATGTGCAAGAAATCTAGTGATTTGACTAACTTTGAAGTGGTATAACTTTTGCTCTTCTTGACAGAAACTGACATTTTGAAGGCTAAAAGAAAGAAAAACTATTTCTAAACCAAACTGGTATAATTTAATTAACGGAATTAATGCATTGCAACTAAATTTTTCCATTAGACCAGTTTATACCAATCAAAAAGTGGATTAATTTGGACAAATTAAACAAACCCTTTGCATCTTGTACAGAAAATTGTCCAAAGTACGTTTTAAATATGAATAATTGGTCATATTTGTGGTATAGGTAAGGCTAAATGGTATAAACTGGTCTAATACTTTTTTACAAGTGCCATGCATAGTTTTTTTATCTTAACTACTTTTTCGTTATTTTCAAATGTTAAATAGCAAAATCTCGTGAGTTTTATTTACTAGAAGCTGATTGGTATAAATTGTTTTACCGCAGATACAATTGGTATAAACTGGTATAAAACACAAAAATTCCAGATTTTTTTGCACAGTATCGTACATATATCTCTATGAAAACTCTATTCAACTCAAATAGAATCTCATTATTATAAACTTTTTTTTTCGTTGTTTTGTTTAAATAGTTAGCTGCAGCAAAAGGCCCTTTAGGGTTTTAAACTTTTTGTTGTTGACTCTATGTGTGGTACAACATAGATGGTTACCTTTTGGCGTCTAGACTCTATAGTACGTGCACAAGCACATCATTTGTCATTTTGAAATAATTTTAATAATAATGTTGTTGTTTGTTGTTTTTTTTTTTGTGAGTACTTATTCAAGTCACATGAAAAACTTATCCGTTCATTTACATTTTTCAATTGAACAAACACACACACAAAAAAAAAGGAAATTAAAATATTAGAGGAGTAGGTAGGTAGTTTTGTATGTTTTAAATTCATGGTACTTTTTGTTTTGTCGTTTTATTTATTTTGAAGTTTTGTGTAGTTCAGTGACATTTTTTTTTGTTGTAAGTATTTATGTTTTGGTATGCCCTAAAGCAATTTGTTAATTAGACCAGTTTTTATGAGGTTGTTTACTTTGGAATTATTAACTTAGAAGACATAAAAAAGGGGTGTATAAGTTGAAAAAAAAAAAATGTTAAAGCCCCCCCCTGACCACAAGAGGTACTTCAAAATTGTTCTCAAAGACTTGAGAATTTGCGGGTTAACTGGTGGTTAACCCTTTATTCAAACAAATCAGGAATCAAGACTAATCTGAATTGTAAGTCTTTAGTGAAAAATTTGGGTTTTTGAGTTAATTTCGTTGAAAATTTTGACTGACAAGCATTCAATCAAATTTTCGTTGACAGTAAAACATTTTCGCCGACTGTCAACTGCCAATTGTCAAATACAATCTGTCTAATATAATACTAATATTTACATTTCTCTGTTGCTTTCTCACTTCATGGTGAGAAGGGGGCAGGAAATGATCTCTATAAAACATTGGATTCATGTAAAAAGGTGGACTCTAAATGAATAACTGTTATAATCAGTTTATCTCATTTCTTCTTTTGAAAAAAGTGAGATAGAACTGTGATCGAGTGCATTTCTGAGTACAACATCTTTTTTGTAATTTATCTATGGCATACAAAGATGTTTTTTTAAAAGTACAATATGTCTCTATCTTTCATTTGTTTAAGCATCAAAACTGTTATACTTTGTAGGGACTCCACTATTCAGTGTTTTATAGCGATCAGCAAGAAAAATTTAACTCATTTAGGCCCAATTTATTCACTCTCCATTATTTTTAAAGGCTCCATTAAAAATTATAAAACTGTCAAATCGCATACAAATTTTAAAATTTCCCTTTTTTAATGGCGACTTTAAATTTAATGGAGTGTGAATAAATTGGACCTTAAAGTCTAGTTAAATTTTGTGCCCAAAACTGGAATTCCAGCTCATTATAGTCTTCTACGTCCTTTCTCTTAATTCCCCATTTACACGATTGACAACTTGCCAGTAATTTTGCCAAAAACTGTCAAAAGCGTTTGTCATTCTTTCGTTAAAATATATGAGATCTGTTTAAATAATATTTTGTAAGTAGAAAACTGTTTGACGTTATTAAAAGTTCATCGAATCAATAAAAATAAATATTTTCCACAAAATTTTGTAACACTTGATTGACAGTTTGGAATTTCTAAAAATTTTAACGTCAGAATTGACAGATGTCACTTTGCCGAAACTCACAAGTGCAATGTAGCAAGAAAAGACATCTTTCCATCAAAATGTAAATTATTTGAAATAACAGAAATAACAGTATTTTCTATCTAATATATTTTCATACGTCAATTTCATCAAACTGAAGATTTTGACATTTGGAAAATAAGCGACAGAGGAATTTTTTGTTATTTCCTTTAGGACCTTATCTGTTTAGCACTCTTTGAAATTTGCCGCGATATTTTTGTCGACCTCAGTAACTTCATTATAAAAATAATAGAAATATTCATTTGATAAATCAAAGTTTCAAAGTGTCATTTTCGATGCTTTATCAAACGCCATTCAATAAATTTGACACTAATCATATAACTGTCATCAAATTTCCAATCACCATAAACTCTCCATTTCCATTCTCCATAATTTTTATTTGTCTCTATGACAAGACAATTTTAATATATTCAATTGCAATCTTTTTTTATATTTTGTCTCATTATTTGAAGGTTTCAAGTTTCAACTATATTTATGTGTCATTTTTTTTTTTTTATTTCTGTCTGGCTGTCTAAGCAAAACTTCAATTTTCAAAAAATAAACAATATCTTCATATTTGTCCAGACAAATAAACATAAAGTCCACGTGCCGTTTGGTAAAATGTATATTTTTATATTTTCCCTCATACTATATGAAGTCATCTACCTCTCGATAAAGTTGGTAGTAGCCCATAACCATATAAAATTGTTGGTTCGAATGTAACAGTTGTTTGTCTTCCTCATCCATATATTCAATATAAACAAATATATTATGTATGTATAGATAAATTATGTAGGTATGTAAATATAAAGTTGATTGACTTATTGGCTGATGGTGTTTTTTTTTTTATATATTTGGGAAGTTCATTTCCATATGAAAATATTTTATGCTTGGAATAGTAATTTTTTTCAGGCACCAAAAAAAAAAAAACAGCACACACGCCTGATGTTGGAAAATTATTTATATTTCCTCTTCACATCATCATAATGTGCACAATATGTTACGTTAAGAGTACATATTTTTCACTTTAAACCATCGGAAATGTTCAAAGAGGAAGTTAGGTTTTAAATTCACCCAAAATGGAAGCTTTGACATTTATAACAAAATGGCCGAAATAAATTAAAACTTTATAGTGACATTTTTGATTAACCGTAAATACATATTTGTCATATTGGGTTAACACTCACGTTTTGTTTTAACAGTGACTGAAGTCCTGAACGTCAAAAAAGAGCGTAAATTTCACATGACCCCGAGAAATTGAATAAACAAAAAAACAAATTCTTAGTCGCCGCACCATCGCGCCATTTGGCGGAAAATTTTGCCGCATCACCGCCGCACCACCGCTGCACAACTGTCACACTCTTTTATTTTATATGAAATATTTCGCCGCACCATGGCCGAAACAATTTTTGAACATAGTGTAGCGTGGTGTTTTCAGCTTTTTCACCAAATTGCCCTTAACCAAAATAATTTCTACTTTTTGCAAACGATTTCCGCTTAAAATAAGTGGAATCCGCTTTAATTGTGTTAATTTTAAGGCGAACTTTATTTATTTTTAATGTGAATTTTCATCTTAAGAAACCGAAAAATAATAAAAATTTTAGAATTATAGTCAGACTTCAGATTTAGTTGCAGTTTATCATACTTATATCCAACCTTGGACTCAACATTAGTTGTAGGATCGATCCCCAGTGGCTGTCAGTTTTTTTTTTTTTTTAATTAAAATATAAAAGTAAGATGATTTCCCGCTTAAATTAAGTGGATTTATTTTTAATTTGCGCATTCATGAAATTAAGAAGACTTGTCCGCTTAATTTAAGACGGAAGTCATCTTGGCAAAAAACATGCGGAATTCCGCTTAATTTAGTTAATGTGGAATCCGCTTGTTTTTAAGTGGTCTTTTTTCTTCAGAGAAACATGGCTGTTAACCTAAACTATTTTTGGATTTTTCAATTCAATTCCACCAAAAATACACTACTGACAGCTAGCTTTGTTCTCGCGATGATGTGTCAAAATCATCAGCATAAGTTGTGAGCTGAAAGAACGTTTGAAAAAGTATAACTTTTGTGTTAAATTGTAAGATTTTTCATACCATAATGTTTCTTTTTCGTATTGATCAAGCATTTATTCGACAAATCTTTGTCCCTGCTGGCACTTTATATGCTTGAAGCCATTTTAAGTTGCCTTGACGGTAACATTTCTTTACCTTCAAGAAGTTTACTCCCAAAAGCTCTGAAGTACCAGATTTGTTATCAAAAAAAAAAAAGGTTCATACATAGCGTACAGTAGTAGTTTTATAAAAATTTCGTTATATAAATTACGAATGTGACACTAAGGTACCCTTACAGAACCTCCTAAATCCTCCATCAGTGGATGAAAAAAAAACTTGAGCAACAAAAAAAAAAGGACGAAAAAGGAAGCCAAGGCTGTGCCAAGCACTTTTTTGTACCTCCATGGCAGTCGTGTGTTTCTCTCTGCATTTAAACTTCTTTAAGATGCAGCTTACCTGTCATCCTACTCGGTGTTAAATTTACTTCTGAAATGATGTTTTTTTTTTTTTAATTCATGAACATTTTTCAATTCGTCAAAGGCGTTTTTATGTTTTCTGTTTAAAGAAATTGCACAAAAATAAAAAAGTTTATGTCTGTGGTGTTAGAGTGCGTGTGAAGCAGTAGTAGAGAGAGAGTTGAGGAAAAGTAGCGTATAGCAAAACATTGCCGAGCTCTTCCACATTTTAACCAACCGAAGACGTAAACAAAAAGCACTCTCAAATAAAAATCCCACTTCTGAAGAAAAAAAAAAATTTTTTTTTTCTCATTTTTTTTTTTTTTTTTTTTTTTTATTTTACACTTTTGTTCTTATTTTGTTTTTGTGTTGTTTTTTATTATAAAGTTGAAAATGTATTCACGAATTGTTTTCCTCAGAGTGAAGAAAGGGATTCAAGATGTAGGTTTCGGGTTAAAAACTTCCCGGCTATATATTTTTGTTTGTTTTTTTTTTTTTATTATTTTTTTTTTTTTATATTATTCCTTGAATGGTATTTGTTTTGCAATTTTTATTCCACTCCTTTGCAATTCTGCCTGCATCATTCTGCATGCATAACTCATGCATCACAATGTGTGTCTTTGTTTGTGTATTTGTGGAAAGGGCTGCTGAAGATGCATCATAGTCATTCTCATTCACATATATGCGCCGAAGAATGCATTTTGTGTTGTGATATGCAGTGCATATGGAAATGTTGGTTGATGGTTGAAATATTTTGGTTTGGTGGGCCGCTAGCTGGCTGGCAGAGATTCCTCTGGGTGCACATAACATTTAACATATTTTGACAAAGCCTCGCAAATTTTGTGATTCAAAAAGTTTTGTTATAACAGAGAGAGAGAAAGAGAGAGAGAGAGAATGTGTGCGGTGAATCCAGTAGGGACATACCTATCCTGTATAGGAAAGGAATTGTGTTGTGCTTGTGGGTTAGTAAGTATTTGAGATGCAAATTTAAAATGCAAATAGGTTTTTCGTTTTCAAATGCATTTGTCATAGATCCAAAACCCAAGTGTATTTTCTTTCTATATTTTTTTTTTCTCTCTCTCTCTCTTCTGTGTTGTGTCTGTTGTGCATTGTGGATATAATATGCATTGAAATCGTGATGATGATGATTTATCTGTGAGTCAAAAAATACCAAACTATACGTGACTTGTTGATTGTTCAAGCAACAATTTGCAGAACTACTGAAGAAGACGATAAAAAAATATATTGAAAAGTTTTATGGAATTTTTATGTTTTGCAAGTTTATGTAGAACAGTGATGATGCATTGGAAGAAGTTGAGACTAGCTTATCCTGACTTATGACTTAAGAGTATTTATTTAATCAACTCAATGTGTTGGTAAATTGCAAAGAAAAATTATTCTAGGTGCAGTTCTGAATGCATTTTCTACCCGTTCGTTTGTTAGAATGCTTTTATAGAAACCGAGTTCTTTATTAAAATAATTAAATAATAATTTGTAACTTTATACACAGTTGAAGTATTTTTTTTTTAAGGCAGAAAGATTAAGATAACAGTTTGTAAAGAAACGAATATTTCCTAAAACGTACATACAAACGTTGGGCGCCATTTCTATGTATATTGGTTTTTTTTTTTATATACTTAAATTGTAGGTATTCTTTTCAATACAAAATTTTATCGATAAACTTTAATCTTTGCTTCATTTTTCATCATTTTCATCAGTTCCAAACAAATGAATAATGTTAAAGCCTTCGTTGGGCGCCATTTATGATGTAATTTTAAATACCGAAAACTTTGTTTATTTCTTCTCTCAAGCCTATCATTAAACCTGCACGGAACTTCGTTTTCGAATACTGAATTGAGATGCCCCACAAGCTTTTCTTGTGGGGGCATCGATATCCTAAACTTTTTTTACAGTGTTAAGCGACTATATTTCGCAGATTTAATTTTTCCTCATTTTATTGATATCTATTTCTACCATTTTTTATTAATTAATTTTCTTTTCTTTTTTTCTTTCAGATAAAAGAGACTTTCAATCAAAATTTGCGTAAGTTTTTAATTTGTTCATACAATACTGTTTTTCTTATTTTAATATTTCTACTGTTCTACTGTTTTTATAACAGTATAAGAGTATAAACCAACTAAAATTTTTTTTTTGTTTTAAGACCAAAAAAAACTAGGGCTTAAATATTCTAGTTTATAATAGTATAACAATTTTTTTTAAATAGCCATACGACTCACGTCAACGTGCGTTTAACAAGTTTTCAGTGTTATAACTGGTATACATCGGTATGTTTCTAAAGAAAGTAGATCTGATCTTTTATACACTTGATTGTAGTCATATAACTAGCTTAACTTCAATTGAAAAACTGTTATAATCAATCTTTTCTTCACTTTAATGCTGTTTGTATAACAGTATACTATAGTATAATTGTTTTCAACTCTCCCATCCTTTCAATAATAGAGCGAAATTCAAGATTCTTTCTTAAATATCGTTTTCATTTGGATTAAAGAAAGTATACATTTTTAGAGAGTCTACTATCCAATGAATCAGTAGAATAGTGATCCAAAAATGTACTTAAAACTAAGATTCTTCTCTCAAAGTACCAGTATAAATTAATTGTTAAGTTAAAATCAGTCTTTCTGCTTGGCATAATAATAAATTCTTATCCCCATTTATGTAAACTATACAAACTGACTATTACATGAGAATTGTTTCCTATACTTCTTCTTCATAATAAAAATCTTAAAATAAAACCAGAAATGTTTCGAAACATAATAACTACCACTTGCTGCCTTTTCTTTTACATATACAGACTATACACATTTACTGATACTTGAACACCATTCTAACGTAAAAGGCTCCCATGTTATTACCAAAATAATCCTCAACTTTGCAACATCAGTCTCTGGCTGATAAACTGTTGTATAGTGTAGTATGAAAAGTTGAAAGTTTATTAAACTCCTTTCAAAAACAACTACAAAATGTTCATCCTCAAAAAAGCCCTTTTTACCCAACGACGACGAGCCAAACCCATGCCAAAGCACGCCACCAATATAGCCTCCTCAAAAACATGTTAGAAATTTTGCCAAAACTAAAATAATTGCCTAGAGAACCAGACAGAACGAGAGACGATATGTGCAACTGACAAGTCATGAAATTTTAATTAAAATCCCCTATAGAACTTTGAGTGAGGAAGTTTTTTTTTTTTTTTTTTGAAGTCAAATTATTATTCCCCACAAGAAACTAAATTCTCGATGATGGAACCTTTCAGGGTTTCGGTTTTTTTTAGTATGTGGGTTTGGGTTTGGTTTGATTTGATTTGACTATAAAAAAAAAACTGTTCCTATAAGAACTAAAAGAGTTTTATTATAGAAGTAGTATGCATCTTAATTAATAAACTTTTCAATCAAAAACTTATTTTTGTATATGTATATTGCTCTCTTTGACACACATGTGTGTGTGCATCATTTTTGAAAAGAAAAAGACAATATGACAGACGTCAAAATTTTAATTTGATTGGCACCGATAAAGTTATTTATTTTGTATATATTTTTTTACCATTTTGAAGAAGTCTTCACTTTTGAAGAAAAGTTTTTCTAATTGCTTAAATGAAGTTCTTAAATTTGTCAAAAGTAATGAAAAAGAAAAATAGAAAAGAAAATAACTGAAGGGCTGAATGAGATGAAATTCAGTTCGATAAAATATGGTTCGCTTTCAATTTATTATAACCAGGGCTGGAGTAAGGCTTCCTGAGAGACCCTTACTTTGATCTTAGGTGTATCAAATAGTGTTATACACGAACCACTTTTCGATATAGTCTAAATTCAATTAAAAAAGAATTTTGTAAGAAAGTTATATGACAGTATAACAGTATAACAGTATGTGTATTTTTTTTAAGCCAAACGACGCTGCTGACGTGCTTTAAATGACTCTTAAGTATTATAACTGTTATACATTGGTATATTTTTGAGGACAATAGATCTGATTTCTTATACACTGGACTGTGAATTCATATAAAATGCTTAACTCCAATTGGAGAATTGTTATAATCAATCCTTTCTTCACTTTTGCACTATTTGTATAACGGTATAATAGTATCACAGTCTGGATTTAACGATTTTTTACTAGAGGCAGCTACCTGAGTCGTAAGTTTTTGGGACATAAGTCTCAGCGCTTTTTCTTTTTCCTAAAGCTCTTCACGCGATCAGGGCTTGAAATTAGAGTTATTCTTAATCATTCTTCTAGATTGATATATTTTTTATCTGGCAATTCTGTCTATAATTAACTTATCAACAAGTTAGCATAAGAGCACATAAATTATAAGACCTTTTTTTTCATTTCTTCAAATGAAAACATTTTCTCACGTAATCTTCAACTTGTTGAGCCTGAGGGCCTTGAAAAGTAGCTTCCTTTTTTCTGAATGCCTTACGGCACTGTATAAATAAAATTCTGCCGGATGAGGCATACTAAAAAAGTTTTTACTTCACTTTTGAAACTAGTTTCCCTCTCTTCTTTTCTGACTGACTGTGCTTCCCATGGCCTAGAACTGAATGTTAGAGCTATTGCAGCGCCACCTACCCCTCGCTCTCTTTTCATGTCATTTTATTATTCTGTCATTATAACTGAAAGTGCACTTCCTTTCAATTTATGCAGAGCACCTAACCTTTACATGGCCCACACACTCTCTCAAGAACCAATTGAAGTGCAAAATTAAATTTTTATCCTTCTTCCTTTTCTTCTTCTTCATCGCACTAAAGTTAAATATAAGAACCCGAACTGAACTTATGAAACGAACGAACGAACAAACTTGTCGCGCACGTCTTCTTGTGTGCTATGCACGTCGAGCCGGTTGGAACCCATTAAAAATTGCAAAATTATAAAACGTTCAGAGATGGATATGGATGGATGCTAGGTAAGGCATAGAGCTGAGACGTGTATAGTCAGGGATAGAGTAAAAAGTAATTTACATGCTCTATAAGTTAATTACCGTCACCTGGGTCTCTTTTTTTTTTTCTAAGTGTATGTAGTAGAGAACTACTTAGAGACTCTGTAAAAAGAGGCAAATAATAATAAGAAATTGTGCACTTAAAAAAGAAGGTGAGGAAAAAAATAGGATTACAAATAGAAAGAAAAAAAAAAAAATGTTATAATCGCTTTTACAATGGCAGGAGGCGCCTGGCAGAGAACAGAGAGTGAACAAGAAAAATGAATTTGCTTTGGAACATAAGTAAAAGATTGGCACAGCCCTGACACCTGAAGGAGTGTGTCTTAAGTTGTCCTACAAGAAACTATACTTTATTTCTTACTTAAGTCATTTGACACAGAAGATTATTACCTTGAAGGGTTATTCTGAAAGTACTTTTGTAATAATTGTTTCCGATATTAAAATTAGGTCATAATATTTGCTACACGAAAAATATATACATGTATGTCAGTTTATACCACTTAGTAAAGTAAACTATTTTCATATTTTATTTGTATGATGCGTGAAGAAAAGTAGCTTTAATTTGTTTAAGACATCAATATATTTTTGTTTTTCTATCAATTTTAAGATAGACCAGTTTGTTATAAGTTTTATACCAGTTTGGTAGGATTAGACAAGTTAAAGGTATCAAGACGTTTATTAGATCAATTTTATACCAGTTTTGTTGTATAAACTAGAAGATTAAATATTTCCATTCAATATTAAAGGTTGCTTTAACATATGCCAAAATATGATATAACAATTTCTGAAAACCGAGTTAACAAATAAAATTATACCAGTTGCTGAATTAGTGTTATACTATTAAATTTCATGAGTTAAGTGATGGACACAAGCTGAATTTGGTGATTAAATTTTTTTTCCTGGTGAATTGGTCAAACTTACAGTTTTTTTTAGATATTTTTTTTGTGTTTCAGTTGATAACACCATGTTTTTATTTGGTGTTTTATTGTAAGCACCATTCTTTTCACATCATAAAGAGAAAGCTAAGATTATTTGACACATTATATGATGCTGACTCATCAAATTAAGCTATTCAGCGCAGTTTTTAATCCAATATCTTCTTAAGTCACGCTCATCTCAGTTAAGATGTCTCCAGTTAAATTAAGAGTTGTGAAGCTTGTTTCGGCCTTTTTCATTTAATTGTCTTTTCTTGGTATTTACCTTTTGCAATTCACCTGAAAGCAATTTTCTCCAAACCCTTAGTGTCTAAGATCTTAACCTACTTTGTCCCCCCATTTTACTTGTCTTAGACATTGCTTACAAGTGCCTTTTCTTCATTTCACTTGTCACTTTCTCCGTCAAAACTTCAAACTATTAAATTTAAATTTTAATACCATCTTACACATAATTAAAATAGATGATAAATTGGGCCAATGAGATTAAATTTATCTTGCCAAAAACTACCATAATTTTACGTACCTGGAACAAAACTGAGAATTTCCATCAAACTTCAATTGAGGTAGAAAATCGTTTTAATTATATCCAAAGCTGTCATTAATTCTGAATTGCTGAATGATTAATAAACTACCGCTGAATGATGTAAAATATAACTTATCTTCTAGGAAAGTACATAACATCAAAACATTTTCACATCAAAGAGAAAAAAACACTTTCTACCGGAAATTCAAAAATTACTTAGCTGCTTTTCTAACTTATGCAAGTACACACATCCTTTTGATGATAATAAGCAATTTCCCTTTTTTTTCCCCATTTGTAGTATCTCCGTTTTATATACGAGTATAAAGACATTCATGTACGAAATATATATATATTTTTTTATCTTGCTTGTCAAGAAAAATACCGCCAAAGGACCTTTTGATGTCATACCATACATCGCTTTACAATTACGGTGCATGAATTTCATTACAAAAAAGCAAAAAAAATACCTTTCGGTTTCACCAGCAAAAAACCTCAATGCTATACTTTACTATAAAAACCTTTTCCGCATATAAAAATCATTATAATTATGACAGACCTCCCTTTAATATGTGAATTATATATTCTGCTAAGGCCATCTCCCCCTATACAGATGAGCTTGATGTCCCTGTGAAGATATACACAGTTCAGAGAGCCAAAAGGAAGGACTCTGACATTTCGCCTTGAGTTGGGCAAAGTGTCAAATGACATAGAGTGTATAGTATACACGAGCCAGTGACATAGATGACAGTATATACAAAAGTTGATCTCTGTCAAGTCAAAAAGGTTAAATATGTCAAAAGCAGTTAAGCTTAATCATCATCCCATTTGACTTAAACCTTGCTAAAAAGATATACATCTCTTACTCTCTCTGTGTAAGTACCACTAGTAAGTTGTGTTGTAGAATAGAGATAAGATGATGGCGACATTGTACCGTTGTATATCGAGCAATGTTCGTGTGTAATATGGCGCTGCTGGCTGGCAGGAATTGAGTCGTTTAATTATAAACGGCTCACTGGTTAAGGTAGTTATGTGTAGAAGGTAACATGTCCGGTGGTGTGCCACGAAATAAATCAAACTGGAAACACACTCTTTGCACTAATGGCTATAAGGTGGGGGGAACATTATTGTGGTTAGAGACGACAAAAAAGGGAGGGGGGATAGTGTAAGCTTTTGGCAAAATGCTCTTGTAGACAAATGAGCGCGAGGGCCTTGAGTATAACATTGTTGCTGGCAATGACTTGACTATGACTACCCCAACTACGAGCTTCGACTTCAAACGACAAGACTCGTTGAGAGAGCAGCAAGCAGATGCATAGAATGCACTTAAATACCTTTGTCGCATTAAGGGCACCCAATTCATGTACTTCTTTTTTTTTTTTCTATTTTTGTGGCTCATTAGTTTCTAGCTAAGCTCTACCTTACTTGTGTGTCTCTCTTTCTCTATGATGCACCGCAACTTTGGTTGTATTCTATCTTCTTGGCACACCGGAACGAAACGAGGAACATCAGGGAGGAGAAATAGATAAAAGGCAACGACAACGCACACGGAATATCTATCTACTACAGATTGTGTGATACCTTTTGACTTTGGCAAGAGTTGAGTTTTATATATTTTTAGGTTAGGTTAGTTATCTTCTTTAATTGGAGCAGTGGCGTATTGAGGGGGGGGCTCAGGGGGCTGAAGCCCCCCCCAAGCCTTCAAGATCATGTTATTATTTAGCTTATTTCATCAAAATGTACATGATTAACTGAATCTTTTTCGTAAATCTTAGAGATTAAGAGGTCGCTCAGATGCTCAAGCCCCCTCCAAATTCTGAATCGTCTGTTTTGTTTGAGTAAGAAGCTTAGCTGACTCTGAGGGTTGGGGTACATTTTTTTTCGGATTTTAGTCCAATTCGGAGTTTTTCACATCATATTTTTAGTCGCGTCGATTTAAATCACCGTTCAATTTTACAAAACTTCTTATGCAATCTCAAAACGCCGTATTTTATCGTCTTAAGTATATTTATTTTTATTTTTTCAAAAATAATATTTTTCTCAAAAATATTGCAAATAGAAATCTTTGATATCTTAAAATCCTAGTTGACAACAAACAAATTGTTTTTTTTTTTAAGCAGTTCGCGCTTCTGATTTGGATTAAAAAAGCAACACATTGCGAAAAAATATATATTTCGTATTAATCATCAAAAATTTATCTAAAATTCGTTTTTTCACTCATTTAGATTTTCTGTTCGAATTCAATTCAATTTGTTTCTGTTTGTGAATTTGGTGCCTTTTTCAAAGAATGTGCAAATTTTGGGAAAACTATTTTATTGTTTTGTAATGTTTACTTGTTGCTAATTTAATATAATATAAATAAAACACATGAGGCATGAAATATCATAATTCTCTGTGTTTCCAACCTCATTCTCATATCGTCCATGTTTTGCATTTCACTTACATATTTGATTTGTCTCGCAAAATGTGTCTTCTTCTTCCATTAAAGTTACCAATAAAATTGCATCCATGTTCAAAGCAGCAGTAATTTCACTTTAGAAACTTAACAAAAATGGATGATCCTTCAGTTTTGACATTTCGAAGCAATTTCGAAGTTTTCGAAATCGATCGAAATGAAGAAAATGATATTTCATTTCACGTGAAATTGAAAAGTGATTTCAATTCACTTTCGGTCAAATTGCGGAACATGGGCGTTTATATTGAATTAAGTTATGAGTTAAAATCAAAAACTAGACGTGAAAGGAATAAATCTGTAAACTGTTTTGAATTCAGCACATGACAAAGTTCGAACGAAATAAAGCGATCTTTTAACGATGACTCAACACCTTGCTGTTTGTGTTAAATGTTTGGGATACAAGAACTTTGAAAAAACAATACTTTGAATATTAAAGGAGGAGACAGTAGTACGAAGCTGTCGATCGAGAGCAGTAAAATCCAACTATACCACTTTCAGTACCGCAGCACAGCGCTTCACTCTCGATTACAGATTTATAAAAA
This sequence comes from Episyrphus balteatus, assembly GCF_945859705.1. NCBI lineage: Eukaryota > Metazoa > Arthropoda > Insecta > Diptera > Syrphidae > Episyrphus > Episyrphus balteatus. The sequence goes on along the minus strand of NC_079137.1, from coordinate 4,908,334 downwards.
AGAAAGAGAAAATTTTCGTAGGAACATTTATCTACCCTCTAACAAATTTTTGAAAAATTTTTCAGCACCCTCCAAATTTTTTTCTGGATACGCCCCTGAATTGGAGTGCATAGTAGAAGTAGAGCAAAAACACCGACATGGCATTAGTAGGTATATCACACGTCAGGAGTGAAGAGAGGCAAGAGGGGGGGACCTCAATGTCTGCTTGCAAAAACTATCTATTTAGATGTTGTGGGGGTTATTATCATGAAATTGGGCACTTCACGTAATTTGAATTTGTGTTCCGGTTTAATGATGAACCAAAAAGAGTTGCCAGAAATAATTTAGACAATTTTCATGATGGATAAATTTAAAATGAGCTTAAATAGCTGAAACAAAATTGAGCTATTTTTGGGCACAATTTAAAGACACTCTTGGAGATAGCCTAAGATGAGGAAAAATAAAGATGTCAAAAGAGATTCTTTTCTAATTCAAAATAATTTTAAATTTGAGTTCTGAAAAAATTGAGCAACATTGGGCACAACAATAAAAATATAGGTACGCAATCTTAAAAAGGCAATCATATTTATATTCGTTAATTCGTTATAAGATAAATTGGTGTTGAACTTATGTTAATTAAGAGATCGTTAAATGAAAAAAATTGAGCAACTTTTCAGCCCACAAAAACAATACAAAGAGTTTAGTGAGTTTGGTGTATTTCAATATTTTGAAAGCTTCTATACGAAAATTGTTTCACGGAATAAGCATATAGTCCAGTAATTTTAGGTTTTATCTGCGGAAAAATTCCTACTGGGCTGAATTTTGGTATACAGCTTAATGACGGCTTTGTTATGAAGATGTGAAAAATCGACATTGATATCGTGTCCGCGTTAAGAGTTATAGGGGTCAAAAGGTCACAAAAACTGGTTTTTCACGATTTTCAGCAAAACGGTAAGTCTTATCAAAAAATTTTCAAAGAAAGAATTGTAGACCAGATTATTATATATAAAAAGTGTCATGACACTTTTTTTCCTAAGACCCACCGTTTCTTAGGTATAACGATTCAAAAAGTTGAAGTTTAGTTGTAATCGTCATAATCCTATTCCTGAAAAAAAACTCCTAACTGAAAAGTTCCTGAAATTTCATTATTTTTTTAGCTTGAATTTCGTTCCTCAACTGTTAAGAATATGGGGAAACCAAAAAAAATGGAAATTTTCGCCATTTTTCCGATTGGGGCCCTTCTCCCGAAACCATTTCCCTGGGAATTTTTGTTTAGAATATGTCTGAAAATATACAGGGTGTGCAATAGAGAATGGACAACCCTAAAACGGCTTATAGCTACACTTATGATTGTTCTAAAAACAGATAGAAAAAAGTTCTATCGCAACCAGTTCATAAAATATGGACTTTTTTTCGTTCAGTGTATTTTAAATTTTATCATCTTATGTTTTCGTTCACTACAACCACGAATGAATGAATTGTATTTATTTCTTTTTTTTATAATTTTCTACAATAATTGGATGAGTACATAAACACTTTAAAAATTTCATAGCTATTGCACATTTTCGTAAAAAAAATTTTGAAATCTGTTTTTTGATGCAAAATGTAAAAAAAGTATTTTATGAAAAATTTTAAACACCTGTGATATAAAATAAATCTATAGAAACCTAGGTGGCCATCTTTCTTAAAAATATTCTCCTTATACCAGAATATTTTTAAGAAAGTTGGCCACCTAGGTTTCTATAGATTTATTTTATATCACAGGTGTTTAAAATTTTTCATAAAATACTTTTTTTACATTTTGCATCAAAAAACAGATTTCAAAATTTTTTTTACGAAAATGTGCAATAGCTATGAAATGTTTAAAGTGTTTATGTACTCATCCAATTATTGTAGAAAATTATAAAAAAAAGAAATAAATAAAATTCATTCATTCGTGGTTGTAGTGAACGAAAACATAAGATGATAAAATTTAAAATACACTGAACGAAAAAAAGTCCATATTTTATGAACTGGTTGCGATAGAACTTTTTTCTATCTGTTTTTAGAACAATCATAAGTGTAGCTATAAGCCGTTTTAGGGTTGTCAATTCTCTATTGCACACCCTGTATATTTTCAGACATATTCTAAACAAAAATTCCCAGGGAAATGGTTTCGGGAGAAGGGCCCCAATCGGAAAAATGGCGAAAATTTCCATTTTTTTTTGGTTTCCCCATATTCTTAACAGTTGAGGAACGAAATTCAAGCTAAAAAAATAATGAAATTTCAGGAACTTTTCAGTTAGGAGTTTTTTTTCAGGAATAGGATTATGACGATTACAACTAAACTTCAACTTTTTGAATCGTTATACCTAAGAAACGGTGGGTCTTAGGAAAAAAAGTGTCATGACACTTTTTATATATAATAATCTGGTCTACAATTCTTGCTTTGAAAATTTTTTGATAAGACTTACCGTTTTGCTGAAAATCGTGAAAAACCAGTTTTTGTGACCTTTTGACCCCTATAACTCTTAACGCGGACACGATATCAATGTCGATTTTTCACATCTTCATAACAAAGCCGTCATTAAGCTGTATACCAAAATTCAGCCCAGTAGGAATTTTTCCGCAGATTGGGCTTAAAAATGACTAAAATGACTGGGCTAATATTCATCTAAGAATATACAAATATACTAGAATATCACTAGTGAATAATTTGAGCAATTTTGAGCACACTCCAAATTTTTTGTGTAAACACATAGTAACTAAGTTGACAGCACCCTAAACTTCTTTTTTATATTGAAATAGAGACGACATACAACTAAGGAACAAATTTGCGCTACTTTTGAGCACATCTAAACGATATTGAAAGATCGCTTACTTTTGGGACATCAAACAGCTAAAAAAAATCCATTTTCAAAGCGAACAAAATTATCAGAGAAGACCTTTTGAACGACATCATATACAATTAAGAACTAACTGAAAAAAACGGTAAGGAAACAAATTGAGCAAATTTTTGGACACACATAGAAATGATAGTCTGTGTATTGAATTCTTAGAGTTAGTGACCTTTTTAGTTTAATCGTTAATAGGAGAGATATGCTCTCCAAATATTTATTAAATTGAAAAGAATTTTAACTATCTTCCAAAAAGTGAGCTACTTTTGAGCAAACTTCCCAAAACAACCACTATCACCTCTCAATAAATTTGTTATTTCACTTTTTCCAGCTTTTCAATTCATGAATTTCAAATTCCTTAATGTTTTAGTAATTACCTATACCAGTCAAGGCATTTGGCAGAGTGCCAGTCGCTTGGATGCTTTTCAAAAAATTGGATTAATTTGAGAAAAAGAGAATGAAACCTAGTTAACGAAACACAACACATCGCACATGACATGACATAAATTGCATTTCAAAACATTTTTTTTCTCCAACACAAAAAAAGGACTCGTCGTCACTTCAAATCAGACAATTTTTTGTTTTGTCTTTTTTTTTTTTTGCTGGCCTGTTTTCTTTATTCATGTTTTCATATAGATAATAAAGCTGTCATCCATAGAACCCATCTAAAGCCGCCCAATCGATTGTTCGAATTCGAACTGATACAAGGATAATCTACATTGTCAGAAGAACGCACCCTCTCGACACCACTCGAGTGTTTGCGAGCAAAAAAGTTATCTCGCCTGCATCCCTTTCCAAATGTATTGTACTAATATTTTATCATTTTTTTTTTTTTTTTTGTTGCTGTGTTTTGCCTTTGTTCTTTTCCTATTTTCACGAATTGCAAATGCCATTCAGCACGCCATTGGCAATTTCCTGTGTCTTTGTCAGGCAACGTCGAAACAGGATACAAGTCGACTCTCACAACCCGACTCGAAATATAAAATTGCATACGCTTGCAGTTTTAATTTTTTGTATCCTTTTTTTTTTTGCTGCCCGACAGCTGTGTGTCGGAAAAATTTTTTTCTGTCCAACACCTCGACGCTTTCATCTGCCATTGGATGGTTGGTGTGGATGAAAGCAAAGCGTTTTTACCATTGTTTCGCTCGCATGCTGCAAGGCTTTAAAAAAAAAGTAGAATATACGTTTAACAACATGCAACCAAACAAAAAAAAAATCTTCGTAATTTTTATCGTTGCAAGGATATTGTGTTCTGTTTCTCTCATTTTTTTTTTGTTTCATCCGCATGAATGCAAAGGAAGACGAAGAACACAAACAAAATAGAAATTCCCTTCCTGTTCCTGGTCTTTGGAACCTATGGCTTGGCATTGGCAAGCCGCTTCGCGTCGCGCAATGTGCATTAGGGTGGGTCAAAAAAATCGAAATTCTTTTTTTTGAATTGGTACTCCGAAAAATCGATTGCTAGACCCCTCTAGAATATACACACCAAATATGAGCTCTTTATATTAATGGGAAGGTCCTCCGCTTTGCAATTTTCCATTTTTACATCAAGCTTCTACTAAAAAAAAATAATTTTTTTATTAATTGACTTTTTAGCAAATTTCTTTTCATATTCTTGTAGGAAATTGAACGCTCTACAAAAAAGGCCTTATACACTTTTTTCGTTTATCTAACCGTTGAATAGATATTTGAGGTCCAAATATCGAGAAAATCTTTAAAAATTCGTTTTTTGTTCTTAATTTTGTAACAAATTGAAAAATTATAATGATTAAACGCGCAAGACATATTCTTGTTGGAAATTGATTGCTCCACAAAAAAGGTCTTATTAACTTTTTTCATTAATCTAACCATTCTAAAGATATTCGAGGTCAAAGTTAAAAAAAAATATAAAAACATTTTATATTTTTAAAAAATTTCTAATTCACTGAAACTTTATTATTTTCAAATTAGCAAGATATATTCTTGTAGGGGCTTAAACGTTCTACAAAAAATTCCTTGGAATGAAATTGATTGCTTTAACCGTTTAGAAGATATTCGTATCCAAACCAATGCTCACTGATTTCAATAGTTTTCTTATGACCCGTATGCATTGCGATTTGGATACGAATATCTTCTAAACGGTTAAAGCAATCAATTTCATTCCAAGGAATTTTTTGTAGAACGTTTAAGCCCCTACAAGAATATATCTTGCTAATTTTGAAAATAATAAAGTTTCAGTGAATTAGAAATTTTTTAAAAATATAAAATGTTTTTATATTTTTTTTTAACTTTGACCTCGAATATCTTTAGAATGGTTAGATTAATGAAAAAAGTTAATAAGACCTTTTTTGTGGAGCAATCAATTTCCAACAAGAATATGTCTTGCGCGTTTGATCATTATAATTTTTCAATTTGTTACAAAATTAAGAACAAAAAACGAATTTTTAAAGATTTTCTCGATATTTGGACCTCAAATATCTATTCAACGGTTAGATAAACGAAAAAAGTGTATAAGGCCTTTTTTGTAGAGCGTTCAATTTCCTACAAGAATATGAAAAGAAATTTGCTAAAAAGTCAATTAATAAAAAAATTATTTTTTTTTAGTAGAAGCTTGATGTAAAAATGGAAAATTGCAAAGCGGAGGACCTTCCCATTAATATAAAGAGCTCATATTTGGTGTGTTTATTCTAGAGGGGTCTAGCAATCGATTTTTCAGAGTACAAAATCAAAAAAAAAAATTTCGATTTTTTTGACCCACCCTAATGTGCATGTTCCATTGATGATTAAAATTCATTCCCTCAATTCCAGAATTTAGAAAAAAAATATAACGTTGCGGTGGCAAAAGACCTTAATGGTGAACTGGGTGGGAATTAAAGGCCCGAAAGTTTGAGGGGCGCCATTCATATTCTACCAATTCTTAAGCTTATATTCTTTTTATCAATTCTTGTCACACATTCGCCATGAACTGTCAAAATAGATAACTGTCATCTTTTGACAGAACTGTTATATTATATAAAGTAACCCAGAGAATCATCGAATTGTTTTTCAATTCTCACTGTAAATTGATTCTATCTATAGCAAGTCATCGATTGACTCAGTATGTATTATACTGTTCTACTGTTATACTACAAAATGTACGATCAACTCAAAAATGTTATAATCAATCTCAGTCGATTTTATGTTGAGCAAGATAAAAGACTGCGATGTGGTGCTAAATGCCATCTTCAATTGGAACTTACAAAACTGTTATACGTTGTTAAGTGATATAATTGAAGATGACATAATGAGTAAACCCACATTAGCGGCTCACACTAAGATAATACTTAAGTAGTTATACTGTTTAACTGTTATACTACTGAATTCATGGACGTTTCTCTACATACCAATATAAAAGTGTTATAAAAATATAACAAATCTTTTTATCAATCATGTTGAGCCAGCGAAGGATCGGGATGCGGTGCTGTAGCATCTTCAATTGTAGCCATAAAATAGTGCTATACCTTGCTAAGAAATATAATAACCGTGTCTAAGAACTGAAGTAAAAGTAAGTAGTTATACTGATCTACTGTTATACTACACAGTATTTTGTATGAATTTATTATAACACTTGTTCGTCTGGAATAAAATTTTGTAAATGAATCATCTCTTTATAGTGGATTAAAGACATCAGTCTTCATCCAGTTACGTAGATTTGTTGGCTTTGGGTGAGCCTTAAAGATCCTTAGTTTTGACGTTTCTGATTAATGATTGAAGCATAGGTGGCGCTGTTAAATATGCCTGTCAAAGGTTCTAGGCACAAACATATCATAAACCAGCACCGTTGCCCCACTGAAAAGGGAAGTTAAAATGACAGAAGGAGATAGTTTACATACTTTGTGTGCTAGCCATCGCCATTATGATATCTCTCCACATGGCAGTTGCACTCTGCCACGTTTCAGCAATAGGTAAAAACTTTGCCATCAAACAACTTTTGTTGTAAAAAAGACCACTTTCAACTGTGTGTGGACCATGGTTATAGAGGAGTTATGAGCCCAGGAGCACACACCAGCGGTGAACTTCTATACTTCCATAAAATCCTGCCGGTTAGTTGCCAATTAAAAATCGATTATATCGTACACTCAATGAATTTTAGCCAACTGTCGGGAATGATGATAAATGGATTTCTGTTATATGAGGGGTCATCGTGTCGTTGGTCGTTCGTAGTTAGATCCCTTCTATATAACTATGATGTCATGCGACTAGTGGTTGTATTCGTATGAATCTGGATATAAAGTGGGTAGCATAATATCAGAGACTCCCTATATTTTTAATTGAGTTTTTTGTGGGTGGAATGGATGGAAGCAATTCTATGAAAGCGAGGGATTTCTGTAAGCTTACATTTAGGGCAAGAGCGAGTTTATAGTAAGTATACTCATAGAGAGAGAGTGTGATCCTATTAAATATTTTCACACTCTTGTCATTCTGGATGGGTGAAAAGTGAAAAAGTGGTGTGGTGGAAATGGATGGTGGAAAAAATATAAATTTTGAGGGCGACAATTAGTGACATTCTGAATATTTAAAATTTTGCTATCGCAGGAAGGGCGGGAGCGATATTTTTAGTACTATTCATACCCGTTGGCGTTCGTTGGTTTTTGGGAAGGGAATGGATATGCAAAATTTTGTAGATTCTATTAGATTTTAGTTTTGTGTTTTTTTTTTTCATTTTTTAATTCCCCAGTGGTATAGGTAACTATATAATTTAGGGAAAAGTAAACCTCAGTGGGTAAATAAGTGTGATTAAGGTCAACCCATGTTTTGCTGACAGGATACTAATTTAATTAAAGAGCTGTCTTTTTGCTCCACTAAACGAGAAACTGATTGATTGGTGGATTTAAATTGTTGGAAATGAGAGCGGGCGGGGCAAGATATAGGAATATTGATAAAATTAATAGCAAAAGCATTGAAATTATCCATGTGTGTAGGTATGTTGTATTGTATAGGTAATATAAAGTCCATTAGACCGTAATTCAAGATTAGGCCTTTCATCAGTGAAATGTGCTTTGTAATCAGATAGTATTATGTTCAATTACGATTACTACTAGGTTTCACATTATAATATATGTGTGCGGTTTCACAATTTTAGATGGAAATGTTATTTTTTCATTTCATTTCATTTATTTAGGTATAGTAGAAAGTGAATAATATATACAATATGATATTCTTAAAATAAGTGCTGAAGACAATGCTTATTCAACTTTAATATTATTTTATAGTGTAACAGAATAATCTTAATTTTTAACATTCAATTTTGGGAAAGCTTTAGTTCATATGAAAACCCATTGACAATTTTTATACAATTTTTTTTTTTTTTTTTTTTTTTTTTTTTTTTGTAACTTAAAACTAAATAAAAAATACTTATAAACTAAGTAGGCAAAAGTTCACCTATAAGTGGATTTTCTGAAAAAGTGCATTTATCAAAAAACTTGTTTGCTAGGGTATTTAATTTATCTAAAACAAATTCGACGTTCGACATATTATGTAGATCGGAGGTGGAGAAATGCCATGGTAAGTCAAGAATCATTTTAAGAATTTTATTTTGTACGACTTGTAGTTAGAAATGTTATTAAACCACACCAAAGGAGTTGAATATTGCCTTTGGGACATGATGTTTTTTCAAAGTGTCAATTTAAGAATTTAATAAATTTAATTGATTTAACATATTTAGTGTTTCAATACCTTACTTTGGAAATCTTTTTAAAAGTAGTCTTTCAAACACAAAAAAGATCCAACTTTTCGAAAGGCAGATTTTTGCGATTTTGAGTAAAATAAAACTATTTGGTTAACGATCTATTTGATATTTCGAGAAGAAGCGAGTTAATTGCGCTAATGTGAAGAGCTTTTAGCAATGCATTGATACAAAATGTTCATACGATTTTATCCTTTGTATATCCCAGTTCACATTCACTTTTTTTTGTTTAGTTTTAACTTAGAACAAAGGCATTCAGTGACCAGAGAAAACACACTGAAAAAAACTTTGGTTATGAAATTTGGCTTTTACGTTTGGGATATTAGAATTCCCAAGAAAAAACCTTCCTTTCAATTTTCAAAGATTTTTCTCATATAGAGTTTTCATGCAAGGTTAGAAAAACAACATTTTTAAGATCAATTTATGTGAGCTTGTCAAGTTTGCTGCTGATCCAAAAAATAATCTCCGGTAATAGTGGTCCAATAACTTACAAAGTCCTTATTAGTTTTGAACAGTGTTGTAAAAAATCATTTTTTTAAATGCATTTGTTTTCCAAATTTGAAAAAAAAAAATATTTATGGCAATTAAAAAAATTTTGCATAAAAAAGATGTTATTGCAATTGAAAAATACTTGCATTTTTTTTTTTTTTTTTTTTTTTTTTTTGACGGGAGGAAATCTTCAAAAGACACTTGGCAGTATTCGACACCAAGTAGTGTGGGACTCTTAACCACTAAAACCACCTCTTTATCAGGACCAATCTTGAGAGATCGGCATCAGATTTTTCTTTCTTAACTTTGTAAAATCACTTTGGGGGAAGTTTAAACTTTTAATACTTTCCCATGTTTTTTTAGACCATAAGCTCATGAGGCTTGGTTCTTCTTAATCTCCGAACATGGTTTCTTGTATTCAAGACGGACACCATTTCAGAATTGGTATGACTTTGCAGTCTCTGATTATGGGATACAGCGTATTTTTTTTTTATTTCTTATGTACCAAGGTGCATTAACTATTCCACGAAGGACTTTGTTTTGGAATTTTTGGATGATTTCGGTATTTGTTTTCTTTGTACAGCCCCATAATTGGATACCATAGGTCCAAACAGGCTTTAGTACTTGATTATACAGCATTATTTTGTTTTGGGTTGATAAATCAGAGTTGTTACCAAGTAACCAGTACATTTTTCTATATTTCAAGTTTAGTTCTTCTCTTTTCTTTTTGATGTGATCTTTCCACTTTAGCTTTGCATCCAAAGTCATTCCAAGGTATTTGGCCGTATTGGCGTAAGGTACAGCTTGATTATTAATGAATATTGGAATATTGTTTATCTTTTTATTTGTGAAGTTTATATGTGAAGATTTTGTTTCATTGAGTTTGATACGCCATTTTTCGGTCCAATCTCTGACTGTGTCGACGGCATATTGCAGCTTTACTGCTCCCCTAGAGACACATTTGTCGGGTACCAAAATTGCGGTATCATCTGCAAAAGTAGCCATTATGGTGTGATTCCCAACTGGGATATCCCTTGTGTATAGTAAATACAGGGTAGGACCTAGGACACTTCCTTGTGGTACACCGGCTTCTATTTTCTTCAATTCCGAATATTCTTGATCGTATCTTACTCTAAACAATCGGTCTGAGATGTACGATTTTAATATTTCATAGTACTGTCTGGGAAGATCCCTTGCATTGAAAATAATTTTTTTATTGCAAATACAAATAATTTGCATTAAAAAAAAATTACTGCTAATACAAATTTTCAATTTCAATGTAAAATATGTTCATTATTTCTTACAATTTTGACAATTTGACCATATATTAGGTTGATTATTATAGTTGAAATAGCGAATGTCGTTCAAATAGCCAAAATTGTAATGAATTTGATGAATATTAAAAACAAAATATTAAATGTACATATTTTGCATTGAATTTTTTTTTTTCTAGGTAATTAAGAAAATTTTTTATTTGCAATGAAATTTTTTTAATGCAAAATATTTTTATTTGCAATTCAAATTTTACTTTCAATGCAAATATTTTTCTGTTGCAATAGAAATTTTTTTCAGTTGCAAAAAAAAAAATTTTTTTTTATTTGCAATAAATATTTTTTTTTTTTTTTCAATTGATATTTTTACAACCCTGGTTTTGAAATTACGTCAAATGTTTGGCGCTGTTTATAAGAAATAGTCATTTAAAAGTTGAGTGTTATTTTTTTTTTTTTTTTCTTTCTACTGACAACATATAAGTTTAGGACTATCCAATATATACTTAATTTTTTGTTTCCAGTAAATAAAAATTTTAAATCCAGTTAATAGTTTGACGTTTAACCATGGTCATTATTTTCTCATTCAATAGAGTAAAAAATATTTAACAGAGCCCATAAAATTCAATTGCCAAAATATGATATGTGGTCACTGTGGCGTATGCGTAACATTTTTTTTTTTGTATACTTAAACTATTTTTTTTAATTTCTTTTCTTAAATAATGAAAGAAACTGACCCTGACAGACGTATCAATTGTAAGGATATAGGGCTTCATTTCACAAACAGTAAATTCATAATATAAACTCTCCTTCAAATTTCTTGTAAACTGACCAACAATGATATAAAAGAAGTAAAAACCTAGTTTTTAAGCATAAATAAATAATAAATTGCTAACAAAAATTTGCCCCAAAAACATTTTGCTAGCAAATATTTGTATGCATTATACACGCTGAAGCATGTTTTTCGATTAATGGAAATTAATATTTAAAATTCGAATATTTGTAAATTGGCAACTCGTTTTCATTGAATACTCCTCTTGTGGCAATATAAATCAACAAGATTTTCAACTCATTCCCAACACATCTTAATTGCTTCACCACTTCATAGCCTTGAAACATGAGATCCATCAGCTTGCACGTGTCATGCATTTCAGTATATCCTTATGCATGAACTAGAACAAAACGATATAATTTCAAGCCAAGAATCTATAATTTATTACCTTGGCTAACAATTCAACACGTCTTAGTTCTAAACACCGAAACACCTAAACACACTCAATATAACACTCTCTCGCATCATCATGTCTCAGTTTCAAGGATGTCAATGTATTCACATTCACTAATTGGAATGACTTATCTCAATCTAATTCATTTTTTAAAGCACTCTATCTACATTCTCTTTCTCTCTAAGAATCTGTCCCATTTGGCCCACAAAATAACTCTTCTCTCTTAATCCCTTCGAGAATATCACTTTTTTTTAAATATTTTTTCTCTAAATCTTAAGAAAGTAAAAAAAGAAATTAGAAAAAAAAAATTCTCCCATGCGAGAGAAAAATATTTCTTTAGTGATTTAATTCACCGTGAACATAATCCTCTTCATCATTTTTCATTATATCCCTCAGGACATTGATTGCATAAAGACAGAGAACACATTTTGTATATATTCCAATTAATTAAAAATCACTTAACCTTTCTTTAAAAATGAGAAAGAAGAAGACGAAAAGAAAAGGAAGAAAATCTTTCAAATCTTTTTTTTTTTTTTTTTTCTTAAATGCAATTTTTTGTGATTTTATTTTATATCCTCGTTGTATTCGTCTTTATGTTGAGGAACATAATCATTCTCTAACAAGCCCCATTATAAAGTTATGATCGCATTCCTTTCACAACTCTGATTTTTTCTATCAAAAGATACATTCAACTTAACCGTCACCGTCTACTTCGTTTCATCGTTTTCGTCGTCGTCGTCGTAGTTAGTGTAGTTCTTGTCAAAGTATCTCCTTCGTTGAGTTGGTGGTTTTCTTAAAAATCCATCGAAACTTCTTAATCCAAGTTGTTTCTTTTTTTTTTTTGTATATAATTTCATTGGCAAAATAAATATACAAACTTTGAGGTTTTTCTGATTTTCTTTTTTGTTTTATTTTTTTTTATTTTTAAAAGAAAAACAATCTTAAGGATATTATGCTGGCTAGAAGGATACGCCTGAAAACAGCTCAAATGTACGTGCTTTGGCTGGTTCATAAGAAAAAAGAAGGATATCTTCATTTTATGCTTCAATGGAGCTTTGTCTTTGATTGGATTCTATTGTTTTTTGTTGTTATTTCTTTAATTTTATTTTTATGCAATTTTTAAAAATAAAAATACACCAAAGAGAGAGAAGGTGTCAATTGTTTCAAATCTGTTTAACATCTTTCTAACAAATGAACTCACTTTCATCTTAAAAATGATTATATCAGGTGCAAAATATTAAATACAAAAAAAAAAAAATTAACAAAGACAAGCGAAAAAGTCAAGAAAAAATATTAATAAACATATAATTTTCATTTGTATCTCTGAATATCTAATGAAAGTGCAAGGATACAAACACGACACGAGTACAACCATCAACCATCACCCACCGCCACCATGTGTTTTATACAGCACCCAGTTCTTGTTAGATAATTTTGTTCTGTATGATTATTTATTTATGAGAACTACGTGTTTTCTTGCTCGTTTTTTTTTTGTTCCAACAAGACATCAAACAGAACTAAGAGAACTACGGTGACCATACTTTTTTTATCACAAAATCTTGTATCAGCATAGTATTTGAGTAATCATAACTTACTTTTGTCATATTGAAAAATATGAACTTAGCTTGGCTGTTGGCTTTTTCGCTCAGTTCGTGTGAACTTAGCGAAGCACCTCCCCTGAAACGAATTCAAACTACGAGGTCCATATTTTATTGCTATTTTGTTGCAAATTAGTTAACGCAATTTTGTTGATTCATTAGTTTTGGTATTTCCTATTCATTATTTTGATATTCCTCTGAATCGAATTCAAACTAGGTCCATATTGTGTTGCTTTTTCAAGTTACGGCAATTTTTGTTTTTTGTTCCGATAGTTTTGGTTTTAATGGCTTTTTCGCTCAGTTCGTGTGAAGTTAGCGAATCACAACCGATTAATCGAACCCATATTTTATTGCTATTTTGTTGCAAATAAGCTACGGCAATTTTTGAATTTTTTTGCTCCGTTAGTTTGGTTTTATCGGATTTTTCGCTCAGTTCGTGTGAAGTTAGCGAAGGATACTCCATGAATCGAACCTAAACTTGGTCCATATATTATTGCTATTTTCTTGCAAATTATTTTCAGCAATTTTAACTTTTTAGTTTTGGTTTTATTGGTGTTTTTCGCTGAGTTGGTGTGAACTTAGCGAAGTATCTCCATTGAATCGAATTCCAAACTAGGTCAATATTTTGTTGTAAATTAGTTACTGAAATTTTAACCTTTTTTGTTTTTTTAGTTTTAGTTTTATTGGATTTTTCGCTCAGTTCGTGTGAACTTAGCGAAGCACCTCCCATGAATCGAATCCAAACTAGGTCCATATTTTATTGCTTTTTTGTTGCAAATTAGTTATGGAAATTTTAATTTTTTTGCTCCGTTAGTTTTGGTTTTATTGGATTTTTCGCTCAGTTCGTGTGAACTTAGCGAAGCACCTCCCATGAATCGAATCCAAACTAGGTCCATATTTAATTGCTTTTTTGTTGCAAATTAGTTACGGCAATTCTTTGCTCCGTTAGTTTTGGTTTTATTGGCTTTTTCGCTCAGTTCATGTGAACACCTCCCTTGAAACGAATCCAAACTAGTTCCATATTTTATTTAAACATTTTTTCATTATAATTTAGAACAGATGGTAACATTACCCAAAACAAATCATTTGTACTTCAACTTTGGTTGTAGTGTTTATTTCTTTCACGTTTTTATCTCTGTCTTTTCGGCCTCTTATTTTTTCTTTTATACCTATTATTTGTTCGTTTTTGTTGGATTGAGCAAATAAAAGAAATCGTAAGTGACTGCTATTGTTGATATTGTAACGATGAACGAACTACTTTTAAGATAAAAGTCTGAACACACTACCTGCTACAGTAAAGGTAGAAATGTGAACGGACCTTTAGTAATTAAGAAACTACCCTCTGAACGCATCCAAAGAAATTCCCTCGACTGCTGAATATCCCAAAATATCCCACTGGACTGGAAGTATGAAGCGCCCCCTCTTGGAAAGGAAGCTTCGAGAAGCAAAGACGAGAACCTTCGAAGACATTCTCGAATTCCGAATTTCAGGTATAAAAGGGCAGCGTGGACACCGACCGGATACAGTTTAATCTTGAATGTGAAAGAGTACAGTACAAAGTGAAATAAAGTGTTGGAAATTGTTAGTAGTAAATAAAGTGATTGAAAAGTGTGTTTGTTTGAGCGAATAATAAAAGTAAATTGATTTGAAATAAAGTGTGTTCTTATTTGAACGGAAAGATAAGTGGAAGTTAAAATAAACGAAATAAGTTTTATTGTGAACCCGGAATAAAACGTTACATTGGTGTCAGAAAAGTGGAATAAAACTTATTTATTTGTGCGAATCAGATAATTTCGCGAATAAAATAAAAAGTGCGCGTGTGTTTTAACAATAAAAAAAAAAAAAAAAAAAAAAAAAAAAAGTTTAAAACATTTTGAAATAAGTAAAAGTGCTCGCGTTTAAAAAAAAAAAAAAAAAAAAAAAAAAAGTTAAAATGGGTAAGACATTAAATCAGTTAAGTTTGACTGAGCTGAAGGCGGAATTAACTAAGCGAGGTCTTCCTACTGCTGGATCGAAAAATGACCTCATTATTCGTCTGCAGGATCATTTAACCCAGATAAACGAAAATTTGGACACATTTCAATTCGAAATTGAAATGACAGAAGAACAAGTAAGTAATACTTCCGATATGTCGTCCATGGTGGCTGTTCTCCTTGCCAAATTGGAAGAGCAACGTAATGAACAGAAGGATGAACAGAAAAATCTTCTTGAACAAATTGAGATACAACGCAAGGAACAGAGAGAACAATTAGAAAAACAACAGAGTAGTGTTCTCGAGAAAATTGAGGCACAACGTACCGAGCAAAAGAACCTTCTAGATGAACAGAAAACCCTCATCGAAGGTAAGCTTGATACGATCGAGAACAAGTTTGTTGCTCTTGATGCTTCCATAAAAGACGTTGCAAAACAATCTCAAGAAAAAATTGAGAAAGTTGAAGAAAAACTCGAGCAAGTAGATGGAAAATTCGAGAAAGTGGATGAAAAATTTGAAAGAATAGAAGTTAAAATCCAAAGTTTTACCGAAGAACTTGACAAAGTTCGGAAAATTAAGATTCGAGAAAGTTCTGCTGAGTATCCAAAGAAGAAGGAGATGCATCCACCAACCTTTGATGGACAAAGTTCTTGGTCAATCTACAAGAAACAGTTTGAGGCAGCTGCCACAACCAATGGCTGGGATGACGAAGACAAATGCATAGCGCTGACTCTTGCTCTTAGAGGTCCTGCTGCTGAGTTATTACAAACTTTACCACCAGAGAAGAATGGTAACTTTAACGCTCTTGTTCAGGTAATTGAAAAACGCTTTGGAGATGGCCATATGCAAGAAGTCTTCCGCGTCCAACTGAATACAAGAGTCCAGAAAAGAGGAGAAACTCTGCAACAACTCCAAGCTGATATTGAAAGGTTGGCTCATCTGGCATATCCGAAAGCAGGAGACGATATTATCAGTCAGTTTGCGACAGAAGCCTTTATTCGTGCTGTATCTGATACAAATCTCCAGCGAGCGATTCGGACAGCCGGAAAACATTCCCTTCCTGAAGCATTAGCGTTCGCACTAACTATGGAAGCAGCAGAACAGGCTTCTCAAGGCGTTCATCGGGTAAGAGAAGTTGCAGTGGAGGAATGCTCTTGTCAAAAACTCGCATTCCAAAGAAACCAGCGAGACGGAGCTGCTCGATGCTGGAACTGTAACAAGACCGGACATCTCCAGCGGCAGTGCAGATTGCCACCAAGAAGAACTGCTTGCCAACACTGTGGAAACAGGAATATTGCCCAACAACAGGTAAGCGATACAACCAACACTCATCCTCAACTTGATTCCCATTCGGGAAACGAGTAAGAACCAACTTCGAGGGGCAGAAGCTGGTTTCTGGTATCGATGGCCCCAGAACCACAATTCAAGTCTCACAGACTAAACGAGACAACAAAAGTCTGACAGTAGAGGCAACCATAAATAACAACCAACACGTGGCTACAATTGACACCGGTGCCACTGCCTCTATTGTACGAAGAGACTTGGTGAAGATGACGTGGCTACATAACACCAACAGCTACCGTCTGAAGACCGCCACAGGAGAAGCAGCAAGGGTGTACGGTGAAGTTCGTCTTACGATCCGTATGGCAGAACTAGAGTTTTCGCATGTGTTTTTGGTGGCAGATATATGTGACGAGTGCATCATTGGAATCGACTTTATGAAGGAGCATGGAATCATTTTGGATATCGGTAATCAAGTCCTGAAATACAGAAATGTGGAGATCCCAATGGTCTATGGCAACGAAAATTCAACAACAATTAGAACTGTCATCAAAGAAGATATGTGCTTGCCTCCTTCTTCAGAAGTTTTTGTGTGGACGAAGTTAAAGGGGAACTGTGGAAGCCATCGATACCTCATGGTCGAACCAGAAGTTGAGCAAAGTTCCGAAAACATCTTCATCGGGAAGACTCTTGTGGCACCAAAGAACAACATGGTACCTGTACGGATACTTAACATCAAACCGTACCCAATCAAGCTTAAGAAAGGAGAAGTTGTTGGGCAATGTGAATCTGTGTCCGCAATAACTAAGATCAATGAGATGGACATACAGATGACTATGAACTCTGAGAAACTAAAGACTCAAATTCTCAAATCAGACAACTTGAGTCAACATCAGCTTAATGTTGCTGGAAGGCTTCTTCATGAATATGCTGATATCTTCTCTTCACCCAGCGGGCAATACGGCCGAACACAACTGGTGCAGCACCGAATCGATACAGGAGACGCTAGGCCGATTCGTCAACCAGCAAGACGTCTCCCCTTGGCCAAACAAGGTGAAGTTGAAGAAATGATATCGACAATGAAGAAAGACGGGCTGATCGAAAATTCCAAAAGCCCTTGGGCATCACCGGTAGTTCTCGTCAAAAAGAAGGATGGAAGCACTCGATTTTGTGTCGACTACCGCAGGCTGAATGATGTGACGAAGAAAGACAGCTACCCACTGCCAAGAATCAGCGATACTCTAGATGCAATGGAAGGAGCACAATGGTTTTCGACTTTGGACTTGAAGAGTGGCTACTGGCAGGTAGAAATCCATCCAGAAGATCGAGAAAAGACGGCTTTCTGTACAGGAAATGGTCTGTGGCAGTTCAATGTCATGCCGTTTGGGCTATGTAATGCCCCAGCTACTTTTGAGCGCTTAATGGAGTGCGTTTTAAATGGATTAACCTGGAAATCTTGCCTAGTCTATTTGGATGATGTCATCGTTTACGGGAAAACATTTGATGACCATTGTGAAAACCTAAAGGCTGTATTCCAGAGGCTACGAGAAGCACATCTTAAGTTAAATCCAAAGAAATGTGCACTTTTCAAGACCGAGGTTAAATATTTGGGGCATATCATCTCATCCCAAGGAGTAATGACTGATCCAGAAAAAGTTGACACTGTGAAGAATTGGCCAACCCCTCAGGACAAGCATCAACTTCGGAGTTTCCTCGGTCTGGCAACGTACTATCGACGGTTCGTGAAGGATTTTGCGAGAATCGCCAAAAGCTTGCACCAGCTTACGGAGAAGGGTAAACCCTTTAAATGGTCAGGTGAGTGTGAGAAAAGCTTTCAGGAACTGAAGCTACGGTTATGTGAAGCTCCTGTGTTGGCCTATCCGACTCCAGGCAAACAATTCATCATTGACGCAGATGCAAGTAATGTTGGAGTTGGTGCTGTTTTATCGCAAGTTCAAGACGGAGAAGAAAAGGTCGTTGCCTATTTCAGCAAGGTACTCTCGAAACAAGAAAGAAACTATTGCGTGACCAGAAGGGAACTTCTAGCTCTGGTATTGGCAACAAAGCACTTCCATAAGTACATCTATGGACAGAAGTTCCTTCTTCGCACAGATCATGGTGCACTAAATTGGCTTTTGAACTTCAAAAATCCAGAGGGTCAAGTAGCAAGATGGATCGAGATACTCCAGACGTATCAATGTCAGATTCAACATCGAAGAGGAAAGCTACATTCAAATGCAGACGCATTATCTCGGCGCCCGTGCAAGCAAGACTGCAAGCATTGCACACGGCTAGAGGAAAAGGAAGTTGTCGCTGTAAGAAGAACGAGAGCTGATCCCATTTGCGGCTGGAGTAATGAAGAACTCAGGATGGCCCAACAGGAAGATTCGGACATCGAACCCATCCTTGCATGGAAGGAACATGAAGAGAAACCAGAATGGGCCGACATCTCCGACCGAAGCCCCAATCTCAAAGCATATTGGGCACAATGGGACTCACTTCATGTGCAAGAAGGGTTACTCAGGCGTAAGTGGGAATCCGCAGATGGTAAATCTTATGTAATGCAACTAATCGTACCTCAGTCAAAGGTTAATAATGTTCTCCGAGAGATGCACGAGGGAACTTCTGGAGGCCATTTAGGCATCAACAAGACGCTGGAAAAGGTACGCCAGCAATTCTACTGGTTACGTATGAGAGAAGACGTTGAAAAGTGGTGCCGAAAATGTGATACTTGTGCCGCTAGCAAAGGACCAGCTAGAAAAATGCAAAGCAAGATGCATCAGTACAATGTGGGCACACCTTTTGAGAGGATTGCAATAGACGTGGCAGGTCCTTTTCCCGAAACCAACAAAGGAAACCGGTATATCCTCGTAGTGATGGATTACTTCAGCAAGTGGCCTGAGGCATTTGCCATCCCAAACCAGGAAACCAAAACAGTTGTGGATAAGATTGTCTTTCATTGGGTGAGCAGGTTCGGAGTACCCATGGAACTTCATTCCGACCAAGGAAGGAACTTCGAATCTAAGATTTTTCAAGAGGTTTGCTCACTCCTTGGCATCAAGAAGACGCGAACAACACCGCTTCATCCACAATCTGATGGGATGGTTGAGCGATTTAACAGGACACTTAAAGAACACCTGTCAAAAGTAGTCAACGATAATCAACGAGACTGGGATCGACATATTCCATTATTCTTGATGGCTTATAGAAGTGCAACACATAGTTCCACTGGACATACACCATCGGAAGTCCTTTTTGGTTCTACAATACGGCTGCCAAGTGAGATAAAATTCGGATGTGTTCCAAATGAGCCACAGGAAATAGATGAGTATGTTGATAACCTGAAAGAAACACTGGCTGACATTCACCAACGGACAAGGACAAATATAAAAGCGTCTAGTGACAGGATGAAAACAAGATATGACGCGCGAGCGACAGCAACAGGGTTTCAAGAAGGAGAACTTGTGTGGTTTTACAACCCCCACCGACAAAAGGGACTATCACCGAAGCTACAACAAAACTGGGAAGGCCCTTACACAGTAATAACCAGAATCAACGACGTGGTTTACCGTATACAGAGAGGGGTAAGAGGCAAATTAAAGGTAGTTCATTGTGACCGTTTACATCGTTATAATGGTGAAAGAAGCAATGGAGTTGTTCGGGACGAACAATCCTAAGAGGGGGGCAATGTAACGATGAACGAACTACTTTTAAGATAAAAGTCTGAACACACTACCTGCTACAGTAAAGGTAGAAATGTGAACGGACCTTTAGTAATTAAGAAACTACCCTCTGAACGCATCCAAAGAAATTCCCTCGACTGCTGAATATCCCAAAATATCCCACTGGACTGGAAGTATGAAGCGCCCCCTCTTGGAAAGGAAGCTTCGAGAAGCAAAGACGAGAACCTTCGAAGACATTCTCGAATTCCGAATTTCAGGTATAAAAGGGCAGCGTGGACACCGACCGGATACAGTTTAATCTTGAATGTGAAAGAGTACAGTACAAAGTGAAATAAAGTGTTGGAAATTGTTAGTAGTAAATAAAGTGATTGAAAAGTGTGTTTGTTTGAGCGAATAATAAAAGTAAATTGATTTGAAATAAAGTGTGTTCTTATTTGAACGGAAAGATAAGTGGAAGTTAAAATAAACGAAATAAGTTTTATTGTGAACCCGGAATAAAACGTTACAATATAATTCTTGGAAAAAAATGTGAATTCACAGCGGGTACGAAGAATAATGTTACACACGTTAATGCGTTAAAGCTGATAAATTATTATTATTGAGTTGTTGTTGTTGTTGAGGGAAATTAACGTGGTAAATCATGAATGCAATAAAAAAACACTATGAAAGAACTCCAGAAAGATCCACCAAAATGTATATTTTTTGACATTTTTACGTTCTTAAAGCATGTTAAGTGTTCCATTATAACCGCTAGAAAATGTAGGATGATGTCATATGAAATCGAAACATAATAACAGATTTCTTCGTCAAGTTTTTGTCAACTTTTACTTTCGATGGAAATTTTTCAGTTATTAGTTCAAAGCTTTGAAGCGGATTAGCTTCGTTAAGTTTTGATTTTGACCGTATAACTGGGAAAAGTGCCTACATATCGGACTCATAATGGATTTCTCAGTTTCGTTTAGTTTTTTGGAGTGAAGTATGTTCAATATCGCATCTTACGAAATTAAATATGACACTTCACTGCATGTTTCACTCAATTCTTCGATTTGACATTTGTTCAATTTTGGCATCTTGTTGTGTCATGAGAGCGTTGTATACACCCTGAACTTATCACAATTTTCCAAGCTTCGTTAAGTTTTGGATACTTATGACAGAAATTAACCATACTTTTCATTCGTTTCTGCATTAGGTTCTGTTTGATTTTACTTATTAGGTGTGCTACATTATTCGAGTATGTTTACACGATGACATGTATATCATCAATGACATTATTTTAAATTTTTACCCAATGTCGAAATGTCAAAACCTGACGAAACAATGCTTCTGTTTACTTTTTTCTTTTCTAAAGTACTGGAAATGTTCCTAATTTCTATGTTATTTATTGAAACATAAAAAAAGCACGTCCGAATCAAATTGTCACAAACTGTTTAGGGAACCCCTTCTTTTCGCATAATTCACCTTCTTTTAAAGAAAGACAAAAAAAAATATGTGGAAATGTGGATTTTAAAGATGCAAGGCATTTCAAACCAGCACATTCAGGAAAACAAGAAAAAACGTTACATTTCCCTTATTTTTCTGTATATTTGTTGTATATTTTATGCTTTTTAAAGCTGAATGTTTATTTATGGACCATCAGCATCTGCAGATGACAAAATATAATATACCCATGAAGTCTATATGAAAAAAAAGGGATGACAAAAACAGAAAAAACACCCAACAAACAACAAAAAATCAAGAAAAAAAGAAAAAAATTGAGAATACAAAATAAATTTCACAGTCATTTCTTCGTTCTTTATGATGTTTCTGAATTTTTATTATATTTCGTTTTTTCTTCGTTCTCTCTGATGCGGTGGTGTGGCCCCGTTAAATAATAATACTACAAAAGAAAAAAAAAAAAACTATCAGCAAATAAATAAATGGATGAGAGTGGGCGTGTGTGTTGTAGAATAGCATATTTTTTTTTTGTACAATGGAGAAAAAAAAAACTGATTCAAATGTGGTTCTTATTCATGCAGGAAAGTGGATACAAGGATTGTTGTATGTTTTTTCTCCCAAAGCGATGCTATTTTATTGTCCCGGAATTTTTGCGGTTTTCTTGTTATTTGTATATGTCTTTTATTTATTTATTTTTCATGTGTGGTTGCTGTTGTTAAATAGTGTAAACAGAACATCATCGACAAATAACCAGCAGTGTTTGTGTAAATCCAATCAAAATTAATGATGTTTACACCTGTCACCAAAAGTCAAATTCATTCTGGTTTAACTGTCAAATAACAACTATAGATATCGCAAAAGCCACATTCAGCTGAACTCTCAGAACTGATTTATTTGTGTCTAAATTCAAATGAAAGACTGAAATGCAGACAAAGCGTAACGAAACACACCAAAAAAAATCGTATAATGGACCCATATTCACGGATTTCTATTAGTTTCGTTAAGTTTTGATTTCGACCGTTTAAGTGCTTACGTCGCACTTATAATGGATTTCTCAGTTTTGTATAGTTTTTGGCAGTGGAGTATGTTTAATATCAGACTCAACGAAAGTAAATATGACAGTTCACTGCATGTATCACTAAATTTTTCAATTTGACATTCGTTAATTTTTGACATTTACATCCCTTTGCCACCATCTTGTATTATTGCACCTTGATAATGTTCTATACAAACTAAACCTTTAACAGTCTACGTAAAAAAAACTCCAAGCTTCGTTAAGTTTTGGATACTTTTGACAGAACTGAACCAAACTTTTTTTTTGTTTCTGAAATTAGGTTCTGTTTGATTATAAGTTTCCATAAAGAGGAATTTTTAAGGATGCTCGTATTGAGCAAAAAAAAATTTTTGCTGGTGGAAAACTTGAAAAATGTCCAATGGGATTTTTTTGATTTTGCCATATGACACTTCTTATTCATTTTGCTTACTTTATGCTGCCAGTCAGTATTATTAGGCCAAGTGTAAAATTTTTACATAATGTAAACTTTATCTTACCCTACCTTTGAATACAATTCAGCCTTTGATTATAAAGTAAACATACATAGAAACCAAATTCTAAAATAAACTGACATTAGTTTAGTGACAGTTCAATATAAAAAAGGTAAGTGGTTACCATGCTTTAGAAAGTTTTGTTGTTTATGGTTTTTTTTTTTAGAAGTCAACTTGCTTATCGATAGCCAAAATAATATATAAAAAGAGATATGACACCAATCGATCTACTTCAACAGATAAAACAAATTGAAATGTATTTTTCATTTTTGTAGATACCTACCTTTTTTTTGTTTTTTTTTTTTTTTTGATTTTCTCATACAAAAAAAAAAAAGAAATGACAAAACCCTTTTTTTAAACCCTTTGGGTGGGAAGGGTTTTCTTTTTTTTTATGATTTTTTGGCCTTCAGTATAACATCGTTTTGTAAAGCTATCAAATGTGTACAAGTTTCAATGTTTACGATGGTTTTTTTTTTGTTTTTTAGACTTTAGAGTGTCTAGTCAACAAACTGATGATGGAAACGATATCAATAAAAAGCCAATGAAGGCAGAGATTGTTTTGTTTTTAAACGAGGGTATCAACATATCGATTACGAAACGTTTAGGTTTTTTTTTTGTGTCTACATTTTAATGAAATGACTTCAATTATTGGATTTGGGATATTGGGATCGAAAGAAAAATATTTTGAATTTTATACGTTTTCATATGGAATTGATTGATTTCAATTCTTAATACAGCTTTAAATTATAAAGGTTATTAGATTTTGACAGTTCATGGCGGCCATATTGGTAATCCAAATTTTATTACTTTTCGTTCTGACTACTTCCTCTCAACTAACAATTTTGTTTCTATAAAGCTTTACAGGAGCTACAATAGTATCTCTGTAAAGCTTTAAAAAAGTGAATTTGTTAGTGTCCTTAGATAAAGTTTTCATTAAAATTGACAGATAATAGGTGACATTTAACGAAGGTGAAAATATTTCCCTTAATATTGCAATTTTCTGAAGTCTTATTTGATTTAAAGACTATTTAAAATAAATTAGAAATTGTTGGGTCTCAAAAATATTAACGAAACCTTATGTTTTTTTCTTTTCAGACAAACGTCAAAATGTACCGAATCACAACGAGCACTCTAGTGCTGGCCATCATATTCATCAGCACAACAGTATTTGCCGGGACATGTGGTCCCAAATTTCCCACCGAATGCATATGTGGGAATGAGAACTACGAAAGTATGATACGCTACGTCGTAAACTGCACAAATGCCGGCCTTCAAAATACCAGCGTATTGGAATTTATGCCCCCTGAAGTGGAAATTCTTATTTTCACCGGCAATAACATACCACAGCTGCCATGGAATGTTTTTGGTACAATCAATGATTATACGTCTTTGACAATTGTTGACATGAGTAACAATCATATTCGCGAAATTCGAGGGAAAACTTATCATCATGTTCAAAATGTCAAACGTCTCATATTGAATCACAACAATTTGAGTATATCACGAGATGACGATGAAGTTAACCATCATCATCCGAGAGTATTTTCGAATTTTATGAATTTAGAGGCATTACATTTGACAGATGCCTTCGATGACAATACGTCACCCCATCTAAGTGAAGATTTGCATGATATATTTGTCAATAGTAATTTGGCGAAACTTCAAAAACTCCATTTGGAACAAAATGAAATATCACACTTTAAAGATCGTAAGGTTTTCTGTGATTTGCCGAGTTTACGTGATCTTCATCTTGGAGACAACAATTTGAAAGAAGTCAACTTTGACATCAAATGCCTTAAAAATCTTCGATTTCTCGATTTAGAACGCAACAAATTCGAATATGTCAAAGCTAAAGATTTGATTTTAATGGACGAACTAGAAGAAAGACCCGATCGTACAGCCAATCTGATTGTTGACTTCAATTTGAATCCGTTTGTTTGTGATTGTAAAATCAGTGTTTTACACGATTGGATACAACAGACAGCTGTGACAGTTCGAAATGAAGAAAATCTCATGTGCTTCCGCAATCACACAAAACCGGAACCAATTATGAAAATGCAATATGGCAAGTGTGCAAGTTCGAAATTGAGAGCTTCAATGACAGGCCATACAATGACACTTATCTTTTTGCTAATTGTATTGAGTATGATTTTAATTGCACTTGTTGCGGCATTGATATATGTTAGTAGAGATAGAATAAAATATATGATTACACCAGTGTTTGATACAGTTTCGAAAAAAGTGCATTATACATCGATCAAAGATGAAGATTGTCCGGAGGTTCATGTCTGAGAATTTATCCTATACACACATTTATATTTATTTTAAACTATACATTTAATTGAAAAAAAAAATGTAAAATTGTAAAGCATTAATTTTGCAGCAGCATAAATTAAAAATTAGAAAATAAGTTTTTCATTTTCAATTTTAAATAGCGTATAAGAGTTGTGTTTTGTTTTTTGGTTTTGTTTTTTGTGGAATTGAAAATGGTTTTCAGTGTAGACATTTATTAGAAGAGTTGAAAAAAAATTATAAGTCAAAATTAAATTAGATTATAAATCATTTATTTTAATAATTTTTAAACACTTTGAGTGTTTTATAAGACAACATATCACTTAAATTTAATTTAAGACATTTCATTGTTTTTTTTTAATCTTTATTAACTTTAAGGCATGTACAACATTATCAAACAATATTTTTTTTTAAATCATGCAATGTTCATTGCATTTCTACTTTTCGTTCAGATATCGATCAGTTTAAGTTTCTTCGTCAAAAATATAACTGATTCGGTTAAAAAAGAAAAAATTGACAACTGATTGCATCTTGTTATATCAGGATGTCACTCATATTCATTTGACGTATCAAAAACGTTACCCTTCGCATATTAATCATACCTAACTAAAGAGTTGAGCCTTAAAGCTACAACATGGTGGCACCGTTCTCCCCTAAATCTGAATTTTCTTTTCAAAAAATTAAAGCAGTTGTTTGTTTTTGAGTACATTTTCCACAGAGGCATGCAATGCAACTGCAGTGTCAGATCGATTTGGTTGTCGTTAAAGTATACGTTGGTTCAAAATAAAGCTGGGCCAGCATTTATCTGCGTTAAAGACGGTGTCCAAATTGGATTTACTGATTTTCACATTTATGTGCTACTTTATCACTTGCACTTTATGGTGGAAAAGAGATAGTCAAAAGAGACAGTAACTTTTAAACATCTTCGAACTCACAGAGATATCAAAATGAGTCAACGGAATGAGGCCAATGTGAACACTGTCCAAAGAATGAAACATGTCAAAACTGACGTAAGTTTGAATATAAATTTTTATTTTCTTAATATCTTGATTAAGATTAAACACTAACAGTTTAGATAAATTGTACTGCTTTTTTTCTTTAAATAAAATTTTATTCATACGCATGCACATTTCTCATGTTTGAAATAAAAAAAATATTATTTTTATTTTTAGTTTTTAAGTTTTTTTTTTTTAAATTAAAAATAAAAATCAAAAGTCAAATCATAAATCATAAACATTATTTTTTGAAAATAAAAACTTATAAAGCCATACTAGATTAACATAAATAATTTACATTTTTCTTATAATATTTTTTTTAACATTATTTTGAATATGAAAAAAAAAAAAGAAAATTAAATTGTAAAATAGATATCTGTGATTTAAGTTAATATAATTAAAAATAATTGTAAGATTTTATTTTTCATTCATTCTAACAACTAATACATTTATTTTTAAATTTCATGATCTTCTTTGTGTTTATTTTAAGTTTTTGTATTTTTCAATAAAAAAAAATAAATAAATAAATTTTTGTTAACAAAATGGATTGTTTTTAATTTCTAAAGAAAATCGAATGATTTCTAAGAAAATGTATGACAACACATTAAAATTGAGGCAAACAATCAGTTGAATAAGTGAGAAGTGATGGATTTATTTTAAGCGTTGACATGTGTCATTCATTCAGTCATTAGGACAATATTCCAAAAAGTATAGGTAAACTAATTTTTACATATATACATAAAAAGTATGGGAAATTTATTATTAATGCTTTTAGATAAAACAAAAAATAAATTGGTAAATTGCCAAAAACCGATATTTAAGTGACAGATGGCTTGAAATTTTAAAAATATTCTTCATTACTTTTTTTGCGATAGGTATTGTTTTTCTATTAGTTTAATGACAAAGAAAAAACTTTGAGTATGTGAATTTTTTATCTTATCAAACATTTATTTGTCAGACAACTTAAACAAAAATTCAAACATAAAATATATATATGTACATAGCTAAGCCTTAACTATAATTTGCCGAAAGTACAAAAGTGACAATTTTCGAACTCATTTTGTATGTATTTTCCGACCAGAGAACTCACAAAAATGATTTAGAAAGCGCATCATTTTGAATGCTCTTTTTAAAAAAAATGTTTTTATTTGAGAATGTCCTGACAAACAATTTTGGTTCTATAAAGCTTTACAGATGCAATTGTTGCTTCTGTAAAGCATTATAGAAGCAAAAATGTTAGTAGGGGTATTAGCAAATTTATGTCTCAATACCTTAAGCTATAAATTATTTCCAAAATTATTGTTCTATGCGCTAAAATCTACTATTGTTCCAAAGAACAATAGTAGAGATATAACACATTTACCCCAAATATTAAAAAAAAAATTGCTAAATGTAATGAAGAAATCAAGTTAAAGTGCTTTCTTCAAAACCAAAGAAGCACTGTAGTGCACTGGTTTAAACAGAAAACCTTTTATTTATGTATGTATTTTAAAAACCAACTCCTACGTCACTTTACTGGAATATTTAGATAATTCATTTCAATCATATAATATCGAATATTTACTGAATTTTACACGATATACTTTGTACTCCTTAATTAGCCCACAAAGAAAGTACACCCAAGTAGAAATAGCAAGCTTAAGGAGTTTAACAAAAGAGGAAGAAGGGAAGGATTTTAGTACTTTTTGTTAAAATATATATAAATATATACATAGTCGACACAACGCCAAAAGCCTCTAATTTGCATTTTTGGACATTTTCATTTGATGT
This sequence comes from Episyrphus balteatus, assembly GCF_945859705.1. Classification (NCBI taxonomy): domain Eukaryota; kingdom Metazoa; phylum Arthropoda; class Insecta; order Diptera; family Syrphidae; genus Episyrphus; species Episyrphus balteatus. The sequence goes on along the minus strand of NC_079137.1, from coordinate 4,880,222 downwards.
GCCATTTTACTTGTTATCGTTCCCTCTATTCACTGCGTCGATCCCAGTCCCTCATCTGTTGCCTAGACTGTACTATCAATTTCTGTTGCATTGCAGTTTCCAAATGATTGCATGAGTTTCCAAAACTTTGAAGCCGTTTTTTTTCAAAACTACAATTTTGCAAATTCGTGCTTTTGGGTTTTACGCACGATATTACTGATAGCCGGACATCCGTGAATTTGTCAAGTGGTTCTTATTATGCACAAGAATGAAGAATATTCACTTTGAAATGAGTATGAATTTTAAACTTTTTGCAAATCTGCTAATTATGGAAGTCGCAACTCTTCATTTTTTTAACGCACTAAAAATGTCACAGTCTAAACAAGCAAATACATTTTCAAAAATAACCGCCACTTTGAAAATTTATACAAAAAGTATAGATAGTACTCACTGCTAGGTGTCGCTAATATACATTGAAAGAAAATATATATTCCACAATCCACAACATTTGACATTTCATATTCCATTTCAGAAAAATGCAAAAGAACGAAAAATGGACCTGCGAAAAATGAAAAGTTTGTTTTGTTTTGTATTTGTTATCAACTGTGCAGGTTGTCATTTATTTATTTTCGTGCGGTAAATTGTGTATAAATCTATTTGTTTATAAACATTTTCAAAATATTTAAACAAAACAACAGACAAAGTATTGCTCTATACCAGAAAAAAACCTTCGCTCAAAAGAGCCTGAAACTAGAACGAAGAAAAGGTGAGTAAAAAAGAATGTCCTATTTAAATCTATTCACATCATTAATTCATTAAAACTAAAAAAAAATGCATACAAAATCTCTTAACTTGAATGCAAAATACTTTTCATTTATTGTTTGTGTATAACTCCTCTATAACATTGGTAAAATTGCTGGGGCTGAGGGCGAAGCAAAGCCCACGGAGATGAATGCCTTTTCGTGACCTAATAATGGAAAAAAATGAAGAATAACCAGAACGAAATTCTCTGTCTCCCTATTTTTTTAGCCTGGCTCTGGCTCAGAACAAGAAAAACTTCTTGCAATATACGCACATTCTCGGGGCACAAACTGGTTTACAAAAATTCATTACTTGCTTACTTGCTTTAGGTAAGATAGAAGATAGAAGCTAGAGTTAGAGACAGTGGCGTAACTAGTCTTTTGGGGCCCTGTATCCAATTTTTTTTGGGGCCCCTCCATCTCCTAAAAACTAAAAAACTTACGTCAATAAGTATCTTTTTAACAAAACTTATCAAAATAGTAACCTACTTTCCCAACAAACATTATCCCCTCTATAAAGCTTTACAGGAGCAACATTAACACCTGTTAAGCTTTATAGGAACAAATTTGTTAGTCGGGTTCCTTGCCTTAAGGCAAATTTGATGATGCAATCAAGCTCTTAGTTTTTCAACCTTTCCTGCTTTTATGAAAAAAGAAAGCGTGTTGTGGTTACCTCAGAAAAACTAGAAACAAGAACATTTAATTCAATAACCAAGCCAATTGCCAATCCGGTTTTCAGATGGCAAAAGTTGAAAAAATTATTAGCAGACTGATTTGGTACTTTTTCACTAATAAAATTGAACAAGGCATACAAATCGATTTTACTAGTCAAAAAGTATTTTTTTATAGAAATCAAAGTATTTTTTTCTAATGGTTTTTTGTGCGCTGAGCTCGTATCCGAAGTTAGAAAAATTCTATCACATCACGTTTTTGAGATATTATCATGCCAAAAATAGTGTTTTGGAAGTTCAAAATTCAATATCTCAAAAACTTTGCAGGTTAGAGCTATTCTAATGATAGAATCCAATTAAGATGGTCAAAGGCCATTAGAAAAGTATAATTTGGTTTCTATGGAAAAATATTTCCGGCCATATTACTGTTATTTACGGAGAATCGATCGTTTTTTTTTTTTTTTCAATTTTTCTCAATATTTTCTAAAACAAAAGTATAGTTTTTCCACACAATCTTAAATTAAATCTAAATAACTGCATTCCAAATTTTGTTCGGTAATTTTTTTGATTGAAAAATAGGCTATTTTTTTAAATTAAATTCATCAAAAATCCAAAAAATTTACTTTTTACTCAAAAAACATTTGTTAAAATCCAACGATTTTTGTAAAAGATAAAGATAAAAATACGTATATTTGCAGTTTTCTCAATATTTTTGAGGTTATAGAAAAAAAAATGATTTGAGTAAAAGTTGTAGACACTTTTACTATCTACAACTTTTGTATTCAACTTTTTTTTCGATAGGAGGTCTACTATTGACAGAAATCGTAAAAAACCACCCGCTTTCCCCCAAATTGTTTGTGGGCAATTTAGTTTTCCCCTTTCATATACCATTTATCCTTAATTTTCCAACCTCCCATATGCTGCTAATATTTTTTTTTATTCAAAAATTATTGGAACTGGTCTAATAATTTTAACGTCCCTTCCCTTGGCGAACCCTTTTTGGCAGGTTAAAAAAAAACTAATCGCAGAAATTGTAGCAAATTAAATGCACGTTTATTACTTTCAAAATCTAAAAATTGAGAAATTCAAAAATGTTTTTGCAGACATTTGAAATTACCCAGATTAATTTTAGGTATACAAAATCAAATTTCTGAAAAAAAAAATTATAATTTTGCATTTTTTCGCATTTAGAAAGCTCACTTTTATTAGCAACATTTTAAAAAGTGTGAACTACACCAAAAATTTAGTTTTTTAAGGCTACAATTCTGATAATAAAATTTAAAAAATTTCTCCATTGGCCTGAACAAACCGGAAGAAGTGCACTTTTGTTTAACTCGAAATTCAAATATTAAAAATTACCCATAGAGGATCTACAAAATTGATTTTTGCGCGACAAATTAGCTTCAATTTCTTAGATTAGCTTTTTTATTATTCCGCCACAAAGTAAGGAACGTAATAATTCTTTCGAATAAATTTGTTTTTTCATTTAAAATTTTGTCAGTTTTTTTTTTATATACTTATTTACCAATGAGTGAAGTTATAAAAAAAAATAGAATTTTTCAATTTTATTTGGTAACATTTTATTCAGCTCTTTTTTGTATCTCTTTCGCTTCTCAGAGTTTCGTTTTTCTGCAATATCAATTTTTTGGGGGGCCCTAAATCTCCAGGTACCTGTTACATGGATACAGCTGATACAGTGGTAACTACGCCCCTGGCTTGAGATGACGACAACGAACCAAACGACTATGATAGTAAAGTAACAAATCTACGCGATCCTAGTTTCCATTAGAGAGCGTGCCAACCTTCGTTCCTTCCTTCTACTTGCTGTCTTTTTGTCTTCTCTTGTCTTGTCTGTTTCTGTTGTGATTGTAAACTTGTGAAGTTGTGACGCGTCGCATTCTTCACTCACTCTTTTTGAAGCGCTATTAAATGTCCAATTCCAGTTTGTTGAATTCCCATTCCACCTGTGGGCTCTGTTACATTACAGAGTCAAGTGGTCTTGATTTCATTTCAATCGAGAAAATCAAAATCAGTTTACAAGAACTCATTCGAGTGCCAACAATAATAATATAATTCACTTAGAGACACACGGTCGTGACCACAAGTTTTTTTTTTTTTTGGGAATTCGAATATCGAAACGCTGATTGAAAGTTAATTTTTGTGTTTCTTTTGCTTAAACTATCGAGGGCTCAAATAGCCACTTGGAAGTATCGTTAACGTGAGTGAGTTTGCGGCCCAAAGCCGAATACCAAAACATATTTTAGCAAATTCTTTTCTACGAGTTGTGAGAATAGTTTTAATTTTCCATTTTTTTTTTTTTTGTTGTTTTTATTGGACGATGACGACCACGACAACGACAATGTTAATGTTCTTTTATAGTGTCTACATAAGTTAAGCGAAGGCAATCTTGTTGTTTATTGAATTTGTGGTTCATTCATTTCTTGTAAGAAAAAATTATAAAACCAGTTTAGTGATTTAATTGACAAACATATTTAAATTATTTGTGAGTTTATCATTCCGCGGGTCATTCGCGGAATGACACAAAATTTGTTTATTTTGAGTTTGGAGATTTTTGAAGCAAACAATTTCGAAATTAAAAAAAAAAACTCTTTCTCAGATTTTGTTGTTCTTGAAACTTTAGTTTTTTCCTGGTTTCGTGTAATAGATTTTCCTTATAGACCGAGAGCCGACAGCATATTTTGGCAGTTTTGATATAACCGAAATTCGAGTGTGCACATATCTAGATATGCACCACAGTATGTCAACGGAACAAGTCTGGCAGTGATCTTTTTCAGCTTTCCCTTGCCAGACGCATCCAAAGTGCAGCAAAAAATCAATTTTTGGCGTTTTGGTATAACCGAATAAATGATACACCAAAAAATCATAAAAAATCCCCTAATTTCGAATCTGTGGGTACCGCAAGTTTCTTTTTCAGCTTTCCCCCCGCCAGACCGCTTTAAAGCATTTTTAAGTGCATTTTTCTAATAAAAAACCTAATTACTTATTTTCTGTAAGGTATAACCGTATGATGGTAACAAATTAATATTCTATGTCTATTCCAGGTCCAGAAAATATAATTTTTAGCCATCTATTTTTCAGCCTTCCCTCTGCCAGACGCATCCAAAGTGCAGTCAAAAATCAACTTTTGGAGTTTTACTAGGTATTACCCCAATAAATGATACACCAAAAAATCATAAAAAATCCCCTGATTTCAAAAATGTGGGTACCGCAAGTTTCTTTTTCGGCTTTCCCCCCGCCAGACCGCTTTAAAGCATTTTTAAGTGCATTTTTCTAATAAAAACCCTGATTACTTATTTTCTGTTAGGTATAACTGTATGATGGTAGCAAATTAATATTCTATGTCTATTCCAGGTCTAGAAAATATAATTTTTAGCCAGCTATTTTTCAGCCTTCCCTCTGCCAGACGCATCCAAAGTGCAGTCAAAAACCAACTTTTGGCGTTTTTCTAGGTATTACCCCAATAAATGATACACCAAAAAATCATAAAAAGTCCCCTGATTTCAAAAATGTGGGTACCAGAAGTTTTTTTTAGCTTTCGCCCCGCCAGACCGCTTTGAAGCATTTTGAAATGCATTTTTCTAATAAAAAACCTAATAGCTTATTTTCTGTTGGGTATAACCGTATGATGGTAACAAATTAAAGTTCTATGTCTATTCCTGGTTTAGAAAATATAAGTTTAAGCCAGATATTTTTCAGCCTTCCCTCTGCCAGACGCCCTAAAAGGTATCTCAATAGTACGGGAAAGTTAGATTTTGCTATATGGGGCATGGGGGTCTGGGAAAAAATCCGAAATGCATTTTGTCTTCAGGGATTAAAAGAGCATAAACCCAGGGATCGAAAGAGTCTAAAACCACATTTTGTACAACCGCACCAAGAATCATTTTGTTTGTCCCTATACAAAAAATTGCAATTTTTTGAAGTTTTTTGCCTACAGATCGAAAACGGTCTGTCAAATCGAAAAACCAATATTGTAACAAATGAAGGTAATCAAAAGGTCTACAACTTTTACAACGAACAAATTTTTTAAAAAACGCTCAAATAAAAGAGATATGACAAAAATAAGAAAATCACTTTTTGACGTGTTTAAAAAAAAACACCCTAACTTTTAAACCAAAGGGATAAAAATGTTATTTAACATATATTGTAGAAAATTAAATTATTTCAAGTTTGTCATACATTGTTTTTTTTGTAGGTTCAAAAATACGCGAGTTATGTGAAAAACTAAAATTTATATTAAAAAAAAAATGGCGGCTAAATGACTCTTAGTGCGATTGAACAAAATTTGGTTTACGACTCGTGTCTTTATGCCTTTCGAGCCCTGAAGTCAAAATGCATTTCGGATTTTTTCCCAGAACCCCATGCGCCATGCCCCATATAGCAAAATCTAACTTTCCCGTACTATTGAGATACCTTTTAGGGCGTCTGGCAGAGGGTAGGCTGAAACAAAACTGGATTAAACTTACATTTTCTAAATCAGGAAAAGGCAGAGAAAGTTAATATTTGGCCATCATATGGTTACTCTAAACAAAAAAATATTATTTCAATTTTATAAGAAAAAAACAGAAACTAGGTGTTTTTTCTATGGAAAAACCTGTTTGGGAAACCTTTAAGGGCGTCTGGCAGAGGGAAGGCTGAAAAATATCTGGCTTAAACTTATATTTTCTAAACCAGGAATAGACATAGAACTTTAATTTGTTACCATCATAGGGTTATACCCAACAGAAAATAAGCTATTAGGTTTTTTATTAGAAAAATGCATTTCAAAATGCTTCAAAGCGGTCTGGCGGGGCGAAAGCTAAAAAAAACTTCTGGTACCCACATTTTTGAAATCAGGGGACTTTTTATGATTTTTTGGTGTATCATTTATTGGGGTAATACCTAGAAAAACGCCAAAAGTTGGTTTTTGACTGCACTTTGGATGCGTCTGGCAGAGGGAAGGCTGAAAAATAGCTGGCTAAAAATTATATTTTCTAGACCTGGAATAGACATAGAATATTAATTTGTTACCATCATACGGTTATACCTAACAGAAAATAAGTAATCAGGGTTTTTATTAGAAAAATGCACTTAAAACTGCTTTAAAGCGGTCTGGCGGGGGGAAAGCTGAAAAAGAAACTTGCGGTACCCACAGATTCGAAATCAGGGGATTTTTTATGATTTTTTGGTGTATCATTTATTCGGTTATACCAAAACGCCAAAAATTGATTTTTTGCTGCACTTTGGATGCGTCTGGCAAGGGAAAGCTGAAAAAGATCACTGCCAGACTTGTTCCGTTGACATACTGTGGTGCATATCTAGATATGTGCACACTCGAATTTCGGTTATATCAAAACTGCCAAAATATGCTGCCGGCTCTTAGACTATTATTTTATGAATCCAATATTGTAAATAAACTCGGTAGAAATATATTTGACCTTGTCGTGACATCAAAATATGTAGCAGAACCGAAAAGATTACAGTTTTGATACAACTTAAAGGCTTTACTTACCAGAAATTCGATGTTCAAAATATGTATACAAAAAAATGTCAACTTTATTAATTTTTAGATAGAAACCACTTTCCTTCAAACATTTCAAGCGAAATTTGAACTTACAAAAATGTTTATTTAATGATCGGTGGCACTCAATCAGTCAGTTACTTTTGTTATGATTTTTGAAACTACTCAAGCTTAAGTAAACGAAATCTTCTGAAGTGCAATTTTTTAGTTTCTGACTTGTTATAATATACATTTATTGTAAATTTAAGGGGTCTTGTGATATGCTTTCAACTTTCCCACCTAGGTTAAGCTCTTCGGATCTCTAAGGTTCTTTCCGAAGAAAAACACTAAAATGAAAGTTTCGTGTTTAAAATGGGATTTTCTACACTTACTTTTGAGTAATATTCATAAGATACGAAGAAAAAAATAATGAAAATTATTTTAATTTTATAATCGATTCATAAGACACGTTTTTCAAAGAAGGAGTCTTCTGTTAAAATACATGTTTAACTAAACAAAGTGAAAAAAAAAAAATAATGAAAATTATTTTTATTTTTAAGCGGAGTGATTGAATATAATTCAATTAAAAAGTTAATAACTTTTTATTATTAAAAAGTTAAAGTGACCTCAAACGCATATGGAGTTGAGGTCACTTTAACTTTTTAATAATAAAAAGTTATTAACTTTTTAATTGAATAACATGTTTAACAATAAATTTAAAACCGTCACAGCCTTTTTTTATAATTTTATAATAACTTTGTTGATTAAAAAAAAATATTTGTTTGAAGAGTACATATTTTAAAATAAAATTCACGACTGGATCGCACGTACTTGCTCTTGTACTTCCTTTGAATTAGTTAACCATCCAAAATGTTTTTCTAGAGAAAAACGCAGTTTTGTTCAAAACATACAGCATTACGTACTGTATATCATTCTCTGAGAAAATTGTAATTTCTTTAAAAATTTGTATGGGTAGTACCTACACTTTCTAAAGAAGATATTACAAAAAAAAAAACCTTGCAAAACATCACCAAATTTCACTTTTCAGCTATGGTTTTAAAACAAAATCTTGAATATTTCAAAAACGGTTTGAGTTACAAAATTGGGGTTTGTATCAAAAATAATGTATACCACACAATGCGACACAATGCGACACAATGCGACACAATGCGACAAAATGCGACACAATGCGACACAAAGCGACACAATGCAACACAATGCGACACAAAGCGACACAATGCGACACAATGCGACACAAAGCGACACAATGCGACACAAAGCGACACAATGCGACACAATGCGACACAAAGCGACACAATGCGACACAAAGCGACACAATGCCACACAAAGCGACACAATGCGACACAAAGCGACACAATGCGACACAATGCGATACAAAGCGACACAATGCGACACAAAGCGACACAAAGCGACACAATGCGACACAATGCGACACAATGCGACACAAAGCGACAAAATGCGACACAATGCGACACAAAGCGACACAATGCAACACAATGCGACACAAAGCGACACAATGCGACACAATGCGACACAAAGCGACACAATGCGACACAAAGCGACACAATGCGACACAATGCGACACAATGCGACACAAAGCGACACAATGCGACACAATGCGACACAAAGCGACACAATGCAACACAATGCGACACAAAGCGACACAATGCGACACAATGCGACACAAAGCGACACAATGCAACACAATGCGACACAAAGCGACACAAAGCGACACAATGCGACACAATGCGACACAATGCGACACAAAGCGACACAATGCAACACAATGCGACACAAAGCGACACAATGCGACACAATGCGACACAATGCCACACAAAGCGACACAATGCGACACAAAGCGACACAATGCGACACAAAGCGACACAATGCGACACAATGCGACACAAAGCGACACAATGCGACACAAAGCGACACAATGCGAAACAATGCGACACAAAGCGACAAAATGCGACACAATGCGACACAATGCGACACAAAGCGACACAATGCGACACAAAGCGACACAATGCGACACAAAGCGACACAATGCGACACAATGCCACACAAAGCGACACAATGCGACACAAAGCGACACAATGCGAAACAATGCGACACAAAGCGACACAATGCGACACAAAGCGACACAATGCGACACAAAGCGACACAAAGCGACACAATGTGACACAAAGCGACACAATGCGACACAATGCGACACAAAGCGACACAATGCCACACAAAGCGACACAATGCGACACAAAGCGACACAATGCGACACAATGCCACACAAAGCGACACAATGCGACACAAAGCGACACAATGCGAAACAATGCGACACAAAGCGACAAAAAGCGACACAATGCGACACAAAGCGACACAATGCGACACAAAGCGACACAATGCGACACAAAGCGACACAATGCGACACAATGCGACACAAAGCGACACAATGCGACACAATGCGACACAAAGCGACACAATGCGACACAATGCGACACAATGCGACACAAAGCGACACAATGATACACAAAGCGACACAATGCGACACAAAGCGACACAATGCGACACAATGCCACACAAAGCGACACAATGCGACACAAAGCGACACAATGCGACACAATGCGACACAATGCGACACAAAGCGACAGAAAGCGACACAATGCGACACAATGCGACACAAAGCGACACAATGCGACACAATGCGACACAAAGCGACACAATGCCACACAAAGCGACACAATGCGACACAAAGCGACACAATGCGACACAAAGCGACACAATGCGACACAATGCGACACAAAGCGACACAATGCGACACAATGCGACACAAAGCGACACAATGCCACACAAAGCGACACAATGCGACACAAAGCGACACAATGCGACACAATGCCACACAAAGCGACACAAAGCGACACAATGCGACACAATGCGACACAAAGCGACACAATGCAACACAATGCGACACAAAGCGACACAATGCGACACAATGCGACACAAAGCGACACAATGCCACACAAAGCGACACAATGCGACACAAAGCGACACAATGCGACACAATGCGACACAAAGTGACACAATGCGACACAAAGCGACACAATGCCACACAAAGCGACACAATGCGACACAAAGCGACACAATGCGACACAAAGCGACAAAATGCGACACAATGCGACACAAAGCGACACAATGCCACACAAAGCGACACAATGCGACACAATGCGACACAAAGCGACACAATGCAACACAATGCGACACAAAGCGACACAATGCGACACAATGCCACACAAAGTGACACAATGCGACACAAAGCGACACAATGCCACACAAAGCGACACAATGCGACACAAAGCGACACAATGCGACACAATGCCACACAAAGCGACACAATGCGACACAAAGCGACACAATGCGACACAAAGCGACACAATGCGACACAATGTGACACAAAGCGACACAATGCGACACAATGCGACACAAAGCGACACAATGCCACACAATGCCACACAAAGCGACACAATGCGACACAAAGCTACACAATGCGATACAATGCCACACAAAGCAACACAATGCGACACAAAGCGACACAATGCGACACAATGCTACACAATGCGACACAAAGCGACAAAATGCGACACAATGCGACACAAAGTGACACAATGCGACACAAAGCGACACAATGCGACACAAAGCGACACAAAGCGACACAATGCGACACAAAGCGACACAATGCGACACAAAGCGACACAATGCGACACAAAGCGACACAATGCGACACAAAGCGACACAAAGCGACACAATGCGACACAAAGCGACACAATGCGACACAAAGCGACACAATGCGACACAAAGCGACAAAATGCGACACAATGCGACACAAAGCGACACAATGCGACACAATGCGACACAATGCGACAAAATGCGACACAATGCGACACAATGCGACACAAAGCGACACAATGCGACACAAAGCGACACAATGCGACACAAAGCGACACAATGCCACACAAAGCGACACAATGCGACAAAATGCGACACAATGCGACAAAATGCGACACAATGCGACACAAAGCGACACAATGCAACACAATGCGACACAAAGCGACACAATGCGACACAAAGCGACACAATGCCACACAAAGCGACACAATGCGACACAATGCGACACAAAGCGACACAATGCGACACAATGCGACACAAAGCGACACAATGCCACACAAAGCGACACAATGCGACACAAAGCGACACAATGCGACACAATGCGACACAAAGCGACACAATGCGACACAATGCGACACAATGCGACACAAAACGACACAATGCCACACAATGCGACACATAGCGACACAATGCGACACAATGTGACACAATGCCACTGCCACACAATGCCACACAAAGCGACACAATGCAACACAATGCGACACAAAGCGACACAATGCGACACAATGCGACACAAAGCGACACAATGCCACACAAAGCGACACAATGCGACACAAAGCGACACAATGCGACACAATGCGACACAAAGCGACACAATGCGACACAATGCGACACAAAGCGACACAATGCGACACAAAGCGACACAATGCGACACAATGCGACACAAAGCGACAAAATGCGACACAATACGACACAAAGCGACACAATGCCACACAAAGCGACACAATGCGACACAAAGCGACACAATGCGACACAATGCGACACAAAGCGACACAATGCCACACAATGCGACACAAAGCGACACAATGCGACACAATGCGACACAAAGCGACACAATGCCACACAAAGCGACACAATGCGACACAAAGCGACACAATGCGACACAATGCGACACAAAGCGACACAATGCGACACAATGCCACACAAAGCGACACAATGCGACACAAAGCGACACAATGCGACACAATGCGACACAAAGCGACAAAATGCGACACAATGCGACACAAAGCGACACAATGCGACACAAAGCGACACAATGCGACACAAAGCGACACAATGCGACACAAAGCGACACAATGCGACACAATGCGACACAAAGCGACACAATGCGACACAATGCGACACAAAGCGACACAATGCCACACAAAGCGACACAATGCGACACAAAGCGACACAATGCCACACAAAGCGACACAATGCGACACAAAGCGACACAATGCGACACAAAGTGACACAATGCGACACAAAGCGACACAATGCCACACAAAGCGACACAATGCGACACAAAGCGACACAATGCGACACAATGCGACACAAAGCGACAAAATGCGACACAATGCGACACAAAGCGACACAATGCCACACAAAGCGACACAATGCGACACAATGCGACACAAAGCGACACAATGCAACACAATGCGACACAAAGCGACACAATGCGACACAATGCGACACAATGCGACACAAAGCGACACAATGCCACACAAAGCGACACAATGCGACACAAAGCGACACAATGCGACACAATGCGACACAAAGCGACACAATGCCACACAAAGCGACACAATGCCACACAAAGCGACACAATGCGACACAAAGCGACAAAATGCGACACAATGCGACACAAAGCGACACAATGCGACACAAAGCGACACAAAGCGACACAATGCGACACAAAGCGACACAATGCGACACAAAGCGACACAATGCGACACAAAGCGACAAAATGCGACACAATGCGACACAAAGCGACACAATGCGACACAATGCGACAAAATGCGACACAATGCGACACAAAGTGACACAATGCAACACAATGCGACACAAAGCGACACAATGCGACACAATGCGACACTAAGCGACACAATGCCACACAAAGCGACACAATGCGACACAAAGCGACACAATGCGACACAATGCGACACAATGCGACACAATGCGACTCAAAGCGACACAATGCGACACAATGCGACACAAAGCGACACAATGCCACACAAAGCGACACAATGCGACACAAAGCGACACAATGCGACACAATGCGACACAATGCGACACAAAGCGACACAATGCGACACAAAGCGACACAATGCGACACAAAACGACACAATGCCACACAATGCCACACAATGCGACACATAGCGACACAATGCGACACAATGCGACACAATACGACACAAAGCGACACAATGCGACACAATGTGACACAATGCCACTGCCACACAATGCCACACAATGCGACACAAAGCGACACAATGCGACACAAAGCGACACAATGCGACACAATGCGACACAAAGCGACACAATGCGACACAATTTTTTTTGAAAATTTTGACCGTTACATATGATATTGAGTCTTATTTTAGCGGAATATTGAATAACAAATATACTAATCGAGCTACAAAATCCAGGTTTTTGGATTTCGTCTTAGTCTAGGTTACTTCAAATTTGTGCAAAAAAAATTTTTTGAATTTCTAATTTTTTTGGATTTTGGATAGTCACTTTTGAGCTATGGTTTTAAAACAAAATCTTGAATATTTCAAAAACGGAAAGCAGCTTCATGTACGGATGGACGCACCTGGATAATCTCCTCTTTACTTACTTACTTAAGGTGGTGTCCAGAATGGATCCCGCCCTCAACCAACAAGCCAGCTCGGTCTATAGCTAGCTGTATTCATTTGCGTTCACTAGGAACGGAATTCATAGTCATTCCACTTGAGTAAAGTAAAATCTCGACTTGAGGAAAAAATGTTCTCAATTTAGCTGACAATAAATTTTCATCTGAAAATATATTTTTTTTTAATAATTCGTCATTGATTTGATTTTGTTTGATTTTGTTTTCGTTGCGATAAACGATTTTTACCATTAAAGAAAAAAAAAACGAATACCTAGGGAATTATTAAAAATTTATATATTTTTAGATGATAGTTTCCTCAAGTCAGTCAATTTTCATTGTTAATTATTGATTGACAAAAACAAATTTGTCAAGATTTTACCATACCATAGCGTTGTTCCCTAGAACAACTTCATTTAATAATTTGAAGTTCTTCTGTACGTCTAAGACGATCTACAAACCTAACATTCTTGAGTATTATTATATAGGAATTAAAAACCTTAAACGCATTTTTCTCAAAAGAGCACTTTTTGGGTTTTATGAGCGTGACAGCTCAAAAACTATCCATTTTATTTGAAATTAACGCAATTTCTTTGTGTAAACTTCTAAATGGTTTAAAAGTGTTTTAAATTTTGTATTCATTAATGTGTAAATTGCTATTAAAATGGTTAAAACATAACCTATTTTTTTTTTTTTTTTTTGAAAAACTTGCAAAATATTTCGAATTTTATTTTTCAATAGTTTTTTATTTAATTCAACCATTAAAACTAAGGTTGTATTTTTTCTCGGCTGTTCATGATCTTGCAAATAAATTTGACTTTAGATATCTTTTTGAAAGAACTAAGTATGAAAGACATTTCTTTAATTTCTTCTTTTTTAAAAGATTAGTTGTGTGATTGCTAGAATTGCTAAAATTAGAACTGATGAAGTTTTTTGCCTTATACATTCCGTTTTCAAATTCTAGAATTTGCTTATTCTTAATTAAAATGTATTTTAAATTATTAGTTTTCTTAAATTTATAATATTATTATTTATTTATTATAAAATTCAGTTTTTTTTTTCTAGAAAAGAAGTATTTTGTTATGTTGAAAATTTTGAGCGTCAGCTTTAAATCACGTAAATTTGTCATCGATTATGAGTTAATAATAATCAAACAACAAGATCTTCTTCTCCCTGAGAGAAGACATCTATACTTACCTGTCTCGTTAATTTATCATCTTTTTTTTTTACTCCTACTCTCGCAGGTAGTACAATTTCTGTGAGTCACTATAATTCTTGAAAATAATAATAAATGTCTAAATAACTTATACTCTCTATTAAGTTTGTCTTGAATCTTAACGGCGCATTCCTACGTTAATCATACGTTTCATTTCTGAAGTAGCAAAAGTTTCAATTTATTTAATTTAAATTGCCAACGGTTCGTCGTAGTTTATTCTTGTTCTTTTCTCTGATTTGTTATTTTCTTTTTCTCTTTTTTTATTTTATTTTAGTAATCGTGTTTACCTCACCTGAGTACTATGCACGAATTCTCTACCACATGGGAGTGGTATATGTAGGTAGAATCGTAATTGAAAAAAAGGTTTATTTTTCAGTTACTGTTCAGCGAAGCATTGCAAAAAAAAAAAATTTGTCTATGTCCATTGTGAGGGGGCGGCAGGATGAATGAATGTTGTGTCTCATTTACAAATGAAGGTCTAACGGACGTTTAAGCGATTGTTTTGTTTTTATTTTTCTATTTTACTTCATTTTGATCTCTCACTGTTCAAGTTCGTGGATAGGTTCATCGAAGCGTCAATTGAAACTTAAACCCGGTTTAAAGTTGCCATCTTGATAAATCCTAGATATCAAGTTGTCTGTTGGCGTCCGTCGTCGTTCGTCATCAATAAACAGAAAGTTTGTTATTATTAATAATGATGATGATAGTGATGATGTAGCTGTAAAAACTATATAGCTAGTATTTTGCTTTCGTTTTCTAACCGGCGCTTAACCTTGTTTCTCTGTTTTATTTATTAATTCATTTCTTTTTGCAACAAAGTTAGTAAACTGCTTCGGGAAAAACAGGTTCTTTTAATGTAAATAAGAAAAAAAAATCGTGGCTTTATAAATCAAGAACCTATTAAAAAAAGTTAAGCGGTGTGTGTTTTAGTTTTATCACGTGAAAGTATATTCATTCACATAAACAGGATATGAACAGTTTCGAAAAATCAAATAAAACAACACCTCCTTCAATTGAATGTTTTTAATATAGGTAATTTTCGTTTGTGTGCAAGGATTACCACCAGAGATCAGAAATAAATCTCAACCTTTTGAAAGGTTCCTTAATAACTCTTATTTGTCGCCATTTTCAATAAAGGTCATAAAATTACCTTTATTTTAAAAAAAGAAAAATTTCGGTCAAGGTCTGGGACAAACCTTTATTTTGTATTTTTTTATGTTTCGGTCAACCAGTGAGATTTATCGCTGAAAGAAAAAAATAAATCTCATCTGCAAATGTATCAATTCCTAGAGACATGGAAGTGCTGCCATATGAAAGCTTATATTCTCAGCTACCCGATAGAGGTATAATCGGGTTTTGGATTTTTTTTCAAAATTCCGAGAAAATCGCGTTTGAAAGTTGGGGAAAATTTCTTTTTTCGAAAAATCCCCGAATCTTTGAACGCTCCTGGAAATTAAACCGCTTGAGAGCAATTTTTGAGAGTGATGCCAAATGATAGCTTGTGTCATGGGCCTACGCTTTGCACATTGCCAGATTTAAAAAAAAATCATCTTCCATGTTAAACCGCCACATCATGCCTATTTGTTCGGAATCGGGCTTTTTTATTTTTTTTTTAAATTCCGAGATATAGCCGTTTGAAGTTGGGCGGGCGAAAACGCTTCTGGAAGCTGAACGCTTTGACCTAGATATTAGGACATCGGTCTCCTGAAATATTCGAAATTGCATTGGTTGTGCTTGTCGTCCCAGCAGCGACTCAAATCACAGTGGAAATATTTATTTTGTAATATAAAAACATAATTCGACATTTTCCTTTGAATTAACCATTTTTGATTTATTTTCAGCGAAAACGGTTAAAGGTTGACCTTTTCCATTTATTTTTTTTGTAAAAATCTCAACCATTGAGAGATATTTAAAAAAATAAATCTCAACCGATAACCTTTATTTTTAATTTTTTTAAATAAATCTCAAATCTTAACCGAAACTATTCAAAATAATATGGTAACTCTCAGAGAGAAACCGACTGAAAATAAAGGTTGACTGTTATTTCTGGCCTCGATTACCACCATTTATCTTTGATATTTAAGTTTTTTTTCCATTACGGACAGCATGATGAAAGCTACTCTATCAAAGTTCTTCCTCATCTTAGGGCAGAATCTACTTGCCCTATAGAAGAAGTAAAAATCTGCTCCACTAATAATATGTGATATTTTGACCCACATTGTCCAAATGTTGGCCGTCTTTGTCGATTGGCAGTTTGGAAAAGGTTTCTTTCCATATTCTCATCAGCGTTTGCGTATCACACCTATCATTTTTCTATTTTCATTAAGACATGCTTCTATTCTGGGCTGATTATTCTAATGTAGATCTTTCACCCTTTGATCGAATTTTCAAATATCACCCACTAATTAACTGTTTGAGGCCCAGTAGTTCGTGGTTCAGCCTTGGTACAGGAATTTAACTAGTCATTTTTGGTGGACTCTGTGGATGTGTTGCAGAATTAAAAAATTAAAACGTCAAACGAAAACCCAAAAATTTCTGGTGGGAACACATTTCAAGTTTTCAAAATTTTTTTTGCCGAAAACCGCGTTTTGGGTTTGATGGGAAAAAGCTGTTACGCAAAAGACCTATATTTGCAAGAGTTATTTTTTTTTTTTTTTAATTTAGGTACGTTGAAACTGATCGCTCGTACAGATGCATTTTTAGAAAAAAAAAATTTTTAAAACCGTTAGAGCCGTTTTTTAAATAATTTTTTGAAAAAAAAAAAAATTAAAATAAAATTGAAATGCAATTTTGTTAAAATTTTTAATCCACATCTAAATTAAAAAAAAAAACAATATCCCATTTTTGAAAAATCGATTTTTCAATAAAAAAATTTTGCAAGTTTTTTTTTCAAATTCAAAATTTTTTTTTTTTCAAAATTTTGATATTGATTTACATATATTTCAGCAATAAAAAATATGGTTTTGCGTAAAAAATTGTTAAAATTGAAACAGTTATTTGGGAGATAGTCAGAAATTAAAAAAACGGTTCCGTTGAGGGAGGTACCGTTGCAAATGAATATTGAAAAATAATACTTGATTTTTTTTAACAGAATCGTAGAAAAAATTATTTCTAGAAAGTTAGATTATATAAAAACCTTCATTTTCAATACAATGAGGTAAGCGCAAAAAAAACAAAATTTTCGGCAATTTAGGTTTTTTAAAATCACGATAACTTCTAAACAGATGATAAAAGTCATTTCACATCTTTTATAGAGAATTGTATGATAAACAAGCTTTGCATAGCTTTCTTCGTTTGACAGTTATAATTCGAAAAATCCATGTTTTCGACATTTGACCTTGAATAATTTTTAATGTATTCACGAATCCTCCATGGACTTTGGAATACGCATTCCCCATGTCAAAATAAATATAATTGTTTTTTTTTTTACAAATCATTTAGGAACGATTTATTGTTAGATATTGTAAAACTGTCAAACCACAAAAAAAAAATTGTTTTGAGAATACTCTTATTTGCATAATTATAACAAAAAATGTTTTTTTTATTCAAAATAAATTTCAGCTTATTTTCAAAGAAAAAAAAATCTTTGAGTTTGTTTTGTAAACAAAACATCCACTTTGACACATAAACAATCTCATTGGGGTTCAACTCATATCATGGGCAGAACGAGCGGGCGCATTAACTTCAGTAATATTTGTAGAATGAGATAAAACAAATTTAGAGACGGAAAAATTCTTGAAAAATCCAATTTTATAAACAAAGTTGAAATTTTTCACAATTTATTTAAAAAATGATATGACAGTTCAGTGCTCAATTGTATTAAACTGTTCAGGGCGCTCAGGTAGCGCTCAGTTCAGAGCGAGCTCTATTCGCTCTTTGCCCCGTTTCGGGACTAAAAAAGAAAAACGCCTATAAATTGCATATTTTGCTACATATTTGTTTACTGGAAAAAATAAAAATAATCTGAATTCGATGTCTAATTTACGAATTTATTTTTGTTTAAACTTAAACGGTTTTCTTCTTGTTTGCACAATTTACTCAAACATAGATGTCTCTGTGTTCACATAAAAGAAATCAGAAAAAAAATATTCATGAAAAAGTCAAAGTGACATAACCAAACCAAATGTTTATTTGTGAAATCCAAGTCAACTAGAGTTCTTTTTTTTATTTTCTTTTTCTGTAGTTAAATAAAATAATAATAAAAGTTCTGAAAAAATGTCTAAATACGCTGATTTAATTAAACTTGGCACACAATATGCCCGTCGAATGGATTTCTTGTCAAATCGTATATTCGGCGAAGTGGCTCGCACAACAAATGACAAATCCATGAAGGTTGTCCGAATGTACAGCGAAGAACCGATTCACATGCGTGATTACGTCAAGAATTGGTATCCCCGGCATGTGGAGACACATCTGCTGATGAAACAATTGAGATGGTATGGCCTTTTCCGAGATGAACATCAAGATTTCAAACAGGAAATGAAGAGATTGCGACGACTTCGAGGAAAAGCTCCACCAAAGAAGGGTGAAGGCAAACGTGCTTCGAAAAAATAAAAGAAAAACAAAACATTAATAAAATAATTTTATCCAAAAACAAGTTGGTGTTCTTTTTTATTCAAATTTGTTTGTTGATTTGATTTACATTTGACCTTCCCGAAGAATTACAAGTCTTTAAAAAGATACATTTTATTGTGTTTGGTTGTCATCAGAATTTGCAATGGAAAGAGGTTTTTTTTATGGGACGGTGATTTGTGACTTGTGAGCTTCATGGAAAAAAATCTATATTTTTGTTTAGACAAATAAGACTTATTGTTAGTAACTCTTGTTGTGTTTATTTATCGTAGCTAAGAACCTATTTTAAATAAAAAGGAAGAAGTAGGTTGGTCATCGCCGAACAGTGGCTAACTAAAATGCGGGAATGACATAGTTTAATGGTGAGTCAGACAACCCTACCAAAGTGTATTAAGATTTAATAACACTATCCTTTGATCAGGCTAGAATTGTTGATGTGTTTGACTCCTTTGGGCTTATATCTCCAAGTGGGATATATTTTTTCTTGATATATTTTAAGCTAGGCAATTTAGGACAAGCTTAGAATTCGTGACTTATTTACGAATAAAGTTGTTTTTATTTAAGACTTTGTAGTGTTAAAGAAGTGTCTTAGAGAAATGCTTACATGGTTTATAACTTTCGATTGAAAATACGGTTATAAACTACAAAAATGACTCCCACAAGTGACCCTTCAGAATTCACAAAACAGAAAAAATGAGCAAAACAAAAATAATGAGAAAAATATTCCACATACGCCACAGTGACCGCTTAAGTTATAACTAGGACTAGGGTACTTTTGTCTCGGAGTCATCAAATCTGACAATATCTGCGTTATTAGGGAACATTTATCTACTGCTTAGTACTTAAAAGTACTTTGAACCAGTGTGGCCAGAATATTTTCGAGGCAAGGAGCCGATTTTGGCATGAGATTTAATTTTTTTTTTAATTTTCAAATAATTTTAACTTATCAGACTTCAAGTATAATTTCTTTTTCATTTTGTTGATGTATTCTGGTTTTCATGCTCATTTACGGGCGTAAAATTAAATTTTAAATGAAAATCAAATGAAAAATGTTTGCAAATTGGTTGTTTGTTCACATTTTTGGTTGATTTTTGCTGTAAAATGCTTTGATTTTAAAGGAACCTTAAATCGTCAAGTTCAAAATTAAAAGAGCCAAAATCCGATAAATCGAAAATCAAAATTTTAAGTAGCGAGTTAAAAATTCAAGGAGTCTGCTTGGCGATAAATATCCGGCTCTGGCAACAATGCTTTGAACTACTTTTGCTATATTGAAAAAGTAGTTCAAAGCAGCGTTAAGTAATAAGCAGTAGAAAAATATTCCCAAAAGAACGTAGCTAATGAGTGTGATTTGACATTTTTTGCAACATACAACTACCATTTATTCAAGCCAAGTCCTGACTAACAAGGCTGTGTTGTGTATCATTCATTCTGCGTACGGTTGCACTGACTTGACTACACGGATGAGCCAATTCGTTTTTTCATTCATAATAAGGCTGAATAAAACGAATTTATTATGTAAGTTTAAATTCAATTATATGTAGTTTTTGAGTTATCACGCTTAAAACTCAAATAGTGATGTTTTGAGAAAAACTTTGTTAAGTTTGGAATAAGTATTCAATTTTAAATCGCAAAAAATGGCAAATGGAAAAATATGAAATTTATTTGTTTACATTAGTTGTAAATGTTTGTTACTAAGGAAAAATAATTATCCAAAAATTCATTGTTAACATTGAAACATACTTTTTTGCTATTTCACTATACATGGAGTTAAACTCCATCAAATATCTTAAAACTTAATTTTATTATTTTATTTTATAATTTATTTTTTCCACAAATTTTGATCTACGCACTTGTCGCACGTACTATAATAATTCAAAGCACATAAATATTATTTAACCGTTAAGAAACTCATTTATTTAGGTAGAAAGAAAAAAATGAAAAAAAAAATACATATGTTCAGAAAAAATATTTTTTTAAAAATTTGTATAGACAAAATTATTTAAAGTTTTAAACTGTAAAATCGGTCCAGCCTTCAACCAAAATGTCAGTTTTCGCAATATTTCCACTTTCCGAATTTTTATAGAAATTTAATTAAAAAACTGTAAAAGTTGATAAAAAATTTTCAAAATTTGTAAATCTCGTACTAATTACTTAAGCACTAAAAAGAGTGCACAAAAAATAATTTTTAAAATTTTTTGAACAATGTTTACCCACTTGAAAATAACCGATGATTTCGTTGTTTTCATGATATTGACGGTTATTTTTTATGGCTATTTTTCTAATAAATTAAAAATAATTTTTTCGTGCACGTATAAATACATATAATGATAGAGATATGAAACTTTGGAAATATTTTTTTAAGTTGTTTAGAAACTTTTGAGTCCGTATACATTTTAAATTTTAAAATACGCCCTATTAAACATAGTTGATATACGTAGGTATTATTCTGCATAAAGTGTAGTGCGTAGTATAATAATTTCACTTTATTATGATACCTTTAGATCGAAGTTTGTTCAACTCTGAAACTAATCACATCCAATTTAAATTTTCAATGCCACATTTTTTTTCTACCAAATTCATTCCAGTGAATCTATTTTACCATTTCGTACATTTTACTGAATTCTTCCCAAAATACTTCATATATACAAACCTTTTCTTAAACTGTTGTTATTTCAACTATTTACCCATGCGGTTTAATTAATTATCTTTCTACTGAAATTTTAATTTTCCTTCTTTTTCTACTACCTTTCTGCTTCTAATGTAAAAAATATACTCAAAGCCTCGCTCAAAAGTTTTAAAACCTTCTCTTTTGCTGCTTTTCTCTATTTTAAATCTCTTTCTGCAAAAAAAAAAATATTGAAGCATACAAAACCCCACCGCCGACGCGACCCTACCTTGTGTTTTCTCTTTTACCTGAGAATAGACATTCCTTAAGCCTCTATCATCATCGCTTTGGTTGTTTGGTCTCATGGTTTGGCGTCATTCACTCCGCTGAATTGACCAACAACTCATTTTCTAACGATAGATACTCGTGCAACAACCATGCTGCATTAGTGCCAACAGAGTCTTTCTTTTAGTTTGCTTCTTGTCTCTTTACGGTTTAGACTTGGTTAGAGAATACAAAGTAAAATAACTAAACAGCGACAAGTACTTAACTTGTCTACCTACTGACCAATCGGTTGTTTTTTGTTTAATATTTCTTGTCGTTTTTTTTTTATTCCATTTAATTGAAAATAAAAATTGCAATTCTTTTACGATCCATTGTCGTCGTCTTGGTCGAACGTTCTGGTTATGTATTCTGATAGTTTCACTGCCTCGCGCTTTAGCAATTAACCGACATTAACACACTCACTCACACATACAAGCAAATGTAAATAATTATATTAAAAAAAAAAGTTTATTTTTTATAGTTTTTTTATTCATCATTAACCAAATATGAATTCCAGGTCAGAATAGATTGCCGTTCGAGAGTGCAACATTGTTCAGACAACCGGAAGCTCTTGTGTTGTTATTTTCCTGCTGAATGTGGCTGTGTTGCAAAGCCAAAAGAACTAAACGATCCAATTAACAACAACACAACAGCAAAAAAATGCCTCAAACAGTCTCATCAATCAACGATCAACTGACCAAACTAATCGATTGTCAGGATCTTGGCGACATCACCTCCGAGCTATGTGACTTCTCATTGGAAGAACAAAATGCTGCTAGCGAAGCACAAGGCGTCCAGCCATCAGCTGCTTCTGATTTCGTTCCGGTACTTGGCAAATCGGTGACCTACATTGTCACAGTTGTCATGATCAATGATCAAGATGAAGTTCTAATGATCCAAGAGGCCAAACAATCGTGCGCAGGAAAGTGGTATCTGCCCGCTGGTAAAATGGAAACCGGTGAAACCATCAATGAAGCTGCCGTAAGAGAAGTCTTTGAAGAAACTGGACTGAAATGTGAGATGACAACTTTGATTGGTGTTGAAACTGCTGGCGGTTCGTGGGTAAGATTTCTACTCACCGGACGAGTTCTCAGTGGCAATTTAAAGACACCCGATCAAGCTGACCAGGAGTCGTTGCAAGCAAAATGGTTTGCTGATATCAGTGAGTTAACACTGCGCGCCAATGATATATTGAATCTTATAAAAATGACACGAACCTACAAAGCTCGTGCGCAATCTCCAGCACTATGGCATTCAGAGATGATGCCAATACAATATGCTCACCATAAAAATTACTTGCGAATTGTGGCAGTGATTCGCAAACGTGCCACAAACACACTCAATGTCTTGGTTAGTGAAAGGAACGTGCATCATTTGCCGACGGTCGAGATACATCCAGCTCGGAGTTTGCATTCGACATTGAGAAAATTCATGATCGAGCTGTTTGGAGCTGAGCTCCCTCAACATCGCCCACATGGCCTTTTGACTGTTGAGCATTCTCCTGCAGCATATCCACATACCACAGATGGCTTCTGTTTGACACTGTTGGTGGTATTTCGGCCTCCAATGGAGGAGGTGGCGGTCATTGGCAAGGCCGTTTGGCAGGAGATGAACAAAGAACTGGAGGATAAGTTTGGTAGAATGGTGGGAAGTAATCATTCGACACTGCCACTTAATGTTATAAGATAAGCTGGTGATGTGTGGTGTACCTAGAAACGTTATTTATATGCATTTTGAATCTCCATAAAGTTGCTGTCTCAAATTAAATTAATTTGTAAATATTGACACTTTATAAATATTTTATGTCTCAAATTGATGATATTCTGGAGTGGATTTGTCTAGAAACCTGATAAATATGTCTCATTTATTTTTTTCACAAATATTTTAGCAAAATAACATACAATTCTTGCAATATGTTTAATTAAAACAACAAATTAACAATAATTAAATGAATATCTCTCTATATCTATTTCTCTCTCTTGCTTATTGTTTATTGTTATTGTGGATCGAAAGGTGTATTAATCCGCAAAGTATATTCAAATGTTTTTTTAATATTATTAAATAATAATTTTAAAAATAGATTTATTTGTTTGTATTATGTAATTTAATAGTATTTATCATTATTTTTTTTATGTATTGATGCTTTATCACCTTTTTATTAAAATCAGGTGTTTAGTGCGAGTTCGATTTATTTCAATAAATTGAAA
This sequence comes from Episyrphus balteatus, assembly GCF_945859705.1. Classification (NCBI taxonomy): domain Eukaryota; kingdom Metazoa; phylum Arthropoda; class Insecta; order Diptera; family Syrphidae; genus Episyrphus; species Episyrphus balteatus. Next base: position 4,855,783 of record NC_079137.1, on the reverse strand, counting down.
TGTTAAATAAATTAAATTTATTAACTAATAAGTGAGTGGTTGATTTATTTATTGGAAAACTATGTGAAATCAGAAATGGCTTATAGTGATTCTCATAATAAGGTACCTTCACTTATGAAGCTTGTTTCCATCAAAATCCGACCCATACTATGTACCTAAGAGTGTCGATACTTTTTATTCTATCGAAAAATCTACATCCTGTATTCGTAAGTATGAAATTGTAAGTATTGTGGGTATTGATTTTGGATGATGGTTTAAAGATATGAGTTCACAGTGAACAGGCCTATGCATTCCGGTAAAAAAAAAAATTAAAAATTTATTTATTTTTAAAAAATTCCTCCAAATTCATCGAGTGAAACATCAAAAGGTCTCTCTAAGCTCTATTCATAACTGAAAACTAAACGTATTTTGGAGGTCTGGTTCCTGAGATATTTCTAACCAAAAATTTTTGTTTTTCTTTTTTTTCCTTTCAGTCCAAAGCCGATATCTTTTGACCAAAGTCTCGAAACAAGTTTTGGTTTACAGATATGAGTTCACAGTGAGCAGGCCTATACATTCCATTAAAAAATTTCAAATTTATTTTTTTCAGATTTTTGAGAAAAAATCAAGGTTGCCAAAAAAAATTCCATTTTTCAAAATTTCCTCCGAATCCATCGAGTGGGATATCAAAGGAAAGGTCTTTTTGAGCTCTATTCATAACTAAAAACTAAAAGTTTCTTGAAGGTCCGGTGCCTGAGATATTCCAAACGAAACGTTTTTTTCTCTCTTTTCCTTATTTTCCTTACATTCCAAAGCCGATATCTTTTGATGAAAGTCTCGAAACAAGCTTTGGTTAACAGATATGAGCTCACAGTGAATAACTCTATCAATTCCGGTAAAAAAAATAAAAATTTATTTTTTTTCGATTTTTGAGAAAAAATCAAGGTTAACCCCTTGCCCAAAAAAAATCCATTTTTAAAAATTTCCTCCAAATCCAACGAGTGAGACATCAAAAGAAAGGTCTGTCTAAGCTCTATTCATAACTGAAAACTTCAAGTTTCTTGGAGGTCTTGTTCCTGAGATATTTCGAACCAAACATTTTGTTTTTGTTTTCTTTTCCTAAATTCCTAGGCCGATATCTTTTGACCAAATTCTGAAAACAAGTTTTGGTTTACAGATATGAGTTTGCATTGAACAGGTCAATGCATTCCGTTAAAAAAATCACAAATTTATTTTTTTCAGATTTTTGAGAAAAAATCAAGGTTAACCCCTTGCCCAAAAAAATTCCATTTTTAAAAATTTCCTCCAAATCCAACGAGTGAGACATCAAAAGAAAGGTCTTTTTTAGCTCTATTCATAACTGAAAACTAGAAGTTTCTTGGAGGTCTGGTTCCTGAGATGTTTGCAAAAAAATATGTTTTTTTTTCTTTCATTCGGAAGCAGTCTTTTTCGCAAAAAGATCCAACCTTATCCCCTTGACGGCAACGCTTAAGCTTCTACGATCCTATTACTTCTACAGTTTCACTTGGCAATTTTTAAGCGTAGTCTTCCTTCGCGGCTATATTGCTATATTAAAAAAAAAAAAAAAAAAAAAAAAAATTTCATCAATCTACTAGGTCCCCATGTTTAAGAATAGGTACTATACTCTGCACTAAAAAAAAACGCCTTAAGAAAATAAGAAAAGCCAAAGAATATTTGACATTTTCATACAAAATTCTCATTGATCTAATAGGCGACCATGTGGAAGAAGAAGGTTATCAGAAAGAATGACAAGTGGACTTTTTTCATGCTCCAGTTATTTTTCTTTCCATGGTAGTAATTCGTTGTTTTGAGGCGGAGCCTATCCCTAGCAGTTTAAATCTAGTATAGATCTAGCATAGATCTAGCTTATATATATCCTGATCGTTGTTTGTGTGTACCCTTCAAGCAAGAAAACGGAGTCCAGAAAAGACAGTCCGACCTCCGACCGAGAAAAGCGGGGTTGCACTCACACACTTGCAACTTTTTGTTTATGAAGACAAAGTCTAAGAGAATCGTGGTGAAAACTGAGAAAAGGAAAAAAAAGTAGACAGACATAGCCAACAAGAGCAAAAGCGTCATTTTGTTATTTTTTGTTGAAGTGTTTAGTCGCGTCGTGTCTCGTGTCGTTGTTAATAAAATATAAGTATAATTATAAACAATTATATCAAACTATTAACAATATGGAAACAAAAAAAGGTATGTTGTATATATCGCTCAAAGTGTTTGGATTAAAGTGATGTGTTTCTGTTTGTGTTGTAGATGTAATCTCTAATGATGAAGAAAAAGGCAGAAGGTGAAACATGCAATTGGGCATCTAAAGAAACACCAACAACAGCAGCAACAACAAATAAAATAAAATGAAAAAAATGTATTGTATTTTATATTGTATATATTGTGAAAATTTCGTTTGCCAAAATTAAATAAAAAATAAAACAGTTTCAGTGAAAAAAAAAAATAAATTTTGTTCTTTTTTTATTCGCAAATGCGAAACGTCATCCCTTTTTTATTCCTCTTTCTGGTAGGTTTTCGCTGCTCCGACTCAGGTCCGCCTTCGGCTCCGTTTTCTCGGAATTTAGATTTTCACCACACCAATACATATGCAATCGACTTCGCGGTGATTATAATTTCCATACTAATTTGAACCGCCTTCGGACCAGTTTCTGATCCGAAGTCGGACTCAGCTCCGCCTCAGGCGGAGCGGATTCGGACCGAGGTCGGACCTGTTTGCTTGAAGGGTAGTCCTAAGAAAGTTTGAGTACGTCCAAATAAAATTTAAAGAAAATAAGAGCCCCCGCACCATAAACAAAAAATACCAAGACTGGAAACTCGGCGGTCAACTGACGTTTGCCTACAAGCTGCGAGGTGCGGCGAATGTCGTGAACCTATCGTTGTGTTCGTGTCAAATGTGTGGTGAATGTCGTGAATCTATAAATGTGTGCGTGTTAACGTCATTTACCAACGTGGTGGCTTTCACATATATTCACAGACAGCACTGTACACAAAAGGGTTTTGGGGGGAAAGACGTACGAAAGTTTCCAGTCTTGGTATTTTTTGTTTATGCCCCGCACACTACAAACTTTCTATCGGCCGACAGTTTAGTCGGTCTCTTAATCAGAATGAAAATGTATGAGAGCGCGCACACTACAACGATTAAGTATCGGCCGATCAAAAAGTTTGTTTGATCGAAAAAAAAGTTTGTTTTGCTACACAATTGCCTTCAAACTAAAATATTTCCTAGCGACCCAATTGTTTAGTCGGCTGCCTGTGCGCACACTAGGAGCCCAACCCGACTAAACTATCGGCTGATAGAAAGTCTGTAGTGTGCGGGGGCTCTTGAGAAACCAAAATGTCTAGCATGATTTTTTGATATTTTCCTACAAAATTCTCATTGATCTACTAGGCGCCCATGTTGAATAAGAAGTTCATCAAAAAAAACGATCAGTCGAATTTGTTCTTGCTTTAGTTTTTGTTTATCTTTCCTCCTAAGTATCCCGTTGTTTGGAGGCGGAGTCTATCCCTAGTAGAATTGATCTAAAAGAGAACTAGCTTATGTCACCTGATCATTGTTTGAGTGTAGTTTTATGTAAGCTTGAGTACGTCCAAATAATTTAAAAATAAATAAAAAACAAAAGTCCAGACAGCACGAATATTTGACATTTTCAAACAAAATTTCTCATTGATCTACCAGGCGCCCATGTTGGAGAAGAAGGTAATCAAAAAGAACGATCAGTCGACTTTGTTCTTTCCCCAGTTTTTGTTTTTCTTTCATTCGAAGTATTCTTAGTAGTATTATGTAGTTCTAGTAATTGTTTTAGATGTGTCTTGACAAAAATGTTCAAGCTTGTTGTTTTTCATGATAGCCTGGTGTTTCAAGGCAAGATTCATTTAAATTTTCATTCGTAGGGTGGGCTTTGATGTGTGTTCAAAAATCTTTTAGGGCTGTTGTTTCTCATGATAGCCTGGTGTTTCAAGGTTCATTTATTTTAAAATAAAAAAACAGGTTTATTTATTTTTTTTTTTTTTTTGATAATTTTTCTTTTTATTTATATTACCATTTTGGTCTGTATTACAAAACAAAAAAATATATATTTTATTTATATTTTACTCTGAACTTATAATAGTTTTAATTCTTAGATCCTCTTTTCTTTAGGATGTTTATTTTTTTTTTTAATTTTGCACTTAATACAAATCTATAAAAAGAAAAACAAATATATAACTACACGATTTAATTTTTTTTTTATTTTTAAATAACAAAATAAAAAATAAAATAATACACTATAACACATTTGTTCCCTTTGGAGAATAATTTTTTTTTTATTTTTATATTTTTTTTTACTTTATTTAACCAGAAAGCAAAGGATTCTAAGATTTTGTTTAAAATTTTTGTTTCTGTTAATTTAATTTATTTTTTTTTTGAGTACTAGTATTAATTTTGTTTTTATTTTTTTTTATTTTATATCTTCATCTAAGGCACTTTTCACTTATTTTTTTTTTTTTCAGTATAGGATAACATTTTTATTTTATTTTTGTTTTTTTTTTTCTTAAATGATTTTTTTATGATAATCATTTTTTGTATGCATTTAAATTTTTATTTTTGAGAATACATAAATTTGATTTTATTTCTTTTTAGGATTTTTTTAAAAATATTTATATGTAGACTAGCAGTTTTTTTTTAACAATAAAAAAAAAAACACAATAATAAAACTAAGATAATTGTTTTTTTAGCTTTAATTCAATAAAAAAAAGTGCCTTTTACTTACAGAATAACTACATTTTTTTTATAGTCAAGATTTTTGTTGTAGTTGTGTTGTTTTGTTATAAAGAGGAGTAATATACATTGTTGGTATTTTTTTTATAGAAAAAGGAGAACAGAAAGCCATCAACTATGTTTTTTTTTTGTATTGATATAAAATTTATATATTAAAGAGATAACAGATTAAAACAAATTGTGGTTATTAAAAATTCGATAAATACTTGATAGTTTTTAACTAACAAATTACAGGAAACTAAGAGCTGATTTTTCAATAGCCAGATAAACCCCAGTTATTCCTACGAATAAAAGTGTTTTTTTATATTGACATTTATTCTTCTGATAACTGACGATTGAAAATTCAGGGATAAATCAAATTAAAGTTTATGAGAAAATAAATTTAAGTTTATAAAAAAAAAAGAAATTGAACTAAATAATAAAAAAAATTGAAACGAAGTTTATGCGTTTGATTGGTGAAGAATTTTTTGAGAGTTGCAGTTGCACTTTTGAAATTGAACTTTCGCTTCGAATTTCTTTAAGAAACTTTTGGGATGGGAACTGTTTTGATGAAAATGTATGGCAGGTATATTGGTGATAATTGAGAACATCATGAAAGAATATAGCTAATTATTTCAATTCCCTATGAAGCTCTAAAAAACAGATTTTGAGGCTACATAAGACAGTGGCGCAAAATTTTAAACGATAAAATAAAATTTTAAAGCAATTTTAGTAAGTTATTAAGTTATAATTACTTCTGATTTTGAACCACGTAACTTATACTAAAATGTATTTACCATTTTACTCAATCTTTTAAAATTTTGCGCCAGTAATGCGTCTTTAAAAAAAAATAATTAAAACATATTGGATTTTTTGCACAAAATCTTAGCAAAAATGGCCCTTATTAATGGGCCCGAATTTAGCAAAACTCGATTATCACACAAAAATTAATGGATAATAAAAAAACTCTGTGATGGGAGCTGAAATAGAACCTAGAACCTTTGACTTGACAGTCCTTCGCACTAAGCAGACTCAGAAGGCGAATACTTTATTTTGGAATTCGGTCATTTTTATTCAACGAAGATTTGATAATACAAACAAACAAAATCTTGTTTATCGATTTTTAAAATTTTAAATAAATCGGTCGCTGTGGTGTATGTGTAACTTTTTAAACTAAAAAAAAAACTTTATAAAATTTCCATCGCTAATAATGAAATCAGTATAATTTTGTTGAAGAATTTTGTATGAGGTTGCAATCAAAATGAGAAAGAATAGGTAAACCAAATCAAAACATGCAAATAATAGTCAATATTATTTCCATTTCTGACGCTAACACAATAATTGTTCTTATTCAACAGTGAAAAATTGTAAAATTAGACTGAATAGTAGAAACTATTTTGATAAAATTGAAAAAGTGATGGCTTCTGTTAATTTTATTTATTTTAAGTAAATATTGAATTAAAGATTTTAACTCAACAGGTGTCTTATTTTTTATTCAAGAAAAACTATTATGAACTCTATAGAATTGCTTAAATGTTATTTATTACACAGAAAAAAAAAACCTACACATAATAATGGTGTCCGGAAGGCAGTATGATTTAAAAATGGCAAAATAACGAACACATCTACATTATACGTTGAACAAATCAAAATAATACACAAAACAATAAAACAAACAATTATTAAAAAAAATACTAACTATCGATTTTAAAATTCTAACAACCTGTGTTACCTATAGGAAAATATTTTATTCTATCAACTTTTTGATTTTAATTAAAATTAAAACTAAAATAATAATAAAAATAAAAAAAAAATTATAATAATTTTTGTCTTTTGTTTATTTTTTTTTAAATATAATCAATTATTACATAATTCTCCTACCTAACAACTATTTTTTTTTCTCTTTTTTTTTATTAATTTTAATTTGTTTTAACATTAAATTTTATTTCTTTCTAAATTTGTTCCATGTGTGTTTTTTATTTTGTTTCAAAATTAAGTTTATAATCATCAATTTGTTTCCCTATTTTTAGTTTTAATTATTTTATTTTTTGATCTTAGAATTTATATATGCATTATTTATTTGTATTTCTAGAAAATATTTTTTAATTTTTTTTTTTCAATAATTTTTAGTGGATACAAATGTTTTAATTTATTTTTTTTTTTGTAATTCTTAGATCTAGAGATATATCACTTTTTCACTTAAGTATTAAGTTTTATTTTTCTGTTTATATATATTTTGTTTTGTTTATTTCTTTTATTTAAAATTAATTGTTATTTATCTTGAGTTTGAAATTTTCCATTATTTTGTAGTATTTTTTTTTTCTGGGTTAGTTCTAGGATAGTTTTATTTTTGTTTTCTTCTTAAATTCAGCTTTAGCTCTTTTGCTAGGGAAGCAGTTTTGTTTGCATTATTTAAATATATATATTTATATTTTTGTTTGTTTTAATTTTGTTATTGATTTTTATTTTTGTAGTGTGTGATGTACTTAATTGAGTTGGGTATACATTATATAGATCCCCTATAGTCCAAATACTAAGAATTTTTATTTCATCAGTTTTTTTTTTTTTTTTTTGGTTTTTCAACTTTATTTTGTGTATTTTTAGTTTAGAGAGAATAGAAAAGAGATTTATTTTAAGCTTGACTTTGAAAGCATGTGTGCTTAATATCGAAGTGTTATTATTTGTAATAATGGAAAATATGTGATGTTTGAGAAGAAATGAATAATAAGAGGAAAAAAGAGTATTATCGAATACAAAACAAAAGAGCTGAGCAGCAAACTTTTATTTAAATACAATTAGACGGTTTCAGAATAGTTTGACTGATTTTGTTTTGTTTTCAATTCTTTCTAAGAAAAAAAAAAAAAAAATAGACAGTTTATTATTGACTGTTTCATAAGTTGGATGTTTTTTTTTAGTTATGCGTTGAAAATACAATTTTTTTTTAGTTTTTAACTTTTTTATATACTTTTTTATTTAAGACAAGAATATACGAACTTAAAATAAAATAATTACATTCATGCAACAAAAAAAATACAAATAATTAAGCTATACAAATATACAATTAAAAAAAAAAAAATTATCATATTTTATGTAGTTGGTATACATAATATTATTATTGGGGATTAGAAAAAATATATATGTATATGTATATGTAATTGTTTTTATTTTTTTTTTTTATTTTTATACAATGAATTTTATGATATGAAGTTTTTTGTTTGTTTTAAGAGTTATTAAAAGTTACAACATTGATAGATATTTTTTTCTTATTTTATATATTTTTTTTTTTTTTGTTTATAATTCAAAATAAATATTTTTAGCATCGAATTTGTGAGTAATTTGTGAAGTGAGTATTTGTTGGCCGGAATTCCATGAATTGAAAAATTGAATTAAGTTAAAATTTTGAGTTTTGAAATAAATGCAACGTACATACTTGGTAAGTTGAAGATGTTTTTTAATTCAAAAATTAATTTAAGTAAAGTTATAAATGCGTAAGTAGGCTTTTAAGTCTATAGATTTGAAATACTAAAACAAATCATACTAATGCCAAACAAAGGTACTGAAAAAAATGATGGGAATTTATTTTTGAGATTAAAGAATTGAATATGCTTGAGGCCAAGATAGAAATCTGCCACAAAAATAATGGGTGCTTTCATAAATGCATGGTTGCGCAAGTCTGACCAATGCAAAGCTTTCATCAATGCAAATGACAAATGTCAGGTGTTCATAAATGCAAAACGCAAATATTTGCAGCAATAAAATTTCACATGCGTTCTAAATGTACATATACTGAAAAAAAGAGACAAATATCATGCAAATGATAATTGTAGTCTTTCTTAATTGTTTCTTTTTTAAAAAGTTCTAATTTTGTGAAGGTCACAGAGAAATAATATTCGCGTTTTGAAAATTTCAAAAAAAAAAATAATTTGTCTCACGGAAAAAAAGTAAGACATACATAAAGTCTATCTATTTAATATAAGTGTTCTAAAAAAATAATAAAAAAAACTGACTTATTTTCATGTTTTATATGTATAATATAGCCAACAGAAGCAATCAATTGTTTCATACATTTTTAACCTTTTTTGATGCATCATTTTGCATTTTTTTAAAATTAAATAACAACAACCAACAAAGCAGTCGATTTAAACAAAAAATTAGGTTTCTGCAGCCATTTCAAAATATAGATACCTCAAGCTTAACTTCAGCTCAAAGTGGTGATTATACATTTCAGTTCATGAATAGAAATGTATGGAGCTTTTGTTCCTCTCGGAATGTAAACTTTAAAAGTCCACGAAAAATTGCATAAATGCCAAAATTGTCAAATTGTCTATTTATGATTAAGCATATAAAATTTTATAAAAAAAAAATCCTCTAAAAATAAGAAAAAAAGTTCTATATTAACATTAAAAAAATAAAATAAAATAAGTATATCTTCACTCCAAACTACTCACAAATACTAATGAACTATGATACTTTCTACATTATTTCCCCAACTTTTGGTTGCCCTCATTCCACAATTATTAAGATATTTTTTTTTTTTATTTGAAAAATTAGTTTTTCATGTTTAAATAAAATAAAACAACATTTTCATCTTACAGAAATCTTTACATTACAATATAATACAACTCGTTACTAAAATAAAACAAACATAAAAGGAAACATACACTCTTAGTCTTAATCTAAACACTTTCTTAACTATTTTATTCGTTTACTTTAAGCAAACTTTAGGTATTTTACTTATAGACATTATTAATTATAGAAAATTAAAAATAAAATGAAAATAATACAACATTAAAAACATTTGCACTTAAATTAAAAAGAAAAATTACAGAAATCATTAACTAAAAAAAAAAAAAAAAAAAAAAACAGATCACGATTACTACACAAACACACACGCATACTTATATATAAGAGTGTTGGTTCCCATCATCATCATAATACATAGTAATATCGATATCTTTATATATATAAGTAGTATTTAAATAAATATTTATACAAATTACAAAAAATAAAAATAATAAAAAAATAAAATTCTTATCATGCATGTGTGTAATCAGTATTTTATAGGTATACGTCAATTATTATTTCTGCATCTGAATATATGTATGTGTATGTGGGATAGTGTTTAAATGTACATTATACATATTTATGCATCATACACACAATATAATATATATTCAATGTTGTTTTTTTTTTTCAAAATCAGATAAGTTTACTTAGTAAATTCTTAATGATCTCCGATAAATATCCTTTTTTACTACTAATTTGTCTACTATTCGTATCTAAGTTAAGTCTTTTCTTCTTTATCATTCTTTGAAGAGGAAGGAAAAAAGGATATTTATCATAATTACTATACCGCACATCCTTTTCGTTGGCCATACATTATTCTTAATTCAGGATAGATGATTTTTTTAATTAGCTGATTTGTTTTTCCCGCTAACATGGCACGTCTTGGATCCTTTTTAAGAACTTTAATGCCTGGTTTATGGACTAGGAATGCATTGTCCAATATATGGAACTCATAATCAAGGACACATAAAGCATATCCCTATTTAGAAAAAAGAAATCATTAATTACTTATTTCTTTTAAAAAAAAATTATAATAAATACCTGAGTCATTTTATCACTTTTGCCTTCCCAACTTAATCGCTCATCATAATGAGGATCAGCATTTGTACCAATATAGATTGGCTCCCAATGGACAAAATAACCAACTCTCTTGCCAATATGGAATATGCCTAATTCCTCTGTTTCATTGGCAGCCATCCATTCTTTTGATTTAGGCACTCCGTGACAACTGGAACACACTCGTTTATGGAATGGTATGGCTTTGCCAAGTCGTAGTAACTCTTGTAATTCGGTTTTGTCTCTTGGCACTGCAGCTGAACTTTCCACTTCGAATATTGATAGAGGAAAAACTCTGCGAATTAGAGGAGTTTTAAATTACAATTAAATTAGAAGAAAACATAAAATTAATTTTTGGCACTAAAAAAAAAAAACAAATTTGAAAATCGTTTGAGCCGTTTGATATAACAAAATACTTTTTTTTAAAAATGGTCCCCTCAGAAGCGAGGTAACATAAGTCGAATATTTTTTTACTTGAGATGTAATGTACATAATACGTAGGTACTAAGGGCAAGTTTAGGACTCGTAAAAATGACCGAATCGAAATGGAAAATGTTGTTTTTCTCAAAAACGGCTCTAACAATTTTGAAAAAAACAATACAGTCGACTATTGGAACTTCTTTTAAGTCGGATTTCTCTCCAACTGTGCAAATTTGACTTACAGGGAGTCGAACTACATGTAATGTGGGAAATAAGGTCTTTTTACCTCGAAAATAAAAAATATATTTTTGGGATCGTTGTTAACGGTCAATTCCAATAACCATAATCTAAAAAAAAGTTGTTTTCGAGAACGTGATAAAAAAATGTTTAATTTTTTCTTAAAAATCAAAGAGAAAATGTATATTAAAGTTATATAAAAGACATTTGTTGAAATCAAACCACAACTCGTTTGAGAGAGACTAAAAAAATTTAAAAAACCGTTCAATGGGAGACACCGTTAATATTAATTTGTAAAAATCCAAAAATTTAGTTTATGAATAATTTATTGTAGGTAATTTTGTTTTATGTTGGAAATTTTAAAGCTTTAGCATACAATTTTTTTGAAATTGAATCAATCGTTTGGGAGAGACTTAGAAACTTAAAAAGGCTCTATGGTTCGTATGTACTTGCCGTTAATAAAAAAAAAATCAAAAAAAGATAGCCTTTTTCTAAAAAAACACAGCAGTTTTTGAGGATTTGAAGTTTTTTTTTTCAAAATTGTCATTTGGAAGAACAAAACACAAAAAAAAAATAATAAAATCTTACCTTGGCGCCTTTCGATGCAAATACGCCTCATTCCTCGCAATCATTTCTAAGAATTTCTTCACCAAACCCGGATTCGGATACAACTCAATATCACTTGCCAATATAAAATGTGTTAAAGCTGCATCACGGGCAATATTCCGGCCAACATTTACCGGATAAAGTAGTTTCTTTTGTGTTTTGTACAAATGACCGCCAGATAAATTGAAAAATGGCGGCGGTATGGTACAATTATAGGCTGAACTAAGTACCTGATCACTTTTCGGCACAGCCTTGGGGATATGTTTCGTACTAAAATATATATGAAATGTGACAAATTGTCGAACCAAATTACTTTCTGGCAGGCAGTCTCTTAGGTATTTTATCGAATTAACAGTTGGTGCAAAATCTGTACCAGGTGCATGTAAGGCTATGCTTACTGGTGCATTCCATCTTAAAAAAAAAAAAAATAAACAGAATATATGGTTAACTTGACAATGTTGGATAAGAATTTATAGGTTTACCTTTCTAGTAATGGAATAAGATTATCCAAAAACGTGTAATCAGCGTGCGTGGTATAAGTAATAGTTTCATGGCACTTAAGTTCGCCATGTTCAGCCCGCACATAGTTCTGCAGCACCCAAAAATCACCTCGCTGCAATGTGACTGGTTTGTAGTCATGTTCATGGCATTTCAACAGTGACCGCAGTCTTTCGTCAAAGTCTTTTTCGTCACCCGTCACCATGTAGCCATCGGGACTGGAATTATTAACATAAGAGCTAGACTCTTGGATGCCACCAGCATCCAATGTGGAATCAGTCGGTGCTTCTGAGATTTTCTTGTCAGGAATCATTTTCAGTTCGAGAACTAGAGGATGTTCCGGTGTAGGATTGTCATTTCCTACAGCTGCCGGAGCTTCGTCTTCTTCTTGCTGCTGCTGGGCTTGCGTTTGTTGTTGTTGGGATTGTTGGCGTTGTTGCAACTGTTGAGGTTTGTCCTCAGATGTTGACTGAGGACTTTGATCCTTTAAAGAAAAAAATATTGTAAAAGGTTCTTAAGAGATAGTTTAGATTTTGTACCTGTTGTGACAACGGTTCTCGAACATTCGCCTGTTCACCTTTAAACGGCGGTACCGCATCCAAATGCTGAGCTTTTGGTGACTCATCTTGGATTATGTACGCCGATCCTGTGGAGAAATTACTCCCTCCACCAATCATCACATGACTGCCAAGGTAAAGGATCACGGCCACATTTATAATGATACTGCAGCGCAGTAGCCAATTTCGTCTCGTGAACATTTTTGAGGGATTTTTATGAATGAAATTCTTGAATTTTGAAATATTTGTGCGGTTTTTTTGAACAAACAAAAAGTTAATTTTTTTTAAGTACACTTAAGAGATACGTGTGTTAATTTTTTAAAAATTAAATTAAATTTATGCAAATAAAAATTTTATTTGGTAAGTTATGAATTTTTAGCCTCTGAATTTTGTAGTTTGTCTATATTTTCTGAGGTTTTTTTAGTTTGTTTTATATTTTTTGTTGTTGTTTGTTGCAAGTTGCGCAAATATTTATAAATCTTATATCTCGAAAGTGCTGGTAGTTTTTTTTTTAATTTTTTTGTTTTTAATTGTATTTGAAGAGAGACATAAACTCGACACGATAAAAAGGGCTAAAGGAAGAATTTTCAGCTTTTAGTTGAGCGTTTCAGTCGAGCCCCTTGGGAGTTTTTAAATTTTTCATTTGTTTTACGATAACCACGTGAGGTTACTTGCTTTTTCGTCCTCATTTAGAGTTATTTTGTTTGATTTGCTGCCCAATAATTTTGGTTTTTTTTATTTTTATTTGTTCTTCTTTAGGTTTATTTGTTTCATTGGTTTTACTTAATTTCACATAGATTTATTTCTGAAAATAAAAAAAGCAAAATAAAATTAATAAATAAAGTTTCAAAATTAGGTTCTGAGAATCAAAAAAGAGTTTTAAAAATTGGCCAAAAGATATCGGCTTCGGAATGTAAGGAAAAGAAAGAAAAAAAAAAAAATGTTTCGTTCGAAATATCTCAAGAATCAAACCTCTAAAAAAATGTTTAGTTTTCAGTTATGAATAGAGCTTAAAGAGACCTTCCTTTGATGTCTCACTCGATGGATTTGGAGGAATTATTTAAAAATGGGATTTTTTTTGGCAAGGGGTTAACCTTGATTTTTTCTAAAAAATCTGAAAAAAATAAATTTGTAAATTTTTTACCGGAATGCATAGGCCTGTTCACTGTCAGCTCATATCTGTAAACCAAAACTTGTTTCGAGACTTTGGTCAAAAGATATCGGATTCGGAACGTAGGAACGTAAGGAAAAGAAAGAAAAAAATTTTGGTTGAAAATATCTCAGGAACCGGACCTCCAGGAAACTTATAGTTTTCAGTTATGAATAGAGGTTAAAAAGACCTTTCTTTTGATGTCTCACTCGATGGATTCGGAGGAAATTTTTAAAAATTGAATTTTTTGGGAAGGGGTTAACCTTGATTTTTCTCAAAAATATGAAAAATAAATAAATTTGAAATTTGTTTACCAGAATGCACAGGCCTGTTTACTGTGAACTCATATCTGTAAACCAAAACTTGTTTTGAGACTATGGTCAAAAGATATCGACTTCGGAATGTAAGGAAAAGAATGAAAAAAATGTTTGGTTGAAAATATCTCAGGAACTAGATATCCAAGAAACTATTGGTTTTCATTTAGGAATAGAGCTTAAAAATAACTTTTGTTTTATGTCTCACTTGATTAAGAGAAAATATATGTTTCCGTCCGTCAGCCGCTCAATACATCGGTGTACTCAAAGGTGTACTCAAAGGTGTACTCAAAGTCGTTTATGAGGAAGTCATAACGGTTCAAAATATATTTTCGGTATCTATTTGAAAAGTACAACTTACTTTATTTGAGAAGCATTTTAAGCCAAATTTTTAGCTTAGAGACGTTTTTGAAAAATGAAAAAAAAAATATAAATGTCCTATTTTGGTTCAATGACAAGTACCGTTAGTTTAAGTCCTATAAAAATTGTATTATCTAAAGAATCACCCTTACAATAATTGGCATTCATTCAAAATATGTTAGTCTTCATCAAAAATATAGCCCATACAAAATTTCGAAGCTGCGGAAAAAATTGTAATAAAGTTTTTTTAATCCAATTATTTTTATTAACCTGAAACTCTAGCGAATCTTGACCGCATACGATAAGCCTTATCAGGGTCAAATTTTATATGAAACAAAAAACATAAATTCGTTTTTAAAAGGAAAACAACCAAATCTGAAATCAAATTAAGCCCCAAAAAAGGTATGCAGTTTGATTTCTTTTATTAAGACAAGACGCATTTGTAGAAAAAAAAATCAAATAGAGTCGTTTTTTTAAATAAGTAAGTAATTTTTTGAAAAAAATTATTTAAATAAAATTTAAAAATTTAAAATGCTTATAAAATAAATTTTATTTAAATTATTTTTTTCAAAAAATTATTTAAATTGAAAAAAAAAACGACTGTATTTTGATTTTTTTTCTTCTAAAAATGCGTCTAAGGCCGAGTGTGAATTGCGTTAAATAGTTAACACCGTGTAAAATTTTTGACACTATTGAGGTGAATAAAAAATGTTCAGCTGTTAAAAATTTATTAGGCTCTGGACCTGGTTAAATTTTTTTGTAGATGGTTTTGTTTTGTTTTTTTTTATTAAAAAGGAGTTTCATGGCAGAAAAGAGGCAGAGAAAAATATTAAACAATAAGCCATACAGCTGAAATTTTGCTGTTCACCTTAATAGTGTCAAAAATTTTACACGGTGTTAACTATTTAACGCAATTCACACACGGCCTTAATAAAAGAAAACAAACTGAATACCTATTTGGGTACTGCCTATATAGAAATATTTAAATTTTTGTCAAAAATCATGTAAAAAACTACACTATAATTTCAGAGTATCCAAACAGAAATTTTGTTTAAAATGATGAAAAAATTTGAAATATTTCTCTTTAAGGAAGTTCCTAAACAGACCTTTTAATAACGTATTTCATCTGTTATACCAAATATTTCTAACACTTTATACAATTTAAATAGTATCGACATCCGTGTCTTTATTTTATTTTATTCCCCACACCACAGCAACATTCAAAAAGTAGCATCCATCTTCTTGTCTATCTACAAACATTATTGACTTATTCAAAAATCTTGAATTTTAATAGCGCAGAAGAAACAGCACAATAAAAACTATTGAATTAATAAATTGTAGAAGACATGATAGTTTTTTTCTTATATCATATTCACACCTAAATTATTTCAAATTTCCAATTCAAAAAGTAACGTCTTTTTTCAAACTGTTATACAAAATACACCTCAAATTTTATTCACCACAAAATACACACCACAATTCACTTCACATCCACAAATAAATCGCACATCGCTGACAACACAAACTGTCATATGACAGTTCAATATGACAGTTCAAAAGAAAAGTCATTTGTGAAAAGACCTGCGCGGGAATTGAATTTGAATTTATTTTGTGTTTAAATAAAATTTGTTTATTTCTTTCATAAAATTGCACAAAAATAATACAAAAACATGTCAACAAAAACCCTAACCAATGACTTGGACAACTGTTTAATCAATTTCGATCACAAAATATTAATCACCAATTTGTTGGACGATTATGGTGGTTTATTAGAAGAAACTGCAAAAACAGTTCAACAATTTCTCGCTGCCGAAGAAAAAAAAGGCAAAGAATTTGAGAAAATTTACCTTCTTCGTGGAACTCAATTAGATTCTAATGATGAGGTAATAACTTTAGTAAATAATGATAAATTGAATGAAAGAAAAGAAAAACTGAGAAATGCTCAGAGTTTGCTTTACAGTGCCGAAATAAAAGGTGGCACCAAATCACCACCAACAGAATTTGTTCCATTGCGACAAATGGCAATTAAATTAGACAGTTTGGTTGTCAAAGATATTCCAGTGATGGTTAATCCTGGACTGTTGCCAACTTCGTCAAATGGAACAAGTTCCGTCAAAGAATCGGTGGCAAATACAAAAAAACCGGGAGGCGCTCTTGGAGCAATGTTTAAAAAACAAGAAACTAAAGAAGCAGCAGCTTCTGCTGCTCCAAAGTCGGCTCCCGACACAAGTACACCAAAAAGACCAGAACCTGAAAAGAAAACAGACAAATCAGGTCCTCTCGGGGCAATGTTCAAAAAACAGGAAGCCGCGGCTTCTAAAAAGAGTCCCAAAGCCGAACCAGAGAAGAAAACTAATTCTCTGGGGGCAATGTTTAAGAAACAAGAAGCTGCCGCTGCTAAAAAGTCTCCCACAAAGTCAAATGACAAACCCGATTCCAAATCGTCTAGAACAAAACTTTCTAGCTTCCTCACAAAAAAAGACGAAGATAAGCCCAAATCTTCTCCTCCTAAAAAGAAAGAAACCCCCAAAATCAAAGAGGAACCTACACCATCAAATATCTCAGTAAATTTATTTGAAGAGAGTGAATCTTCGGATGATGAAGAAGCTTTGGACGCTTTGAAGCGTCAAGTTCTTACAGACGAAGATGAAAATGATGATGATAAACCAGCGACAAGTAATAAACGTCGTCGGATTGTTGATTCCGACGAAGATGAGGAAGATACTGGGCCAGAAGTTAAAATCGAACGAAAAGAAGAGACCGAAGAAAAAGTCGAAGAAATGGAAGTTGAGGAAACAGAGGAACCAACAAAATCGGAAACATTCTTGGATGATGATGGATTTGTTGTTACGAAGAAGGCAAAAAGGCAATCACTTCCTAAAAAGAAACCGAATCCAACTCCGGTGAAGATTAAAACTCCATCGAAAGTTAAGAAAGAAAGTCCACCGTCGAGTAAGAAGAAGGAAACAACGAGTAAGACAACAACAGGTCCGAAAACGAAACAAGGGAATATTATGAACTTTTTTACAAAGAAATAAATTTTTAATAAATATGGGAAAAGGGGTAGGAGGGAGCGAGAGCTATTTTTTGAATGAAATAAAGGTTAGAATTTATGTTACAGAAATTTGTTGTTGTTTTATTTTTTGTCGCTTTGGTTATTCTGGATTTTTAGTCGCAGTTGGATGGTTTTCATTATATTTTTGAATGAGTTTTGTTGGCTTCAGCAAGGGTTCCATCCAACTAAGGGAGGTTTCCCATCGTATTCGACATTCAGAGACGTGTAGCATAGACAGATCAGAAGTAAGTATCAAAGACGAGAGAGAGTTAAGATTTCCTTGAGATCGATAATATCCCCGAATAAGGACAAAGAAGAAGCTAATGGGCGCATGCACAAACCTAGGTGCTACGTAGTCGACTCGTTCTGATTGGCTGAAAAGAACTAAAAAATTAGGTAAAATTTCCCCTCCGACGACGTAGTGTAAAAATTTTCGACTTCTAAGTTAGCTGACATTTCTCAGTCAGCTGTTTGATGGAAACAAATTCTCTTTGAATTTTAAATTTGGTGGAATTGATAAAAAAAAAACATATAAAATAAAATTAATTATGCAGTATGTGAATATAAATCAGGAAATTGAGGAATTTCAAAGAAAAAAAGCTATTTAAACCAATTAAAACACATTTTTTTTACTACATCTGTCACCTAGCTTTGTAGTGCAAATTCGCATTCCAAAAGCTAGTTGAAACTCGACTACGTAGCACCTAGGTTTGTGAATGCGCCCAATGTGAATATAAAGTCTCAAACGGAAGGAAATTGAGTTTCGGCAGAGATAGGGGAAAGAAAAGAGAACCATCAGCATTGTCGCCTCAGAAGCAAAGTCTCTTATGTCAAAATTTAGCGATTTTGATTTTTGTTTTGTGATTTTTTCTATATGCTTAAATCAAATTCAAATTCAAGTCTCAATAAATCTAAATTTGAATTTGATTAAAGTACATATATAGAAAAAATCAGAAAACAATAAGTTTTTTTCTGGTCAAACTGTCATTAAAATACTTCTTAACTGAAGGCGTGAGAGCATAATCTCGTTTTGCATATTAGGTACCCTCCCTATCGGTTTCATTTCAATGCAAAAGGACAGTTTTTAAAGCGACATAAGTGTTTCAATTTTTTTGTTTTTTTAAGAGATTTTGAAAAAACGAATTATACTATTCGATAGACGACCAAAAATTAAATTTTAATTGTTCTATTATTAAAAAAAAAAACAACTTTTGAATCGAATTAAACATGTATTTTTGATTTTAAACTGACTATGCTTTCCTTTGTCATCCAACGCGTTCCAAAAATATTTAACAATTCATTTTGGAATAGAGTTGTTTTGAAAGTCATGCATAGGAATAGTTTAGTTTTGAAACTTAGCAACAAAATTATTTTGCTTTATATCAGGAATAGTGTTTTTTTGATTGTTTTTATTCTCAAATAATATGGAATACATTCGTTTTGATGCAAACCATAATATTTCTATTATGTATAACTCTGGAACAAGTTGGCTTTGAAAGTGTTCAACCACACTCAAAGAAAGAGGTTGAAAAATTGAGATAAACTGCGTTTCTAACTCATTTTTCACAAAAAGTGGAATAGATTGTTTTTGATTCTAGGGGACACAATTGTAACTTGATTGGAGTACCCGGTGGATTTGTCTGGTATGTTGTATTTGGCATTTTTAAGACCAAAATTGTTTTGTAGACTCAAGGTCCAAATATGGACAGTTTACAGATATCAGGGACTCAAAACAGATCTAACTATTTTCTTATAGCGGTTTTAGGATTGCTGAATGAAAATCCAAGATTTCTTGAATCCTATTAGTAAAAGTCAAGAACATTTTAGGGTCGAATATGGAAAATAATGTTAAAAATCTGTAAAAATTCTAAAACATCTGTAAAGACAAATCCACCGGAAAATCAAATTCATACATTTTTTGCGGAGTTCTTTACGGAAATTAAATACCAAAAGAAATGTACCTTCATAGCTGTATATGAGAATAAAGGATTATTTCTCAGCGGCGATTACGTATCGAACAACGCAGTTAGAAGAAAATAAGCATTCGGGATGACCATTAATTAGATTTAGAATGACTATTGATATATTTATAAATGCAATATTTGAATACAAGTCGCTATAAGCTATATAGCCGTGCGTCGGTCAAGATGACCTTTAATAGGAAATATATTTAAGAATTTAATAAGTTAAAATACTTAAATGAAGAAGTTTTTCAGTGCGGTTTTCGTATTAACCTCAGCGGCAAAATCATATAAATGGGTTTCATCATACCGAGAATCGAGATCCTAAGTGGAAAAACTATTTCTAAATATTGTATGCAATACAAAATATCCACTAATTTTTTAAGATATTTATTTTGGCGCTAGATGTTGTAATTCAAATTGTTTGCACGTTGTCCATATGCACTGTGGCGTATACGTGCTATTTTGTAATGTTTTTTTTTTTTTTTTTTAAACCGCATAATGCAAGAGTAGGGAAGGAAAAGGGTTTATCAAGATAGAAAATTTAACTTCATGCAGTCTGGCCACATGACACATTAAAATAAAGTATTTAAAGTATTTTATAATTTATTTAATTATTTATTTTATTTTTATAAAGTATTTTATAATGCTGGATAGAATAAGGCCTGAAACTCTCTGAAAAAGTTTATTAGACTTTTTATGAAAAAATGAATACTTTTTGAGTAGTGGTGAGCGGGATTAGAAGTAACAGGGGTAAGACTTAGAATTAAGAATTCTATTGAAGTTAAAACTGTTTGTCTTTTCCATAGCTATCGGTCCATTTTCTTCAGATGTAAATTAAACGATAGCAAAGGTAGGGGGCCCTTAAGGTGGTACCGCAACAAAAAAAAAAAAACACTTTTAAAACGTTTTTTTTTTTTTCAAGCCCAGCTCGGGCAATTTTCAAAATTATTTGAACATAAGCGACTTAGCACCACTGAAAGGAGTCTGATGATCGAGTTGGTCCCCGTGAAATAGCTTTAACTCCAGCCTATGAACTTGGTGGTAACACACACAAGTTGTTGTTCATTCAAAACCTTCAATATAAATTGATTACACGTGCAGGCCGTATTGAAAGCTATACACAAACCTCTTCTAATAATGTTTTTTTTTTTCTATTTTTGCCATTAGAACAAGGTCCCAAACCCATACAGATGAAACAAAGGTTTTAGCCTCTACAATCTACATCTACAGCACTTTACAAACAAAAAATAATGAGTTTATTACAATTCAGTCAAATACGTACATATATAAAATTTTAAATGAATTTAATTTGTCAACCGACAAACTTTATCTTTTTTTATTACTCACGAATTTAAGATACATGTTTCTCTCAACTTACGATATGTTACTAACCAAGAGCGAACCAAAAAAATAATTAAAAAAAGGCGGAAGCATTCCCCAAACCTTCTTTTATGTTCGTTAAATTCACCATTATCAGTTTCTTCACCTTTCCAATTCGACTTAATTATTACTCTCTTATAATTATTATTCCTTAACTTTTTACATTACAAATAAATAAAAAAAAAAATACATTCAATCTGTTTTCTCATGAGAGCTTGCTTCTTATTTGGAAATTTTGGGCTTTTACTTACGAGAATCTCATTATGAAGAACTTAACATGGTCAGCCAGCATAGTAAAATTAAATATGTAATTTTTTTTATCCAAACTTAATGCGGAATTTAAAATGAATCATTTGTGTCGGTGCGTATTTGTATTTTTTTTTTTTTTTTGTTTTTCATTTATTTTTAAATAGAACAAAGGTTTCTGAATATTTAATGAATTATATTAAGATAAAAAATTAGTCGTTCATGGGAATAAGAATTACACGCTGTTTTTCGTGTTTTTAGTTTGAGTATTTAGAGCTTTATGTTGCAAATGAATATTTTACATAGAGAATTATGGATTTTGTAGAATTTTTGATACTTTTTAATAGAATTCGAGAAACATCAGGCAATATAACTCTCATTTAAGGAAATATCTCATTTTTTGAATTTTAAGTAATTATTTATCCATCAACCACAAACTCATTTTTAATCTGACTGGAAAACAAACTAATTATACATAATTGACTTAAGGTCAAAATAAAACATCAATATTCCCAAATGAATTCCCACAGGTAGGTGTAGGTACGTATACTCTGTCTGTATACATTAGAGCACATAAATTAATTTGTTTTAAACCCAGACTTATAGTCAAATATTTATTTTTGTCATCGCCCATAATTTATTTGATTGCAATATATTTTCAAATATAACTCTATAGAAACAAAAACAATAAAAAAAAAGTCAATATTCAGTTTATTTCGTTGCACTTCAATCATAATTGAAAAAACAAATAAATTAAAATGCTAGGTATTTTTTTGTTTGTTGATTTTTCACTTGTGAATTTATGATATTCATAGATATTGGTTTTGTCAAATTAAATAAAAATGACCTTGAGAATATTTTGGTCACAAAAATGGTGATGTGATGACGAAATATATGTTTTTCTGCAGAAGTTTAAGATATACATACATCTGGATTGTGGACATAAAAAATAAACAAAGAACAAGTCAAACTACTACCAAATAATGGTACTTAAGGGTTCTCTTTTGAGTCCTACTCACTTTTGACGATTGACGGTAAAAACTCTCCCATAATCTGAACGCGACTTTAGAAACGCCTTTGTTTTTTTAGGGCCTTTAAACTAAAACTAATTTTGTGATATTCCTCCTACAATGTTCTAATACATCTGTGGGTCGTGACATAAAAAACAAGCAAGAGTGAAACTTCTTTTGAGGTATGAGTTTTTCTGGAATATCTGATATCGAGGTCCCTAAAAGGTTGTTCATCTTTAAGTTCCTTCAAACTTCTCCATTGCCTATTCGAGTTATGGATTGAGCGAAAAGACATTTCGAAGAAAATTTTGGGTCGCAATTCACACAGAATACAAGGCATTGCAAAAAAATAGCGAATTCGATACAAATTATTATGGACAGAATATAATAGTTTTTTTTCCAAAATTAAATTAAGAAATTCCTGAAGAACAACAAAATATTCTTAAGAATTTCCAGGTTCTTCAAATGTGTATGTTTGGTTAGTTGTATTTTGAAAACTTTGGTACCAACAAAAACGCTTTTCAACTCAGGATGTAGCACACTTAATTATGTTTGAAATGAACGGCGTAGTCATTATTAAAAAATTGTCTTTTGAAGTGAAAATTGACATAAGCTGTAAAAAGGTCTAGAATCTCTTGATTCTTTTTGTTTTTGAATTTTTATAAGATTCCATTCTGAATGCCAATAACTTGTATTAAACAAAACGTACAAGATCAAGATTACTACATCCATATTCCCCTTGTTTTTTGTATAGAAAAAGATACTGAATTAAAAGTAAAATTAAAAATTATATCTTCTCACAAGCAATAACCAATGTTGTTCACCTCTCATAGCTTTAAATCATTTGGAATAAAGAAGAAAACTTTTTCTGCGCCATAAAAGAATATACAGGGCAGAAATTAATTTTGAGTAACAAAATATGCTAAAACTTCCACTTTGAAAAAAAAAAAAAAATAAGTTTTGAAAGGTGTACTTCAAAAACATTTGGCCTAAAATTGTACCAAATTTTGTTCTTTTTAAAATGAATCGAGCAATGATCGAAAACTGATCTTTTAGTGTTGAAACCAATTTTAAATCGGGAATATTATGTATTTTTGGTAGGTAAGACTTTTGTTTTGGTTTTATTTATACCTAAGGTTTTAACAAAAAATCAGATTATTCTTAGAATAGATCAGCAAAAATTGGATCTTAAGCAAACAAAAAAAAAAACTCTTAAAAATTTGAATAAGGTCGGGGATATTATGTATTTTTGGTAGGTAACCCTTTTGTTTTGGTTTTATTTATAAGGTCTTAACAAAAAATCAGATAATTCTTAGAATAGCCCAGCAAAAATTGGATCTTAAGCAAACAAAAAAAAAAAATTCTTAAAAATCTGAATAAGGTCGGGGATATTATGTATTTTTGGTAGGTAAGACTTTTGTTTTGGTTTTATTTATAAGGTCTTAACAAAAAATCAAAAATTGGATCTTAAGCAAACAAAAAAAAAAAAATTCTTAAAAATTTAGGTTCCAGTTTCAAAAAATTGATCAATTTTGAACAAAATGTATTTAAGAAAAATTGGTGTATAGAATCGATTTTGGCCTTAAATTGTTGAAAATTAAGTTTGTTTTAAAATGAATGGCATATTTTTTTTTTATCGTAAACTGCTTTTTAGGTGTTAAAACCTCTAATAACTGAAAAGAGGTGGTGAATTCGGAAGTTTTATGGAAAAGATAGCGTTTGGACTTTGGAGTATCAAAAAATCACTCATGAGTTCCATGAAATTTTCTAGAAGTCACATTTTCTTGGCAGTTAATGGAGCCTTCGCTTTCAATAAACTACTTAACCTTCCAAATAACTGCGTCTACGTGCGACTTAGTCATATAACTTAACCTTTCAACACTCAACTTCAACTATATGAGTATATTATGTCCAGCCTGCGTTTAGTGGATCTATGAAGCAACATTTTGTTTTTTAATTTTTTATTAAAAATATTAAAATATTTTCAATTTCCATAATTGAAGTTTTTTTTTATGCTCAGTTGGTATACGAATTTCAATATTTATTTTTATGCATGGTTGGGAATGGGAACTAGTGATTTATTTACTGAATTTAAAATTCGAAACAAAAATTTCAACACAAAATATTTCCATATCTACTCTCAAAATACCTGCACATAAAAAAAAGATATAAAAAAAATAACATTTTTGTTAATTCAAAAACAAAAGAATAAAAAAATAAAAATTGAATAGAAGAAGAGGCGTGTTGGGGTGGTCGGATAGGTTTATATTTGGAGGAACTTTTTATGTTATTTTTTTTTTTGTATTCCCAATCTGCTATCATCGCACTTTTTTTTTTGCATGATGTGAATTATTCACATCAGACACTGAGTTTTTTTTCTATTTTTTTTTTTGTTTTCATTAATTTCGATTATTTGGTCATATAGCTACGGACAAGGAGAAAAGTTGTGAATTCAACAACGAGTAGTAGGTATAAAATAGACGAGTATTGAACTGGACTCTGTGTAAAAAAAAAAACGAAAACCACCAACTTCAGTTTTGGCTTTTGCGTCATTAAAACGGTATTGTTGAGTAATTGGGTTTTGGGGTTTGTGTGGTTTTAAATTGAAAATTGAATAGAAAATAGAATGTGCATAGACGAATTTCGATTCAATAGGATTTTCATGTTTTGTCTATGCTTTTGTTAAGAAATATTCTATACAAAAAAAAAATAAAATAAATTCTTTTGATAAATAAAATCGATAAATTAAACGAATAAAATAGACAAAAATGAAAAGATTCACTTTTTGAGATTGTGAGGTAAAGTAATGATATGAGAATAATGTGACATAATTTAGGAAATAAAGGTATTGTTATAGGCACGATATAAACACATGACGGCAATAAAAAAAAAAAGAACTGCTTTGGGAGAAAAAAGATAGGGACTTATCGTATCAGTTGTTCCACAGAACACGTTCGATTTGATCAATGTTTTGACAAAGATTTGACAAATTCTTCGAATTTCTGATTTAATCGCTTGATTAAAACCGTTTATCTATTTGATAGCAGAAAATTCACAAAACTTCTGCTTAAATAGGTATTGAGTTGGTTTAAATATAGAAACCTTTCGATATCAATTTACTATTGCCATCAATAGACGCTCCAAGCACATGTAAAACTAAATCCAATCAACCATGGCTTTCGCGTCTGGGTTTAATGTCTATCATATTATATTGTCGGAACAAGTCACGAGTATATGAAGTTACAATTATTACCTATCATTCGTGGTCAAGGGCAATTGGTTTTTTGTTTTGGTTATAGTGTCGTCGTTCATGCAATGCATATTTAAGTGATAGAGTTAATAGAAGGTTAATGTATCCAAATTGGGTGTGAAGTGAAGTTTTGGTGATAAGTGTTGGATAATCTTTTTTTCAATATGTTGCCAGCTGGCTAGTTATAATTTACAGAAAGCGTAAGCACTTGAGTTATCTTTTTAGTATTTAAAAGAAACTTCTTTTTGTCATTTTCAAGAATGGATAAAACTATGCATGCATTTATAAAATTTTAGCAGTATTCCGGTTTTTTAATTTTGAGATACCTAAAGGCAACTGAATGCTATTTTTGCATTTGTTCTATTTCAATTTTTTTACCGACTTCCAGAAAGGAGGAATTCGTCTGTATTTTTTTTTTTTTTTTTTTTTATGTTTGTTACCACATAACTTTGGACTGAGTGAACCAATTTTGATAATTCTTTTTGTAATGGAAAGCTGGTGGCTGCAGTGTGGTCCAATTTCAATTTCGTTAACTTTTAGCTATAGGAACTATTTTAAAAACCATAAAACCCAGTTTTGATCCATGGAAGTCGGTTTTGTTTTTTTGGTAAAAATGATTATTTTTTTTTCAAATGTTGTGATTTTAAAAATTTAAAAAAAGGGGCAGAATTTTGGCTTTCCAAAAAAATTTAAGATTTTAAATGGGAAGTGCTTGGTGGATTTAAAATTGTATATCTTCGTTTCATGTAATTTTTACGAAAATTGTCCCGACTCAATGTGAGGGAATAGTTGATTTTGGTTTGAAAAAATTTTTAAAACCTCTCTCGGGCGAGAAAAAAATAAGACCTCTAGACACCAAACTTGAAAGGCTCCTGCTCCTGATACAAACAAACTTGACAGATACAGATTAAAGGCAAAGTTACTTGAGTAAATGTGAAATTTGCTTTTGATAATAAATACAATTTTAACATACATACGTTCTTTGTCATTCCATAAAAAGTCTATTAAAAAAACTTTAAATATCCTCAAAACAGTGACTTAGGCTTACCTGAAAATAAAAAAAAAAAACAAAAATAAATTAGTAAATTTTGTCAAAAATATCTATAAATATTTTTTGCTAATATTTTTGATTAAAAAAATTCTCGAAAGACAATCAGGTTTTTAATATAACAAATCCATAGTGTAGATTTGGTTCTATTTTGTTAAATAATACAAATTTTGCATTTAATGCAAAAAAAATAAATTGCACGACTGGGGTCGCACGTACTTGCTCTTATGGTAAAAGTTACTCTAATGTTAAAGCTCTTCATTGAACAAAATAAGGTATATGATATTTTAACGGAATTTCATAAGTGGACAAAAAAAAATAAAATTTTTTTTTATAAATAATTAAATACCGTTTTAAATGATCTTTTACAAAAACCTAAGTATGCCATTTTATTTCTTGTATAAAAAGAAATTTTTAAAAAAATAATTTTTTATATACATAAAAAATTTCTAACATTTTTCAAAAAAAAAGTTGGTATGCCATTTTGAAGAAATAAATAATTAACACATAAAAACGGAATTTCAAAATTTTTTACAAGCCCGTTTCCAAAAAATTGATTTT
This sequence comes from Episyrphus balteatus, assembly GCF_945859705.1. NCBI lineage: Eukaryota > Metazoa > Arthropoda > Insecta > Diptera > Syrphidae > Episyrphus > Episyrphus balteatus. The sequence goes on along the minus strand of NC_079137.1, from coordinate 4,828,758 downwards.
TCAAAAAAAAATTTTGAAATATTTTTTAAAAATTCAAAAATGTGTTTTTTTGAAAAATTAAAAATTTTTTTAAATAACGATAGTTTAAATGTTTCTGGTCGAAATATGTTTTGTCGTTTACGAGAAATTCATAAATCAAAAAAAACCATTCTATGGCAGGTACCGTTAATAACGGTTCAAAAATTATTTTTTTTTATTTCCAAAGGAAGCTTTTATGTGTTACACTACACACAAAAATTTTAGTCAAAATCGTTAGAGCCGTTTTTGAAAAAAATTAACTTTTCTATTTCCATTATATGAAAGGTACCGTTAGTTTTGGTCCTAAAAAAAAAATTTCAATTTGTCCTCTAGGGAATCACCCAAAACTCTTAACTACCAAGTTTGAAGGAAATCGCTCTATTAGTTTAGGTCGTAGCTCGAGGTACACACAGACAGACAGAATTGCCGGACCCACTTTTTTGGCATTCTCCATCATCGTAATGTCATGTAAAATTGTTATGGCGAGTTCGATTTTTTTTACGAATCCTAAACTTGGCCTATAGTACCTATGTATATCGCAAGTAAAAATGAATATTTACATGCCCCAATTAACCTGATTGAAAAAAAAAAAAAAATAAGTTGTATCATAATATAATTGTTATCGCATTACCAAACAAGTATACATATTATTGTATTTAACTGCGACTAATTCATTTATTGCACATTCACAAATTAAAAAAAAAAAAAATGATTAATAAAAATGCAAGTTAAAACAATAATAAAAATAATTATGCATTACCGAAACGTAAAGATAAATATCAGTAATTTTTTTTTTTTTTTTTTGTATTTCATTATTTTTATTCAACTCACAATCAACAAATATCGTGAATGGAGGTTTATTTAGATATTAGTCAAGTTGATTATAATTATTCTAAGAAAAAGTAACTACAAAAAAAAAAAACAAAATACAATTCTAATAACTATGTAGACACACATATATTATATTTTCACTGATTTTCTGATAAAATTTATTATTGCAACAATTATTATTATTGGAGTAAAGCTAGAATTAGGGTGACCAGAGGTACTTTTTTCAAAGAATCAAAAAATAAATTTCAGAAATGTTAATTTGTTCAAAAACGACTTTAAATATTTTGATTAAATTTTGTATTCAGTAGTCGGACCTGTTAAAAGGACGGAGCCTTGAGAGAGCCGATTTTTCTTAAAAAGGGCGAATTAGTTTCAAAATTGAGTATTTTCGAAAATAATGTAAAACTGAACCAATTTTAGGCCCTCATCCCAAAATTGCATTTAAATTAATAACAACACTAAAAATCAGTTTAAGAACACCCTGTATGAACACACAAACATACTTCCTTAATAGATGTCATTTTCAGAGAGTCTGTATCCTGGTTGCATTAATTAGGAAATTGGATTCTCCGCGGCAATTCTGTGTCGTTGCTCCACATTCAACAAAAAGGATAGAAGGAAGACCGAGTCAGTGATTTTTTTTTTTGTTGTCATCATTTCATTGTTTTTTTTGTTTCTGTTTAACCATCACCTCTTCCCTGGTGGATTATTTTGCTACTACTGATTGCTTCATTGATTCTTTATTCTTCCTGAACACGGAACAGGTAGGAATATGCTGCTGCTGCTCCATCAGCATCACACAAATGGGACACTGGGAGATAACCACAAAGAAAGAGAGAGCATCAGCGACACACAACGCAGCTGAAGTGGAATTAATTACCTTTGAAATAAATCCTTTTATATTTTTTGTTTTTTGTTTCGGTTTTGTTTTTGTTGTTCTTAATTTTATCCTTTTGCTGTCGCCATTGGGAGCACTTCGATTTAATGAAATGCGTCCAAGCCGCGCTAAGCCTCCCCTATATTCCAGTACACACACAAAATAATATCGAAGGAATCACTCAAAAGCTGATCTGGCCAGCCATTTCATTAATTCAATATCCTGGGAGGAAGAGGAATTTATATAAAAGAACACATCCCTTTTGTGTGTGTGATATACTATTTGATGATATATATAAAAGTGGGCAATTTTCTATTTTTTTGTGATATATATTGGGATTTTGGGATTTCCAATCAATCATTTCGTTTCGTTAAGGGATATATTCATGTGACACTTGAGCGAGATTGAGTGAAGTTGGTAGACACTCATACAAAAGTTAATTGTCTCTGAACGTGGGCTTTTTTTGTTTTGTTTTTGTCTTTCCTCCTTTTTCTGTTTGTAATGAGCTGAGATGAATTACTTTGTTTGTAAGGGGGAGAAGTTTTTAACTTTGATTTAATGGATGGGAAATAGAAGAGAAAAAAAAATTTCTTTTTAAAAGTTGCAAACACAGCTTCCGGATTTGAATGGTTTAGGTTTTAGGAACTTAGACACGTAGATTTGTTTGGAGAATATTGATGGTGGCAAAATTACAGAAATTAAAATTCAACTGAGCGACATTTTTGCATGTTTCTTTACTCTTGAAAGGGGGACTTTGATTTGAAATGAAGGATCAGAGAAGTCACAACTTTTCATTTTTTTAAATTAGATTTTACTTACCTAAAGTTGTTGAACTTTGATTTACTTGTCAATAGATTTTTGGTAGTAATAAAACGGATATCTTTGGACCAAAGTCTCGAAACAAGTTTTGGTTTACAGATATGAGTTCACAATGAACATGCCTATGCATTCCAGTAAAAAATTACAAATTTAATTTTTTTCAGATTTTTGGAAAAAAAAAATAAAAAAAAAACCATTTTTAAAAATTTCCTTTAAATCTATCGAGTGAGACATCAAAAGAAAGGTCTTTTTAAGTTCTATTCATAACTAAAAATAAAAAGTTTCGTGGAGTTCTGGTTCCTAAGATATTTCCAACCAAACAATTTTTTATATAATTCCAAAGCCGATATCTTTTGACCAAAGTCTCAAAACAAGTTTTTGTTTAAAATTATGAGTTCACAATGAACAGGCCTATCCATTTCGTTAAAAAAAATTACAAATTTATTTTTTTCAGATTTTTGCCAAAAAAAATTCATTTTAAAAAATTTCCTCCAAATCCATCGAGTGATACATCAAAAGAAAGGTCTCTTTAAACTCTATTTATAACTGAAAACCAAAAGTTTCTTCGAAGTCTAGTTGCTCAGTTATTGGTATCCAAACATTGTTTTTTTTCTTACATTCGGAGGCAGATAAAAAGCTGGATTTTTTTTTTTTCTTTTACAAAACGTGCAAATAACAAATAATGAATCCTTCAAATTGTTACAATTTCTGGGACCCAACATTTGTTTCGAAAACATCCCATTATTTTCGGAAACGTTTCGTTTTTTTTTATTGATTTTTCTACCGGCAAAAATCAGATAAAAATTTTTGTAATGCGTAATGATAAAATTCTTCACCGCAATTTCATCATTTTACATCAATTTTTAGAACTTATTTTTCCTTTCGGTTTTTTTCCCAAGTACCTACAGCTATCAATCAAAAGGTCTTAAAGCCAAAAAACAGAGATCAGAAATAACAGTCAACCTTTATTTTCAATTGGTTTCTCTCTGAGAGTTACCATATTGCTTGAAATACGTTTCGGTTAAGGTTTGAGATTTATTTTAAAAAATAAAAAAAAAAAGTTGAAGGTTGAGATTTATTTTTAAAAATAAAAAGAAAGGTTATCGGTTGACATTTTTACAAAAAAATAAATGGAAAAGGTCAACCTTTAACCGTTTTCGCTGAAAATAAATCAAAAATGGTCAATTCAAAGGAAAATGTCAAAATGTCGAATATGTCAAGAATGTCTTTATATTGCAAAAATAAATATGAAAAGGATGTTTTTTCTAAGTTTATGTATTAAATAATGTATGAACTAAATAGACTCTCAAAGACCGATGTTCTAATATCTAGGTCAAAGCATTCAGCTTCCAGAAGCGTTTTCGCCCGCCCAACTTCAAACGGCTATATCTCGGAATTTTGAAAAAAAAAGAAAAAATTTGTTGATGCCAAAAGGTAGCGGGGACTCTAACCTACATTTGGGTACCACTCCCGTCCCTGTAGGTGCACGCGTTCTCAAACCGGGAGAACTTAAAGGTAAAAAAAAAAGTTAAGTCCGATTCTTAAAAAATAGGCATGATGTGGCGGTTTAACATGGAAGATGATTTTTTAAAAATCTGACAATGTGCAAAGCGTAGGCCCATGACACAAGCTATCATTTGGCATCACTCCCAAAAATTGCTCTCAAGTGGTTTAGCTTCCAGGAGCGATCAAAGATTCGGGGATTTTTCGAAAAAAAAAATTACCCCAACTTTCAAACGCGATTTTCTCGGAATTTTGAAAAAAAAATCCAAAAACCCGATTATACCACTATCGGGTAGCTGAGAATATAAGCTTTCATACGGCACCACTCCCCTGTCTCTAAGAATTGATACATTTGCAGATGAGATTTATTTTTTTCTCTCATCGATAAATCTCACTGGTTGACCGAAACATAAAAAAATACAAAATAAAGGTTTCTCTCAGACCTTGGCCGAAATTTTTCTTTTTTTAAAAATAAAGGTTATTTTATGACCTTTATTGAAAATGGCGACAAATAAGAGTTATTAAGGAACCTTTCAAAAGGTTGAGATTTATTTCTGATCTCTGCCAAAAAACTACATAGCTTTCAATTTTTTTTTCAGAGTAAACAAAAAAAAAAAAAAACTAAAATTTAGTTAAAAGTTATTCTGGCCAAAAAAGAATTTTAACATGAAACAGGAAGCTTTAAACAAAAAAAAAAAAAAAATAATCTAATAAAACGATTTGAGTCACCGAAATTCTTAAATCATTTCTTTGAATAGAAAATAAATAATCACAAAATACTAGAACCAACTGATTGATATCTTGTTCAGCAATCAGTAAATAATGACCACAAGATTGGATACACTTAAAGCAAAAGAAAGACTTGCATTACTGATCGTTGATATCTTATCAAATGATCCATAAAAAAAACAAAACATTTGTAAACCACCTACATTCTATGATAGAAAATGCAACGCAATTTTTCCAACGATATGATTCAGGAAGCTTGCCCACATAAAAGATTAGACAAAAAAAAAATTAACACAAAAAGATTTTGTTCAACAAAGTTGCAATATCTAAAAAGAAAAACAAGTTTATAAATCTATTGGGCGCCATTTCACTATCTACAGATGCACACGTTTTAAATTATAAATACAAATTAAAAAGATAAAATAAATATCTACCTTATGTGTTATCAATAAATTTACATTATTATACCTATGGTCTCTGGTCCAGGCACAGACATTATATTGTCATGCAATTCCCTTTTGTTATCCAAATGCAATGTTGCAATGTGTTTACCCAACCACTAAACACACATTTGCATTATCAACTGATATATTTTAGGCACGACAAAAAAAACACAAAACAAACACTTGGCAATATTTAAAACAATTAGCCTTGTTTTATTCAATTAATATAATTATCCACAGCTAAAACACATAAGCTGCACATAGATATTAATTAATTTTTTTTTCTTTTAGCTGGAAAAACAAAACTAAAAACAAATGTGTGACCACAAAGGTCATTTAAAGTGTGCTCTTGAATTTTATTTAATACAAAATTTTTCTTTCAAATCACAGAAAATAAAAACTAAACAACAAAATCAAGACTCATGTATCGATATCAGATTTAATTTCGATTATTATGCGATCGATGGGAAATTTTTCACGTGCGTAGTTATATTTACAAAAAATATAAAAAAAAGAAGATACCGCGAAGAAAGAAAAAATATCCACAGGTAGTATTTTAATGATAATAGCAAATTGGAACAAAAATATTGCTGGCACAACACCACCCGATTTGGTTGTCTCACAAAAGCACGTTACTAGCCACTTACTGTCCGACGCACGTCGTCACCGTCGTCAACTTTTAGACCGAAAAAGGTGGTGGGCTTTTGAATTGATTAAAACACTCACTTCGTTTTGTTTGTTGGAAATGTTATAAAGGTAGTCAATATCAATACTACTCACTATCAAACCACACACCACCGCTCTTACACCCCGAACATAACTGAATCTAAGTGAGCACTCCGGTTACTGCGGGAGCTTCCAAATGCGCGAGATGTTTTGTTGCGATTTGAAATCTTAATCTTTTGCAAAATAGTGTGACCATTTGTTGGCGAAAATACCTACTATATTGGTAAAAAAAAAATAAAATTCGTTTTAAAAAAAAATAAAATAAAATCTGAAATCAAATTGCCCTCCAAAACAAGTATGCAATTTTGATTAATATATTAATACGCATTTTTAGAAAAAAAAATTTCAAAATCGTTAGAGCCGTTTTTTAAAAAAACTAATTTTTCATAAATAATTTTTTGGAAAAAAGTTTTAAAATAAAATTGGTATGCCATTTTGTAGAAATCACTAATCAACATCTAAAACCAAAATTTCAAAAAAATTCAATGTCCCGTTTTCGAAAATTTTTCAAAAAAAAAATTTCAACATTTTTTTTTAACCCCAAAAATTATTTTTTTTGAAATTTTGTTTTTGGTTTATATTTAAATTGTATAAATGCATCTCCACAAAAAGTTTCGTTGAAATCGAATATTCACTTTCAGAGATAATCGGATCTGAAAAAAACGGTTCTATGGCAGGTACCGTTAATAATGATTTTCAAAAAAAAAAATTTTTATTGAAAGATAGACCTTGTCTTAAAACTAACATTAGAATTTTCTTAACAAAATCGTTGGAGCCGTTTTCGTGAAATTAAACTTTTCCGAAATTTTTGTATGACAGGTACCCTTATTTTTGGACCAAAAAAAATTAATTCCAAAAACCCCTCTGGAGAGCCTCCAAAAAATGCTACATACTAAGTTTGAAGTCAATCGGTCCATCGGTTCAGGCTGTAGCTCCTTATACAGATAGACAGACAGACGGACTTCCGGGACCCACTTTTTTGGCATTCTCTACCATCCTAATGTCATGGAAAAATTCTATCTCAACTTTTTTTTTTGTACGAATGCATAACTTGATATATAGTACCTATATCGCAAGTAAAAAGTTGTCTGGTTAGTTAACAAATTCTAAGCGGAGCAAAATGTTCAGTTGGATTGAATTCAAAATGTCCACTGTATAAGAGCTTCTCGAGAGACTTATTTTCAAGTCACATTTTCCAAATAGAAACATGCACCTAACCGATATGTTCATTTCTATAAGAAGCTATTCCCTTATTGATATGATGCCAAGGTAAATGAACCTTATTTTCATATTGTTTAGCGATATTTCTCTCAGCGTCATCGTCACCTTGAAAAACTATCTCTAGTGACTGTGAGGCCATATTTTTTAGCAACCCATTTCTTAGCAACGTTTTCCTTAGGAACATGTTTTTCAGCAACATGTTCCTTAGCAACCTGTTCTTTAGAAAAATGTTCTTTGGCAACATGTTCCTTAGCAACATTTTTCCCCTAACAACTTCCCCTAGTGAGAAGTATACTAGTGACTTGTCTATTATTAAGAAATTCTTTTAAGCAGCAGCTTCCTTAGCGAAATACAAAATCCCTTAATGGAATGTCTTAGGTTCTCTATGACAAGGGTGTTATATACCTACATTTGTCACAAGTCACACATGTTTTCACAAAAGAAAGATGAAAAACAAGAAATAAACCTAGAATTCTCGGGAAGATAATTATCATCTTCTAGTCAAAGGCTAAGGAAGCGTCTTTAAAAGATTCACCGAAGAGGTACTGAGTGAGGTCAAATGTGTACCAAATCAAAAACAGGCGCAATTAGCAATATAAATTGCTTAATTGAATATAGGTCATCTATGCCAACAACAACAGCTATCACAGCGGTGTGTCTTATAAGGAGAATGCTAGGTTCAGCAACAACAACGAAGTCTCTATGTTTAAGCTGATTTATCTACTCTGCTACCTCGAAAAAAAAAAACATTTCAATCTCCCTCCATCCAATCCACCTTTAAAATTCCATTATCATGGTTTTTGAATATCAAAAAGGCATTCAAAATAAATTACAACTTCCTTCAGTTCTGGTGGTTTTGATGTTCAAATCCGACAATCAACAACAACAGCCATGAAAGACGGTGTTCCTCAAGGAACCACATTAGGACCATTTCTTTTTTTTTAAATTTCAACCAGAACCAAACCCGGCCTGGATCATCTCGACTCTCGCTATCTTGAAGCTTAAGATCTATTTGATTAGGGTTTGATTAAAACCAATGATCAAGAAGATACGCTTATCTTGGGCCGCAGCACACTATCGTGGTTGAAAGATCAGAACCAAAAGAACGAACGGACACAACAAAAAAAACTCTACCGGATTACGATTTCTTTGTTTAATCTCAAAGTTGAAAGTGGATAACATTTTGAATAAGAAGCTAGGCATTTATAACATAACGAGGGCAATAGCATGCGGTAGCGGTTATATTACAACAAAATTTAAAAGATGTAATGTCAATATGGTGACTCATTTCAAAGTCAATAAAAAAGATAAAGACTCTCACAGGGCCATTCTTGAGTACCACCGTCACTATGAAGATGGGCATTAAACCTTATTTGCTTTTGTCAAAGAAATGATCTAAATAAAAGTAAGGAATTTCGTTTTTGTAAGAACTTGAAAATTTCAAAATTCTGACAATTCGAATTCCAAATTGACAGTCGAAAAAGTTATTCCGTTCATCTGGCGCTTGGTAACCACTGAAACATCTCTAAAACGTTTATTAATGTCAAGAGGCATTTTAGATAGATAACAGTCAACTTTTATCAAAATTACAATAAATCAAAAAACACTTCACACCACACAAGAGTTTTATTTGCTCAATAAAAACAAAATCTGAGTAAAATGAACGTGTATATACTCAACGTTGAGTGGAACTTAAAAAATTATATCAATAAACATGGTTATCAATTACTTTTAATGCATTTAAATAAAAATGAATAATCTCAGTGCTTGACACAAAACACTCCAACATATAGAACAAAATAAAACTCTTGAGATGGTCACACTACAAAGTATGACTCCATGCAATCATCTAACTAAACAAACGCAAAAGAGAATCTCAACACGTTTTTTTTTTTTTTTTTGAATTTTTTTTTATTTAATTGTGGTTAGCCAAATGACGACGACCAACGACAACGACGACGATATTGGAATCTAGAGGTCAGGATGGTTGGTAGATTTTGCGGGAGAGAAAGTGCGTAATGCTCATTCCATCAATGGAATTTGAGACTCTCAAGACCTCAAGACTTGACTTTGGGATTTTGTTTTTTTTTTGTTTTTTTTCTTTATATTAATTTTTGTGCTGCAAGAGTCTCGTGTGTTGGATTGCTGTTGCACGTTCGTATCATTTACATCCAGCAGTAAGGTGGGAGATGTCTACAATGTGCCTATGGAATGAGATATAGACAAGAAATGGAGGTAAGACGATAGTTTGAGGAAGGTCGGTTTGTGGGTAGCCATAACCACACACAGGTGCATAGGATAGTAGGACAGAAGATGAGTAAACATATGGAGTTGTGGGTATTAATTTACAGTTTGTTGCAGGTGTAAATAGTTTTATATACACTTTACTCTTACACAGAGATCAAATTATAGAAGAATAACTGGAAAAAGGTATGTAACTTCTAGGTTATGGCACAGTCCAGTGAGAGTCGCTTAACCTTCGTTATTCACCTGGTTTCAATATTCCATATTTTTGCTGGGAGATTGCAAACTACTCACATGTTTTGTAAATTTCTTTTGGAAAACAAAATGACACATCCATATATTGACTCATTTGCATTTCCGGATTCATCTGATTATTATCAATTCACAACTCACAAAAAGCGGAGAATCCCCTTAAAAATTAAGAAGTTCCATCATTTCTTTGGAAAAAGAAAATACCACGTCCATATATAAGCAATACAATTAACACGTTTGAGAAATTCCACAAGTTGCGTCATCAAATATTTACCAATAAATACTGATTTGCAAAAGGAGAATCAGACAATATTCCAGGGTCGGATTAGGAGGATAACGATGCAATCTTTGTGCAATCATAAAATGGCATAAAGTTAAAAAATCAAATCCAAAATACTAACTAAAATACCATTTTTTTAATATCTTCCGAAAGGAAAAAAAACCAAAATTCATTTCTAGACGGAGAAAAAAAGGACACCTTAAAATAAGATGATGCCCACTTTAAATCCAACCACATTAAAACAACAGGATTTTGTCTTAAACTAAGTGGAATCCGCTTAAATTTTGTTAAAAGTTAACACATAAAAATAAGATGATTTTCCGCTTGAATAAAGCGGATTTCTTTTATATTTGCATATTCAAGAAATTAAGAAGATTTGTCCGCTTAGTTTAAGACGCATGTCATTTTGCAAAAAAAAAAACTACAGATACAGAAATCCGATTGATTTAATAAGGAATCCGCTTGTTTTTAGCTGTTTTTTTCTTCGTGTATTGTAAAAACTACAATTTTGACAAGTCAAAAATCTACCAAAGTCCCAACTAAGAAAAAACAAAAATCTCATTAAAAAGAAAATTCATTAAGTTAAAAGTTGAAAAAATTTAATTCTGATAAAACAAACGCACAAAATCTTTAAAAAAAAATATAGGTATATAGCGGATTGAAGGAGAACTCCGCAAAAAATCTGTGCCCATATTTGAGAATCTTAATTTTGATGAATCAAAATCATGAAAACCCAAAAAATCTGTTCGATTTCAAATGTAAAATTTTTTTCGAATTTTCAAAAAACAAAAAAAAAAAAAATAACAAAAATATTAAAACCCAAAATACCAAGGGCGTTAATATAAATAAAGATGCTGGAGAGTCAAAATACTAAAAGGTAAAAACTAATGACCACTTTTTTTGTGGGCCTGTTTCAATCAATCAAAAAGCCGAAAAATCTAAATACTTTAAAAATCATATAAAACTTTAATATTTTTGAAGTTTGAAAAATAATTTAGAGAAATGTTTAATGAAAATATATTATTATAAAAAAAGGAAATACAAAGTAATCAAAAATTTTCTATGTAAGTTAAAAAAAATTAAAACATGGTCGATGAACGTTGTCGTTCCACTACCTACGTCAAGGCTTAACAAATAACTGTTAATTTTTTCAAAGGTTAGGTCCTTATTTTCCACATACAGTTTTTTTTTAATTAAAATCGTTTGAGACGTTTTAAAAAAAAAAAAACGTTTTTATTTTTGTCCAAAACTCATTTTTGTCTTTAGAACTTATTTAACTGATGTTTGCTTTTCTTAGTTTTTGAATTTTAATAAAAAAAAAAACAATTTTTGGAATTTTTTTAACTTGTTTTCAAAAATTGTGGGCTTTCCTATCCTAACCCTGAATTATACAAAAGTGATATCAAATTAATAATACATAATCACAGCAAGTATCCCACTCTTTTTGGGGTTAGAATATTTTGATAGACATCTTTTCTGTAACCATCAAAAGACTTCTTTTAAGTTTCCGTCTTTTAAAGAAAATACTACGCATATTTTTCATTTCATCATTCCGCCGTCAAATCAAAAGACACCAAACACCACACAAGCGGAAATTATTTTCAAGTTCATGCCACCGCAATTTTCATTCCACAGCCACTCCATCTAGAATAATTTCTAATGAACTTCATTATAATGAAACAACTTTAAAAGAAATTCTTCATTTTTTGTCTTTTTTTTTTTCTTGATGAGGATGATGGTAAAAATGTCTTCTCTTCAAGTGTAGTTGTGTGTATTATTTTTTATTTATAGCCAACTGATGGCTATATTGCCTTGAGCGGTTTAATTAATTAAACGGGATTTCTTTCGCGCGAATGTTTTTGAAAGAGTTCATTCACCAATGGATTTGTCTTTTTCTTCTTCTTCTTCTTTATTTTTAAATACACATAGAAGAATAAGATAAGCCTCGTACCTATACCATCCACCTGGAATTGGTTTTTTTAAGCAATTAGTGCAATCCGGTCAATGATGGTAGGTATTTCTTTTTTTGATTCTTTTCTTTATTCTTTATATATTATTTAGATTTTTTTTTTCTGATTGGAATTACCATCAAACTTTAGATGATTTGCATGTCAAAGAAATCACGTAAAAGGTTGATTTTTAGAATATTTTTTACTTGAGAAAAAATTGAACACAAAGTAATAAAATTAAATCAGACCTTCGGGCATATGTACAAATAGGTTAAGTGATTCCTAATGAGTTTTTTTTAATAATTTATTCAAAATAGATAAGCTGGGATTTACTGAGTATTTTTGAAATTATTTAACTTTAGTTCAAGTTGTAGAAACATTAAATGACTTTTAATACACTATCTTCATCAATTACAAATAATTAACTACAAATTTTGTATTTTCACAGTTTTTTATAATTTTTTTGCACTTTCCGATGTTTGGTCTCTTGACTTCGATTCTTATTTGTATTTTGGTCTGTGATGCCTGAGTCGAAATATTGGGAGACGATGAGACGAGAGCGAAACGAGATTTTCCTTTACGTTTTTAAAAATTTCCAAACAATGAAAATATATGAAACAATACACAATATTCCGATTCTCGTTGCGTGAAATTTCAAAAATTTTGAAAAGAAAACGCACGAGACGACGATTTTAAAATTTTTTTTAATATTATTATTTTATTTATATTCAAAGGAGCTTATATCGATTACAGTTTTCTTAAATTAAAAAGTGGTATTAGGCTAGTGAACAAGGTTGTTGCCTTTTAATCCTACCGCTCAAGGTTCAAATCCCGATTTTTTTGCTTACATTATTTTAATAAAAATTAGTTTAAATTGCAAACAAAATCGCAGCATTGTGAACTGCCTAACGATTTTAAAACAATTTTTGAAAATACAAAAATTATTAGCAGCATATGGGTGGTTGGAAAATTTAGGATAAATGGTGTATGAAAGGGAAAAATAAATTGCCCACAAACAAATTGGGGGAAAGTGGGTGGGTGGGCGAAAAAGTGGGGTGGGTGTCAAAAATCGTGTTTTTTACAATTTCTGTCAAAAGTAGGCCTCCTATCGAAATGAGTTAAAAGAAAATTTGTAGATTGTAGATCGTAAAAGTGTCTACAACTTTTACTTTAACCATTTTTTTATATAACCTCAAAATATTGAAAAAAAAAATGCAAAAATACGATTTTTTTATTTTTTATTTTTATCTTTTAGAAAAATTTTTGGATTTTAACAAAACTTGTTCAAAAATTAATTTGTTATATTTTCTATGTATTTAATTTTTTTTTTTTTGGAGCAAAAACTAAATTTTTGGATAAAATAGCATATTTTTCAAAAAAAAAGTTACCGAAAAAATGTTTGATTTTTGAAAAGCTGGGAATGTAATTATTTATATTAAAACCTATTATTTAAGATTGTGTGGAAGAACTATACTTTTGTTTTATAAAATGTTGAAAAAAATTGAAAAAAAAAAACAAAAATATAATTTTTAAGATCGATTTTTCCGTATTTTTTTTAGATTGTAAGCGATTTTCGAAAGTAATTTCAAGGGTTTCTTTTGACTTTTTGAAAATTTTTTACAACGTTCATCGACCATGTTTTAATTATGTTTACCTACTAAGAAAATTTTTGAAAAAATATTTTTGGATTGTTTTAATAATTTTTGTTATTTTTTTTTTTCTTAATATTTTTTTTTGTTTTGTTTTTTTTTTTTTTTTTTTGAAAAAAATAAAATTTTCAAAACTTGTCCATAAATTTTCTTGAGTCTTCGTTTTCGTCTTCAAAACGATACTCCAAAATTTTCTATAAAAAATTGTAGGTATGTATATTTTTTTTCTGAACACCTGCAACAATTAAAAAAAAAAAATCAAATTTTTTTTCTAATTGTACAAGATCAAATGGAATACTTTGTTTGGATTTAAAAACAATTGAGAAACGTGCTTTCGTAGTTTTAATACGTACTTTTTATATTTTTTTACATTTCTTATAAAATTAAATTTAAATTAATCTAATAAATATTTACCTACATTAAAAGATTTAGGTATCGCTCTAAGCTAATTTTAGCAAAAAAAGAAAGTTCTCCCGACCCAGTTGTGTATTTTATTTTATTTTTTTAATATTTCAGTAAATTTTTAATTTATGTGCATTAAATATTTATTTTTTAAATTGATTTTAATTTTATTTGCAATATTTTTTTAAAAATTTGTAATGGAAAGCAAATGCATTAAAAAACAATTATTTTTTACAACTCCGACGATAAACAAACTAATTTTAATCCATTTTTGAGAAAAATAAACTATTAATAAATTTCACAGTATCTTTACCCTACAAAGAGCAAGTTTATTGTTTTTATCGCTGAAGGTAAAATTGTTAGTTATGCTCACTTATGAATGAACTCATAACGATAAAACCCATTATAAGTAGAAGTACCTACTTTAAAACTCTAAATTTTGCACTTTGTTTTTATTACCTACTGTGAATTATTTTAAAGATTATTGTTCAAAAAAGCTAATCAAATATTGTGATGAAAGATTGCAGTTTCGTTTCCGATTGATTAAAAAAATGAATGATAAGAAAAAATAAAATATTATTGCAGCAATAAATATTTTTAAAGTTATTAAATAGCATTTTACCGGTAAATAGATTAAAAGGTTTTTTATTGCTATTTGCGAAAATTAATTAAATGGCATTGAGTGTGATTTCCAGCTTGACAATTTTGACGGCCAGTTACTAAAAAATTATTTTAGCTCAAAATATTTTAGATAGTTGTCTCACTTCTATCTTAACATTATGTCATTGACTTTAGATCCGAAAATGTTAAAAGAATCTGTCAAGCTTTTTACCAGTACTTTCACGTACTTGATTGATTTAAATTTTGACCTCAATTTCATATGGATCCTAAACTTGCCCTTGTAATACCTGTATCTCAGTTTAAATAAAATAAAAATCATTCAACTGTTTCATTCTATATAAAAAAATGTTGTCATGTGGAATTGGTAATTAAAATACCAAAACAAAAAAAGGAACACGCAAAGTGTGCAAAAAAAAACTTCTTTCTTCTGGAAAGTTTGTGTTTTTTTTTTTTTTTTTTGTATACGCATTTTTTTGGTCTACAAAATCCAGCGACCTAATTTGGTCATTTTTTGTGTTTTCTTTTCTTTAATCGAATACATAAATAAAAAAAAAAAACCAAACAAAAGACAAATCAGAGACAAAAAAAAAAAAAAAATCAATCGACTCGAACTCGATTATCTACTTTCTGCGATTTCAAAGCGTTGCGTTGCTATCAGATATCTCTACACTTTTTGTCAAGTGCAACACAAAATGTTGTGACATAATAGGTTTTTATCGTTTGAAAGAGCATTCATTTTTTTTTGTCTACTATATAAAATCCAGACGATGTGTGTGTTTTTTTTAGTTGTTTATTCATTCACATGATTAAACTCATCGAATGATTGAACTTTTCGAAAGTATATCTGCATCGATTTGACTCAACTCTTTGGGGAGAGAAAATAAAATGTGTGTGTTTGAGTATATCTGCATCAAGATAACTATATAGCTAAAACGATTCGGTTTAGGTTTAAACTGGCTTTGAGTTGAAATGAAAATACAAACAAAATAAAGATTCTGCTTTTGATTTTAATTTTTTAAGTGGATTTATCGGAATGAACCCGGAGAATAATTTAATTAGCATAATTTTTTTTTATTTGTATTTTTACTAGAAAACACGAGCTCACGTTGCTCAATTTCATTTTTAATCGACAATTTAAAAGTAAATCTCTTATAAATTATTGAAAGTGATAGATAAATTAAAAAAAACATATATAATTCTTTTTTTTTGTTTTTGTTTCTTAAGCTAGAACTATGTGTATATCGAAACAAAAGCAAAAAAGTATTAAATATCAAAATCATGATGTGAAAGTAAAAATTGAAATTATTAAGAAGTTCAGAGCTTACAATAAAAGTCAAAAAATTGTCAATTTTGACGCTAATTTTGTGTGGAACTAATTGTTAATTTGTTAGAGAAAGCAACAAAGCTTTACTTAAATTAAATAAAACATAAAATTAAATAAAATAAAAATACTTGCGCATTTTAAGTCAGTTGTATGTAATATACACTAAAGTTACGCATACACAATAGTGACTTTCTTAAATACCTCTAAGTTTATCACTGACTGAATAGTAAAACCGTCTGAAATTTTTTGACCATTTACTTACTGAAAAATTATACCAATGTAGGGTCTATGCTTTATTTTTTCATACGAACAAAAAAACACCTTAAATCATAAAAATTGAAGACATAAAAATTGGCTTGGATGGACTTACATGTCCCCAGCATGTCCCGAAGATGTCCCAAGCATGTCCATAGCATGTCCCGAAGATGTCCCGAGCAAATCCCGAGATGTCCCGAGCATGTCCCGAAGATGTCCCGAAGATGTCCCGAGCATGTCCCGAGCATGTCCCGAAGATGTCCCGAGCATGTCCCGAAGATGTCCCGAAGATGTCCCGAAGATGTCCCGAGCATGTCCCGAAGATGTCCCGAAGATGTCCCGAAGATGTCCCGAGCATGTCCCGAGCATGTCCCGAAAATGTCCCGAATATGTCCCGAAGATGTCCCGAAGATGTCCCGAAGATTTCCCGAAGATGTCCCGAGCATGTCCCGAAGATGTCCCGAAGATGTCCTGAAGATGTCCCGAGCATGTCCCGAAGATATCCCGAGCATGTCCCGAAGATGTCCCGAAGATGTCCCGAAGATGTCCCGAAGATGTCCCGAGCATGTCCCGAGCATGTCCCGAAGATGTCCCGAAGATGTCCCGAAGATGTCCCGAAGATGTCCCGAGCATGTCCCGAGCATGTCCCGAAGATGTCCCGAATATGTCCCGAGCATGTCCCAAAGATGTCCCGAAGATGTCCCGAGCATGTCCCGAAGATGTCCCGAAGATGTCCCGAGCATGTCCCGAAGATGTCCCGAAGATGTCCCGAAGATGTCCCGAAGATGTCCCGAGCATGTCCCGAGCATGTCCCGAAGATGTCCCGAATATGTCCCGAGCATGTCCCGAAGCTGTCCCAAAGATGTCCCGAAGATGTCCCGAAGATGTCCCGAAGATGTCCCGAAGATGTCCCGAAGATGTCCCGAAGATGTCCCGAAGATGTCCCGAGCATGTCCCGAGCATGTCCCGAAGATGTCCCGAGCATGTCCCGAAGATGTCCCGAAGATGTCCCGAAGATGTCCCGAGCATGTCCCGAAGATGTCCCGAAGATGTCCCGAAGATGTCCCGAGCATGTCCCGAGCATGTCCCGAAAATGTCCCGAATATGTCCCGAAGATGTCCCGAAGATGTCCCGAAGATTTCCCGAAGATGTCCCGAGCATGTCCCGAAGATGTCCCGAAGATGTCCTGAAGATGTCCCGAGCATGTCCCGAAGATGTCCCGAGCATGTCCCGAAGATGTCCCGAAGATGTCCCGAAGATGTCCCGAAGATGTCCCGAGCATGTCCCGAGCATGTCCCGAAGATGTCCCGAATATGTCCCGAGCATGTCCCGAAGATGTCCCGAAGATGTCCCGAGCATGTCCCGAAGATGTCCCGAAGATGTCCCGAAGATGTCCCGAGCATGTCCCGAAGATGTCCCGAAGATGTCCTGAAGATGTCCCAAGCATGTCCCGAAGATGTCCCAAAGATGTCCCGAAGATGTCCCAAAGATGTCCCGAGCATGTCCCGAAGATGTCCCGAAGATGTCCCGAAGATGTCCCGAAGATGTCCCGAAGATGTCCCGAGCATGTCCCGAAGATGTCCCGAAGATGTCCCGAAGATGTCCCGAAGATGTCCCGAAGATGTCCCGAAGATGTCCCGAAGATGTCCCGAAGATGTCCCGAAGATGTCCCGAGCATGTCCCGAAGATGTCCCGAAGATGTCCCGAGCATGTCCCGAGCATCCTGAGCATGTCCTTAAGATGTCCCGAAGATGTCCCGAAGATGTCCCGAGCATGTCCCGAAGATGTCCCGAAGTTGTCCCGAAGATGTCCCGAAGATGTCCCGAAGCTGTCCCAAAGATGTCCCGAAGATGTCCCGAAGATGTCCCGAAGATGTCCCGAAGATGTCCCGAAGATGTCCCGAAGATGTCCCGAAGATGTCCCGAAGATGTCCCGAAGATGTCCCGAAGATGTCCCGAAGATGTCCCGAGCATGTCCCGAGCATGTCACGAAGATGTCCCGAGCATGTCCCAAAGATGTCCCGAAGATGTCCCGAAGTTGTCCCGAAGATGTCCCGAGCATGTCCCGAAGATGTCCCGAAGATGTCCCGAGCATGTCCCGAAGATGTCCCGAAGATGTCCCGAAGATGTCCCGAAGATGTCCCGAAGATGTCCCGAAGATGTCCCGAGCATGTCCCGAAGATGTCCCGAAGATGTCCCGAAGATGTCCCGAAGATGTCCCGAAGATGTCCCGAGCATGTCCCGAGCATGTTTGAGTTGGTTTTATACGTTTATACAAAGCATTTTAGACAATTTTTCATTTTTCAGACCTGCTATAAAAAAATTAATTTGCTCAAATTCTTTCTAAATATGAATGACCTTGTACTTTGCACTGAATTTGACTGCTGAACTTTTGAATAGCTACCAAACACCCGATTAATGGGTTTTTTAAGAAGTTTTTTTTGGTTAATATTATTTGAAATTTTTACAAAAATTACAATTGAATAATTAAATTGATTTTCCCTCACTTTTTATTACCAAATATCCTTTTAAAGACTTCAATATTCCTTCAGAACCCTTTTTATGTGTTGGGAATCACTAAAGTAACTTCAATTACATTAGTGAAAGCCTCTTTTATCCAAAAAACAACAACAACAAAAAAGAACAACAGGAAAACTTTTCTATATAGGTAGAGTAAAAATATAAAAAAAAAATACACAAAAATTCGGGTTGTGAATATAAGAAACTTTCTTAGGCGATTTTGTTTAACCTTTTTTGTTGTTCACTTTATTTTGTATCGAGTGATCAAAAAGTTGTTAAAAAGAGTTAATAGCCCATATCGATAGGGGATCTTTGGTGTCATCGACTGCCATTCAACAACGACCGACGACACGACCCAATTTTATATAAAATTTTAACCTCTACTGATTAAATGAAACCCATTATATGTCTATAAAAGTCTTAAAAGTGTATCTCAAAGTCTGGAAAGCCTTTTAAAGTTTTTTCTTTAATTTTTATTTCTTCTATACTGTAATTTATTGATTAATCCTCGAGTCTTAAAGGACTTAATGAAGTTTTTTGTTTTTTTTTTTATGATATTTTTAGAAAAAGGCTTTTGTTTACAGAGTGTTCTTGAAAGATAAAAAGATGAACATGCGTAAATATTGAAAGGCAAGGGGCAATATTGAAATACAATATAATTGACAAATTACATTAAGATAAATTTGTGGAACCAAGTTATCTAATCAAAACTATCAAAAACAATTTCGATTTAAAACTTAATTCGAAACATCTTCAGTTAACAACACAAATCAACTTAATTTTATATTAATTGTTTGTCAATTTGAGTGACTGACTACTACATCTATTTGCTTTAAATAAATAATAGTTTTCTCCAAGTGTATCCACTCAAATCAGGAATCTAAATCAGTTGTAAAAGTTTAAACAAAAACATTATGCACTTAAAGATCAAATATCTAAGAAACAAAAACTTTTGATTTGAAGAGATATTGTGTGTTTATTTATACAAGGTAACCTTACGAGTGCATTACTAACATACAAATTTAGCCTGTATTTTGAAGTCCGAAAATTACAAACAAGTAAATTTTCCCACAATCAGTAACCTGGATCTCTCTCTATCTCTCTATTCATTATGCTGATGATAGCTCACAAGGATGCTTTCTTTATTAACTTTACTGATGTCATTCTACATGTGCATATATACGAGTATGTATATCTGAGCTGGGAGGTCTTCATACAAAACCTTTATATTATCCAACATTGGGAAAAAGTTTGTCACAAAGTTGGACAAAATAAGTCAAGAAAATGGAAAGAAAAAATTGAAAAATACTCAAAGTGAAGAGTTTCAAATAACAAATGCTGAACTATTAGGACCCCAAGAGTAAAAATACATACATGAATGATGAGGTATCCGATATAACTCTAGTTTTAAAACATTATGAAAATGTATAATCAAAAAACCTAACTGAACAGAGATCTAACTGTGTCCCAAAAGGATTATTCCAAAAAAATTAAGACCACTTCCTTGATTCTAAAATTTTTTTTCTTTCTCACAATTTTCAAAATTAATTTTAAGGAAGCACCCTTTAAGCAACTAAAGTGAGCTTCTTAAAGCCCTTCTTTAATTTGATGAAGCTGGCAAGAAATTAAGACCTCTGATTTTTCATTTAACAAAGCATAGAAGATTTTCAGTAAGAACTGATTAAGTTATAGGTATCAATTTATTTTGGGTCCTTCTTGGCAACTGGTGAGCCTTTTACTTTCAGTTTCAAAGTTAAGACCTTAAAATAATTATATTTTTAAATAAAATATTAAATTTTTAAGATGAAAGCGAATGTTTTAAGAACATTCTAATAATTTTCAAAATTATGGGGTCCCAAGATTAAAGCATGATTTTTACTGTATTATACTTTGTATTTGTCAAAATTGGTTTGAAAATTTTTTTTAAATACTTCTCATCGCAAAATATTTTTTATCATTGAACTGTTAGGACCTCAAAATAAACATATATGAGACCTGACACCTGAGTGAGAGGTCTCAAAAAATATATTTTAAAATCAATAATATTCAAAAAAAAAAAACAACATTTTTGATGATATTGATATGAATAAGACATGACCCCGAGAGACCACTACATCAAATAGAAAAGGGGTCACATAATGATTCTTTGTTTTGCCGTTTTTAAGAAGTCAATTGAGTCACGAGTAAGTCCATAAACATGGATTTTAAAATTGTTCATCCGCTTATTTTCAAATGATTGTAGAAAGTTAAGACCTCAAAGCCAATCAAGTGTTTTTAGTTTATGAGCTTGAAGACCTCAGGGATTGAAGTAAATCAGTAAACGTGTCCTCATAACTTCTTTAATTGGGAAGATAAGAAGAAAATTCACAGTTGGGACCTCTGAAATTGAAAACAAAATCATCTATTGAAGATTTTCAACTTGAACAACTGCGATCCTAATAAGGCAGGTGGGTGTTTGGATTGGAACTTGAGATTAAAATCATGATCAGTTTACAACGCGAAGGAAAACATAAACCGGCTCCGGGACCGACCTCAAAAATGGAAGCAAGCGGTAATCGTTTTTACTTTCATCAACTTCGATGACATTATAATGAACGATGCAAGTGAGACCCCAAATTTTGAAAGAAAAGAAAGAAATTACTGTTGGGTTTTATTTTTATCCTCTAGCTCGAATAAAAGTACTTCAAAGTTGGGACCCTAGAGATTAAAACTAAGTAATTAGTGCCACGTTTTTAATTTGAAGAATTGGAAAATCCATCTATAAATAGGTCGCAGCTTACGACCTTAGAGGTTGAAATAAAACGATTAGAGGGTTTTTGCTTAACTTAAAGATCTAGGACCTCTGTTAAATTTTTAAATTTCTTATATTTTGTGTGGTTGAATCGAATTTTCCGTCTTTCTTCTCCCACTGTAGGTATCTTTTGTAGCTTCCAGGCAGAGCCTTAATTTTATTCAATTTTTCAGATGTGTGTCCTGTGAATTTATATACCTCTAGATTCTGATGCAAAAAAGAGTTGTGTTTTTTTTTTGTTTTTCTTATACGTTGTTGTCTTTTATTTTATCTTTACGAGATAAATGTGTATACTCTTCTTGACAAGGCTTCTTGTAACTTCATTCATTCTATTCTGCTATTGTATCCCATTTGCTTACTATAGAAAAGACAACACAATATCCCTCCAAAGAACAAGGAAGAAGAAAAATGTAAATAAAATGCCCACCACCAGCAGCACTACTTCCATATTGATGTCTTCTAAGGAAAGAGGAAAAAAGGGGAGTTTTTATTTTTGGTGACTATAGAGTATAGAGGTTCCCTCATACTAAGCTCTAAGTCCATGTCAACTTCAAGTGTTTAGAAATGTATGACACATGACTTAAAGAGAATATACCTCTCTCTCATCCTGACAAGGCTATCAGGCTCTATCCATTATAAATTCAACTCGTCGTACTCATAACAAAACTACATATACGCCTTTAGGTATGTATATCCAGTTGTTGTATGTTGGGATGTCTTCAGCCTTCAAGAACCTACTAGCTATAGCTGTTGGGATGAATTTATACTCTTCTACCAACAACAACAACAACAACAACCGAATCGCATCAGCCGTATGCCATTGCCGCATCCCAAATTAGGATTTTGCAATTTGCATTTGCGCCAGCAATGAATTTCATAGATTATTCAGCCGACAAGTGCCTTGGTTTTTTTTTTTTTTTTTATATATTTTTAGTGATTTGCATATAAAATGTTTTGTGAGTGGAGTGTAAGTGTATAATATGCGGTTCTTCACAAGTTTTCTACTATAAAGAATACAACAGCAAAATTGCGTTATTTAAAATTTTTTTTTTATCTATTTTTTAAGTTATTTTGTATATAATTTGTTTTACTTTTAGCATATGCAAGTGTGTTGTCTAAAAAATAAGAAAAATATTTCACGATATTTCCGAAACAGTCATATTTTAAAATAAATCAGAAATAGAATACTGAACGAGTAGAATTACTGGTGTCCCACAAGAAACAGTTCTTGGGCCAGTTTTATTTTGTTTAATTTTTTTTTTGTATTAGTCTTACTATTCACCTAGTAAAAGGATAAATATTTGCGCTGTTACTTTATGGATTTATTTTTGATGGTAGAAACTATATATGGCTTCAATAAACTTTAAACAAATTCTATCTAATTAGCCCATAAATTTGATTTGAAGAAAAGGACGTGAAAATTGTCAAAATTGTATTTTAGATGAAAATTAATTGATTTAAGAGTAATTACCAAATATTTCTCGATGTTGTCGAATCAGACACAGAAAAGATACTGAACGAACAAAATAAATGGTGTTCCGCAAGACAGAGTTCTTGGGCCAGTTTTATTTATTTGTTTTTATAATAATCTACCTATTTGCTTTCTTGAAAAGTATAAATATTTCTGACGTTACTTTTTTTGATGTATATGGGTGGGTCCAAAAAAATCGAAATTCTTTTTTTTTGATTTGGCACTCTGAAAAATCGATTGCTAGACACCTCTAGAATATACACACCAAATATCAGTACTTAATATTAATGGGAAGGTCCTCCGCTTCGCAATCTCCATTTTTACATCAAGCTTCTACTATTTGCTACTTTTTAGCAAATTTCTTTACATATTCTTGTAGGAAATTGAACGTTCTACAAAAAAGGCCTTGTACACTTTTTTCGTTTATCTAACCGTTTAATAGATATTTGAGGTCCAAAAATCGAGAAAATCCTTCAAAATTCGCTTTTTGTTCTTAATTTTGTAACAAACTGAAAAACTATAATAATCACACGCGCAAGACATATTCTTGTACGAAATAGATAGTTCCACAAAAAAGGTCTTAATAACTTTTTTCATTAATCTAACCATTCTAAAGATATTCGAGGTCAAATTTAAAAAAAATTGTATTTTAGTTGAAAATAAATTTGTATTATTACCTACTTTAACGAAGTTCAATAACTCTCGAAACAGTTTATTAAGCTCACCTGAAAATAAAAAAAGAAAGAAAAAGATTAATTCAAGTTCAAAAAGACTATTTTTATTTGTAGGTATTTATAGTTCAGGATATTAAGCTTTTGATAAGAAATGATCACGATGACTATTTTAAGCTATTTTGAAATGAAATAATAATTTTGACTCGAAAAGTAAGGGACGATAAATGTATTATTTATTCCTCCAATAAGTCAGTTTTTCTGACAGTTCCATTTTTTATAAGACATCGTATTCGTACATCTTTTGTTAAGTGTTTTATTTGTCATTGTCAAAGTAGCAAATGCGTAACTTTTTCAATAATAATTTTTCAAAAAGCTTCCATCACAAAATTACTCTATCAATATTTAAATAAGTCTATTGTCAAAGTTTTGGACATAAATTTGCTGAATAATTCAAGAGGAATAGCAAAACAAGCGAACAAACATATTAACATGTTCTTCCGGGGAACTATTTGTTTTTTGATGTTTTGATGTTGATAAATGTTTTGACAATTATATTCTAAACAATTCCCATAGGTACAACAATACTTTTCATAACAAATACAAAAAAATAAAAACTAATCGTCAATCAATTCTCGTCAGCCAAAATGACAAAAGACGGACTTGAGTTATTACTTCTACTTAAAAATGTTTATTTTTTTTAATAAACAAATAATTTTAAAAAAGATCTTTAAGATATACCTTAACCAATACAATAGAGTCTCGAGGTTCATGACTATTCTATACACAATAGAGTGAACATTGAAATCTTTTTTTACAGTCTATAATGAGCGAGACATTGAAAACCTTTTCGTATGGCAAATACACAATATTATGCGAACAAACGAACAAATGACGACGATGAAGATGACCAATTTGCACCTGCTACAAAGTACGAGTACTTGGTGTATAAAAATAGATACAAAAATATTTTTTTTTTTTTTATTCATTTTTAGAATTTATGTTATGATAACTTAGAGTACATGAAAATGTGTATGACTAACAAAACGCAAAGATATTTTATAATCCAGTCAAATAAGGGTTTAACCTCGGAATGAATGTTAGTAGAATTTTTTTTTGCTCAATATCTTCCTTTTGCCATTCTATAACATATCTCAAAAGTCTAGAAAAATCTCATGTCCGCTTGTCGCGATTTCAAGGTCAAATCGCGAAATGGAGATTTTCAAAATTAGCAAAAATAGGCTATGGTATTATATACACATATGATACATGATTTCAAGGTATTTTTTAATGCTGATTCCAAAAAATCTAAAATCAAGGCAATCTGACGTCTCTAAAAAAAGTTATACCTGTTTTTCATCTTTCAACCCATATTATTATAACAGTTGCTAACTTACTACCGAAAAACCCTTAAAAGTAATGGTAGCGGAATCATATTTTGCATGATGGTTTTCATATCCATTATCATTAACAATCAAAATAATGCAATGCAAAAAAACATTTATATCTATGACAAAATGGTATTTTTTGAGAAAAGGGGAAATTTTGGGATGTGCACTAAAAAACATCCTGGTACCATCTTGGAATTAGTGCTAATAGGCTAATTTTTTTATTTCTATCTTTGTTTGGATATTCTATAACTTATGTCAAAAATCTAAAAAAATCTCATGTCCGCAAGTTCTAATTTTCCAGGTTAAACTAAGTTAGGTGCAGATTAAAAAAAAATAATAAGAAAACTTTAGATTCTTATATGTATACCAACATAACCCATATCATTTCAAGGTATTTTTTAACGCTGATTCCAACAAAACCCACAAACAAATCAATATGACCATCCCTGAAAAGTAATGTACCTTATTCATGTTGATCTGACACAAATATCTGAAGAGTAGTTTTTCAATTTTTTCAAATCTGCACCTTATCTTCAAACCAAGAAAATTAGGACTTGCGGACATGAGATTTTTTTAGATTTTTGAGGGAAGTTAAAGAATATCCAAACAAAGATTAAAATGAAAAAATTAGCCTATTAGCACTTATTCCTAAGATGAACAAGAATCTTCTTTAGTGCATATCCTAAAATTTGCTCCTCCATCAAAAAATGCCATTATTTCGTAGGTATATATATTTTTTGTAATGGATTGTTTTGATTTTTAATAATGATGGATTCTAAAATTTTCATGCAAAATTTGGTTTATCTACCATAACTTTTAAGGGTTTTTCGGCAGTAAGTTTGCAACTGTTATAATAATATGAGTTGACAGATGAAAAACAGGTATAACTTTTTCCAGAGACGTCAGATTGTCTTGATTTTAAATTTTTTGGAATCAGCATTAAAAAATACCTTGAAATCATGTATCATATGTGTATATAATACCATAGCCTAATTTTGAAAATCTCCATTACGCGATTTGACCTTGAAATCGCGACAAGCGGACATGAGATTTTTCTAGACTTTTGAGATATGTTATAGAATGTCAAAAGGAAGATATTGAGCAAAAAAAATTTCTACTAACATTCATTCCGAGATTTACCCCTTTTTTCTCCTTATTTTACTGTATTATTACAATAAACTTTGTATTATTATTATTTTTTTTTTTTTTTTCGGATTTAACGCCCTTCTCGGACAATTTGTTCTGGCCAAGGTGGCTGACTGGCTGACTAACAACGAATCACGGAGATCGAGATACTTAAAGTAGTCAGATGCATCTGAGATATCTATCAGTATTATGTCTGTCGAATGGTGTCAATCAATGCTTGAGTGCTGCCGTAGTACAGGAACGGATTTTCTAAGAAGACTAGTCAAAAGGCCAAAATGGTTGGCCTTTTGCTTTCATTGGTTTCATAACCCTTAATAGGAAATAGAGAACCGAATTTTCCCAAAAACTAAAAACTAGAATATAAAGTGAATTTCCCTTAAATTCAAGAACTTATTTTAAATTAGAGCAAATTGCATAGGCGTTTTGTGGAACCTGAAATACCAACAAAACCAAAAATCAAGATATTCCCAAAGAAATGAAAGGTCAACGAGAAAAATTTAAATAAATTAATTAAGTTAAAAATTTGAAAACCGCTGAGTTGTGAAGTAGTTAATTGGTAAAATTTTCATTTGAGATAATTTTTTCGAAATCAGGATTTTGAATATATGCTTTTTCAGT
Source organism: Episyrphus balteatus (assembly GCF_945859705.1). Classification (NCBI taxonomy): domain Eukaryota; kingdom Metazoa; phylum Arthropoda; class Insecta; order Diptera; family Syrphidae; genus Episyrphus; species Episyrphus balteatus. Next base: position 4,802,008 of record NC_079137.1, on the reverse strand, counting down.
TTTATGAATCTTTCGGAATTTGAGAACTCTGTGTGTGTAGGTTTTCTTTGACGTTGTGGAATTTCAACACAAAAATTGAATTCCCTGGTTTTTAAATTTCGTTTTTTTTTTTTTAATTTTTAAGACTTTCTGAATTTTGGATTTTTTTCGAGTAATATGGTTGGGAGTATGCAAGTATGCATACAATCTTCGGAATTAAAGGATTTTAATTTCAACAAATTATTCCATTTCTTTATACTCATATGAGCGATTCTGAGTTTTCGGTATTTCCACTTTAACGGATTTTAGAGATTTTGGTTAGAGATTTTGTTTTTTTAACTTTACTTTCTTAACCCTCTACTGCATACGAAGCCAAATATGGTTTTGTCTGTTTGTACGCACTTTTCTCTTTTCTGTTACAAAAAAATGGTAAAGATTAAATACAATCCTCTTCTTTGTGTTTCTGAAAACCCATAGAGATAGTTTTTTTCGTGTGTCCGACCCAAAATAAAGGTGTATTTTATGATCACAGGTGAGTCGATCAGTCGTGTACATTGAAATCGAAAGTGTAGAATATATTAATACTTTAAGTGTTAATTACTGCGTTTGTTTGGAAAGTAAAGTGGAATTAAAAATTTATTTCTGATCGATTGTCTAATTGTGTATGCTATGAACCAATTTTTATTGTAAAAAAATTATTGGCCTGTTCTTGGGAGGGTAAAAAGTACGGAAGCCATATTTGGCTTCGTATGCATTAAGGGGTTGTAAATCTACACAATCTGTTTAATTTTTTTGTTGGAAAATTTTGTTTCTTTACATTGTTATTTTGCTTGGAAGCTATGTTTTACCTCAGAAATGGAGCCCCTTCGCTTTTAGGACATTTTTCTCATGTTAACCCCATTTCCAGCGGCGTAACCAAAAAAATTTTAGGGGGAGGGGGGCTCACCTATAATATTTTTCAATCATTTAATTACTTTTTAGTGAGTGTAAGATCTGGGAGTGGGTAAAAATGTTGGAGCAAGACATACTTCGACAGTGGAAAAAAAGTGAACCAGAAAAAATGTATATAACGGACAAAAACAAATTGCTTTTCTCGGTTCATTGTCTTAAAATGAGCAAAATTTGAATTAATTCTTAACCTTTTGTAATGCAATGTATTTATTTTACTTTATTTTGTTTTTAAATGATAAATATTTATAATTTGATATTTTTAATTGTATTCTTTTCATAATCTGAATAAATTAAATTAGTAAAATTTCTTACCCCTTAATGCATACGAAGCCAAATTTGGCTTATAAAAAAATTTTTTAAACAAATTAATTTAAACAAATTTTTTTAATGAAAACCGTTTTGAAACAACCCAATGAACCCATGTAAAGCATTTTTAAATTTTTTCGTCCGCTAATATTAATTCATGCAGTAGAGGCTCAAGTAGCACACTGGTGTATAAATTGGTGTAAATTCATTAATTTTGGTGTAAAATTGAAAAAATATAGTGTAATTCTCAAAATTAGTGGTATAAAAATTATACCACTGTCTTTTCTGTGAAAAATTTCAACATTTTTTTAAGATTCTGTGCAAAAAATACACCTATATTCAGTTGTTTTTATAATATACCATTAATGGTGCATAAAATTATTCGATTCTGAAATCAATCAAAACGGTATATTTTGTACACTCTCTTTGGTGTAGGAAGTACACCCTGTGGACATAAAATTCACCAGAATGTAAAAGTGGGAGACGACATATTTTTCAATGGCCGCCATTTAAAAAAAGAAGACAGCAATTAATTTTTTTACTATAATAGTATATTTATTGACCTAATTATCCCGTATTCTTGTTTTTTCCATTCGGTATATTATATTATAAAAGAACTCTTCTAAAAAAATGTAAAAACAACAACAAAATTATAATTTTTGAAAAAACTGATTTTTAAAATCGAACAAAAAAATCATTAATTCAGTGACATTTTTGAGGCGCTTGATTTTTAGAGGGGGTAGTATCTAAAATAAGTAGACAGAATGTGTTTCGTTTTTAAACTAGGCAAACAAATTCATATTTAACCATTAGTTTCTTATGGCAATATTATGAAAGTGAATAAAAGTTCATTTTCATTTATTTCATAAGAAATGGTGTGAATTAGAATTCATCAATCTGTTTGAGGTAAAAAATAAACTTTGGTTCAAATTTTAAATCAGAATAATTTAAATTGTGTATTTTATCCATAGATTTATTGTGTATTTTTCAATTTCAAAGGGATAATTTTCACCAAAAACGAGATCATTTAATATACCACTAGCGCCTTTTATACACCAAAATCGGTATATTTTTTTAACCACCGGAGTTTATTATATACGAGAAAATAGTGTATTTTTTATATTCAAAATGCATATCACGAAAGTGCAAAAAATACACCAAATATTTTGGTGTATTTTAGACTTTTGTGCTACTTGAGGGGTTAATTTAACGTATGTTTTCGACAGTATAAAATTACTCGAGGTTAACATTGTTTGCAAAAGGATTTAAAAAATGAATGCTTTTCTTTTCAGAGGTACTTCTGAACATATTTCTAAATAATTTTCTAGGTTTTCTGGGTTTTGAGTTCTATGGCTTTGATTTTTTTTATCTTTGGTTTTAGAGATTTAAGCTTTTGGCTTTTTGGTTTTCTGTTGTTTTGTGCTTTGTTTTTTCTGTATTTTTAGCTTGAAGGAATCAGCTTTTTATACATTATATAGGTATTTGCAAATTTTGATTCTGAGTTTTTAGAATTTTTGTTTTCGAAATATGTATTAACTTTTTATTTGAGATTTGAATTCCATCGTGTTAGGGGTTTCCAAAAATTTCAGTTTTAAGTAGTTGACACGGCTTGGTTTTCTTGGTCTTTTTTTACTTTTGCTATCAGTTTTTGGGGAATAGCAGTTTTTAAAAAATTCTAGTTTTCGGGTTATTGTCCGTTTCTAAAATTTTCTTTTAGTGACTGAAAAGTCCATTCTAATCCAGAAAACTTAGAATCCGAAGTCCTGGGAAAATATATTAAATGTGTTTATTTTGTGCTTTGTGTTATGTTGGTTCTTGGTAATTTAGGAATTTGAGTTTCCTGGATTAGAAAAATCAAGATTTTGAACATTTATAAATTGTTTCCTCATTTTGAGTTTTTGCTGGATTTTGGTTTTTCGAACTCTATGAGAAAATCAAAAGTTAAAAAAATTCAGAAATGTTATATAAAAAAAATAACGGGATTTCAAATTTTCAAAATTTTTGATTTCGATATTTTTGCTTGAAGGTAAAATTTTAATGCATATTGTTTTTAAGGATTGTGAGTTTCTGCGATTAAGAACTTTTATTTATTTATATTTTAGTTTGTTAAGGAATTTGATTTAAAAATCGGCAATGTTAGGATTTTTTTTTTCCGAATTTCATTTCATAACATTTTAATCCATTCTGTATTTTAAATGGGTTTTACGTTTTCATTTCAAGATTTTTAATTTTTGGAATTTCATTTTGACAGAATTTCTTGGGTTTTTTTTATTTTTTAGAATTTAAAAACATTGATTTTTCCAGATTCTGAGCCCACCCCAAGTCTGGTTTGGAGTTTTATTTACTTTGAATTATTTTTATTAAGAGTTAAAGGTTTTGAGTTAAGTTCATTAAGGGAATTAGTGATTTAGGGCTTCGGGGTTTGGATTGATGAATTTAGGGTTGTAGGATTTTTTTAATTTTGGGCACTGCCTCTGCCACTTTTGAAAACAAACAACAACGATTACACTTCTGTGTTTTGAAAAGTTCTAAACAAGTTTTGCCTACAAATGTAGTTCTACAATAAATCCAGTCCTGAATCGAGACTTTATTTCTTAAATAAATTCACGTTTAATTTCATCGGAACAAACAACATCTGCAGATTCTCTCACGAATTATAATTGATGATGATATACACGATGAGGAAATATATTCATCGGAGCCATCATCATTGCTTTGACTACTACCTCAAGAGCACAAAAAAAAAAAAAAAAACATTAATGTATAGAGAAGATACACAAAAGATACACTTAAAGGTACTCGAGAGTATGTTTTCATTTTTATTTCGATATTTTTTTTTTTTTTGCGACCTAACCACATTTAAGTATCTCGAAACCAAGCCATAAATGCATCACTTGACTCTTGCGAAACATTAAATTAGTGTGTTTTTTTTTTCTTCTTCTATCTGTTTTGACTAAAGCAATTAGTTTTTATGTTGCCTGATTATGGGGGTATATGATGGCCGACCGGTCAACAGTCAAATCACTTGAAGTTATACCTACTACCTTACAACTAAATCTAAACAAAACCTTAGGAAAAATAAATAAAAACAAAGAACGTAGAAAAAAAACTGGCTATTTTGAACGAACCTTTTGAGTAATTAGATGAGAGTTTTAGGCCTGCTATATACCTAATGGATTATGGCCCAACATTAAGCAATGAGTAATGAGGGTTTTTTTTTTTTGAGACTTTTTTTGTGTCTTAAATAGCTTTGTCACATTTTATCAGAAGCTCAAAAGAAATTATTTTTTAAGTTAATTTACCAACAATACAGCCACGAAATTTGGGTTTCTTTTCAAATAAATTGGTTGAGATTTTATTTATATTTTTTTTTTGTTTTTTTGTAAAAGGTTGTCATCAGATGAATTTGGCCTATCAGTAGCACGTTTATGCTTGACCCTTTGGGGTGTCATTTTTTTTTTTTACTGATTTTAATTACTCAAGATTAATTGATTTAAAAAAGATATAAGAGGTTCAACCTAACTTAATAGCGAAAGATAAAAATGATACAAATTTTATGGGAAAAGTTTAAATCTTTAGGGTTTCAATCCAAATGTTCATTTTGTTCTTTTTAAAAAAATGAAAAATAAAGTTTTTTTTGCAGAGTTGAAATGTTTAAAAATAAGCACCCGGAAGCGCTCAGCACAATTTATGTAGTATAAAAAGGGCAATTTCATCGTTTGCTTGTAATTGAACGACGAATTGCAGATTGTTCTTACTCTTTTAATAAGCTTACAATTCACAAAAAAAATATAGCCAGAAGTTCTCCAATTCAATACCAATATTTGAAGACCATAAGCTTTAGAATATATGCAGTAGTTCGTAATCAATTAAGTCCAAACTGAACTAACTCCCAAATTTATTTTTTCCGTGGAATTTGTTCATTTCGAAAGTGGGAGTAAATACGTGTGATGTTTATTCTTAAGGCCGCTCTAGAATCTACACCAAGAAAAAAGACCATCTAAAAACAAGCGGATTCCACATTAAATTAAGCGGATTTCTGCATGTTTTTTTTGCCAAGATGACTTTCGTCTAAATTTAAGCTGACAAATCTTCTTAATTCCTTAAATGTACAAATTTAAATAAAATCCACTTAATTTAAGCGGAAAATCATATTATATTTATATGGAAATGAAATGATGTTTACCTTATACAGAATTTAAGCATATTTCACTTATTTTAAGCGGATTCTACTTATTTTAAGCGGATTCCACTTATTTTAAGCGGAAATTGTATTATTTTAAGAGGTTGGGATTTTTGTATTGACTGGTATAAATCCCACATTTGTTGATAAATAAAGTAAAGATTTTGAGGACACAGTCCAAGTGATTTTCTTCATTTGGACGTAACCAGGCATTAAACATCAGCTCTTCATAATGGAGCCTCCCTTTTTCACTGATTATTGATGAATTACATTCCCAATTTTACTCCCTCATATCGAACCCACAAGAGACCTATTACGTACCTAATAGATAAGCTATAAGTTATTCCAATATGTGTGTGGATGTCTCTTCCAATACCCTCTTATGATTCACATAAATTGATCCACTTAGGTAGTACACTACGTTTATCCCCCACTTCGTAGGGCGAAATACACGAGTACTTCTTGGTACTTGGAAAGATATATAATAAATTCATCCTACTCTCCTTAAAATCCAACTATTCTTCGTATATAATAAGGCTAAACATCTGCCTCATTTCTCTTGAAAAACGGAAGCACGTATTCAAGTTCCGGCAAATCATATTTTATGTGTGATTACTCTCTGATAAAACGTTTTATGTTAGTCTGTGTTTGTATGTGTGTGTGTCACTCATAAAATTACATCTTTAGTATGGTGATGACGATTTTAGGTCCGAAAAGAAAAAAAAAATCAAAAAAAAAATAAAATTAGGGCTTTTTTTTTGTTGTGTGTTGCAAAGGTTCTTTTTGTGTACCTCAACATGTCTAACATAAATTTCATCAATTCCGGGTAGGTGGTTTCTTATTATATTTTTTTTTGTAGTTTTTATGTTGAAAAAGATGACAATGAAAAACAAAAATTACATGGTGATGATAAATGAGACCATGATGTGTCCCATGGGAGATTTTGAGGATGATGATGATGATGATGTGATGAACCCAAGAACCCAAAAATCATGTTTAATGTTTGTAAATCGTAAATCGATATACAAAGTGATTTGTGATAAACGGACATATAGAATAGTTCGTTTAGTTTTTTAACAGGAAAGGAAGCAAATAACTAGAAGTTTAACATGTTGGAGATGGAGATGATATAAAATTACATAAATTGAAATGTGATGAAGGGACATTTTATGTATAGTAAATTTCACACAAAAAAATTACGTATACGCCATAGTGATCGTTTAAGTTTAAACGTTAAAAATTAATTATGTTAATAGGTGATGGAAAAATCAAATATTTATTGTTTAAGTGATGAAAGTTCTACTCTTTATGTAAAAAAGTTAAGGCCAAACTTGTAGAACAGACAATTACATAACTTTTTCAAACAAATTTTTTTTTTTAAAGCTGGCAGCTGATTTCTTGGGTAAACGATTTATATTAATATTACAGGATGGCCAATTACATTAACACTACACAAACAAAGTCTTCCGGCTTGTATCGACACCAATTCTGAGAAAAGGTGCAATAACAGTGCAGTTTTTCAAATGATGATGAAAAAATGTTTATGGCAAAAATTTTCTTATACAAAATTTATACACAGAGAAAAAAGACCACCTTAAAACAAGCGGATTTTTGAATGGTTTTTTGCTAAGATGACTTCCGCCTTAAATTTAGCGGAAATATACTTAATTTAAAATGAATATCTTTTTATTTTCTCGAGGAGACATAGATTTTCATCTTAAATTAAGTGGATTTCAGCATAATTAAAGACGAATGACAACTTGGCAAAAAAACCATGAAGAAATCCACTTGTTTTTCTCCGTGTAAAATTTTTTTATATACAAATTCAGTTTTTAATATTGAAGGTACGAATGTTTGGTGTAGGTACTAGATCAAGGGATTTAAAAAAAAGATGAATAGTAGAGTAACTAAAGCAAATTATTAGGGAAACCGGCCGAACAGCTCTGATTTTGACGATTTTTTTTTTCAAACGTAGGTAATTAAAAATACTTTAAAGTCTATAGATTAAAAATTGCCGGTGTTGCCGTATTGTTTTTTAAAATTAAAATTAATTTTTTTTAACAAAACCATTTTTTTTTGCTTAAATTTCATAAAACAAATGATAGCAAAAGATTCTCTAGGTAATTTAAGGAAAATATATAAAAGGCACTAAGGGACAATCTTCCATCGTTTAAGCGATAAATGCAATTTTCTAACATTCTGACCTCAAACACAAAAAATATATTTTGAAAACAACGGCAACACTTACAATATTTCAAAATACATTTTTAAAAAGCCAGAAGCTCATTCTTATCTCTTAAATTTAAATCCACTAAATTTAATCAAGACTTTTTGAAAAAATGGTCCTCAAACTCAGAATTATAAAAAAAATGTTATTAGAAAAATTTAAAATGACTTTTTTCCAAACTTTTTCTAATAAAATATGAATTTATTTAAAAAAAATTTTTGGCCATAAATATTATCAGTTGAATTTCGAAGCAAAAAAGGTAAAAATATCACACTTTTGAAAAAAAAAAAATGAAAAATTACTTCAATTTCAATGGTTTTTTTTTATTAAAACTGAATTTTTGCATTGAAATAATTAATTTTCTTAAAGACTGTGGTAAATAGGAACTTTAAATTTTTGCTATTTAACTTTCAACAGTAAGGGTTATTAAATGAATAAAAAATAATTTTATGTTTAGATGTTGAACTTAAAAAAAAAATAAGTTACATTTTTTTTTAAAACTTTTATTAAAAAAAGTTCTTCGAAAATGAAATACTTTTTAATTTTTTTCATAAATCGTAATACATATTGACATTTCCTTTTATAATTTGAAATAATAATAAATGCGGCCAAAAAAATTTGAAATTAAATGCATTTTATATTACGACCAAGTTTAAAAAACGACATGTTAAAATTTTTTCAATAATTTTTTTTTTTTTCAAAAATCTGAGTTCAATTACCATTCTCTCAAAAGCCGTTCATTCAATTAACTTAATTTTAATTTTACATGTATTACTAAGCTTCTAGCTTTTAAAAAATGTATATTTGAATATTGTAGGTGTTGCCGTTGTGTTCAAATATTTTTTTTTGTGTTTGAAGTCAATTAATAAGAAAATTACATCTATCGCTTGAACTATGGAAGATTGTCCCTCACTCCCATATATTTTTTTTCCTTGAATTTCCTAGACAATCTTTTGGCATCAATTAATTTATGAAATTTAAGACAAATTTTTGAAAAAAATTTGTTTTTGTTCACAAAAATCTTAAATTAAATTTAAAAAATCAAAACGGCAACACCGGCAATTTTTAATCTATAGACTTTAAAGTATTTTTAATTACCGACGTTTGAAAAAAAAGATTATCAAAATCTAAGCTGTTCGGCCGGGTTCGTTAATATTGCCAATTTTTGAGCTTTAGTTACTCCACTAGAAAAAGATTTGTAGTAATTCATTTTTTTTATGTCCCTCCCGTGAAAGTAGAATTTACACGGTCTATTTTCAAGAATAATCAAATTGATAATTTTTTGTACCAAATTCAATTTCAAAAATTCAAAAATCAATAAATTTAACTGTTGAGTTATGAAAGTCTACGAAAATTTATAAAATTATGTGAAGAATTTGAAGGAGGCAATAGAGAATAGAGAATTCTGGTGTGATTGATTTTAATGGCTGACTTTCATGAGACTTTTTTTCAAATAAAAACTAAAACGCATTGTAGAGATTTATTCAAGTTTTTAAGTTCAGAATAGAATATTTTTAAATACATTTTTTAAGAAGTTTAAAAAAAAACTTTAAAAAAAATACACAATTCTTTATTTTTTAATTAATGTTTTTGATAAAACAATTTTTTTTAGAGAACTGATAAAATCCAGGTACCGTTTTATTTATTTCCTAAAATTAATTCCAAAAACTTCTCCATAATGTCTCTAAAAACCACTGCATACCAAGCTTCATTCATTCAGATTCATTCAAAGAATTTTTACTTAAAAAGCTGTAAAATGTGTAGAAGCTAAATTCCTCAAAATAGTGGTAAATCAGTTACTACTTTTGCAATACATTTTTTGAGCTTTATCTCTTAAAAAAAAATAAACAGTGTTAAGAACAAACTTACTCTTTTATAGTTTAAATTTCATAAATTTTCCACAAGGACATTTTGAAATACAAAATTTCATATTTTAATTGAATTTGAATACGCATTACTTCGGATTATAGAATTGCCACAAATATTCTAAAATTAAACATAATATTCAATAACCAACTCTTGTCATCTTCTATAAAAATTAAATTACACTTCTACTTCCAAAAAAAAAAAAATGGCTTCCATCCAATAAAAATAAAATCAATGACCAATAAGTTAATAAACACAAAAATTGTCTTCTACCACAGAAAAATCTACTTAAAAATTAAAAGTACACAAAATACAAATCAAAGGGGAAACACCTCCTCCGTCATGGATATTTGATTTGCTGAAAATTGCTAAATTGATAGCCTGTCATCCAATTACTTTTCAATAGGGAAATGAGGTTCATCATAGAAATACAAAAAAAAAGCAAACAAAAAAAAGAAGAAAATTGTGTATAAATGAAAAAGAATTTCCCTTTCATCTAATTTCCTTAAATCCAATTGAAAGCTTGTGTGTGCTTCATTGAATTTATACAAAACGCTCTGCCGTAAATACGAAAATTTCTCCATTCAATTCATTATCAAATTTTAAAATTATACGAATACATAAAAAGGGAAAGCAAATTGCTATGGAAATCGTAGGTTATACAGAATTTTTGTAATAGATATAGGGTGTTCTTTAAATCAAGGCTCAGGGTGGCTAAAACTCAACTTTAAGGACGACCTTAATAAAAAATTTTTAATTCTCATTTTCTTAATTTTTTTGCACACAATCAATCTAAATCTAAACAAAAAAATCATTTCTTACCAGTGCTGTCCTCTGTACATTTACGTACTATCTACTACTTAATCTATTTTCAATTTCAAAAGAACTATATTCTGTTTAATAAATAAATCAATCAAATTAAGTAATTTGCATGACAAAAGAAAATTACTGACCTTCTATGCAAAGGAGTTCACAAAAAAAGAAAATAAAAAATAAAAAACATCAACACAAAAGCTTCTAAACAATATGCGAAAAGGTCAAATAAAATTATAATTGATGTCAATGTCACAGAAACGTTCCCAAAATAAACAAAGGTGCAATATACTTAGCATTTTTATATGGATAATTATTATTCGAATCCTTTGTTGAAGTTTCTTTACAAAGAAAATACATATACAAAAAAAAAAAAAAATATGAAAAAGAAAACAAAAATAAAAAAAAAAAAAACAATATCTTAGCTTCATTAATCTTTGGTAGCACAAAACACGCATTTAACTCACCCTTCATAATTTCAAAAAGTGTAGTGGAGAGACTTCATGTTGGAATAACAAATATCAACCTTCTTCCTCCTCCTTTCTACAACTGGAAGCTATTCTCAACACATGTAGAACACTTTTGATAATGAATTATCCCTGACAGCGGCGAATATAACATTCCCGCAGGTGTTTAGAAACTCCCCCAAATGGTAGCTAAGTGACCCCACATTAACAGGTTCAATTTATATCCTTAAGCAAATTTGTGTAGGTATTTTTATTTTCTTGTTTGTTTTTTTTTTTTTCTTATATTTAAGAATGAAAAATCATGCAAAATGGCGCCCGGGAATGGGATTTTGAATTTTGATACAAATATTTCCTAATTCAGTTACAAAATAAATACATATTTTAAATTTATTGATATTTTTCAATGATTTGTATGTATTTTTATTTTTATTTGAATTCAAAGTGTTGATGTCCTTGCACTAATTCAAATTGATTTGTGAGTCTTCGAGCGCTATTTATTTATTTAAATATATTTCAAATCTAAATGGATTTGATGCCTCGAGTTCAAAAATAACCCTCTTTGAATTTATTTTTGCCTTACAAAAAAAAAAAAAAATATATTTACTACCCTGTTTATATTAAGAATACAAAATAAAAAAAAAACAATTTGGGTGTGTAACAAGATTTGGTAATGGCGTAACCGGAGTTTGTGGGTAACTTCAATAAAATATAACTCAATTAGGTGTTTGTATGTGTCTTTTATTTTTTTTATTTTTACCCTGTGAAGATTGGTGTTTTGAATTAATTTGAATGAAATTTTAATGACATTTTACTGGGGAAGCATTTAAAAGTTCTGATGCGAAAAATTAAAAACAAAAAGAAGAAAAGTCATTCGTTAAGTTATTCATTTGTATGAAAATTGAACTTGAAATAACAATTAAACATTAAATGCAGGACTTGTCTTAGAGTTTCAGTTGTTTAGGTACTTGATACCTTCTTCGGTGGAAGGTTTTTAAATCTTTAAAATAAAGTATACACTCATATAAAAAATAGTCAATATCGGGATAGCTATTTTAAATAGTTTAAAATGTTTTTTTTGTGACTATTTTTATAGTCAATAGAAATTTTCTAATAATCATTTTTATCAAAAAAACAAAACCGACTTCCATGATTCAAAACGAGGTTTTATGTTTTTTTTTTAATAGTTCCTATGGCTTTAACTGAACGAAATTGAAATGGGACCACACTGCAGCCACTAGCTTTCCAATACAAAAAGAATTATCAAAATTGATTGACTCTGTCCAAAGTTATGCGGTAACAAACATAAAAAAAAAAAAACTACAGACGAATTGAATACCTCCTCCTTTTTGGAAGTCGGTAAAAATAAACTATTAAATAGTCATTTTTAACAACAACAAAATTTTTTAATAACTTGTTAAAATATACTATTCATTCAATAGTTAATTTAATTATTAAATAGTCAATTTTAAGGAAATAATAGTTAAATTGACTATTTTATAGCAAATTTGGAGAAAACTGGGATTTACCATTCAAATAGTCAAAAATAATCATTTTTAACTATTTAAAATAGTTATCCCGATTTTAACTATTTTTTTTCTGAGTGTTCCACTCATTGCAAAGAGGCAAAGAGGAATGGGACAAAGTACAGTGAATCGGCAACTTCATTTAAGCCAATCTAGCATATTAAAAATTTACAAACACTGAAGATGTTCAGAAGAACAGAGTTTGTGCGTTGGCCAAAAACTGGACACCTGCGGTACACCACTGATAGAGAAGACAGATTCGTTGCGTTATTATAGTGGCGTCGTTCATGTTCGTGAAAATTTCAAGCAGGTAAGAGGCACCGTCATTATTGAATTGACAGTTGGGAGACGGGGCCAAAATTTACAACAATACACCGTTAATCTCAACTTCAGAGAAAAACCGCCAAAAATTAAGCGGATTTGTGCAAGGTTTTTTTGCCAAGATGACTTTCGGTTTAAATTAAGCGGAAATTAACTTAAATTAAGAAATAGAAGGAATTTCTCCAGGATACAGTCAAGAAACTCATCTGATCAGTAAAAAATAAAATGCACGACTGGGGTCGCACGTACTTGCTCTTGCAGCTCAAAGCACTTTTATGTTAGTCTACTTGTATATTTTAAAAGCTGGATCTAAATTTGAAAAAAAATGATATTGGGGAAGAGCCGACATTTAAGGCAAAATTTTGTTAAATGAAAAAAAAATTTTTTTTGTTATTTGACTTTTTTGAGAAAAAATATAAATGCAGTTTTATTGCCACTGCTTTAAATATTACGTATACAAAGTTTAATCAAAATCGTTAGAGCCGTTTTCGAGAAATTCGTAATATCGTATTTTTTTGTATGGGAGGTATACGTTCTAAACGAGATATAAAAAAACAAAAAACAAAAACCAACTTTCAGAATTCCATAAAAATCATCTGTACCAAATTTGAAGAAAATCCGTCCACCCGTTTAGGCTGTGGCTGTGTACAGATGGACGCACAACCGCACAGACGCACAGACGTACAGACGCACGGACGGAATTGTGGGACCCACTTTTTCGGAATTCTCCATCATCGTAATGTTGGTTTTGATTAAAACCTCAATTTTTTTTTTCGACACGAAACCAATACTTGCCCTATAGAGCAAGTAAAAAGATTAGAAACTGTATAAAGAGCTAGAAGACAATACAAAATTATATACCAATGAATTGCACTTTAAGTCGTCTTAAATGTTTATTTTCCAAGTTATTCTTGAATTATAGTTATTAAATAAAACTTTTTACAAAAAAAAAAAAAACAAAAGCGATAAAAATTTTCTATCAACAGTTTCAGTTTTCTTTTAGTAAAAAAAAGTTACGCATACACCACAGTGAGCCACAAATTTAATTTTGAATGAAATGTAGATTTGATTTGAAATTTATAATCATCACTTTAATTAAGTTGTTTGTCCATTACCCATCTGAGAAGTCTGGTTACGTCAAAACTTACCTAAACCAACAAAAACCAACCTACAATCCCCGACTATTAACTAAATTACAGTTAATAGAAACCATAACCACCATCATCATCATCACACCAAGAGGTTCAAGGATACGGTGACATGAGCGTCAATATTTAAACTATGTCATTACTCTCACACACATGTTGTTGTTTATACACATTATTGTGTGCATTTTAAGTGAATAATACAATATCATAAGGAATAACCTAGCCCACACTCACGTTTCCTTTCTCTTTCATTCCAAAATAGAACACAAAACACTAACACATATTGTCGAAAATTGCTCCTTTTATTTCATGTTCCGTATAGTACACAACAAAAATATAATTAAGCTTTCCCGCCGAGTCATTAACTGTTATTGTTAAAGTCACGGAAATATCAAATCAAATTCACTTTCTTCCTTTTCAAGCAAACATTACATTTTTTTTCGTTCGTTTTTTTTTTTTTTTACAAAAGTTAACGTGAACTGAATGAGTGAATAGAAAAGGAGCGTAATAGTGTAGCTGTTATACATACTCAATTTTGTGTGTAGGTCAAATCCTGTAGGGATCACGAAAGAACACAAAAAAAAAACTAACCTCAAACAGGAAAACCCAAAGGAGTGCGTGCCTTGGAGTTATTTCATGCTTGTACCTTCCCTAAGGGAACGCGATTCCAAGTTGACAGAAAACAATAATGTCGATGACGCGGGAAAAGCTTTTTGACTGATGATAATGACACTTTAGTCAGAGATGGATTAAGGTTGCAATTTTGAATCTAAATGAAAGGGAAACTTGAAAAGCAATTTGTTGCTAGCAAATATTGAACCAACAAGTTGCACTCTTTAAAAAGTGCCTGCCGGTTTTTGACAACAAATTTCGTAGAGAAAGATTTTCAATATAGCGGAATCTCAGCAACAAAATGGTTGTGGAATTTTGTTTCCAAACTCATTGGCAACAAATTTTGTAGGTTAATTTGCTGTTACAGCAACATGTTGCTGTAATAAAAACGAAAAGAAACAAGCAGTTTCTTATTTCAATGTTCAATGCAACCAAATTTTGCAAAAAACTTGATTTGAGTTCTGGTTTCACTGTACCTGAGACAAAGCAGAAAAAAAACTTTAGCAACATGTTGCAGGCAAGCTTAGGGACCGATGGGAGACTTTTCACAAAGAAAAGTGTTTTGAGATCAGTAGAATCGGTTATTAAAAGGGAACTATTGATAACAAAATATTTTTTTGATTTTTCAAACCTGCGTTGGGCGCCATTTTAATAAAATCCCCCTCTACTGATAATAGCTTAAAAAAGTGCACGAGCCAATTTAAAAAAAAAAAGAAAAACTACGTAGCTAGTCAATACTATAGCATTGTTTTTGTCACACGTGAGCACAATAAACATTTTTTTTTTGTTTTCTTCTGTGTATGAGCAAGAACAGAGTTTTTACTATTTCCGTATCCTTATGCCATATATACTATACACTTCAACAACAACAATAAAAGTACTATACTCTCATTGAAAATCAATAGCTTTTGACCTCGATTTTCCATTTCGTTGTTTTTATTTATATATTTTTTTTTTGTTTTCTCCTGTTTTTGTGTACTATTTGTTTAACAAGAGTATCTCTTTTTGGATTTTTCAACATTGAGGTTTTTTTCATAGCATGTTCATAGAAGTCACTTTCGTTCTCTCTTTCTCTGCAAACCTATTGTTTTCACATTTGTGTTGATGATGGGAAGCCCTATAGCAATATTGTATTTATTTTATTTTGATTGAATAGGCAATGTTGTTTTATTCTTTTTTTTTTTTGCAGCGATTCAAGTAGATTTAAGTGAAAGTTTCGTATAAAAAGCAAAAGTTCTTATAAAAAAAAAAACTTGAACTTTTATTGTCGATTGAGAAACCTTAAAAATGGGCTGACTTATTGGCTTTTGATTACAGTTTCGAAATTAATTGATTTTTCATTGGAATTAAGAAAAAATTTTAAATAAGATTAAGAAGTTTTTTTTTTTTTTTGTTTCCTGAAGTTGTTTTGTAATTTGGATTGAATTTGGGTCTTAATTAATAAAGTTTTTCAAGTAGCTCGGTTCCTTGTTAGCTTCTGTTTTTCATTCATGTTTAACATTTTAAGGTTTCCAAATAAAATCTTCAGTTTTACCAGGTTCAATGAAAATATCACTCTGGTAAATCCAATGAGATGCCTCTGTTAATTCAACTATATGCACTTGAAAAATCAACAATTCATAAAATAAACTTACGAGTTGCATTAATGAAATTCTATGCCCCAGAAAAATTATCCAAATCCATCGAATTAGACATTAAAAGAAAGGGTGCTTTAAGCTGAATTCATAACTGTTGAAGGTCTGGTTCCTGAGATAATTCGAACCAAACATTTCTTGAATTCCAAAGCCGATATCTTTTGACAACAAGTTTTGGTTTACAGATATAAATTCACAGGGATAATTCCTATGCATTCCGGTAAAAAAATTACAAATTTTTTTTTTCAGATTTTTGAGAAAAAATCAAGGTTAACTCCTTGAGAAAAAAAATCCATTTTCAAAAATTTCCTCCAAGTCCATCGATTGATTGATTCTTGCCTAAATTCGTCAGTTCTAAATCATAAATTTTTAAACAACTTTAAAATGGCGCCCAACTTTCTTAAAAAAAAAAAAACGTTAAAAATAAGCGGATATTTTATCATATATTCGTCCCAATATTTTCGTTTCAATGCGCAAGTCGACTGAACAGGAAGAAGTCATAAGATTTATTCCAAAAATGGCTCCCAACAACAGAAAATGGTTCTAACATTTCCCTCTGATAAAAAGCGGGAAGAAGAAGAGTATGTTTGAACAAGAGTTTCTATTTCAGTTCATCTTTATATTCTTAACTAACTTGCAGTACAGTTTTTAAAGTGGCGCCCAACGTGGGATGAAAAATAAAACATGGCTTTTAAATTTTTACAAAGATAATATATGTTTGTTTGCTTCACTTTGATGAAAGGAACAGTCTTCAGCTGCAAAATATTTAAAATTCCGTTAAATTGTTAGAAAAAACAGTATGGAAGAAATCGGCGATCATTGAAGCAATATACATATATTCACTATAAACTTGCGGCTTTAAAGCAATAAAACAGAATTAGTCTGATAAAACTGGGAGGAAAATTGGAACTTTAAAAAAAAACCCAAAGGACTATTAAAAATCCTTTCTATTTTAAATATTTTTCAACTAACCTTAAATCTTTACGAAAAAAAATCCAGAGAGACATTTTCGTCCTTTATTTTTTTCATTCAATGAAAATTCCACAAAATGGGTATTGTCCTGCGATCTGTTTTTTTTTATTTGTTTGATTCTCCTCCCTAATATCAACATTATCACAAAAAAACTCAACCCGCTTATAAAGTAGCTTGTTTTAAATTGCAAAAAAAACACACCAACTCTCCCAATAGCACAAAAACATTTGTTTCTAAATAAAATATTTAAAATAGGGATCCGCTTTCTATACAAATAAAGACTATTCATTGTCCAAACACGAAAAAGAAAAATATAAAATTCTAAGAAAACTCAAACCATCATTGCATAAAAATTTCAGCAAAACAGCAAAATAAAAAAAAAAAAAAGGAAACAATACCCATTTATAGGAGCAATTGAGCGTCACAGTGAGCCATTCAAAATATATATACAAACGACTTCTTGAACAAGCTCCCAATTGACAGTGACATTAAGGAGCCATTTTCCTTTTCGATTCTTCTTCTCTTCTCAGCGGCAGCAAAAT
This sequence comes from Episyrphus balteatus, assembly GCF_945859705.1. NCBI lineage: Eukaryota > Metazoa > Arthropoda > Insecta > Diptera > Syrphidae > Episyrphus > Episyrphus balteatus. The sequence goes on along the minus strand of NC_079137.1, from coordinate 4,784,464 downwards.
ACTCGTATAATTCATCATTAATGTTATGTTTTTCACCAGCGCGAAAAGAATCCGACAAACAATAAAGTTTAGCATACAACCAAGCCCCCTATTTGACAATGTTACTTTTTTGTGTGTGTGTTTTTTTCTTGTATATTCCCTTGACTTGACTTCTTCAGTTCCGGAGCTAAACCAGAGCCCACGACGACGTAGTGCTTTCTGCCCCGACTTCGACATCATGACATTTTTTCGCCCATCATCACGGCCACCATCATCCAGAACCAACAACGTGCAGCAGCAGAAGTTCGGCCCCAAAGATATATATTACTCCAGGGAGATGATGCCTTAGCCTTACTGCAGGGCATATAAAATATATACAGACCCAATAGAACAAGGCCTAACTTTTTTGTGTGCCACAGGCATGCCATCGTTTTGGGATTTTTATATACATTTTTTTTTTTCTTCTTCGCCATTTGTTAGTCTTTTGCAAAAGAACTTTGAAGAAAGTGACTTTTATTCAGAAGATGCCATGATGATGGTCCAACCATTCCAGTGATAAATTTCATCTTAAACTTGGAAGAGAGAGAGAGAACTCTTTTAAACAAGTTGCAGATATTTTTTTTTTGTTATTTATTAGAAGGCGCCGACGACGCGACGATGGAAATGGATGAAGAGAAGAAGAAGATGAAATTTAGATGAAAACGTGTCCGTAATAAAAAGGATGAACGATGAAATAACAGACAACCGGAAGAAGGCTCAGAAAGATGTGAATAAATGCAATGCAAGTTGCATTTTTATTTTTCGTCTACTGAAAAATTATTGGTTTGAAACTTTTTGGTCAAAAATATTTTCATTGCAATGAAGTTTTGAACAAACTTTTTAATTTAATTTTTTGAATTTTTTATTTCGTGTGGCAGAAAAATGGAATGAAAAACTAGAAAGCAAGACGAGTGGAGAGTGGTCGTCTCCCCTTAAGAACGTCTGAAGACTTTGAGTCTCAACGCACTCATTGAAAGTACTTGAAGATTTTTGAGTTACTTTGTTGATGGAAATATTATTGCTTTGTGGTTTTGAGTGAACTTGAGCTGTTCTTCATTTCTATTGAGGCTCTTATAAATCGTTTGATATGGTTAAGTAATTGAAGTTTAAAATCTTTAGAAGCAGAATTTTCGTATGCCTTTTGTATTTCTAGTTGATTGATATACTTCAGTGAAAAAAAACGCAGCATTTGAAAATGACTTGACCTATTTTTTTTGCTGGTTTGATTAAATGAATTTTTGAAACAGTTCGATTGAAATTTTTTTAGAATGAAAAAAAGAGTGAAAATGAAAAATTCGACCAAGACTGAAAAGGTGCATACAATTTGTTGCGGTAAATTTTACCACAACAAGTTTTACCTTCCCATTCCATTCCCTTTTAATTATTTTTTTGAATCCCATTCTTTTGCTGCTCCAAAATGCTCGAAGAGATTATTAGAGACCTGGTCCATCAGCCAGAAGCTTGTTCTTTGAGTATCTTGGAAAAGCAAATAAAACAGGTTTACATTACAACATATAGTGTGACGTGTGATTGATAGTTCACACAGACTATAAAGTCGTTATTGGACGGGCGGTCCATACAATAATTATTTGGAGATGTATAACTATTTGGACGGGCGGTCCAAATAATAACTATTTGAAGATACATTAGATATGTTTGTGAGAGATGACTCACTCAGGAGATAAAGACATGAAGTATTTACCCATGTCCAACGTAAATGTGAATTATAATTCACCAACGTAAATTTAGCATGGCCGAGTGCCCAACATAAGTGCCTTGTACAAAAAGTAAAACCACTTTGCGATGTGTTTCCCTTCCCCTATTTGTCTGCGCGAAGGTCTACGGTTTTAGTTTAATTAACTTTCGCGTTTGAATCCTTTCTCGCGGTTTAATTTGAAAATGTAAATGGTCGTGACTCCGTCTAGAAGAAATATTTTCCTCCAATTTATTAGTTCTGGGCCGGTTTGGGCTGGGGACTTTGCGTGATTTGTAAATAGTTTTTCGTTTAATTCTTTTTAAATGGAATTGGCGGAAGCGGGCTGAATGCGTCCACTGAGCCACTGTTGGTGAGAATATCACCAACGCATGAGATCGCATGCGATGGTTATTCGACATCGGAGCAGGCCGCTAGCCAATAGGCAGGGTACTGTTGTTAGACCGAGACAGAAAACCTCCATGCACAAAGATCGGAAGAGGATGACCATATGGTCGTGGCGGCATGTTCGTTTTGGCCCGCCATTATTACTTCACTTCTTGGAAGACTTTTAAGCGAGTTAGTGGTGAAAAGTTTAAGCGAAAAACTATTTTCGATTTTTTTTGGCTAATTAATTTAAAGATATAGAGTTTGAGTTTGGGAAAATATAAGTCCAGTTGGGGACAAGTATTTTTGTGGTAAAATTTTGGAGGAAAATTTTTATTCGGAGGAGGTCCGAAGATACCATTCGAGGGAGGAAAAATTGTTTGGGACATAGACTTATACCAGGACAAAGGATTCAAGTTTTTTTTTGAAGATAAGTATTTGGTTTTTATTTTTGAAAATATTAGTCGTTTTAAAATTCGTTTTGAGTGGCCCTAAAGTGGGAATAATTTGTTGACCGATTAGGCCTTCGTTCCGTATTGTTTTATCCCGATATTTTGCGGGACTCGCGACCGTTGTAACTTACCGTTGTCTTTCGGGATCTTTCCCAAAGTGGTTTTCCTTTGTGTCTTTTGGCACAAAGAAATTGTAATTTTACTTTTGTTTTTGGTTTTCTTTTATTTTTTTGCATATCTACATTTTGAATTTCATTCGTCGTTTCAAATAAATTATATTGTACCATTTCTTGTTTTCGAAAAGATACTGGGTTTTAGTCCAGGACTACCAAGGTTTCCCAGTCTTTAAAAATAAAATTTCTTAAATTCCAATTAGGAAATAAATTCATTTCTTTTATTTTCAATTTTTGAAGATTAATTTTCAGCTTAGGTCTGGTTTTGGTAAACTTCCACTTAAAAAGTTTCCTGGCGCCCACCCTAGTAAGTAGAAGTAACACCCTGTGTTTACTTTTATTTAATTTCCATTTAGATAATTTTTTTTTATTGTTGTGTATTTTTTTTATTGTTGTTTGATACATTTTATTAATCGGACGGATTAATAAAGTGTATCAAAAAGTCTGAACCCACCCCATCACACTGAGCTACGGGATACAGCATAATTTTGTTGTATGTTTGCAAGTTTATTTCATCGAACGCGCTCATTGTTTGACAGTTGTCATTTGCATCCTTAAATTAACTTCGTTTAAGTCGCGCTTTAGTTGTTTCTTTTGTAAAATAATAATTAATCAAATTCGCGTTTCATTTTGTTTTATTAAAGTTCGATAACTAATTTATAATATTAACGTAAAAGATCGGTGAAATAAAATTGCAACAATTGGCGGCCACAACGTGGGGCCCATTTGAGAAGTTGTTGAGAAAAAAAAATACATAATTACCCACCTACCTAACCTAACCTGTGCAGTGTGCATATTTTTTTGGAGTTCTCTAATTGAGATTGAAAGTGTTTGTTTTAGTGTCATTTTATTTTCTTTTAATTATTTTTATCGTTTAAATTGGAAACTAAAAAAGTTTTATTCCCTAGGTGCAATTTGTCTTTTTAATTGATTGATCGCAGCAGGGCGAAGTTACAAAGCTAAAAGCAACAACAACATCAACCCCATTTTGTATACCTACGAAGTTGTTCGAGTTTTTTTTGTTGGATAAATAAGTGTGGGAGTACATACTTATCTACGTAAGGTTTTGTTTTTTTTCATATTCATTTATTTTGTACCGTATTCATTTTCTTTTAAATCATATTATTCTTTTACTTTGTTGTTGTTGTTCAGTGGTAATTCGATTGATTCCATTGCACCACGAACCAACATACATACATACATGCATATTATATACATTACATATTTTTTTTTTATATTGAACTCTAAGTAGTAAACAACTTGAATAGTGTTGTTAGACCGTGGGGATTTTTTTGTGGGAAATTTTTTTGTGAAATTTTTTTTTACTGATTTTTTTTTTAGTGAACATTTTTTTTAGCTTTTCTGGGTAAATTTCATACGGGGTTATTAAAAATTTTTTGGATAGTTTTAGTAAAACATTTTTCGATAAAAAAAAAACATTTTCAAAGCACAGTTGGTGTTTTTGATAAATAATTTTTGGAAAAATTTTTAATTGAAAAGTTTCAGTTTGGAAACTAATAGTTGGGTGGAAAATATTTTGTTTTAAAATTTTTGGATTTATTTTAGGGTTGCCAACGTGCAATAATTTAGTTTATTAATTTTTGGAAAAATTTTAAATTAAAAGTTTCAGCTTGGAAACTGATAGTTGGGTGGAAAATATTTTGTTTTAATTTTTTTGGATTTGTTTTAGAGTTGCCAACGTGCAAGTATTTAGTAATTTAATTTTTTTTACATATTAAAAAAAAAAAAAAAAAATAAATAATTTTTTTTTCTCTTTTTAAATATTTCTATATTGTAGGTTAGTTAATCATTGTAGATAAAATTTTGTGGTTAAGGGTTGCCAACGTGCAAATGAATTTTTTTATTGTTTTTGTTAAATCTTTTAATAAACTGATTTTAAAATAAATTTATTTCTCCGGCGAGGGAGTAAATAATTTTTTATTTGAGATAAATTTTAAACTGTGCAGAGTTGCCAACGTGCAAATTAATTTTTTGTTTTATTTAAATCTTTTTATAAATTGATTTTAAAATAAATTTATTTCTCCGGTGAGGAAGTTAATAAATTTTTGTTTGAGGTTAGATTTGTAAACGGTTGGAGTTGCCAACGTGTAATAATACTTCTTCTGTTTTTGTTTTTCAATTTATTTATTAGATTTCATTTTTCTTTTTTAATTCATTTATATTTTTAAAGCTTTTAACTTATTTTAATAAAGTTAATTTCATATTACTCGTACTTTACGTTCGGTTAATTTAATTCATTTTATTTTTAAATTCTTTTTATTTTTTTAAATTACATAAATTATATTTTGTTTTTGTCAATAATGGATGTCAGTCAGATAAATCGATTATCGCAGGAAGAAATTTCCTACGAAATTGAATGTCGAGGGTTAACTTCAGGGAACGTTGAGGAGATGCGCAAATCGTTAAGAGCTGCCATCAAATTGGAACGTAGGAATTCGTATGTGCCTCCCGCTTATCCGTTCACATTTGAACAGGATCAAATGGCGGTCGAGAAGAAATTATTAGAAATAGGAAAATTATTATTAAATCCACCAAAGTCAGAAACTTCGGCGGAATATTTGAAAATTATTACCAAAGTTGAGTGGGGATTACGTAGGATGGATCGATCAATACCGGAAAAGGAAGAACAGGATACAATCAAACAAGAATTGAAGAATAGGTTGGTCATGGCTATGGCAGCTTTAGAAGATGATGGGGATGATAGGGAAAATATTGATAGGGAAAATTTTGATAGGGAAAATAAGGATAATAAGGGAACAAGGGAACAGAATCAAGCAACGAAAGAGGTTGAAAACCAGCGTTCAGCTGAATCCTCGGAAACCGGTTCGATTAGTACTTCTGGCGGTACATCGACAACAGTAGGAGTGCCAGATGTTAGGATAGATACAAATCGAGATAGGAACAGCGGGGTCAACCCAGTTATAGAACGGGTTGTACTCCAATCTGAAAAATTTTTAAATATAGCGAAGTGGGACGTGAAGTTCACTGGAGAGCGTTGTGGTGCTTCCGTGAACGCGTTCCTTGAGAGGGTCGATGAAATTCGAAAAGCTAGGGGAGTTTCAGAAACTCAACTTTTTAGGGCAGCAGTAGAACTTTTTGTAGGGAAAGCTTTAATCTGGTTTAGGGCAATTAGGATATCGATTAATTCGTGGCAGGAACTCGTGAAAGAGTTGAAACTCGAGTTCCTACCACCGAATTATGACGATCAACTTTTAGAAGAAATTAGGCGTCGTACACAAGGCAACGATGAATCCATCGGGGTCTATGTGGCTACAATGCAAAATTTGTTTGGTAGGTTAACTGAACCCATTTCGGAAAGTAGGAAGTTGTTGATGATCCAACGAAATTTGACACCCTTTTATCAAACACAACTTGGTTTGGCTAAGCCAACTTGTGTATCTGATTTAGTAGCATTAGGTAGGAATTTAGAGGCTGTTAGGGCAAATGTGGAAGCTTATGTTCCACCACCCAATGTTCGGAATAGTAAGAATTTGCTTGAGCCAGATCTGGCATATATTGGATTAGGTGTTGAAAATCCCAGAGTTTCGGTTGTTGCGGAGAACAACGGAAATGTTCGTCAGGCCCCATCTTCAAACCAATCAAGGTCGTCGTCGATTAGGTGTTTTAATTGCAATGGATCAGGCCATTTTGCAAATAGGTGTTCCGCTCCTAGGCGTTGTTTCGGATGTGGGGAAATCGGGGTGAATAGACAAAATTGTAGACGCTGTTCGGGAAATGGGCAACGGGCTCTTGCGCCAGCAGGGCGGGAAGCTCGGAGACGTTGAAGGTTTTACCTGCTGGAAACCAGCTGGGGGAGAAAGTTTATTTAAGTTTTACTCTGGAGGCAAACGGTAGGGACAATAGACCACACTTAGGAATTAGTATTTATGGTTCTAAATTTTTAGGTTTATTAGATTCAGGAGCTTCTAGGACCATAATAGGTAGGGATGCTTGGAAAATAATAAAAGATTTAGGGCTTTCATTGAAAAAAGACACTGTTCACTCTGTGAGTTTGGCAGATGGGACAGGTGTCGAAGTTTTGGGAACTCTCTCTCTTCCAATTATAGTAGAGGATAGGGCAATTCTGATTGACTGTTTGGTCATTCCATCTATACCACATACGGTGATTTTGGGCGCAGATTTTTGGGCGCTATCGGGTATTGTTCCGGATTTAAGATCACGCGTATGGAACTTTTCGGAACCGGAAAGCTCGGTTTCGATTTGTTCCATTACAGATAGATCAGATTTGGGTGATAGGGAATTAAAAACTTTAGAAACATGGATCGAGGATTCTTTTAAGAAAATGCCTGAGGGTTTAGGGTGCACAACTTTGGTTGAACACAAAATTAGGACGTCGGCGGAGCCGATAAAACAAAGATATTATCCGGTTTCTCCGGCGATGCAGGGACATATTGATAGGGAACTTAACGAAATGTTAGAGCTGGGGGTAATTGAAAAATCGACCAGTGCGTGGTCATCTCCAATACTTTTAGTTAAAAAGAAGGATGGTTCCTATAGGTTCTGTGTGGACTATAGGAAGTTAAATAAAAATACTGATAGGGATGCTTATCCACTTCCATACATAAATTCAATTTTAGATAGGCTTCGGGGTGCTAGGTTTTTGTCTTCGCTAGATATAAAGTCAGCATATTGGCAGATTCCTATGGAGGAGAAATCTAAGCCTTTTACTGCCTTTACGGTTCCTGGGAGGGGTTTATTTCAATTCAAAAGAATGCCTTTTGGTCTTCACAATTCGCCAGCGACTTGGCAGAGATTTATCGACACAGTTTTGGGTGCCGATCTTGAGCCGTACGTTTTCGTCTATTTAGACGATATCATTATCATTTCCGAAAGTTTCGAAAAACATCTAGAAATTTTAGAAGAGGTGATGAAAAGGTTAATTGAAGCAGGATTAAAAGTTAGTAGGGAGAAGTGCAACTTTTGCATGCCATCATTAAAATTTTTAGGGTATATAGTGGATCGAAATGGTTTACACGTAGATCCAGAGAAAGTGGAAAGTATGGTTAGGATTCCAGCACCGAGAAATGTTAAGGAAGTTAGAAGTTTTATAGGGACAGTTTCGTGGTACCGACGATTTGTACCAAATTTTGCGGAACTGCTTAGGCCACTATCTGATCTTACTAAAAAGAATAGGAAATTTACTTGGACACAAGAATGTGAGGATAGTTTTAGGAAGGCAAAAGAGTGTTTGGTGACAGCACCAATACTTACGTGCCCAGATTTTACACGACCTTTCGTCGTACAAACAGACGCGTCAGATTATGGTATCGGTGCAGTTCTTTCACAGAATTTTGAGGAAGGGGAAAAGGTTGTCTGTTACCTTAGTAGGTCTTTAAATAGGAACGAGAGAAATTATAGTACCACAGAGAAAGAATGCTTGGCTGTACTTTGGGCTATTGAGAAGTTGCGACCGTATCTCGAAGGTGTTCGATTTACAGTCGTAACGGATCACTATTCCTTGGTATGGTTAAGTAATCTTAAAGATCCACAGGGGAGGTTAGCCCGTTGGGCAATTAGGCTTCAACAGTTCGACTTCGAAATCATTCATCGCAAGGGCAAAGAGCATGTAGTACCGGATATGCTTTCTCGAGGAGTGCCGCAGTTGGGTGGTATCTCAGAAGGGGATGTAGATCCTTGGGTGAACAAAATGATTGCTGCAGTCAATTCAAATCCACTTAGGTATCCAGCTTGGAGGGTTGAACAGGGACAGTTGTTCAAATTGGTAAAGGCTAATCATGTAGTTGTACATGAAAATAATCAAGAATGGAAGAGAGTGATAGGTAGGAACCAAAGGTTAGGAATTTTACAAGAATTTCATGATGGTCCATTAGCAGGACACATGGGTGTTAGGAAAACTTTTGCCAGGGTTGCGGCGAAGTTTTACTGGCCAAAAATGAGGGCTGATATTACCAAGTATGTTAGAAATTGTAAAGTTTGCCAACAGGTAAAGCCGGTGAATGAAAAACCAGCTGGGTTGATGAGTGAGAGGGTTGGGATAAAGTCACCGTGGGAAATGATTTGCATCGATTTGGTAGGTCCACTTCCAAAGTCGAGTAGGGGTTTTACTTACATTTTGACGGTAGTGGATTACTTCACAAAGTTTCCACTATTGTTCGCGTTGAGGTCGGCGACTGCTAAGGCAATTTGTAGGGAGTTAGAAGACAATGTGTTCCTGTTATTTGGCATACCCAAGGTGATCGTGAGTGACAACGGTCCCCAGTTCCGATCCAAGGAACTGGCAGCGCTTTGCCAGGCGTACGCGTCACAAATCAACTTTACTGCTCATTATCATCCGCAGGCGAATCCTGCGGAACGGATAAATCAAATTTTGAAGACGACGCTGAGGGCGTACGTCGCAGAAAACCACAGAGTGTGGGATCTACAACTTGCTAAAGTGGCGTGTGCTATTCGCACGTCACAGCATGAGGTTTTGGGTGTTTCACCCTATTATGCGAATTTTGGGAGGGATATGGTAACCTCGGGGAGAGAAGTGCCATTTGTTGGAGACAGTTCTGGGAACGCTCAGGATCCGGAGGGGATCAGAGAACGTTTCCAAGAACTAAGAATTGATATTGGAAAAAAATTACAGGCAGCCTCGAAAAGAGCTGCAGAAGCCTATAATCTTCGACGGCGTGATGTTCAATATCACCCCGGAGAAATTGTTTGGCGTCGAAACTTTACTTTGTCGGATGCCGCGAATTATTATGCAGCCAAATTAGCACCGAAGTTTGTCGGTCCGTTTGAAATTAAGAAGCGTGTGTCACCTTGGACATATGTCTTACAAGATAGTAATGGTAAAGAGCGCGGAACTTGGCACGTTAAGGATTTAAAACCGTTTACAGATGCATCCGTTAATAATTAATTTTAATAGTAACGTAGTTTTTGTAGTTTAAGTTTTTTTTTTTGTTTTTTTTTATTATCATTTTCATATATTTTGTTTATTTTTATAATTCACATTATCTTTTGATTTTAAGCTTATTTATTTTTGATTTTATATTTTTAATTTTTGATTTTATATTTTTAATTTTTGATTTTATATTTTTAAATTTTTGATTTTATAGTTTTAAACTTTTGATTTTTGATTTTTTTTCTGATGGAAAACCCTTTTTCATCCTGGGTACATCTTTGAAAATGTGTTACAGTTCTTCGAAATGTAATCACATTTTCGAGGAGGTAAGGGTGGGATTTGTTGCGGTAAATTTTACCACAACAAGTTTTACCTTCCCATTCCATTCCCTTTTAATTATTTTTTTGAATCCCATTCTTTTGCTGCTCCAAAATGCTCGAAGAGATTATTAGAGACCTGGTCCATCAGCCAGAAGCTTGTTCTTTGAGTATCTTGGAAAAGCAAATAAAACAGGTTTACATTACAACATATAGTGTGACGTGTGATTGATAGTTCACACAGACTATAAAGTCGTTATTGGACGGGCGGTCCATACAATAATTATTTGGAGATGTATAACTATTTGGACGGGCGGTCCAAATAATAACTATTTGAAGATACATTAGATATGTTTGTGAGAGATGACTCACTCAGGAGATAAAGACATGAAGTATTTACCCATGTCCAACGTAAATGTGAATTATAATTCACCAACGTAAATTTAGCATGGCCGAGTGCCCAACATAAGTGCCTTGTACAAAAAGTAAAACCACTTTGCGATGTGTTTCCCTTCCCCTATTTGTCTGCGCGAAGGTCTACGGTTTTAGTTTAATTAACTTTCGCGTTTGAATCCTTTCTCGCGGTTTAATTTGAAAATGTAAATGGTCGTGACTCCGTCTAGAAGAAATATTTTCCTCCAATTTATTAGTTCTGGGCCGGTTTGGGCTGGGGACTTTGCGTGATTTGTAAATAGTTTTTCGTTTAATTCTTTTTAAATGGAATTGGCGGAAGCGGGCTGAATGCGTCCACTGAGCCACTGTTGGTGAGAATATCACCAACGCATGAGATCGCATGCGATGGTTATTCGACATCGGAGCAGGCCGCTAGCCAATAGGCAGGGTACTGTTGTTAGACCGAGACAGAAAACCTCCATGCACAAAGATCGGAAGAGGATGACCATATGGTCGTGGCGGCATGTTCGTTTTGGCCCGCCATTATTACTTCACTTCTTGGAAGACTTTTAAGCGAGTTAGTGGTGAAAAGTTTAAGCGAAAAACTATTTTCGATTTTTTTTGGCTAATTAATTTAAAGATATAGAGTTTGAGTTTGGGAAAATATAAGTCCAGTTGGGGACAAGTATTTTCGTGAAAAATTTTGGAGGAAAATTTTTATTCGGAGGAGGTCCGAAGATACCATTCGAGGGAGGAAAAATTGTTTGGGACATAGACTTATACCAGGACAAAGGATTCAAGTTTTTTTTTGAAGATAAGTATTTGGTTTTTATTTTTGAAAATATTAGTCGTTTTAAAATTCGTTTTGAGTGGCCCTAAAGTGGGAATAATTTGTTGACCGATTAGGCCTTCGTTCCGTATTGTTTTATCCCGATATTTTGCGGGACTCGCGACCGTTGTAACTTACCGTTGTCTTTCGGGATCTTTCCCAAAGTGGTTTTCCTTTGTGTCTTTTGGCACAAAGAAATTGTAATTTTACTTTTGTTTTTGGTTTTCTTTTATTTTTTTGCATATCTACATTTTGAATTTCATTCGTCGTTTCAAATAAATTATATTGTACCATTTCTTGTTTTCGAAAAGATACTGGGTTTTAGTCCAGGACTACCAAGGTTTCCCAGTCTTTAAAAATAAAATTTCTTAAATTCCAATTAGGAAATAAATTCATTTCTTTTATTTTCAATTTTTGAAGATTAATTTTCAGCTTAGGTCTGGTTTTGGTAAACTTCCACTTAAAAAGTTTCCTGGCGCCCACCCTAGTAAGTAGAAGTAACACCCTGTGTTTACTTTTATTTAATTTCCATTTAGATAATTTTTTTTTATTGTTGTGTATTTTTTTTATTGTTGTTTGATACATTTTATTAATCGGACGGATTAATAAAGTGTATCAAAAAGTCTGAACCCACCCCATCACACTGAGCTACGGGATACAGCATAATTTTGTTGTATGTTTGCAAGTTTATTTCATCGAACGCGCTCATTGTTTGACAGTTGTCATTTGCATCCTTAAATTAACTTCGTTTAAGTCGCGCTTTAGTTGTTTCTTTTGTAAAATAATAATTAATCAAATTCGCGTTTCATTTTGTTTTATTAAAGTTCGATAACTAATTTATAATATTAACGTAAAAGATCGGTGAAATAAAATTGCAACAAATTTTTATAGCGGAATTTTTCTGGGCTGCGGAAAAGGATGTTGAAAAGTGCCTTTCTACGTAAAGTACATTGAAGTAGTGTAATTCGAGAGCTTTAACTCATAAAGTTTTTAACTCCCTTTAAATGGCGCCCAACGTGGAGGTCGAAACACTGGCTTTAACATTCCTTAAAAAATATAAAACGTTAAAAATAAGCGGATGTTTTATCATTTAATAGTTCCAAATTAGCGTTTTAATTCCCAAGTAAACTGAACAGAAAGAAGCAAAAAAAAAATTCTAAAAATGGCTCCCAACGTTCTCCAATTGAAGACGACTGACCTATTTCATTGCTAATTTGATTCAATGAATATTTAAAACAGTCCGAATAAAATTTCTGCTAAAATGGAAAAAGGTTAAGAGTAAAAAGTTGCAGAAAATTTTTATTGTGGAATATTAAACTGTATTAAAAATTGGTAAAAAAACAGAAGCATGAGTTTTAAGAAGAATTAATAGGCATATTTTTTGGCAAAGCTATTTACAGTAGGATTTCTCAAATATTAACAGTGAACAAAAATGTACATATGCAGGCACCAAGAGAAAAAACAACGTAAACTTTATACACTTCGTCATAATTCTATCCGCAGCTTGGTTTAGCTTCTATTCTTATCGGCAGCTGCGTATTGTTTTTGTTATACATATAAATGCCAACTGAGGATACGAATATCAATGCCAAATAAACACGGCTAATATGATTTTTTTAATATCTTGCACTTTATTTAAAATTCCCTTACTTTGGCGCAAACTTTGTGATGTAATAAAAAAAGATTAATCTCATATGGATTTTGAGTTATTGAATTTTCCGAAAAAATAAGTCTTAAGTTAGCGGACAAAATCTGTAATGATGAAAAAAAATAGGGTTGGCTGACCTTCAAACGCTTTTCAATTCCACAGACTTGGTTTTTTATAGTCTCAACAGTTTTCTTGTTACCTATTCAAAATTCCGCTAAAATAAGACTGAATTAGCGGACAAAAATTGGAAAATTAATATTTTTTTTATATCCAAAATTGAAGCTAATTAAATGCAAATTTGTAGCGCAAAATTTAGTAGCTCCACCCAGTCATTTTTTATTTCAGCTTAAAGTTACAGAAGTGCACTTCCGGTTTGATCAGGCCAGTCAGTGGAGACATTTAAAAAAAAAAACTTTTTAAATTTTTTTCTTTTGCTATAGTATTTGAAGCTTTTCAAAAAAAAAGTTTTGATATACAAACGCCAATTTTGTAGCTCAAACATTTTTTAAAATATTCAAGGTTTTATTTAAAAAGGTAAGCTCAAAACAAAGCTTTCAAAACCATAAGAATGCGAAATTTTTTGCAGAATTTTTTTTTTTGCGAAACCTCGATATTGTAGCTCGATCAGTTTTCTTGTTATTCAAGATTACCATAAACATAAAACTTAACCTCATACATATGTAACGGTCAAAATTTCAAAAACTTTGCATTTAAAAATTTTTCTTTTCTCGAAATTATACATAGCTTTGCAAAACAAAATTTGTTGCTCAAAACTTGTAACTCCCCTCAATCATTTTCTATTCCAATTTAAAGTTTAACAAGTGCACTTCAGTCCTTACTTTACCTGATTCAGAGATGACATTTTGGTCACACGAATTTATGAGAATCAACAAGAACGAATATTCATTTGAAAGTAATTTCTTTGAACGACAAATTCGTACAGTTTTTGAAAAGGACAAAATCAAACAAGATGCATTATGGGACCCAAGGATTGAACACAGAGAAAAAATACCACCTAAAAAGAAACGGATTCCACAATAAATTAAGCGGATTTCTGTATGGTTTTTCGCTAAGATGATTTCCGTCTTAAATTAAGCAGAAAAATCTTCTTAATTTTTTTATGTGCAAATTTAAAAGAAATCCACTTAATTTAAGCGGAAAATCATCTTGTTTTTATGTGGAAACATTTTAATTCAAAAAAACTGGCAGCTGCTGGCGATCGAACCTACAACTGTTGAATCACTAGGCAAGTGCTTTACCATCAGCCTATCTCACTGTTCCAACTTAAATTTAACAGAATTTAAGCGGATTCCACTTATTTTAAGCGGGTATCGTATTGTTTAAAGTGAGTTGGATGATTTTAGAAAAGAAAAAACTAGCCACTTATTCCAATCATAATCTCTTTCAAGTTTTTCTATAGAAAAGACAATTTTTTTCTACTTTCAATTTGTCTACAAAGGAAAACAGAAAAAGCCCTGAAAACCTTTAGAGACCACGCTGCTGTAATAAGAAAAAATGTATAAAAGAAGATTTTAAAAAAATATGATTGCTAGACACACACATCGCATGTACAACATGTTTTATAGGTGACCCTTTATTGAATTAAAATTCAATTTTTCTCCTCATAAATGGGATCATTTAAAACGAATCTGATTAATTAACTTTGACCTGTTCTTCATCGTGTTCAGTTTAGTCTAGTTCATTTGAGTCCTTGGCTCGCCTTTGTCCTGAATTCTCTTCCCTAATCACATTTAGGTCATCATCGCAAGCTCCCTCGAGTCACATAAATACAAAAACAAAAGTTATTAAATAAATTAGTTGAAAGTAGAAAACAAAAAAACATTGACAAAAAAATAAAAATATCCTTTTTTTCAAATTGAGTGTGCAACGTCGCGTCACATCTTTTTATAAAAAAAAAAAACCCAACCCCAATTTTGTCTACAACACCCAAGCTTAAGTCCTCCCTCACCCCAAACACATATGAAGCTCTTATACTACTTGAGAGTAAAAGTTCATAAAAAGGTTGTAGGTATAGAGTATTAATAAACTAACCCTATTGACACCACCCTCAACAAAATGCTGCTGCTGCTTCCCTCTCAATCAACAAACATTGTTGACCTCTAGAGCAGTAATCTTTTGCCAACATTTATAAAAATGACAGCTGATAGACGGACGTGTATATTTAATAGGGAGAAGGGTTAATGCAGTTTGTCCAAGTGAAAGAAGGAGGGGGGTAAGCACCAGGCAAAAAGAACGACAAACGATACAAAAAGGTATATGAACCTGAAACAAAAAGGTCATTTTATGAAAAAGAAACGATGTCCATTTAGTTTGCAAAACTATAATGTATGGTATTGTGTAGTATATGGAACTTTTTTTCAACAGGGTTGTTATACGAATAAAAATAAATTAAAACAAAATAAAATAAAATAAAATAAAATTAAATTAAATTAAATTAAATTAAATTAAATTAAATTAAATTAAATTAAATTAAATTAAATTAAATTAAATTAAATTAAATTAAATTAAATTAAATTAAATAAAATAAAATAAAATAAAATAAAATAAAATAAAATAAAATAAAATAAAATAAAATAAAATAAAATAAAATAAAATAAAATAAAATAAAATAAAATAAAATAAAATAAAATAAAATAAAATAAAATAAAATAAAATAAAATAAAATAAAATAAAATAAAATAAAATAAAATAAAATAAAATAAAATAAAATAAAATAAAATAAAATAAAATAAAATAAAATAAAATAAAATAAAATAAAATAAAATAAAATAAAATAAAATAAAATAAAATAAAATAAAATAAAATAAAATAAAATAAAATAAAATAAAATAAAATAAAATAAAATAAAATAAAATAAAATAAAATAAAATAAAATAAAATAAAATAAAATAAAATAAAATAAAATAAAATAAAATAAAATAAAATAAAATAAAATAAAATAAAATAAAATAAAATAAAATAAAATAAAATAAAATAAAATAAAATAAAATAAAAAACAAAAATATTTTAACAAAAGAAATTTATTGTATCACTGCCTAAAAAATTGCAAAAGAAATGAAAACTTAATTTATTTTGGTCGGATCCAAAAAGTTGAATATTTAAATAGAATTTAGAAACAAAAATTCAATACAAATTTTGAAAGCGAAAAGAATTTAAAAATTGGGATATTGCGAAACTATTCTGCGAAATTGCGCATCCTAATGAAATATAGTAACTATAACAAGTAGAGAATTAAGAATTTATTTTATAACCTGCACACCTTTCTATGGTTTTCATTGCCAAGTAAAGCTTAAGAATAAATTTGAGATTTGTTCAAGAACTTTGCAATGGCATATTTCTGCAACTCGCGAGTTGACCTTAATTCATAATTTTTTTTTTAAATTTTGCGAACGTTGAAAAATCACTTTTGCGAATAAATTATTTTCAATGCGAATTTAAAAAAAAATAAAGCTGCGAAATACAAAATTTATGAGATTATATAGAAAATTCTGAGTAAAAATGCTTAAGGAAGTGCAAAATTATTTTGTTACGTTGACGAGCTTAAATTTGCAAATACAAGACAAACATAATAAATCAGTTTGGCAAAACTTGCGAAATAATCTTGTACAGAGACTGTGCAAAGCTTAAATCGCATGTCAATCCTGCAATTGATTGCAAAATTTGATAACTAAATACTGAATAATCTTACCCGAAAATGTTAAAAGGTTATAATTTCGCAAACCATACAAACTGCCTCTATTCCAATTCAGCAAATCGAATTTTTATGATTTTTTCATGGCGATGCTCTATGGAAACAATAGTAGCAAAGTTATACTTTCGCAAACCATGCAAACTGTCTCTTCTCATATTTTGTAAGGTAATAATTTGCAGAACAAGGCTTCGCAAGATGAAAACTTAAGATTTTCTAATTTTGCGAAGTTTTGCAAAACATTTTTTACTGACTTTTTTACCTAATATAAAAAATAATTGTTGAGAATTTAGCACATAACAACACTGTATCAGCCTGGGAGGTGCTGCGTGCACGATTTCCTGGTATTTGAAGTTTGCATTGCTCCCCATAACAAATGCTTGCGTTTATACGAATATTTTATATTGAGGCACGTTCGTTGTTGGTCTGTGCAGTAACCCCCTTTTGCCCTCCCCACATAAACCTCCTTCTATATACATTCCAACCATGTGTGTGTTTTCATGACTTAAATGGAAAAACATCAACACCCGTCAACGTAATTTGTCCAAACTCAAACTCCAAGTCGGAACTCAAAACGAACTATTTAACCCGTGCTGGCTCACTCGTGGTCATGCATCTCTAGGGTGTAGTAAATCCACACACTATGATGTTTTTTTTTTTCCTTATTTTTTTTTATTATTGTTGTTGGTATAAATTCACACGTGTCGCGTCGCATTGCGTTATGCACGACTGAGTGTGCTGTGTACCCTTTAACTTGGGAATCGTACATTTGTCATGTCACCTGGTGCTGGTGCTGGTAGATGACAGCAACAACGATGGTCGACAACTATTTCCGAGACCTTAATTAGTAATTAACACGCATTATGACAACAACCGACACGACGACGCGACACAACACGCTGCTGACGGGATTTTCATTTTCATCATTTTTAACATTTCATTATGTCTGGATTCCGAGTGCAATGCATTCATTCATCTTTAGACGAAGCAAGAGAAAAAGAATTAACTTTGTAATAAGTTGCATCTGCAACGACGACAATGATGGTGGCAGCGAAGGTAACATGAGTAAGTGCGACAGAGTGATGGAGTGTGAGACATTCAGTGTCCAGAAATATTTCTACCTTGGAATGCAACGATGACGGATCAGAGACCTGATGATGCTGTCAAAAGGAAGGAGCTCAGCCTGAATGATATCCCATTGTGTTGGGATTATCTGGCTCTTATAAAGCAACACAGGGGTGGATTATTGCAATGCTAACAGGGCGATTTGAAAGAAAATCAATATTTCATAGAGGGTCCAAGTAAATTTTACTGACAGAGATTGAGAAAAAATTATAAGACTCTTATTCCATTTAAAAAACGGAACAAGTTGCTTAATAGGGCCCCGTATATTCTGATTGAGGGCCCAAGCTTTTTATGTTGAGCAAAAAAAAGTAAGTTTAAAATTATGTTAATGATTGTTTTTTTTTTTTGAAAAATAACAATGTTTTTAAGTTCGGGCCCTCTGCAATAATCAATCGGGGCCCGGGCCCTAAGCAAGTTGTCATCCAACAGGATTTTTCAACAGTGTACTGTAAAGTAAAGCATTGGATTAAACCATATTGATTTCGATTCTAAATGTTACTTGTCGGAGCATGGGCCTGCAAGGCCAGGGCCTTTTTTGGTAAAACAAAATCGAGACTCCCAGTTTGATTGATAGAGGAATTGTTTAATGGTTTTTTTGAACTACGAACTCTTATAGTTTGGTACAGATGTTCCTCAAGAGGACATTATTGTATTTTCATTTTATTCGGTCTTTGACTGTGTAAGGACATCAACAACATGGTATAGAATATCCTTTCTCTCTTATAGGCATACCAACCAACAGAATCTATAAAAGGAGACAACTTAAGGCTGAGGGATCCCGGATGTATATCCCAAGCAATTAAATGAAAATGCTTGTATCGTCCAAAATCGAGATGAGGAAGGAAAATTTTGTTGGTCCCATAGGAGTAGTTTTTTTTTCGAGTTGCTCTCTTTGAAAAGGAGGATTTAACAAAGGACATGAATGTGTCTCAAAAGAAAGGAGAGCATAGGTATATAAGGTCGTCTCTTATAAAGGTAATAAAGGAAATGAACATTTGTTTCAAGTGTTTTGCAGCAGTAATCAAAAGTGCCACTGGTACCAGTATTTAATTTTAATGGACTACACCTGATGGACTGGGCAAACTGCAGACTGGTCATGATGATGACGATGAAAAGATTTTTTTGGGAGAGGATAACGATTCCAGAAATATATATACATAAAGGATCCAAAATTAAACCCAAGCAATCGATTAAATGGTATTTGTGTATATCTCTTTTGAGCCTTCAAAGGAAAATGTTATTCTAAATTGATTGGCTGTTATTGCCAGAAAATCTTGTCTTTGTGAGTACAGAAATAGAATTTGATTGTTGGAGTATTATTTTTAAATCATAAGAAAAATGTACCTACTTTTTGTAGTTATAAACTATTAAAAAATTTGTTTATTAGATTTTTCGGTACTGAAGTAAAGTTTGATTTCATTTTTAAAAATCGGTCGAGTGAGACATCAAAAGAAAGGTCTTTTTAATTTCTATTCATAACTGAAAACTAAAATTTTATTGGAGTTCTGGTTATTGAGATATTTCGAACCAACCATTTTTTTTTCTTTATTTTCCTTACATTCTAAAGATATCTTTTGACCAAAGTCTTGAAACAAGTTTTGGTTTACAGTTATGAGTTCACAGTGAACAACCCTATCTATTCTGGTAAAAAAATAAAAATTTATTTTTTTTCAGATTTTTGAGAAAAAATCAAGGTTAACCCCTTGCCAAAAAAAAATCCATTTTCAAAAATTTCCTCCAAATCCATCGAGTGAGACATCAAAAGAAATGTCTTTTTAATTTCTATTCATAACTGAAAACTAAAATTTTATTGGAGTTCTGGTTATTGAGATATTTCGAACCAACCATTTTTTTTCTTTCTTTTCCTTACTTTCCGAAGCCGATATCTTTTGACCAAAGTCTCGAAACAAGTTTTGGTTTACAGATGAGAGATCACAGTGAAAAACCCTATCTATTCTGGTAAAAAAATAAAAATTTATTTTTTTCAGATTTTTGAGAAAAAATCAAATCACTTGCCAAAAAAAAAATCCATTTTCAAAAATTTCCTCCAAATCCATCGAGTGAGACATCAAAAGAAAGGTCTTTTTAAGTTCTATTCATAACTGAAAACTAAAAGTTTCTTGGAGGTCTGGTTCCGGAGATATTTCCAAACAAACATATTTTTTCTTTCTTTTCCTTACTTTCCGAAGCCGATATCTTTTGACCAAAGTCTCGAAACAAGTTTTGGTTTACAGACATGTGTTCACAGTGAACAACCCTATCCATTCCGGTAAAAAAATAAAAATTTATTTTTTTCAGATTTTTGAGAAAAAATCAAGGTTAACCCCTTGCCAAAAAAAAATCCATTTTCCAAAATTTTCTTCAAATCCATCGAGTGAGACATCAAAAGAAAGGTCTTTTTAAGTTCTATTCATAACTGAAAACTCAGAGTTTCTTGGAAGTCTGGTTCCTGAGATATTTCCAAACAAACATATTTTTTCTTTCTTTTCCTTACTTTCCGAAGCCGATATCTTTTGACCAAAGTCTCGAAACAAGTTTTGGTTTACAGACATGTGTTCACAGTGAACAACCCTATCCATTCCGGTAAAAAAATAAAAATTTATTTTTTTCAGATTTTTGAGAAAAAATCAAGGTTAACCCCTTGCCAAAAAAAATCCATTTTCAAAAATTTTCTCCAAATCCATCGAGTGAGACATCAAAAGAAAGGTCTTTTTAAGTTCTATTCATAAATGAAAACTAAAAGTTTCTTGGAGGTCTGGTTACTAAGATATTTCCAATCAAACAATTTTTGATTTTATTTTCCTTACATTCCAAAGCCGATATCTTTTGACTAAAGTCTCGAAACAAGTTTTGGTTTACAGATAAGAGTTCACAGGGATAAGGCCTATCCGTTTCCGAAGCCGATATCTTTTGACCAAAGTCTCGAAACAAGTTTTGGTTTACAGATGTGAGATCACAGTGAAAAACCCTATCCATTCCGGTAAAAAAATAAAAATTTATTTTTTTCAGATTTTTGAGAAAAAATCAAGGTTAACCCCTTGCCAAAAAAAATCCATTTTCAAAAATTTTCTCCAAATCCATCGAGTGAGACATCAAAAGAAAGGTCTTTTTAAGTTCTATTCATAAATGAAAACTAAAAGTTTCTTGGAGGTCTGGTTACTAAGATATTTCCAATCAAACAATTTTTGATTTTATTTTCCTTACATTCCAAAGCCGATATCTTTTGACTAAAGTCTCGAAACAAGTTTTGGTTTACAGATAAGAGTTCACAGGGATAAGGCCTATCCGTTTCCGAAGCCGATATCTTTTGACCAAAGTCTCGAAACAAGTTTTGGTTTACAGATGTGAGATCACAGTGAAAACCCCTATCCATTCCGGTAAAAAAATAAAAATTTATTTTTTTCAGATTTTTGAGAAAAAATCAAGGTTAACCCCTTGCCAAAAAAAAATCCATTTTCAAAAATTTCCTCCAAATCCATCGAGTGAGACATCAAAAGAAAGGTCTTTTTAAGTTCTATTCATAACTGAAAACTAAAAGTTTCTTGGAGGTCTGGTTCCGGAGATATTTCCAAACAAACATATTTTTTCTTTCTTTTCCTTACTTTCCGAAGCCGATATCTTTTGACCAAAGTCTCGAAACAAGTTTTGGTTTACAGACATGTGTTCACAGTGAACAACCCTATCCATTCCGGTAAAAAAATAAAAATTTATTTTTTTCAGATTTTTGAGAAAAAATCAAGGTTAACCCCTTGCCAAAAAAAAATCCATTTTCCAAAATTTTCTTCAAATCCATCGAGTGAGACATCAAAAGAAAGGTCTTTTTAAGTTCTATTCATAACTGAAAACTCAGAGTTTCTTGGAAGTCTGGTTCCTGAGATATTTCCAAACAAACATATTTTTTCTTTCTTTTCCTTACTTTCCGAAGCCGATATCTTTTGACCAAAGTCTCGAAACAAGTTTTGGTTTACAGTTATGAGTTCACAGTGAACAACCCTATCCATTCCGGTAAAAAAATAAAATTTTATTTTTTTCAGATTTTTGAGAAAAAATCAATTTTCAAAAATTTTCTCCAAATCCATCGAGTGAGATATCAAAAGAAAGGTCTTTTTAAGTTCTATTCATAACTAAAAACTAAAAGTTTCTTCAAGTTCTGGTTCCTGAGATATTTCCAAACAAACACATTTTTTCTTTCTTTTCCTTACTTTCCGAAGCCGATATCTTTTGACCAACAGGCATTATTTAAGGGTTATATCTTCTGTGAGGAAATGAAGGGGTCTCCACCAAAAATATCACTTCTTTATCATGCAGATTTTGAGAGGTTTCTGTAGAAACTAATTGAGTTATTTTTGTAGAATATTAAGTTACTAGGTTATAAAACATTTAATTGGCGTATAAAAAAAAAACTATGCAACCGAATCATCATTATCATTCTTTGCTTTCTCCAAAATGCAACTCTTTTCAGTTAATAAACATTTTTTTCTTTATTCCTTTCATCATCCATCACTAAAAAAAGAATGGTAGCTGGCTACTATAACTTCATCAATTATATTTTGAAAAGTGTGTCGTCTGTGGTGGCTTCCTCTATTATAGTAGCTAGCCGAACTGTCTACGATGGCTCTCAACTTGCAAAAAAATAAAAATTAACTTTTTACTAACTGCACCCATCCATCGCGAATGGATTCCTCTCTTGCAGCAGCAGCAAAAAGAAATGCCGCAACTAGTTTTTAGCTTTACTTTTTTTTGCCGTCGTTAGTTGTTACAAAATCAAAACAGTAGCAAGCCTCCCAACAAACAACGTGCCATCGATCGGCGCGCTATGCCGTGCATCACACACATCACGTTTAATTCATATATGATGATGATGATGGGGTATCCAAATTCCCTTTATACCCCCCTCGAGGAGGAGATTATAATCTTTAATGTCATGTTGCATGACCTTTAACGTCATCGAGCGCAAAGTTACTTCTGGATATTATTGCATACCGTGCGTTCCATCAGTTTCATAACCTAGATGTGGTATAACTTGTCGCATAAACTAAAACGAGGTTCCCACTTTGTTTATTAAACAAAAATTAAATAGTTTTTTTAAATGTCTATTTGTCTAGTTTTTCAGATGAATTTATTAAGAAAATGTAATGGATGTCAATAAAATTGTTGAATACGGAAAAGTTTTTGAGAATTATCAAAAAATAAAATTGAAAGAGGACCAACTAGTTTGACCATTCTAACAGCAATAAGTATTTGGTTAAATTATTTTTTTCTTTTCGGTTTAATCGAATATCACATTTAAATCTCCAATATTAAATGTTTTAAAGGAATTTGAAACCGTCGAAGTGCAATTTTCAATAAAAGTTGACATTTTATTAGAATTATTAAAACAAAAAGACTCACGTAAAGTGGCAACACTTAACTATTGTCTCGATTTTCCTTTAAATTAAATTTTGAGAATAGTAAACTTTTGAATAAAATGAAAATTAAATTTACATTTGTGATAAAGTGGGAACACTATTGATTATTGCATTATTATTGAATTATTGAAAAGTGGTAATCCTAAATAACTGCCTGAATTTTTTTTAGTTAAATTTTAAGACTAGTAAAAATTTAAATAAAATGAAAACTAAAGTGACAATTGAGATAAAATGGGAACACTGTTTATTATTGTATTACTGTAAAGTGGGAACACTTAATATGCCTCGATTTTCCTTTTAAATTAAATTATTATTAGACTAGTAAAATTTTGAATAAAAAATGAAAACTAAAGTGACATTTGAGATAAAGTGGGAACACTGTTGATTATTACCTCCGAGTCTTGTTGTATATATTATGATCAAGTTTTATGCATTTTTGTGTTTTTTTTTTTTTACAACTTTGTTTCTGCACAGCAGCGCTTCTTCGACGACTTTTCATCGTCGTCGTCGATACTGATTATGTAAAATAGTTTGAGTAGCTTCTTTCGGTTTAAAAACTTGGTCTACACACAAGTCTTCCATCACTTTAGCTACAAGATCGATTTTTTTTTTTTTTTTTTTTTTTTCGTTTAACCATTTTCACTGAAGATGACGACGAAGACGTAACAGGTCACGATTTTGCTGACTATATAAAATTTCTTTAAAGCTTTCAATTCCGCCGCCGCTAGCTACCAATTAAATTCAGAAATATCCTGGAAGACATTCACCATCTTCTGAACGTTTGGAAATTTTATTATCCACTCGAGTTGGTCCAAATTATGTTGAATTCGTCTTCGTCTTGGAGTTGTCGACGAACGAAGTAGAGTTTTGTCCAAAGTGTCCAATTATATATCCTATTACTACCTACAACAGTAAAAAGATTCTCTTCATCTCCATCTTTGGGTTTACTCTGTGTCGTTGGTCGTATAGATCTCATAGTCAAGTCAGTCATCATAGTCCTTTGGCTTCTTAACCTTTCCTATTTTTTTCCTTATAGAAAAGAATATATGAATAACGACCAAGTTTTTTTTTTTGAGACCTTTTTTCATCGCATTACGTGACCTTTGTCTGGTGGGCGAATATGTTTTTCAATGATCTCCACTCTCTCAACAACAACAAGGAACTCCAGGATAACAATCTGTTTCCTTTTCGTGTGAGGTGGTAGATAGGTCTTATAGTGTTCCTATAAGAATACATTTGACGAATAATAAAGAACCAAACCAACCTTACCCGAAATGTATAAGGTTTATGATGATAATATGATGATGATGTTGTGTTGGCTTATCTTGAAAGTTTCCAGAGAGAGGAGAAGATATATAAAAAATTTCAAGTCTCGCGCTAAGAATGGGAAGTAGTTTATTTTATCATTCTTTTCATCTGGAGACACACAACAGGAAAAATAAAGAAAAGAAATAAAATTTTTGAAGAAAACTCGCAAAAAAATGCCTGTAACAATTGAATGCGAGGGAAATTACAAAGAATACCAAGAGGAAATTGTCAATTTGATTTGTTGTATGAAGTTTTTGAAAAAAAAGGCAAAAAAATATAACGACGAAAAGATATAAACAGGGTGTTGTAGAGAAGTGGAGACTTGAGGAATGTGGGTTTTGGAAATTGTTCAAAAGAACCATTTTTTTTTTAAACAGGTGTAGGATGAAGCTGTGATATCTAATTTCAAGGTCTGGCATACTTTAAATATAACAAGATTTCATGTTTCTGTTACTTGGAGAATTTTGAAGCTTTAAGAAATATCTTAACAGCGAATCAACCAGCGAACTTGGCAAATTAACAAGTGAACTACGCACGGAGAAAAGAAACACCTAAAAACAAGCGGATTCCACATTAAATTAAGCGGATTTCTGAATGGTTTTTTTCTGCCAAGATGACTTCCGTCTTAAACTAAACGGACAAATCTTCTAAATTGTTTTTTTAATACGCAAATTTAAAAGAAATCCACTTAATTTAAGCTGAAACAATCTTATTTGTATGTGAAAACATTTTAATTAAAAAAAAACAAGCGGATTCTGTATTAGCATTAAGCGGATTTTTGCATATTTTTTTCCAAGATGACTTCCGTCTTAAATTAAGCGGAAAAATCTTCTAAATTTATTGAATGCGCAAATTTATAAGAAATCCACTTAATTTGAGTGGAAATTATCTTATTTTTATGTGGAAGCATTTCAATAAAAAAAAAAAAAACTAGCAACTACTGCTAGTAAAAAAACAAGCGGATTCCGTATTAAAATAAGTGGATTTCTGCATGGTTTTTGGCCAAGATGATTTCCGTCTTAAATTAAGCGGACACATCTTCTAAATTGCTTGAATGCACAAATTTTAAAGAAATCCACTTAATTTAAGCAGAAATTCATCATTTTAATTAAAAACAAACTGGTAGTCACTACACCGACAAAAAAGACCACCTAGAGACAACCGGGTTCTGTATTAAATTAAGCGGATTTCAGCATGGTTTCTTGCTAAGATGACTTCCGCCTTAAACTAAGGGGACAAATCTTCAAAATTTTTTGAATGTGCAAATTTAAAATTAATCTACTTAATTTAACCGAAAAATCATCTTATTTTTATGTGGAAACATCTTAATTAAAAAGAACTAGCAGCCACTGTAATGGAGAAAAAAGACGACCTAAAAAACAAGCCGATTCCACATTAAAGTAAGCGGATTTTTGCATGGTTTTTTTTGCCAAGTTGACTTCCGTCTCGAATTAAGCGGACAAATCTTCTTAAAAGGAATTAGGTACAAAGATTAGAAGGAGCAAGTACATGTGAAGAATCAGGGTCTAGTGACCTACACTTTCCTTCCTTTTGAAAGCCTTACGGAAGTGTTTCACCTTAATCAGTTATTTTTATTTTGTATGCAAATAATGATGCTAAAAAACATGCCAAGTGTAAATGTAATTTAATGTTTCCTTTGACCCTTTCGGAAGAAAAAAACCGTCACTCTTAATCAATATCCCTTCTCTCTTTTAATAATCATTGTAGTATTTTTTTTTTTTGTTGATTCCAACTTAAAGATTCATCATGCCTTAAAATATAAAAAGAAACGTGTGTGTCCATAAAGATTTCTTAAGATATTTCTCTAGAACTTCTTCAACTTTATAAGAAAAATTCCTTTTGCCAAATGATGGAATACCACTTAAGGCCAATGAAACGCATGTTAATTAACTTCCTTCCACAAACATCTCCCCTTTTTTCCTCTCTCTCTCATAACCAATATTAAGATGATGCCACACATCTTTTCCACTCATTTTCTTTAGAATTTGCAACACACAGAACTTGATAGTCTATTTGAACGGCAGTGCAAGTATAATAAGTTCCTTGTTTGAAGTCGTCGGTCGGTTGTCCCGTCCAGCAGCAGCCAGCAAGCAGCAAATTAAAATGCACACAAACTCAATTGGATTTGGAGCGCGCTTTTAAAGAAGAAAGAGCCTATACGTGCATCCACTTAAGGATTACCGCAAAATCTCCACTTCTTTCTCTTTATCTTTATCACAAAGAAACTTCTTCTTCTTCTTCTATCCACCTAAAGGCTTATCCGTATGCAAAAAAAAAAAAAAATCTATTACAACATAGGAAATGCCCGATGAAAGACGAAAGAGTGTGTTCAAGAATTTCTTTCTATAAAAGAAGACGAAGAAAAAGGGCTTTGCTGATGGAGCAGGAATATCTACAAAAAAAAAGTAGTAGGAACGACGACTAGCATACGCCAACCAGTATTAAATAGAAGGTGATGGTTTTTCCTTGCAACTATTTATAGCCATTGCCAGCTTTATCGTCTTGCTTTTGCTGGCTGGTATGCTACCAAACCACCATCACCGCCACCACCACACCGCAGGGAGAACGAAACGAATAAATTAAATTCTCTTTCCGCCATCACTATAGGCTATAGGCATCGTCGTCGTCTCGTTTCTTGTTTCTTGATGATGCAACAACGACAACGGCCGGTGGCGGTCGGTGGTGCCGGCGACGACACACGGGCTGGACTGCAACTTCAACTCTGATGCATCACACTGTAGCGGATCGGTGTCTCTCTCTCTCGTTCTTCCACTTGCACCGATGAGATTTTGATGTAATCCACACAGTGGCGATTAGTTGAGTTCCCAGTACTTTTATAGGAGAAATTTCACCAGGTGACAAATTTTTGACAGCTGGGAAATTTGTTGATGGCTTTTAGATATTCGAGCTTTAATTTAGATGCTTCTCAAAACTTCTCAAATTTTTGACGTCTATAAGCTTTTTCAAGTCTTGAGTGAAATAGTGACGATTTTTTTAAGGATCATTTAGCCACAGTTCATAATCTGAATAACACACAAAACGTTGTGTTTGGATTATTTACTTACTGTCAAATTGACAGTTCTAAGGGTTGCCAACAAAGTTCTTGGGGGGAAAATCACAAATACGATACATTTTGTACTTTTAAAGACTTGATTTTGAAACTTTTGAGTACTACAATGACTCTTAACTGTCAAAACTGACATTTGGGAGGGTTACCAAAGTATTTTTTAGCAAAAAATATCACATATAAAGGATTTTAACTTGATTTATCTTTCATTGAAAAAACTACAAGTACTGAAGTTTTTAAGGAATTTGAGCAAGTTCACAAAAAAGTCACGAAATTCACAGAAACCCACAACTGACAGTTCTAAGGGTTGCCAACAAAGTTCTTGGTGGGAAAATCACAAATAGAATAAATTTTGTACTTTTGAAGACTTGATTTTGAAACTTTTGAGTACTACAATGACTCTTAACTGTCAAAACTGACATTTGGGAGGGTTACCAAAGTATTTTTTAGCAAAAAATATCACATATAAAGGATTTTTTCTTGATTTATCTCTCAACAAAGTTCTTAGGCGGAAAATCACAAAAAAGGATAAATTGTACACTTTTTTTGTTGGAAAATTTCAAATCTCTCGAGTATTAAAATGACTTTTAAATGTCAAACTGACATTTGACAGGGTTGCCAAAAGTATTTTTGAACAAAAAATGTGAAAGATTTTTACTTGATTTATCTTTTATTGAAGAAACTTTTACGAAATTCCGGGAAGTCCACAGAAATTCACGAAATTTACAGAAATCCATAATTTTTCGGAAACTCAATTACTTAACTTGAGAAATTTTGTTTGTTTGGTTACGGTGCTTAGGCCATTAGTTTGCGGGAAATGAGAGAAAGATTAAAATAGAAATATTTTGCGTACCTCTAGCCAATCTTTACAAACTGGTTTAATCCATTCTCGGAGATGGTTTTGCTTGCGGTTTTCGACAAATCCTTGGGGAGGTGGTGTACATATTCATTTATAGAGATAGAAAGAAGTTTTGTGTGCAGGTGACATTGACACCGGAACACCTTTTATCTTATGGACAGAACCAGAAACTATACGTTTCCGATTACCATTGAATCGTAACGTTGCTGTCGGTCGGTTGCATCCTTGTTGTACTAAGAATTCAAAGAGTCTTCTATATAGAGTAAAACTTGTTGTGTAACAACAAATCGTGTCAGAATGAGAAAGAAATAGAAGGTGTATAACCATAACATCGAATTTAAGTCGTTTGTCACGTTTGAAGTTTGATGCCAATTGGACAAATGCCATATCATGTTTTATATATGCCTGAGAAGTTGCCGAGACTTTGATTTCTTGGTAGAATTTACCTTGAAAGAAATTAATTGTAATTTTGTTTTCATGCTTTTGTCTAGTCTAGTCAGTCTTCTTGATAACCATATTCTGATTGGGGGCTTGGTGTGACGGGCGCCAAAGTATTAGTCGCGTCATATCGGTTGTTTGATATACTTAATAAGAATATTTCCATATTGGTTTCTTCTTCGGAAAATGCCAAACCTTTAGGTTTTGCGTTACGAGCATAATTAATTTTTGTGTTGAAGACATCAATTATGAATTCATATCTCAGGCTATTAAGATTGGTGTTGAGAGTATTTGCTACACTTAATCAGAAATGGGTTGATTCAGGTAGGTGACAATAGATTTTCTAGAAATTCACGCGGAAATCATACCGAAGACAAAGAAAACTCAGGCCTTTAAGAGTTAAGAGTTACTAAAATTCTTTAGAAATATTGGTTGGAAATTTAAGCTTTACGCGATTCAACATGGGATCATCGCCAAAATTACTAAGCACTTTAAACAGAAGGCTACCAATTATGCGTTATAAGGTTTTTCTAATGTTTCAAGAATTCTTTTACGAAAAAAAATGATCATCAAAAAAACAAGCGGATTTCGTATTAAATTAAGCCGATTTCTGCATGTTTTTTTGCCAAGATGACATCCAACTTAAATTAAGTGGAAAAATCTTCTAAATTTCTTAAAAGTGAAAATTTAAACAAAATTCCACTTAATTTAAGCGGAAAACTATCTTATTTTTATGTGGAAATATTTTGATGAAAAAAAAAACAGACTTGCCACTGAGGATCGGTCTTACAAGTGTTGGGTCTCTAGGCGAGTGCCTTACTCATTGTTGGAAATAAGTATGACAAACTGCAATTAAAGCTGAAGACTGACGATAAGTTTAAATTTTTTTATTTTTCGGCGGTTTTTTTTTCTTTTTGAGTGAAAATTCATATTTAAATGAAATGAAGTTCACCTACAATTCAACAGAATTTAAGCGGTTTCCGCTTGTTTTAAGCGGATTCCGCTTGTTTTAAGCGGAATTTGTATTGTTTTAAGAATGTGGGATTTAAAGTTGACATCATCTTATTTTAAGGTGTTCTTTTTTTCTCCATGAAGGAATTGCTTATATACTTTAACCTTAAACCTTACAATATTTAAAGTTAATGAACAGAACACGTGTCAAGTTACTACTTCGAATTCGTACATGGATCATAAGTTGAAGTTCAAGTTTAGGTCAAGAGTATACATAGTTAAATCTTTAAACACTGTTACTATCTTATGATGGTTCTCAACTATTCAATCAATCAATATTTTTCTTCAAGACATCATTTTTGCAAAAAAAAAAACATAATCCCGAAGGCTTATTTTGTTTTGTGTAATTCAAACAAAAAAAAAAAATAAATCAATTTAAAATTTGAATAGTGACAAGGTAATATTTGATCATCATCTTTATAACCCAGCCAGCTTACTTAAAAAAAATTTGATTTATCATCCCATTGACATCAAGTTCAAAATTTGATTAATTTAAGATACTACAAATTTAATGAAAAACCTTGAATATTTTAATTGGTAAAGTAAGCAATTTAAGTATTAATTTTAAATTTCTATATTCAAATGGTATAAGGTACCTGTTGTTTGTTTTCATTGAACAAAAAAAATACCTTGAAAATCTTATAGCAGACACCTGTTGCTGCAATATTTGTGTTTGAATTCATCATCATTCATATCCAAATGAATTAAAAATTAAACAAAAAATCACATAAAAATTTAAATGAAGAAAACACACCATTAGCCTAGAATTTTTTATAAGCAAACTTTTTTTTTTTTTTAATTTTTATTATTATTCACCATGAAAGCAAATTTAATTTTCCCCCCCAAACACACTCAAAAAGTCAATTGATATGAAATGATAATTGCTTATATGGCACTTAAAGTCTTCAACTACATTTGATTGCATGTCTAGTATTATAGACAACCAACATCAACTAGAAGTGTTGTTTAGGTAAATATAGATTCTTAAAAAATTCAAATACAGATTCTCTCTTGGGT
This sequence comes from Episyrphus balteatus, assembly GCF_945859705.1. Lineage (NCBI taxonomy): Eukaryota > Metazoa > Arthropoda > Insecta > Diptera > Syrphidae > Episyrphus > Episyrphus balteatus. Next base: position 4,753,702 of record NC_079137.1, on the reverse strand, counting down.
GTCAGATTTCTATTTTAGAAATATATGTCAATTAAAGATGTCAAATAAATCAAAATTTAATTAATAATCGTGTGTCGTTATGGAAATTAGTTAGCTAACGTATAGGTATTGTTTATTTGTTTTAGTACAAGTACGACAATTTGCAAGAACTTTAAGTGTTAATCAAAAAAAAAAAAAAAATTATTTGTTTTCTTTAAAAAAACAATAATAAAATTTAGTATTTCTTTAACAAGGCGTTTAGCAGTTGACAGCTGAAATTGATGTTTGCTTATTCTTATTATTGAACAAGGTATTAATCTTTTTTTGCAGCTTCTACTAAAATCTTAAATTTCTTCCTTATTGTATTTTTGCAGTTAAAAAATTGACAATTGAAAGTGTCATCTATAACCTATTTCATGAAAACCTTGGCCATATTTACTTAAACAATTTTTATAGGAGTAAACTCTACTATTATGACTCCAATAAGCTTTTAAGCCATTAAGCTGACTATTCCAGCTGCTCTGTTAGATTATGGAACAGCCGAATCACTTCGTTTGTTTCTGATTTAAAATAAGTTATGTATTACCGATGGAATGTATATTTTTCTAAAGGTAGTTGGCTATCGAATGGTTCTTAAGTTTTGGTTTGATTTTTTTTTTTTTATTTTGTAAAACAAAAGAATTAATAGAAATTTTTTCTACACATCTTGACAGAATTTTTTTTAAAGCTTAAGCTTTATAAAGATCAAGAAATGATATCTTTTTTTAAAGTGAGTTTATTTTTGAACTTACCTTTTTTTTAATGAAAATATGTCACCATAGAATAAAATGTTAAGAGTTCCGTCGCACCATAGTTATCAGTTATCGTTTTTGTGTTGACTGAAAAAAGAAAAAAGAAGAAAGTTAAATTTTTTGTTTTTTTTTTTTAAATGGTGCTTTTTCAAATTAAATTTATTCCAATGCAAACCAAATTCTTTGCTTTTCAAATCAAATTCGAATTCACAAAATCAAAAATATTTAAAGCTATCAATTTATTCGTATATTTTTAATAAAGGAACTGATACTACATTATGTCATTGTAATGAGCTTAAAGACTGGAAACATAACAAGATACTTATAAAAGCATTTAAAGTAGCAGTACTGCCCCTTTGTATAGAGATAAGATCTTCAGGCTTATAAATAATTACAAAACAGATAAACAAAGGGTGAACTTGAATTTCACTAGGGTGAATTTGATTTGCAAAAGGGTGATCTTATGGGGAAAACCCCTCTGGATGACTGCTTTTTCAATATGTTTTTTTTTATGGAAACCTGAAAGCTTTTATTGAAATTTAGAAAAGTACATGATATTTTTTGAAGTAAAATATAAAATGGTGGCTCTGAAGTCTGAAGCCCTTCAAAGTTGACGCCTAGAATTTGCGCCATGCAATGCCAAGGTTCACAAATTTTTTTTAATTAAAATGGAATTTTAAACTTTTTCGAGTTTTTCGGAAATTAAATGAGTGTTTTGTTTTTAGTTTTTTACACGTTGAACTCTCTATCTCTAGGTGCTTATAAATCCTGGTTAGCTTACGTTCTATAAATTATTTGTTACTGAATTTTGTTTTGCATTCCGAAACAGATATTTTTGATTCCAAGTCTCGAAACAAGTTAAGGTTTAACGATAAGAGTTCACAGTAAAAAAATGACAAATTTTTTTTTTTTTTAATTTTCGAAAAAAATCCTTGCCTAAAAAAATGCATTTTCAAAAATTTCATCTAAATCTATCGAATGTAACATCAAAAGAAAGGTCTCTTTAAGCTCTATTCCTAACTGAAAACAAAAAATTTCTAAAAGGTCGACTTGACGAATAAATCGGTTTCTTGTGATAGAAATAAGACCTTTAGCACTATTGTCATCCGAATTCATACTAAATATTCTCTACCAAGTAAAAATTATTCCAGCAAAAATCTTAAAGCAAACCACAAAATCGTCAACATCATCATCATAGCCCACCATAGCCACCCCTTTTAAGAGTATTCAACTATAATTTTGCTTCCATGATGATGACGATGATGAAAATAAAAGTCTCGCATCTTCTTCGTCTGTGCATCTTTTTCATTAAATTTTAATTGACCTTCAAATCACACACAGAAAGATAGCCCCCTCCCCTCCTCTCCACCCCCGCCCATCTTCTTCACACTTATTTACCGGGCATATGAGCCAAACGAAGACCCCGACGAGCATATTATATTGTATACAAAAGTCCATGATCAAGGTCAAGTCCATAGTCATTACCAAGAGAATGATGCATAAAACAACAACCTCAGTGTCAGCATCATTGAGGAAAATGAGGAAAAAATATTGTATCTTTTACCAAAGAACAAAAGCCGTCGATAAATATGAACATACACACACAAAAATTGAGAAGAAAAAAACAAAAATCTCTAGAATATCAAATGAGAACCGGCCAATTGCGCATCCAACATCGTTCACAGCCTTGAATCTTTGGATTATGCTTGGCTAGGCTATATGGAAGGAAGAGGAGCAGGCAGCAAAAAAAAGTAGCACACTTTGTATCTTTGTGTATTTCTGAGTTTGCTATTGATAAATCTAGACAGCTGCTGTTCACTTGGTTGCCACAAAAAAATATCGACAAAAAATATATAATACCACAATAGTCCTTCGCATTGTGTCTGAAAACCTTGAGAAGGTGCAGGCATTCGCATTTCATGTCAAACTCATAACCAAGCGAGCAACCAACCGACCGATACTCTGCAACACGATCAAGGATAAAAATCGAGTGTCCAAGAGTTTGAGGACTTTTATTCTGAGGGCAAAAACGAAACGAAACGAAAAACTCATCAAATGTGCCAGAGAACCGTTTTCAAGATGACCACTTGATGTTTTAGTTACGAAAAAAAGTCTCTATCTTTATCACTCTTTTTAGTTTGACAAGAATATGACACTTCCCTTATCCCTTCTCTTCTTCTTTTGTTAATATTTTTGATATCATTTTTTCATATCTTGGATTTTCATTATTAAAAAAATATTAAAGAAGATGAAGACGAACAAAAAAAGTAAAAAAAAAAAATAATGACATGTGGAGCTGTGAAGTTTTTTTTTTTTTTTTGATTATCTTTTGAAGTGAGGTTATGTGGGGATTCATTATTATGCCATCGATAAAGTAATTTTGTGTTCAAGTTGTTTTTCAAGCAATAATCAGTTTGGAAATTGTTCTATCGAATTTATCTGAAACGTAGGTATATAAAAAATGTTATGAGAGGAACGCAAATACGCATGGTGACCTTCAGTAACGTGGTGGTAAAATATTGATGGATAATAGACTGATATGAGCTATAACGCTTTTAAAGCAATCATTTAGAGTATTTTTATTGATTTTTGAAGTCTTTATCAATCACACTTCTGAAAAGTACTAAAAGAACCTTGAATGAACACTATATTGATGGTCACACCAAATGCAATACAATAAGATTTGTGACCTTTTGGGTTCGCACGTGAAATGAACTTATTGAATCACGTGCAGCTGAACAGTAATTGAAGATCTTGAAAAGGTCTTCTGAAATAAGCCTTGAATTTTTTATTTCCGATTTATTAAAATTAGACTATTTAAATTTTTAACTTGGCAATTTAAGGCTCCTTAACAATCAAAACAATTTACAAAAAACAAAACACCGACAACCAATTTGCTTTCATTTAAAATTTTTGTGTATCAGGGTATACAAATTGATTTTTACCTCCTTCAATAATCTTAGCATGTAAACCAATATATTTAAACAAAAACAAAAAAAAAAATGTATTTGAAGTCTGATAGTTTCATCAAAAAAAAAATATTTCGAGCTGCAGCCTCAGCCAGCAATTAACTTCAAACTGTTTAGTTAAGAGTTTTTGGTGGAGGGGAGGTTGAAATTTTATTTTAAGGACCAAAATTAACGGTACTTCCCATATGACCAAAATGAAAAAAACTATTTTTCTCAAAGCCAGCTCTAATAATTTTGATTTTAAAAATTCATGTTATACGGCATGTAAGGACGTACTTTTAAAATTAAAGAAGTATTTTGTATACCATTGTTAACGGTACTTACCATAGGACCGTTTTCTACATTTATGACTTTTTTATAAACGAGTAAACCGATTTCAACGACTTGTACAAAAATCTTGTTGAAGTTTCAATTTTAAAACTTTAGAAAAAAATTTCAAAAAAAAAATATTGTTAGATTTTTAAAAAACTTTCAAAAATTAATTTTGAAAAATCAATTTTTTGATAACCGATGAATGAATTTCATTAAAACTTTATTTTTATGTGTCAATTAATATTTTATTTTTAATGGCATACCAAATTTTTACTTGCGATATAGGTACTATATATCAAGTTATGCATTCGTACAAAAAAAAAAAGTTGAGATAACATTTTTCCATGACATTACGATGATACACAATGCCAAAAAAGTGGGTCCCGGAAGTCCGTCTGTCCGTCTGTCTGTCAGTCTGTCTGTCTGTCTGTCTGTATAAAGAACTAGAGCCTAAACGGATGGACCGATTGACTCCAAACTTGCTATGTAGTAGTTTTTGGAGACTCTCCAGAGGGGTTTTTGGAATTAATTTTTTCGGACCAAAAATAACGGTACCTGTCATACAAAAATTTCGGAAAAGTTTAATTTCACGAAAACGGCTCCAACGATTTTGTTAAAAAAATTCAAATGTTAGTTTTTAAACAATGTCTATGTTTTGAAGAAAAAATTTTTTTTTGAAAATCGTTATTAACGGTACCTGCCATAGGACCGCTTTTTTCAAATCGGATTTTCTACAAAACTACTTATTGTATTTCAACGAAATTTTTTATACAAAAGCATTTATATAATTTAAATATAAGCCGAAAATAAAATTTTGAAAAAAATAATTTTTGGATTTTTTAAAAAAATTTGAAAATTTTTTTGAAATTTTGTTTTTAGATGTTGATTAGTTATTTCTACAAAATGGCATACCAGTTTTATTTTTAAACTTTTTTTTCAAAAAATTATTTATAAAAATTAGTTTTTTAAAAAACGGCTCTAACGATTTTGAAAATTTTTTTTTTTTAAATGCACCTTAATATATCAAATAAAACTGCATACTTGTTTTGTGGGGCGATTTAATTTCAGATATTGTTTTATTTTTTTGAAAAATGAATTTTTTTTTATTTATTTTTTTTTTTTTTGTTTTTATGTACCTACATTTCCCAAGTTTCTATATAAAAAGTCTTAAAAATTTAAGCAACTTCAACTCTAAGAGCAAGTTCGTGCGACCCAGTCGTGCATTTTATTTTGTTCACATTTTTAAAAATTTTAGGTATATGAAAAAAAAAAAAAACAATTTATGAAAAAATCCGCTCTATCGATTTCCAAAGAAAAATCTTTCTGCAAGAAAATAAATAGCATACTTTGTTTTGAGGTCAAACCCATTTAAAAAGATGTTTTTTAAACTTTCATTTATTGTTTTTTATTATTTCTTGATTTTTTTTTTGTTTTCAAATTGCTAAAAAATTCCTTTATGAATTTTTAAAAACCTTTTATATTCCCAGCAACTTTAAAGATAAGAGCAAGTACGTGCGACCTGGTCCTGCATTTTATTTTTCATCATTTCCAACAATATTTTCGAACAAAACAAGATATTTTAGATTTAATAGAAAAACATATTCATGGATTTTAAGTAATTATCCTTGTTTAGAGCTAAATTAACAACATTTTTCAGTGACGTCATAGAGAAGACAAATTAGTTACTAAAGGCCAAATTTTTTTTATGTTATTTTAAAACTGCAGTCTGACATTCTTAATTTGAAACTGCGTTTTATTTTTAAAATGTTAACATCCATTTTGCATTAAAGTTATTTGTAATTCCATCTTTATCAACTTCTCATTTAAACTATAAAAGCAAATTTATGTTATACTTTGGATTTTTCAAGAGAATCCAAAAAAAAACCAAAAACTTTAAAAAACAACCAACCATACTATCATTTTATGATTTTCTCTTTATTTCCACAGCTGTGGTTCTTTTTTTTTTTTGTCTGCCCACAAAATAAATATAAAGTGAAGGCGTTTGTGTAGAGCAACACAGCTTTTTAATTAAAGTACTTAAATTTATATTTTTAAACTATTTTATCGTTTGTGGTTGTGAATCCTTTCTTTTTTTTTGTGGATTTTGTTTTATTTATTTAACAGGAAATTGAATTGAATTAAAATAAAATTCAATCAACATCAAAGTTTACTTTCTCGTAGATACTTTTTCATTATTTAAATCTTCTTTTTTTTTGTCAGTTGATTTATCTCTACAATGAGTTTTTTCTACTTTTTTTAATCTGAGAAAATCGTACTCACATCGCGCAAAAATACTTTCGATTTTCATGGAAACAAAATGTCACAAGCGATTGTCACGTCATTGATTGATTGTTGAGCTAAAGTTTCGCTAACTGATAAATACGGAAGATTAGTACCAGGCAAGACAAAAAAAAAAAGAAGAAACAACAATGACAAAAGCTGACTTCAATCAGTTTGTAGTGAAATGAATGATACCCTATTTAAAAATCCTTACAAAAGAGCTTTAAAAAACTGAACAAAAGTCATCACAAAAATTAATAGCCTCTGGACTTCAGTATTTTTTACAATTTTGAGAATTTTAAGTTTTTTTTATATTTCTTTTTTTTTTAATAATAATTCCTCTGCGTCACCAACTAACAAACAAACTTTGA